>NW_021703786.1:40580040-40692389 GCF_005190385.1 Monodon monoceros | reverse complement strand
CAAAAAAAAAAAAAAAAAAAAAAAAAAAAAGCAGCACTGTTTCTTGATAAACCGAGGGACTAGTGCCTTTACAGGAGAGCTTGCTGGAGAGGCTGCGTGCGTGTGTGTGTGTGTGTGTGTGTGTGTTTCTCATCTAATCCCTTATTAACACCCACAGACAATCCTTGAGCTCTTTCATTAAGTTCTTTTGAGCACCCTTTCCTTATAGGGAAAGAGCCACCTGAGTCATTGGCAACCCAGCCAGCAGTTCATGATTGCAATGATTCATTTTACTATTGTTTGAGAAATCTCAGGATACGGACTCTCTGCAGTAGTTAGATTACGTGTATACAGGATGGTCAGAGACTCTGGTCACCGGTACAGACCAAGAAGTTCACAGACAATCGTAAGGCAGGGAGGTTGGTGCCAAGATCCAGGTTTACATACGACGCTGCTGAAGCACAGAGCTGTGTGCGCCTCGTCGGGGGTGATCAGGGAAATCTTTTTAGAGGAGGAGATGCTTTAGGTTTGGCTTAAAAATAACAAGGAGTCACCTAGGAAATCACAGAGGAAAGAATATCTAGATCAAGCATAGAACCTTTGGGAAGAAGAAAAAGAGAACAGAGAAGCTTAGCACGTTCACAGACAAGGGGCTCAGGGTGCCTGGGAATGATGGGGGTGAACAAGAGATGCAGGCATGGGGCTGGGGCAGGGAGGGGGCTGAAGTCAAAGGGCCCCATCAGTTAAGCCAAAGAGTCTGGATCTCATCACAGGGGCCGTGAAGGACTCAAAGGCTTTGATGTGGCCAGACTCACCCTTCAGACCCCCTACTCCACCAGCAGTTTGGAGAATGCGTTGGAAGAAGGAGAGAGCAGAGACGGAGGCCAGTAAGACAGCCATTGCATGTCCAAAAGGCAGGGTGGTGAGTGTAGATGGAAGAAAAGAGGGGCTGAGGAGTGCGAATCCCTGGGAAATTCTGTGTTAAGAGTAGGGATGGGACCGACCCTTTCCGGGTCCAGGCAGCCTGATCTCATGCTCACCAGGGGACGGGCTCAGCAGAGTTGGGAAGCCTGGCTGGGGGTGCCACCCCCAGGGACGGCAGCTCTAACTCAGAAAACATCAACTTCCTGGTCCCTTCTGACCATGACACTAAACCCCACAACTCCTGCCTCTGCTGGTGGAAGGGATGCAGAGAAGAATGTTTCATAGTCTCGAGAACCTCCTGGGTGTTAGAGATTCATTTCCCCTGAAAGGGCTTGGAATTTCATTCCCTGCCCTTGTGTCCTTAGAGCGCTTGAGGACTGGTCTTTCAAGCCAGCCATCCCAACCCACCCCAAGCAAGAAACTTTGGGGCAACTGGAGAACAGCTGGCCATAGTAAAGTCCCCTAAGCCCGTGGAGACATATGCTAGTCATCAGCAGGAGGCCTGGGGTTTCCTGGAGAACTGCGTTCAACCCTGTCCCCTTCCCCGACCACCACCGCCAGCACCGCCCATGTGTAGAGAAGTGTTCTAGGATCAGCTGGAGATTGTAAAAGAAACAAAAGACACAGCCCCCATCCTAAAAAACGTCTCATCTAGCTGGGAGAAGCAGAACATTCACATATGTACAAAACAACTTAAAAACACATTTACACAGAAACAAAATTGAAAGCAGAAGTGGAAGAGACCACTTCCTAAACGAGGTCACAGTTGGATGTATGCTGAGCGCCAGCAAAGAAAACCTCCCTTTCAGAGTTCTCCTCGTCCTAGAAAGGTTTTGAGAGAACGTGGAAGAATTGGTTGAAAGAAAAATAGAAAACTAGAACAAAAATGCCCAGCGTTAAGTCAGCATAAGCAGGGGATAGCTGTGCTTCAAAGCTATGGCTTCTTCTTCCCGGTGAAAACGAAGGCATGATTTGTTATGTAGATTCCATGATCGGATATCAATGGGACACTGAATTCTAAAATTCTACTGCTCACAGTGCGGTCCTTGAACCAGCTCCATCGAGCTTGTGAGAAATGAAAAATCTCAAGCCGATCCCAGACCTACTGAATCAAAATCTGCATTTTAGGAAGATCCCAGGTGGTTCCTAGGGGCATTAAAGTTTGAGAAGCGTTGCCCTAAAAGTCATCCGTCACCTGGAATTTCAAGAGGAGGTCCTGAATAATAAAAGAGGCCATCTATCCACATGGTTTTTACAACAAATGTGGGAAGTAACCGAATGGCTGTTTCTGACAGCAATTTTTGAAATAAAAAAGGATGTAACAATAAACCTAAACTTAAGGCAAAGAGTTCTTAGATCTGACACCAAAAGCACAACTTATTTTTTAAAATTTGGTAAATTGTAAATTGGACTTCATCCAAATTTAAATTTCTGTCTTTGAGAAATTACTGCTAAGAGAGTGAAAAGACAAGCTACAGTCTGGGAGAAAATATTTGCAAACAATATATCCGACAAATGACTAGTATCTAGATGATATAAAGAATTCAACACTCAACAGTTTAAAAATCCAATTAGAAAACAGACAAAACATATGAACAGACATTTCAACAAAGAGGAGATGTAGATGGCAGGTAGGTCAAAGAAAAGTTGTTCAACCTCATAAACCATTAAGGAAATGTACATGAAAACCATGATGGTTTATATCTCCATACACCTATTTCAACAGCTCAAAGAAAAAGTAGTGATAACACCAAATGCTCGTGAGGATGTGGAGAAACTGGGTCTTTCACACATTATTAGTGGGAATGTAAAACGGGACAGCCACTGTGGAAAATAAGTCGGTAGCTTCTCACCAAAGTAAACATACACTTACCACGCAACCCAGCAATCACATTCTTGGACATTTATCCCAGAGAAATGAAAACTTACGTTCACACGAGAACATGAATGCTCACAGCAGATTTAGTCACAGCCAAAAAGTGGAAACAACACAAATATCCTTCACTGGGTGAATGGTTAAATAAACTCCAGTACCTCTGTGCTAAGTAATACCACTCAGCAATAAAAGGAAAGGAACTGTCGATACACAGCCATTTAGATGGATCTCAAGGGCATCGTGCTTAGTGAGAAAAACTAATCTCAAAAGGTTACGTAGTGTGGGATTCCATTTATATGATGTTCTCAAAAGGACAAAGCCATAAGGAGGGAAAACAGTTTTGTGGTTTCCAAGAGACAGGGATAGGATAGGGGGTGGGGTGACTGTAGAGAGATAGTGGGGGGCACTTCCTTTGTAGGGATAAAACAGCTCTATTTCCTGATTTAGGTGATGGTTGCACAAATCTATCCATGTTAGCAAACTGCTTAGAACTACACACACACACACACACACACACACACACACACAGAATGAGCCCATGTAAAAACTGGTGGAAATTGAAAAAGGCTTTTAGTTTAGGTAACGTTACTGTACCAACGTTAATTACCCGGTTTTGTTATTGTATTGCAGTCATAAAAGATGTCACCGTTGATGGTTCACAGGACTCTGTACTATTTTTATAACTTCTTGGAATCTATAGTTATTTAAAAATAAAAAATAAATAAATAAAAGCTAAATCTAAAGGCAATACGGCCAAAAAACAAGATAATGTGATTTAAGGGCCATTGATATTTTGGTAAACCAGCTTTCCAGAAAAATAAAAATAAAAACAAAAACCTGATTCCTAGCTTTTGCCAATTTCTACCATGTAAGTGCTCCCACTGATTGATGGGTAGCTAGTTTCAAGCTACCCATCGGTAGAACAGCTGGCCTGAAGAATTCCTTAATAGATAACAATCGTCTCTCAGAAGCCAGTACAGAAGCTCCAATGCACCACTGCCTTCTGATCTGATCCCTGGACCATCTTTAACAGACTGGCCTGGAGAAACTTTTATTAAAAATTCATATTCCTGGGCCCCAGGCCAGAACTTTTGAGTCAAAGTCCTGAAGGTTCAACAGGGAATGTGCATTTGTCACCAGTTCCTCAGGTTATCTTTATGATCTTTAAAAGTCAAGCACCAGCTTGTAAGCCCAGCTACCGGAAGCAGTAGGCAGAGCAGAAAACCAGCCCCCGCTAGATTCAAAGGAGTAGAATGAGTCGTGGAATTTAGAATGAGATTTTATCACCAGCTAGTAAAAGCAGGGAATCAAAGGCTGACTGGTTTGTGGGTTGTTGAAGCTAAGTTCCTCTGAACGCCCAAGTCCCATCACAGTGATTTTCCACAAATGGCTTCTGACTTCAACAAGTTTCACTCTGCTTTCTGTTTAGTCCTCCTAAGAAAAATCAGGGTTCAATTAAACTATTATTGATAAGACCATTTTTTTAAAGTAACATTTCTTTTTTAACCCATGGTCTAATTCAGTGACCCCCCTCCCAACTTTTATTGCACACTGGAATCGTCTGAAGAACTTTAAAAGATATGGATATGGTCCTCCCCACTAAGATTCTGATTTCATCGATCTGGGATGCGGCTTAGGTTTTAGGAGATTTTGAAACTGCCCAAGCGGTTCTAATGTGCAGGAGAACCACTGCCGGATTCTACTGTATCATGTCTTTGAGTTTGGTTACCTGCTGTACTTTGTTTGTTTAAAATGAAAATTTTATTCTTTTGGAATAGGTAATACAAGTTTCATAATTCAAAACAATATTAAAACTATATAGTGAGAAGTCGTGCTCCCACCCTCCTCTACCCCATTTCTGCCCTTCCACACACACCTCCACCCTTACATGGTATTTCCTTCCGGGATTTCTTTGTGCAAATTCTATATATGCAAATATACGTGTCTATAACATATTCATATTTGCATATATAAATTCGAAGGAAATGATATAAGTATATAAATATACAGACAGATAAATAATGTATTGTTGTTTTTTAAATGGCCCACATCAAAAAAAAACTTTGTTAAAAAAAGAAAAAAGAAGGTATGTCAGAAGAAATCTAGAATGCAGCACAGAGAGACAAAAATATGAAAATATGGAAGAGGGCTGAGAGATATGGAGGGTAGAGTGAGGAGACCTGTATATTGTATACAGCCTCGTTTGATTGTGTTTGCTTTACTGTGCTTCAGAGATACTGCATTACTGCTTTACAAATGGAAAGTTTCTAGCAGCATTGCATGTAAGGAGTCTATCTGAGGCGCCATTTTCCCAACAGCGTTTGCTCCCTTTGTGTGTCTGTGTCACATGTGGGTAATTCTCGAAATGTTTCAAATCTTTTTATTATTAATAGTTGTCATGGTGATCTGTGATTAGTGTCCTCTGATGTTACTATGGCAAAAAGACTACAACTTCCTTAGGTGATGGATAGCATTGTTTTGCAATAAAGTATTTTAAATTAAGTTTTCATGAATCAAGTTTAATTAGGTTTTAATTGATTAATGCAGTTTTTTAGACAGAACGCTATCGCACACAGACTACAGTACAGTGTAAACTTAACTGGGAAACCAAAAAATTTGTATGACTCACTTTATTGCGATGTTCGCTTTATCGTGTGGTCTGGGATAGAAACTGCAACATCTCTGAGATCTATTGAAATATACCTATGTGTGTAATATATTCATATTTGCATAAAGGAATTCCAAGGCTATACAAGGCTATAAATATACATATAGATATATAATATATTGTATATATAATACACATACGTGTATGTACATTTACAGCCTTATATGGTCTCCCTGGAATTTACTTTTTGTAATCAACTGGACAATATGCTTACATCTGCTCTTACGTGAATTCAGTTCACCCAGCCATGACCAGGCACTGACATTTGACGTGTCCTCCGTCACAGCTGTAGGGTGGCACTCACAGTGCAGAGAAGAGTCTAGAACTCCAGTAGCAAAGGTCAGATTAGTGTGTGAATGTACGTGTGTAAGGGTGTGAATGTGCATGTGTAAGTGTGTGTATGTGTGTGAGGAGCTGGTTACCCTAGATCTCGAATAGATGGGTACAGTTAAGTCTCTGAGCCTGGAAATCAGAACCAATTCTGCACTCATTCATTCATCCAAACAGAGGCTCAGAAAATAGCTACCGCCCAGAGTTCCTACCTGAGACCACCCATTGTCTCCATCCACCTCTGGGCAACATCTCTCAGCAATTGTTTGAAAAAAATTTCCGCTGAGTCAAAATCTATTCTTCCTGAATCCTGAGCAAGAGATGTTGGAGCTTAACAAGTGAGGCCAACGGCTGTACCCAAGCAAGTTTTGGGACGCCAACGCTGTGTTCTTTTTTTCTCAGACGGAAGCCAGCCAGCATTTTCAAAATTGAGAATTTTCCTATAAAAAAAAATGCAGGTTTCAGGTCTAGCTTATAACACGAAGCTCCCACTCCCTCGTGGCTACAACCTGCTGGCCCAAGTGAGGCCATGGCCTTGGGACAGGTCACATGACCTCCGGACCCTCCCGTTCACTCAGAGGTCTAATTCACTCTGTTCTGTTACCTGCCAGGCCCCCCTCGGCCTCCAAGCTCTCTCCGTTCTTCACAGGAGTTTTCGCTGCACAATTCACCTCTCACACCACAATGTGAAAACCAGTGGGTCGGCAGGTACCAGGGGTAGGACACATCCCCCGCTCTGCCACTTTCCAAAACCTCACCCATATCAACACCGACCCCACCAGCCTGTCCGGGTCCCTCCGTGTTTACTTCGCCCAGAGGGTCGAATCCCAGTTGCAGTGACAAACTCTAATGGCTGGAACAGTTTTTAAAATTTACTTTGTGGATGCCTACACGTGCCACTCGGAGCTGATTTAACACCAGGTCCTGGCAATCTAATGGCCCTTCGTGATTAACACCAGTCATTTGTTCAAAGTTAACAGCCCCGGAGTGACAGCCATAGATAAATGAACCACATTAGAAAAACACTAAAGCAAGCATTTATAGAGTGGAGTCATTGAAGAATATGATGGTGATAGAGATCAGCTCTGCCTACCATACGCGATGAATGAATTTGCTACGTTGAAGTCATTTTTACCCAGTCCCTTTCCAATTGTCCCGAAGTTGTCCATATTTATCTTGATTAAAAGACAAGCCAACTCCTAGAGACATTAATGGGTTTTATGTTCTTAGAAGTGAATATCACAAGCAGATGGAGAAAGTGAGGGGGGCGTGGGGAGAAGGCTTTACATTTCCATCCACACAGTTTATCCCAATGAATCCAAGGCAAGGAGGAAGGGGCCGCGGTAAATTAGAGGACTTTTTACCCCCTAAGTCCGCCAAGGACAAGTAGACAAATTTGGGCTTTGCCTTCCTCGGCTCAGGCCTGCCTGCGCCTGGTTAAATGGTCACTCGGTGGAGAAATACATGTGGCCACAGACGATTGCTTGAAATGCCACTCCCGGTGTTGCGAGGCTGTTTACAAGGACACAGAGTTTAAATCCTTGCTGGACTCTGTTACCTTCACCAATATTTAAACAGAGAGCGGAGGTCTCACCTCTGAAGAGCCAATGCTGATTGGTTCCACTGGTTTGGGAGAAAATACCCATACCACTTAGGAAGTGACAGGACTCATAGGGACCTCGCTCCACATTTCATGGATGAGGAAACTGTGACCCGAGGGGTGAAACTTATTAAGCTGGAGAGGTGGGGTGTCAGGGCCACGGTGAAGGGTCAGACGCCCAGCCCCTAACCGGTGTCTCCTTTCTTACCACTGCACAGGGAAGGGGAGGAGGGAGAATACCTCGGGACAACCATTTGGGACTTACCTGATACAGAATGTCAAGACAATAAAACTTGCTTCTTACGGCCAATTTTGGGGCTCGGCCCTTCCTCCTTCCCTTCCAGAAGGAGACGCTATTGCATCTCCTTCTGGAAGGGGACAACCCGGTCACCTGGACAGTTCTGCAGTGTATTTGGTGTGATTTTCTGAATCAGTTGCTTTGATGAATCGGCTCCCGGGTCCAGGTGATCCCTGTAACAGGCTCCAAGGGCTAAGAATATAACCACGACCGAATCACTTGGCGAGGAGGCTGCCCTTCTGTCCAGTTGCTCAGATTTCAATCGCTACCCGGCGCATCTTCCAGTATTTCCTGGCTTGGCGACTTGGAAATGTAAATTCCTGGGGTCTGTTTCTCCGTCTGCAGCCGTGGAGTGATGGATTTCACTTAGGAGATCTTTGTGGGGACGGAGCTCTCCAGGTCGGGGGACCACCCGTGAACAGGGGTGGCAGCTGTGATGGGAACGGGGTCGTGCAATTGGTCCCTGGGCCAGTGGAGGAGGACCTCCTGAGGAAGGACTTGACCCAGGCCACACCGCGTGTTAGCCGCAGCCGGGGCACCCAGGTCTCCGGGGCACTCCACTCAGGGCCCCGGCAGAGGTCCCCATGCTGAGTGACAGTGGGAGCTGTCACTCCCGGTGTCAGGGAGCAGTGGGGAATCGTGGAGAAAACGTAGTGAGTCAGGAGTCTCACCCCCCCGCTCTAATCTGACCCTATCTGCTGGGGGATTCTGGGAGTATCTCCCCACCTCTGGGTAAGATGAGGGGCCGCACGACATGATGGGGTTGCCCACGGGATGTGAACAGGCTGGTGGGAGATAGTGGACGAGAGGTCACTTAAGAAAAACAGCAAAGCTGAGCTCTGGCTGAGCTGCCCGTCTTCTCAAGCACTGGAGGGAGGGGGTCGCCAAACGTCCACAGGGACTGAGACAGGCTGGGACCTCGGACCCTTTGCTGCAGTGTTGCAGTGCTTGCACCTGGACACACCTCTCCTGGAGCAACAAAATACAAAGAAACTGTATGGGACTAAAAGTAACTGCGTGCAGCACAGTTGGGGCAAATTATGGACAAAAGATACAAAGAGACCAAAAAACCCAACCGACACTTCTGAAGAGTCCTGAGCAGAAGCTGGGTACTGCGCATGCCCCCTGCTCTCAAAACCACCAGAGCAGTGGGCAAGTCACCTAGGTCAGTCACCCCTCTGGCCCAACCCCTGGACACACCCCTACCTTCACCCCACATAAGGAACAAGCTCGCCCACTCTCAGGCAGCTGGCAAACAACGGGACCTGTTGTTTGTTCTCGCTGCCCCCGGCTGCAGCAGGGGCCCCAATAAAGCCTTGCCTGGGCCTTCCCTGGTGGCGCAGTGGTTGAGAGTCTGCCTGCCGATGCAGGGGACACGGGTTCGTGCCCCGGTCCGGGAAGATCCCACATGCCGCGGAGCGGCTGGGCCCGTGAGCCATGGCCACTGAGCCCACTGAGCCTGCGCATCCGGAGCCTGTGCTCCGCAACGGGAGAGGCCGCAACAGTGAGAGGCCCGCCTACCGCAAAAAATAAAATAAAATAAAATAAAAGATGCAAGGATTTATCAGACTCTGGGAAGCGTGGTTGGGGAAAAGCATGTATCTATCAATTGGGGACGTGAATTTCAAGCAGTTGAGAAATAGCTACATCGTCTGAAATATCTAACTAAACATTTTTAGGAAATTGACTTTTTTTCTACGCCATGAATGGGAATATGCCGCAAACCTTTGACAAGGTTTCGCTTACTACCCCAACTGCTTGGGGACTATTTCATTATTTCCACCCAAGTTCAGGTGCTGGGCTTTGCCTTCTAAACCATCACTGTTCAGCTTAGCGCTAAGAACGCCTACGCCCTGTTTCAGGGATGTAGCCAGCATTCTCGGCTACTGAAAGGGGCAGCAGGAAGGGAGTTGGGCTCGTAGAGCATTTTTAATGCCTTTGACAAAGCCTGGAGGTCCAGGCCAGCATCCTCCTCTGGGTAATGCATCTGTTGAAGGAAGGCCCTCACCCCCCGGCAGTGAAGGCTAACGGCATCCTGCCTCCTCAATGGGAACGTCGTACACTGCGGTACTCATTGAGATGCTAAGGAATGGTCCATGAGCGATGGGGCGCCTTCCTCTGGGCTCCAGGCACTGTTCACAGATGTGCCTCCAGTGTAGATGCCGACCCTGAGCCTCCAGCCGTGATGACCCCAGAAGGCACTTAGGTCTAAACTTCGCCAATTTCCTTGAGGGCTAAGTCCCGTACCCTTCGTCCTGCCCCCTCTCTACCCAGGACCACCTTCTTTTGGCATCCCAAGGCAGGCCCCTCCTTCCAAAGTATTTTTCTGGTCTATTGTTAAAGCTTAAACTTCACACTGTGTTTCTCTGGGGCCTTCCCTTTCCTTTCTCAATTTGTAAGTTAAAAAAAAAAAAAGAACATTTGGTCTCTGTTTACATTGCCATCATAACAACTCCAATTCTATTCAAGGTGATGTTGATGTACGTGACTGATTAAAGGACAAGACACTTACAAGAAAATGAGGGAAAGAAATGCAGAAAGATTAAAATCTTAAGAGTGGTTCAATACAGACTCATTTGATGTCATATGTTTCAAATATATTTTGCCAATTTATCATGTAGTCAGTTTGTATTATGATGCATTTTTGTTGGTTGTGGGTCTTTTTAATAGAAGTTTTCTCTTTTTATACTTTTTTTAAGAGGGTAAAGTGTTTAATATTTTTGGAATCGGGTCCTTTTTTAAAGTTTCTTACTGTATGCTTACAAGGACATTTCCATTTTGAAAAAATTCACTGTGGTAGGGAATTTTTTTACGGTAGTGAATTTTTTAACTCACCATTTAAATAGAGAAATAGCCATTTCCCTGTCACTTAGCCCGTAGAGCTAATCTCTCACTGCAGACACCAAAAATGCTAGATTCTCACTTTCCCAGCATCCCTGGTAGCGAGAGTGGTCATGTGACCCAACCCTGGCCAATGAGAGAAAATGGAGACTATTCTGGGGGCTTTTGGAAAAGATTTCCCGTTGTTATAAAAAGGAAGAAAGCTTCACCAAGGAGGTCCCCAAAAGGCAACCTGATGAGAATGAAAAGAGCTTGATTGATGCTTTGGGCCCCTGAATCAGCCTGTGAGCCCCTTCCTCCAGCATTCTTGTAACGTGACATAAGTGAAGCTCTCTTGTCTTCAGCCTCTATGAGTCAGGGACACTGTGACTTGCAGATAGAAACAACTGATACTCACACTTATATTTTCTTTTTCTTCGTGTGTGTGTATGTTTTATTTAACCCAAATCCAAGCTTTAAGATTTGTTTCATTTTCTGTTGTGAACTTTGTTGCTTATAAATCGTTAATTAATTTTTCCACAAACGTTTATTCAGTGATTCATACTTCATGTTTTAAGATGGCACCTTTAATGTATATCAGATTCTTTTCTATAGTAGGCTGTCATTAAGCCTCAAATTCCTCATTAATAAAATTGTTATAATAATAGTGCTCACCATACGAGGTTGAGAGATAATGTAAATTTCTAAGTCCGGATCCTGGCTCAGAGTAAATACATCATATATGTTAACTATTATTATTACTCGTTACCATTCCTATCGTTATTTTATTCCTGGCCATAAACTTCTTCCTTGGTTTCATTTTTCTTGTTTTTTGTCTTTGGCTGCATATCTTCATTATATACTGTTTTTAATTCTAATGGTAGTTAGCATTATATTTGGCAAAATTATGTTTAACTTCTTTTACTTCAACTACAAATTCAAAAATGAAATGGTGTTCTTGAGCCTTTCATATTTCAGAAGCACTTTTTAATAAATTTAGCCCTTTAAAAAGAATTCTACATCTCTCTATTGTCCAGTTCCTCTTCTTACTTGCTATATTGAGTTGGTTAAGTCTAGAATTTTAGGTCCATATTATTATAATTAAGTATTGTTTTTCTCTTAAATATCTTCTCCTTTAAGAATAATTCTTGATTATAATTTTAATTTTGTTTGGAAACCAGATTAAGCAATATATTCAAATTTTAATTCACCTTAACTTGATGTAAAAGTTGGTCACCACTCATTCTTTTCCATCAAGATTTTATACAATCTCAAGGCTTCTTTCTGTTTCTTCTCTCAGATGGCTGCCGTATATTATAAATATTCTTCTCAAGAAAGATACATACTATTGATAAGTCTCTTGCAGAGAATGTCTTGTTGTTCCCTTCATGTGAAAAAAAAAAAAAGAATAAAATTCTTGAATCACAATAAGGAAGGAAAAAGCAGAAGATAAGATCAGAGAAATAATGCTGGAAAGGGGATGGGTCCTGATTTCCTAAGGGCCTCTAGAGGCTTTGCAAAGATTTGGGCCTTTACCGTGAATACCCAGGGGAGTGACGGAAGGGTTCTGAGCTGAGAAATGGAAGGTTCTAACTTCCATTATTAAATGACCATTCTGGCTACTGTGATTAAAATGGGCCAGAGACTATTATAATGATCCAGGCAAGGGATGAAGATGCTGGCACCAGGGTGGTACCAGTAAAGTTCCAGATCTACTTTGATGGTAGAGGCAACAGAGTTTCCTAATGGATTTGATGTCACAGATGAGAGAGGAGATGAGATGTGGGGCCTGAACAACTAAAAGATGGACCTTCCATCAACTGAGGTGAGGAAGATGTTAAGTAGGGATGATTTTAGGGAAGGGGGGCATTAGGAGTTGGGTTTAGACATGATAAGTTTGAGATGTCTATTAGGTATTTAAGTGGAGACACTGAGTCGGGGGTTGGATATATAAGCCTTTCTCCCTGGAGTTTGGGAGAAAGACCTGCACTGGAGATACACATTGGGAGTCATCAACATCTAGATAGTATTTAAGACCATGAGGCTAGGTAGACTCCAACAGTGTTTTTTATAATAATACAAATTATAAAACGTGGAACTCTTATTTTCTTCTAATGTATATTTGAATAAGAACAGATTTCTTTTTTTCAAGATGCTGGGTGTATAAGGAGGAGTGACCTAGTTCAGAGTTCATTGACCTCTCTCTGATCTACCGCTGGAGGGCCGGCGTACCCACACAGCTCCGAGACCAGTCTGGCAGGCGCACTCAACTCTCATAGTTCTAATTACCAGGATGGGAATTTGTCTCTCACAGCCCCTGCCGGGGACTCTGATATTTCCACATGACCAAGAGCTTAGCATCCACAATCCAGCACGCACTGCCGGGGGCCCTTCCTCTCACTTCACTTGGAAGATTGTCGCCTACCATGGCCAAGTCCTCCCAGCCTTCTTCTGCCCTGCTTGCTTCTGGAAATTATTTCTTCAAGAATTGCCAAAGACTAAACCTACAGAGTAACTGGATTCCTCCCCAGGCTCGGATTGTGGGGCGAAATATGAAATACATCCCTATCTCGGCTGCAGTGGTAATATTATTCATGAAGAGGTTAAGTCTGAGCAAACCAGGTGGGAGAACCCAGATGCTTTTCCTCCCCCAGGGCCTGTCTACCTTGCTCTATCTTCTGGCCTTGGGTTGTTCATCAGGCTGATTTTCAATCCCGCTCTCTCTTCAAAACTACTTGGGAGGGAAGCTGAAAGAAATTCATAAAGAGCTGCTAGTCAAGACACCATCTTAAGCCATTTCAACTACAAAATAAAGTCACTCGGCAAATAGATCATGTTAACATTCAGAAACGTAAATTTCTAAACTCTCATCACCAAGGCCAATGTGCCAAAGTCAACAGAGAAATGCCAAACAGTGGATACTAAGTTTCCTCTCTCAGATCCCTGAACATTTTATAAACTATCTCATTTATCTCTCCAACTACAAAAAAAAAAAAACCCCAATGTTTTTTCCAGTCTCTTGCCATAGTCCTGGCATGGAGTAGGTACTGAATACTTGTTGAATGAAAACATGTTAGAGTCTGCAGGGATTATATAGATCATGTAGTCACATTCTGTTATCAAGGGGGGAGCTGGAACCCAGCGATGTTAAGCAAATGGTCCAAGAATTCAAAGGAAGTTAACGAGAAATGATCATTCCACCATGAGCTTTCTAAGTGGTAGGTCCTATCTAAGGGTTTCACAAGTGTAACAGGAGTGACTCTCAGTGTACAAGCGCTGACATGCAAGAAATACGCATTTCGCTGTTTTAAGTCCAATAAAATCTAAGTTGGAGCCCTGAGACTACTAGGCTGGTGGAAAATTCAGTCATTTGGGGATCCCTCTTCCAAGAATTGCAACAGAACCAAGAAGGTCTATGAAATACTGCCATGGTAGGAAGGGCTTCTGGTTTATTGTAACCCTGCTGAAACCCTCACTCACTGTCTGAGTCTGTAGTGATTTATTAAGACTTGGAGGGCTTTCTGCTCTGTGCCACCCGTGGGTGAAGCTTAGGAATTGGTGCCTGGGCTGGATGAAGCCTCCCTAAGCATCCTGAGAAGATTGCCCTTTGACCCCACTGTGTCTTGACACTTTAGGAGGAAGCCTGTGACTTTGTACTCTTACCCAATCCTGGCTTCTAACACTCTCCTTTTATTGTAGAAACAAACTGATAATCTCTCCCCCTCCCACTCCCTCTGTCTCCTGAGATCCCTCAAAGGAGATTCTTTGAATGGATTTCATCATTGCATCATTGCGTTCAGGATTTAGTAAAACAGAAGCTGGGAAGGGAAGAGGCTACCAGGCGACTCTGCTATCATTGAAATCCTTTTCCAAAGCAGAGACGCATGAAAGATCTGTTTCCTTTGGTGGAATGGATGTGGGGGGAAAACACCTGTATTTCTCAAAAAATATACGGCCAGACTCAGACTATTTCATTAAACCTCACAACAGACTTGTGACGATGATTTTCAGATGAAAAAATGGAAAACTAAGAAGCCTTGAATAACTTCCCCGAGTTAAGGCAACTGGTAGGTGGCCAAGAAAAGAATCTGCCCAACCTCCAGCCTATGCACTTTCTTCTGCGCTGGCTTTGGAGAAGTGGAGAGAATGCAGCGAAGAGGTGTGGAACCATCAGGACCCGCTGGCGTGAGCCGGTGGGCCCGTCGTGAGATTGAATGGACAAGTTTGCTCACCTGGAGTCAAGCGTCTACAATGGAATTTCCCTGGTGCCGAGCAAAAGGATGGTAGAAAGAAGTTTGTTTGAGGAGCAGAAACAACAACTCTGAATTGTCAAGTGGGGACACTTAGAAAAGAAGGTGCCTCGGACCTGGTGCTCTGGGCCTTGGGCTCTCCATCCTGAGCCATTCCATGTGCTCCAAAAGGCAAGACATGTTTTGCAGCATTATTTTGAGCTGGGATTTTTTTTAATGGATTCCAAATGAGAACCCTGTCCTCTTCGTGGGACAATCTCTTGTTTTAATGCCAAAGCTTTACTGTTTGATGGAGGAAATGTTGTCAAAGTATGGTTCCCATTGCTCAGTCATCAGAAAACACATGGGAGGGATATATAGACTTCCTGGACACACACAAACACACACACACACACACACGAATAGCTTTCTTAAATAATTTGATGATGACATTTGGAATTGATCTCATACATATTAAACCCTCTGCAAAGTCCTTGTCTATGAAGAGAGGCTTTAAATATTAAGCTTTCTTGCCTACAAAGATCAAATACACCCTCTTGTGGATAAATGTCATATTTTATTTCCAGGTGATTTCTGTTAACAGAGCTCATGAGATGAGAGTTTGAAGAATAATGAGTATTTGAGAAGAAACAATGAAACTTACCATGCATTTTTAAAATATCAACGAGGGTTTCCCTAGTGGCACAGTGCTTAAGAATCTGTCTGCCAATGCAGGGGACACGGGTTCGAGCCCTGGTCCGGGAAGATCCCACATGCCGCGGAGCAACTAAGCCCGTGCGCCACTGAGCCTGCGCTCTAGAGCTGGCGAGCCACAGCTACTGAGCCCACGTGCCACAACTACTGAAGCCCGTGCGCCTAGAGTCCCTGCTCTGCAACAGGAGAAGCCACTGCAATGAGAAGCCCGCGCACCGCAATGAAGAGCAGCCCACGCTCGCCGCAACTGGAGAAAGCCTGCGGACAGCAACGACGACCCAGCACAGCCTAAATAAATAAATAAATTTATTTATTTAAAAAATTATTTACAAAAAGAAACTTGGAAGCATTTTAAATTAGACAATAGTAGGATCTGATTTGTATTTTTTTTTAAGATGCCTTTAGATGCTGAGTAGGAAGGGGAGAAGAGCAGAAGCCGAGAGAACAGTTAGGGGGCACTTGTTGGGGCCAGGAAAGAGATGACCGTAGGTAAGAGCAACAGTAGAGCAGAATTTCGGAAAGTTACATTTGGGAGCTGTGATTGACAGGATTTCCTGATGGACTTAAATTCTCTGGTATGTATCATAGCTCAAAATTGAGATGTCTATCTTAATGAAAATGAATGTAACGCATCTGCAGTAAATATATTTATAGGAAGAGAGAGATGAGCCACTGAAACCTCAGCAGGAGTGAAAACAGGGGTCAGTGTCTGGGGAACTGCACTCAGAGTTAAGGAGACCCTGTCGTCAGAACTCTCCTGGTGGACATGTTGGAAGGAAGGACACTGCCCGCCAGCCTCGCGTTTCCAGAGCAGAGGTTGAGGAAAGCTGGTCGACAGGAAGAGAGTCCCCACGGTTGGCAGCCTCTTTTTCTAGCCCAGGGGGACCCCAGGATCTGAACTGGCCAAGGAAATTTAAAACATAAATTCTCCCTTCCCTCTGCTCTGCTCCTGAGAGATTTCAAAAAGAATCACACTAATTCTTGCAGAATCTATGCAAAAATTTCAGTAAGGACATACACCTACTATAGGGGGTGAATGGTTCAAAAGGAGACCAGTATCAGGAATCCAAGCAAATTACTTCATTCAAAACAGACTCCGTGCAATTAGCAGAAGAAAACTTTTCCAAGAACTTTACATTCTCAAGGACATTTAATTTTTTTAACATCTTTATTGGAGTATAATTGCTTTACAATGGTGTGTTAGTTTCTGCTGTATAACGAAGTGAATCAGCTATACGTATACATATATCCCCATATCTCTTCCCTCTTGCATCTCCCTCCCTCCCTCCCTATCCCACCCCTCTAGGTGGTCACAAAGCACCGAGCTGATCTCCCTGTGCTATGCGACTGCTTCCCACTAGCTATCTATTTTATATCTGGTAGTGTATATATGCCCATGCCACTCTCTCACTTCGTCCCAGCTTACCCTTCCTGCTCCCCGTGTCCTCAAGTCCATCCTCTACGTCTGCGTCTTTATTCCTGGATGTGACTCCATTTAAAAACAAAAACAGGTCATTGTAAAATAAAACAAGCATCCACTCGTGCCCTTCGTTACATAAAGTGTTATATATACATATAAACTTTGAACATTACACACACACATAAATGAGGAGTTTTCTATCTTTTCTACCGTCTGGAATCATTCAGATTAATATACACATTATCGGTTCCGCTATATTGATCTCGGCTGCAAGATCGTTGGAACGTCATCTCTTTTCAATGGTAGCTCTGTAATCACCATTTCTGTCTATTCTGTGATTGTTCCAGTTTTCTAACGCTTCTTGGGTCCCTTTCAGAACTTTATATTTTAAGAGGAGATTTTCTGTGTTCTCAAGATTTTATAATAAGTTGCCATTGCTGTACATAATCATTTCTAATATTTTTAATCTCTTCCACCTTTGCATCTCTTTTCTTGTTACTAACATGGTGTAATGTGGCCTTCTTTCTTTTCTTTGAATCAGAACCAGCAGGGAAATATCTATTCTATCAGTCTTTTCAGCTACCAACTTTTGGTTTCATTTATCTTTTCAACTCTTTCTCTGTTTTCTAGTGAATCCACATAAGCTTTTATCTTAATACCCACCTCCTGCTTTCATTTGATTTACTTTGTTTCTCTTTTTCTCATGTCTGAGGTATATACTTTGTTCATTTGGTTTTGGTCTTTTCTCAAGATTAAAGATAACATCGTATACAGCTATACAGTTTTCTAGAAACGTAAGTTGGATCCAGTAGGTTTTGGGACTGAAATATTTTCTTTGTTATTACATTTGAGAAAATTTGTTTTTTTTTTTTTTTTTTAGTTATGATTTCTTATTTGGTTAAGGGGTTACTTATAAGTGTTCCTGAATTTATTTAAAAAATTATTTTGGGTCCACTTTTCATTGTTGATTCTTAGTTTTATTGGATTATGATGAAAGAATGTGGTCTGTTAACTTTCTACTTTTGGTAAATTACTAAACTTTCTTTTGGTCAAGTATATCATTATAAGTTTTCCACAGATATTAAAAAAATCACATTTTCTCCTCAAAGATAGTCATGTTCTCCTTCTATCAATCTGTGTGTGTGTGTGTGTGTGTGTGTGCACGCACATGCACGGGTGTGTGTGTGTATACCAAATAGCCAAGTTTTGATTGTACGTTAATTTATAGATTGTGTTATCAAATACCATGGATACCTGTTTATAGCTTGCTATTTGATTTGCCAAATTTTGAAATTTCCCACTATAATTGCATTTTTTTATAAATCTCTCCTTGTATCTTCAATTCTTCAGACATTATAATGTTTAATAAGTGGTGCTAACATGATCTGATCTCCACCTGGACAAAAACAAAGCCAGACTCATCCCAAATGTAGTCATTCACTGCACATGAATTAAACATTTAAATGTAAAAATTAAAAACCACTAGAAGAAAAGTCAGGAGAATATATAGCTCTAGAGAATATAGCTTTCCAAAGAAGGCTAAGAAGTCCAGAACCCATACAGACATTTTTGGCTACATAAAATGTCTAAACTTTTACATTAAAAACAAAACAAAACAACAACAACAAAAAACACTGTACACAAAGGGAAAAGGCAGATGAAGACTAATGTAATGGCAAAGGTTCCCAGGAAACTCCCCTTGGGCCCTGGGACCATCCTGCAGAACTCACACCACAGTATGGCTTTCCCTCTTTGGTTACTGAATTGTCTCAAATTAGTTGAAGCCTATAGGCCTTAACTATAGAACAGCATTGTGCATCTTGATTAGCAAGAGTTTAAATTTATGTATCCACACCGTGTTTGAAATTAAAGCAGGTGTTGACCTATACCAGAGTCATTTCAAGGAACTGGTGGGTTACCTGTGCCTGGGTGGCCCAGCCTCTGAACACCTAGTGGCCTCAACATAACCACATACCACTTACCCCACAGAGGTGAGGGTCCTGGGGCCCATTGTCAAGAACAGGCACAGACAATCCCATACACTGAGTTCCCACTTATGACTTTTGTACCCGCTGAGAACTCCTGGCAGAACCCATGAGGGAAAAAAACCCATTGCTTGGGATATGCAAAAGTCCGAGTCCTTCTCCTCTGCTGGCATGGTGAGAAGTCGGAAACTTTACTCCTGTTGAGTTAGGGATCGTCCACTTTCTGCCCCAGTGGGATGGGAAGAAATAAGACGTCACTGAAACCTGCTACTTTTGCGCTCATACTTCTGAGTCTAGTTTCTCTGTGTAAGAGTCACTCACAGGAAAGACAGGATCTGCTTTCAGACACTGGAACTAGACAGTGCATCTCCAATCAAACTAACAAACTAGTAAAACATGTTGACAACTCAAATGACAGACCAAGTGTTAATATCCCCAAGATCAAAAGAGCACCTATAAATCGAAAAGGAGGAGATAATCAAGTATATAGAGAGATGTGCAAAGACTATGACAAGCAAGCCACGGGGGAGGAAATGCAAATGGCCAGGAAGTATATAAAAGATGCTCAACTATTATATATAGAATGGGTAAACAATTCCTGCTGTACAGCACAGAAAACTCTATTCAATATCTAGTAATAAACCACAATGAAAAAGAATATATATGTGTGTATATATGTATGTATAACTGAATCACTTTTCTGTACAGCAGAAATTAACACAGCATTATAAATCAACAATACTTCAATAAAATAAATTTAAAAAAAATAAAAGATGCTCAAGGTCGCTCGTCATCAAGGAAATATAAACAAACCAACGATCTGATACCATTTTTCCCCTCAAAATTGACAAAGACTAAATAAATCATAGTATCCAGGGCTGGAGAAAATGTGAATAAATGGTGCTCTCATACACTGGTATGAGTGTAAGTGACTAGAATAGCTTTGCAAAATATTCTGGCAATACCTATGGAAAGTTAGGATACATAGACGTATGTCTCCACAAGATCACCTCAGGAAATGTAATCTATAAAAATAAAAGCACCAGTGAGATGAGAGGTACAATGTCATTCGTTGTAGCAGCATCTTCTATGAACATTCTGGAAACAACCTGTGTTATTAATTAGGGGAATGCTTAAATCAAACTTGATTCCATTGTATTGAGGAATATTATTCAGACATTGGAAAGAGGGAACCAGATCTGTACCCCACACGGTTTTCCAAGAATAGTTATTTAATAATACTAATTACAGAAAAAAAGAAACTACTCAAATACAAAAGAGAAAGAAAAAGCAAATCTATAACATTAAGAAAAAGAATATAAATATTGTTATATATTGCATATAACAATATACAAGAAGAAGAAATTTATGAGAATACTATATACACATATGTGTACACATACGTACAATAGTATATATACATACATACTCTTGGAAAAGCTGATTTCTACAAAAGCATAAATTACACAGATTCACTCTTTTCAGTGGAGGAAAACCTGAATAGACCATTATATATGCAAGTATCTTTTAAGAAGTTATTTGATACTATCCCAAAGAGTGCTGGGTCAGATGGAACAGAGGCAGAATTTTCACAGACTTTGAAGAACAGACTATATCTCTGCTATGTAAATTGTCGTGGAGCAGAGGGGAGAAATCTCATTTGGGGAAGCTAGCATGACTGATACAAAAATCTGGCAAAAACACAAAATATGAGAACTAGGTAACCTGCCTGGATGCCGATAAGGCAAAATTATAAAAGCCTCACGGCTACAAAATTTGGTTAAGTAACATAAAATTAAAATATGCATAAATCATAACTTTGTGTATGAAGGGAATCCTGTAAATATTTTAATTCACAAATAACCTCACAAAGTTAATGTAATGCCAGTTAAAAAAAATCCAAGATTGTGGGGGGGGGGGTTGGTTGTTTGTTTATTTGGTGGTGGTTGATGTGTGGTTGGTTTTTTCACAGGGAAGGGGGAGAGAGGGAGGGATTGTCACTAAAATTCCGAAGTTCATCGAAGAATAAACATATAGAAGAGATACACATGAAAAAAAATTTAAAGAATAGTAGCGAAGGAGAATTACTTCACCAGAAAGCAAACTATATTTAAAATTATTGAGACCAATGTGGTATTGGTACAAAATAGACAGACAGATAAAGAAGAAAATCTAGAATAGCACAAGATGAACAAATTAAATGACACATGTAAGTTTTCTGTTCAGAATAGAAAAAAATAAATTTTTCAAAAATGCGATTTAAAAACTTGGTTAACAATTTGGAAAAAGATTTTGTTCAACCCAGACCTCGAAGTTAATTCACTGGTAACCAAAGAGATGCAAAGAAAAACAAGGTATTATACTTTCTTTGCCAGTCAGGTGAGGAAGGATACAGATATTGTGGTCCAAAGGATTCTCCCTCTGTTGGTGGGATTAGAAATGGGCAAAATTTTCTGCTGTGCCCCTTCATCATACGTTTCAATGTTTAAAAACTGACACAGTAATCCCACTTTGACGAACTTATTAAGGAATAGATAAGTGTGTTCAACCTGTAACATCGTGTAAAAACTAGAGAAAATAGATTTTCCCACTGAAATAAAAACTTATGAAATGAACCCAAGAAGACTGAGAAAACCAGAACAGGCCCTGTACCAGAGAACAAATTGGACCGGCCACCATGGAGTTACTACTGTAAGGAAGGAACTGGTTTCCGATCATTTACAGCTCAGTTTAATATATCCTTAAGGAACAGATAATGCCTGTGAATATTTGAACCATTCCAGACTAAAGAAAAGAGAGAAAGTCCCTCCATGAATCGGGTGGATGTTACCAAACTCAGGTTCTTGTGCCCAACGCACAGTGAGGCCAAAGAAACCAAGACATCTGCGTTTGGAGCAGAGGAAGGTTTATTGCAGGGGCCGCAAGGAGCACAGGTGCATCTGTTCAAAAACGCCGAACTCCCCAAAGGGTTTCAGCAAAGCATTTAATTGATTAGCTGCACGGCTTGTGGGATCTTAGTTCCCCAACCAGGGATTGAACCCGGGCCCCCATCAGTGAAAGCCCAGAACCCTAACCACTGGACTGCCAGGGAATTCCTATCAGCAAAGCATTTTTGAAGGCCAGGTGAGGGAGGGGCATCACAGTGTATGGGATCAGCTCGTGCACAGTTCTCTGATTGGTTGATGGTGATCAATCCTTAGGCACCGGACGATCTGGGGGCTACGTGCTCATCATCAAGTAGTCAATTTGTTCCATTTGATGGAGGTTTTGTAGCATCTGAAAAGCTCAGGAAATCTGCATCCGATACTATTATCTGGGTACTTCAGAGAGGCCCTAAAGCAAAGGATATGAAGAGGGGTCTGTCCTGGGAAAGTCCAGAGGGTCCTGCTCGGTTTCATGGAGATGGGCAAGAGGAGAACTCCCACAATGGCAGCCTACGTGGATCTCTCTCTCCACCCCAGAGTGGGAGGCTCCCTCTACCTTTCAATGCCTCCACCCACCCCAGGGCACGGGGCTTTGGGAACCCTTTGTTGCCTGTGGTTAATAAGGTTTCAAGGGAACTTCCACGCTCTTGGAGTAAAGTAGAGGCCACAGACCAAGAATGAAATGCAAATTATCTTGCCTTATTATCCTGCCATATTATGTATGCATAAATTTCTAAAGAATTTTTCAACAAATATTTTCAGAAGTAATCTCTAGTTTCTTGTGTTTTTGTTTTGTTTTTTACTAATTGTACCTTCTTCCTTATAGTGTTCCATACTGTTTGAAGGTCTGAACAAATAAACATGTTCTTTTATAATTAAAAAAACAGCTCTTTTCATGCCAAAAAACTATGGGAATTTATAGATAGGTCAATTGAGGGGGCAATTGACATCTTTACGGTATTAAGTCTTCCTGTGTAGGATGATGGGTAGGAATTAACTCTGTTTATTTGAAGCTCTGCTTAGGGTATTTCAGGTAAGTTTTGTAGTTTTTTCGTGTACTGACGGGTATTTCATATATTTTATTGATTTGGGGTGGGTTTTTTTTGTTGTTGTTCTTTGTTCTTTTTTTTTTTTTTTTTGGCTGTACATTGCAGCATGTGGGATCTCAAGTTACCTGACCAGGGATTGAACCTATGCCCCCTGCATTGGAAGCATGGAGTCTTAACCACTGGACCAACAGGGAAGTCCCTGATTTTGTTAATTAGGTCTTTTTTTTCTATTTTAACTTCAAAGTAACTGTTGCCAGTATACAGGAAGGGATTGAGTTCAATGTATGTCTATGGACTGGCTGTCAGGAGGAAAGTTGACATCCCGGTTTTATAATCAACATTGGTGCAAATAAATGCCTTTGGTGTCTTGCCCTGAAGGGGTGTTTGTGGTTTATTTCAGAAAGCTGTTCTTTTTATTGGTTAGGAAGTATCCCGTAGTTGCCTTTTTACAGAGTTTTTTTTTCAGGAAACTTTCAAAAATATTTTAGTATATATAAGGATTTTCTTATGCCGGTTCCTCCCAAACTATTAATACAGTCATTATTATTAATCTATTTCTAAAACTGAATCATCCCTGGGTTTTGGGAGGGGAACAAAACAACCCCACCCTTCAAGGAACAGTATTCTTTTATCATCGTAATTCTATTGCTAATATTTTTCTTTGCTTTCATATATATTTATAAATGACACGAGTGTAGCTCTGTTTTCATATGCTACATTTCTCAGGCTTTCTTAGCTACACTCTGCTAACTTCATAGAATGAACTGGCAAGTTTCCCACTGTTTTCCGTGCTTTTAAGTGCTTACGTGGTATAGAAGCTGTTTCTAGAAGAGCTGATAGGGGTTAGGGATGAACAAGATTGGCCACGAGTTGGTAACTGTTGAAGCCAGATACTGCTCTGTCTACTTTTGTATATGTTTGAATTCTTCATAACAAACAGTTAAAATAATTTTTTTAAAAAAGAGCTGATAGGGCTTCCCTGGTGGCGCAGTGGTTGAGAGTCTGCCTGCCGATGCAGGGGACACGGGTTCGTGCCCCGGTCCGGGAGGATCCCGCGTGCCGCGGAGCGGCTGGGCCCGTGAGCCATGGCCGCTGAGCCTGCGCGTCCGGAGCCTGTGCTCCGCCACGGGAGAGGCCACAACAGTGAGAGGCCCGCGTACCGCAAAAAAAATAAATAAATAAAATAAAATAAAAAAGAGCTGATAGACCTTGTGTCTCAATATCGTCCAAACATTTTACAATGAACATTGTAGATTATTTTTATAATCTAATAGAATGAATACTTTATTATACAAAATATGTTGAAGAATACCTAGACAAGATGAAATGTAATGATAAACTAAATAAAAACTGGGTTGTAGAAATCGTCTGTGTGGAATAATCCCAAATCACTATAAACACAAGCATTGAAATAAGCTGGAAAGAAATATCACAAGGTTAACAGAGGTTATTTCTGGATGACAGAATGACCAGTGATATTTATTTTCTCCTTTGAGTTGTCCTGCATTTTGCCACTCTTTCCACCATTCACATGTAACATGTAACATGTCTGCAATTAGAAATAAATCGATGAGTGATTTGTTAAAGACGCTGTCCCCTTGAAAGTAAGAGCTGAGGACATAATCGTGTTCATTGTCTCAGAAACCAGCATCTACTGCAGGATGATCAAGTTCTGTCCAGAAAGGCTCAACCATGCCTTTCCTCTCCGTCCATTAACAGTGTCCCACAGGAAACTGAAAAGAGGCAAGGAGTAAGGGGTAAAGGTATCACGAGCATTCTGGGCAGTCGTGGGAGGAGAAGGGTCAGCCCAGTTCCCCTGAGGATGGTCACCAGCCAGGGAAGGGTTCCAGCATCTATGATGAACTCATTTTGCAGACATTTCTAAGAAAAAGTCAACAATTTAAAAGATGGTGTCTCACTATTGCACTACAGCCGTACCATGATGTGCACTGTATGGTGGTGGTCCCTAGATGCAGAAGTGAAATATGATTTTTCGAAGAGGCATTGAGAGCAGATTTCCTCAGGTCGGGACTTATTCTGGTCCAGCTACCCTCACACACATCAGTTTCATATCCAGTCCAGCCAAGAAGTCCCTCTGCTTTCTCTCTGTACAGAATCACGGGGCATCACAGCTCAGCCCCGTGATGGGAGGGATGCTTCCCATCCCTCCTACCCCGGCCGCCCCAGCAGAGACAGCAGCCCTCGGCTCCTGAGACAACGCAGAGGAGAGGAACTGCCCATCCATCTCTTTCAGGTTGTTTCTCCCTGATCTCCAAACATCATTAACCCGGCGAAAAATTCCATAAAACCAGCTGCGTGGCTTCATGTCAACACAAAAGTAAACTCATCGTCCTGAGAGCAGAGATGCCCTGGAGTGTTTGCACATTACACACACCCTCCCACTTGGCCCACCTCTGCTTTCATGTAAATGGAACAATCTGGACCATGTGATGCCCAGGCGCTGAGCAACCTTAATGCAGGAACATGCAGGTTAGACACACGGGTCTTCCCACAGCTGCCTGGCCACGGCAGCCTGCTGTGAGAGGAACAAATGTTCCCTTCCCATCATCTTTCTTTCTTTCTTTCTTTTTCTTTCTTTCTTTCTTTGTGGCAGTAGAGGTGTCTGACAAACTCCTAAGCTCAGTTCATGAGTCATTTCCTTTCCAAGGCTGCCCCTGATTCTGTCCCAGGTGTCCTACCGTTCTGTACCTATCTCCCCACTAGCAGTTTGTACCAACAGCCAATCATCCATTTGCCTCCCCAACTGATAGTAAGCTCTTGAAAGATTAATAATTACAACAAAGGGTAGCATTTATTGCACTAATTGCTGCACTAAGCACTTAATATTTATCACATTTATTACAATAGTTATATGAGTTATAACATTTACATCATTTATATCATCACATACCTTGGACTTAATATATCATCATATATACATTATACTTAAAATACGTATATCATTTCTCGAAATAATCTGCAGGTCGATTCTATCACTGTTCCCATTATACAGATGCATAAACTGAGGTTTAAAGAAATGAATTAACTTGCCCAAGGTCCCTAGCTACTGGGTGGTGAGCTGTAGACTGCACAGCCCAAGCACTGCCTATGGCTGTATGCTCACAGTAGCTGATACACAGAGTTACTCACCTCTACAGACCCAGGACCTCGCAGCCTGCCTAAGACAGAGAAGATAACCAGGATACAGTCATTGACTGCATACCTGACACATTTAACAGCAGAGCCAACAAAGACCACCTGGATGAGGGAACAGAAAAGCTTCAGGAAGCTTCAGGGTCAATGTTACGGCCTGGTTACTTCTCTGACCACCCTCTTTGATTTACAATGTTGTGTTAATTTCTACTGTACAGCAAAGAGATTCGGGTATACATATATAAACATTCTTTTTTTTTTTAATTTTTAAATTTTATTTGTTTTCTATACAGCAGGTTCTTATTAGTTATCTATTTTATACGTATTAGTGTATATATGTCAATCCCAATCTCCCAATTCATCCCACCACCACCACCTGCCCCCTGCCACTTTCCCCCCTTGGTGTCCATATGTTTGTTCTCTACATCTGTGTCTCAATTTCTGCCCTGCAAACCGGTTCATCTGTACCATTTTTCTGGGTTCCACATATACACGTTAATATATGATTTTCTTTTTCTCTTTCTGACTTACTTCACTCTGTATGACAGTCTCTAGATCCATCCACGTCTCTACAAAAGACCCAATTTCATTCCTTTTTATGGCTGAGTAATATTCCATTGTATAGGTACCACATATTCTTTATCCATTCATCTGTCCATGGGCACTTAGGTTGCTTCCATGACCTGGCTATTGTAAATAGTGCTGCAATGAACATCGGGGTCCATGTGTCTTTTTGAATTATGTTTTTTCTGGGTATATGCCCAGTAGTGGGATTGCTGGGTCATATGGTAGTTCTATTTTTCGTTTTTTAAGGCACCTCCATACTGTTCTCCATAGTGGCTGTATCAATTTACATTCCCACCAACAGTGCAAGAGGGTTCCCTTTTCTCCACACCCTCTCCAGCATTTGCTGTTTGTAGATTTTCTGATGATGCCCATTCTAACTGGTGTGAGGTGATACCTCACTGTAGTTTTGATTTGCATTTCTCTAATAATTAGCAATGTTGAGCAGCTTTTCATGTGCTTCTTGGCCATCTGTATGTCTTCTTTGGAGAAATGTCTATTCAGGTCTTCTGCCCATTTTTTTATTCTGCATGAGCTGTTTATATATTTTGGAGATTAATCCTTTGTCTGTTGATTCCTTTCCAAATATTTTCTCCCATTCTGAGGGTTGTCTTTTCATCTTGTTTATAGTTTCCTTTGCTTTGCAAAAGCTTTTAAGTTTCATTAGGTCCCATTTGTTTATTTTTGTTTTTATTTCCATTACTCTAGGAGGTGGATCAAAACAAATCTTGCTGTGATTTATGTCAAAGAGTGTTCCTCTAAGAGTTTTATAGTGCCTGGTCTTACATTTAGGTCTCTAATCCACTTTGAGTTTATTTTTGTGTGTGGTGTTAGGGAGTGTTCTAATTTCATTCTTTTACATGTAGCGCTCCAGTTTTCCCAGCACCACTTATTGAAGAGACTATCTTTTCTCCAATGTATATCCTTACCTTCTTTGTCATAGATTAGTTGACCAAAGGTGCATGGGTTTATCTCTGGGCTTTCTATCCTGTTCCACTGATCTATATTTCTGTTTTCGTGCCAGTACCATATTGTCTTGATCACTATAGCTTTGTAGTATAGTCTGAAGTCAGGGAGTCTGATTCCTCCAGCTCCGTTTTTTTCCCTCAAGACTGTTTTGGCTTTTGTGTCTCCATACAAATTTTAAGATTTTTTGTTCTAGTTCTGTAAAAAATGCCATTGGTAGTTTGATAGGGATTGCATTGACTCTGTAGATTGCTTTGGGTAGTATAGTCATTTTCACTATATTGATTCTTCCAATCCAAGAACATGGTATATCTCTCCATCTGTTTGTGTCATCTTTGATTTCTTTCATCAGTGTCTTATAGTTTTCTGAGTACAGATCTTTTACCTCCTTAGGTAGGTTTATTCCTAGGTATTTTATTCTTTTTATTTTTATTTTATTTTATTTTTTTATTTTTTTATTTTTTTGCGGTACACAGGCCTCTCACTGTTGTGGCCTCTCCCGTTGTGGAGCACAGGCTCTGGACACACAGGCTCAGTGGCCATGGCTCACAGGCCCAGCCGCTCCGCGGCATGTGGGATCTTCCCGGATCGGGGCACGAACCCATGTCCCCTGCATAGGCAGGCGGACTCTCAACCGCTGTGCCACCAGGGAAGCCCTATTTTATTCTTTTTATTGCAATGGTGAACGGGATTACTTCCTTAATTTCTCTTTCTGAACTTTCGTTTTTAGTATATAGGAATGCAAGAGATTTCTGTGTGTTAATTTTGTATCCTGCAACTTTACCAAATTCATTGGTTAGCTCTAGTAGTTTTCTGGTAGCATTTTTAGGATTCTATACATATAGTATCATGTCATCTACAAGCAGTGACAGTTTTACTTCTTCTTTTCCAATTGGTATTCCTTTTATTTTTTTTTCTTCTCTGATTGCCAAGGCTAGGACTTCCAAAACCATGTTGAATAATAGTGGCAAGAGTGGACATCTTTGTCTTGTTCCTGACTTTAGAGGAAATGCTTTCAGTTTTTCACCATTGAGAATGATGTTTGCTGTGGGTTTGTCATATATGGCCTTTATTATGTTGAGGTACGTTCCCTCTATGCACACTTTCTGGAGAGCTTTTACCGTAAATGGGTGTTGAATTTTGCCAAGCTTTTTCTGCATCTATTGAGATGATAATATGGTTTTTATTCTTCAGTTTGTTGATATGGTGTATCACATTCATTGATTTACATATAATCCTTGCATCCCTGGGATAAATCCCACTTGATCATGGTGTATGGTCCTTTAAATGTGTTGTTGGATTCTGTTTGCTAGTATTTTGTTGAGGATTTTTGCATCTATATTCATCAGTGATATTGGTCTGTAATTTTCTGTTTTTGTAGTATCTTTGTCTGGTTTGGGTATCAGGGTGATTGTGGCCTAATAGAATGAGTTTGGGAGTGTTCCTTCCTCTGCAATTTTTTGGAAGAGTTTGAGAAGGATGGGTGTTAGCTCTTCTCTAAATGTTTGACAGAATTCTCCTGTGAAGCCATCTGGTCCTGGACTTTTGTTTGTTGGAAGATTTTTAATCACAGTTCCAATTTCGTTACTTGTGATTGGTCTGTTCATATTTTCTATTTCTTCCTCGTTCAGTCTTGGAAGGTTATACCTTTCTAAGAATTTGTCCATTTCTTCCAGGATGTCCATTTTATTGGCCTAGAGTTGCTTGTAGTAGTCTCTTATGATGCTTTGTATTTCTGTGGTGCCAGTTGTAACTTCTCCTTTTCCATTTCTAATTTTATTGATTTGAGTCCTCTCCCTCTTTTTCTTGATGAGTCTGGCTAAAGGTTTATCAATTTTGTTTATCTTCTCAAAGAACCAGCTTTTAGTTGTATTGATCTTTGCTATTGTTTTCTTTGTTTCTATTTCATTTATTTCTGCTCTGATCTTTATGATTTATTTCCTTTTACTAACTTTGGGTTTTGTTTGTTCTTCTTTCTCTAGTTCCTTTAGGTGTAAGGTTAGATTGTTTATTTGAGATTTTTCTTGTTTCTTGAGGTAGGCTTGTATTGCGATAAACTTCCGTCTTAGAACTGCTTTTGCCACATCCCATAGGTTTTGGATCATCGGGTTTTCATTGTAAGTTGTCTCTAGGTATTTTTTTATTTCCGCTTTGATTTTTTCAGTGATCTCTTGGTTATTCAGTAGTGTATTGTTTAATCTCCATGTGTTTGTGTTTTTTTGTTTTTTTCCCTGTAATTGATTTCTAATCTCATAGCGTTGTAGTCAGAAAAGATACTTGATATGATTTCAATTTTCTTAAATTTACCGAGGCTTGATTTGTGACCCAAGATGTGATCTATCCTGGAGAATGTTCCGTGCGCACTTGAGAAGAAAGTGTCATCTGCTGTTTTTGGATGGAATGTCCTATAAATATCAATTAAATCTATCTGGTCTATTGTGTCATTTAAAGCTTCTCTTTCCTTTTTTATTTTCTTTTTGGATGATCTGTCCATTGGTGTAAGTGAGATGTTAAAGTCTCCCACTATTATTGTGTTACTGTCTATTTCCTTTTTTATAGCTGTTAGCAGGTGCCTTATGTATTGAGGTGCTCCTATGTTGGGTGCATATATATTTATAATTGTTATATCTTCTTCTGGGATTGAACCCTTGATCTTTATGTAGTGTCCTTCTTTGTCTCTTGTAACATTCTTTATTTTAAAGTCTCTTTTACCTGATATGAGTATTGCTACTCCAGCTTTCTTTTGATTTCCATTTACATGGAATATCTTTTTCCATCTCCCACTTTCAGTCTGTATGTGTCCCTAGGTCTGAAGTGGGTCTCTTGTAGACAGTATATATATGGGTCTTGTTTTTGTATCCATTCAGTGAGCCTGTGTCTTTTGGTCGGAGCATTTAATCCATTTTCATTTAAGGTAATTACCGATATGCGTATTCCTATTACCATTTTCTTAATTGTTATGGGTTTGTTTTTGTAGGTCCTTTCCTTCTCTTGTGTTTCCCACTTAGAGAAGTTCCTTTAGCATTTGTTGCAGAGCTGGTTTGGTGGTGCTGAATTCTCTTAGCTTTTGCTTGTCTGTAAAGCTTTTGATTTTTCTGTTGAATCTGAATGAGATTCTTGCCGGGTAGAGTAATCTTGATTGTAGGTTCTTCCCTTTCATTACTTTAAATATATCGTGCCACTCCTCTCTGACTTGTAGAGTTTCTGCTGAGAAATCAGCTGTTAACCTTATGGGAGTTCCCTTGTATGTTATTCGTCGTTTTTCCCTTGTTGCTTTCAATAATTTTTCTTTGTCTTTAATTTTTGTCAATTTGATTACTGTGTGTCTCAGCATGTTTCTCCTTGGGTTTATCCTGCCTGGGACTCTCTGTGCTTCCTGGACTTGGATGGCTATTTCCTTTCCCATGTTAGGGAAGTTTTTGACTGTACTCTCTTCAAATATTTTCTCGGGTCCTTTCTCTCTCTCTTCTCCTTCTGGGATCCCTATAATGCCAATGTTGTTGCATTTAATGTTGTCCCAGAGGTCTCTTAGGCTTTCTTCATTTCTTTTCATTGTTTTTTCTTTATTCTGTTCTGTGGCAGTGAATTCCACCATCCTGTCTTCCAGGTCACTTACCCGTTCTTCTGCCTCAGTTATTCTGCTATTGATTCCTTCTAGTGTACTTTTCATTTCAGTTATTGTATTGTTCATCTCTGCTTGTTTGTTCTTTAATTCTTCTAGGTCTTTGTTAAACATTTCTTTTTTTTTTTGTGGTACGCTGGCCTCTCACTATTGTGGCCTCTCCCATTGCAGAGCACAGGCTCCAGACGTGCAGGCTCAGTGGCCATGGCTCACGAGCCTAGCCACTCCACGTCATGTGGGATCTTCCCGGACCGGGGCACGAACCCGTGTCCCCTGCATCAGCAGGCGGACTCCCAACCACTGCGCCACCAGGGAAGCCCTGTTAAACATTTCTTGCATCTTCTCAATCTTTGCCTCCATTCTTTTTCCAAGGTCCTGGATCATCTTCACTATCATTATTCTGAATTCCTTTTCTGAAAGGTTGCCTATCTCCACTTCATTTAGTTGTTTTTCTGGGGTTTTATCTTGTTCCTTCATCTGGTACAAAGTCCTCTGCTTTTTCATTTTGTCTGTCTTTCTGTGAATGTAGTTTTCCTTCCACAGGCTGCAGAATTGTAGTTCTTCTTGCATCTGCTGTCTGCCCTCTGGTGGATGAGGCTATCTAAGAGGCTTGTGCAAGTTTCCTGATGGGAGGGACTGGTGGTGGGTCGAGCTGGGTGTTGCTCTGGTAAAACTTTAATCCGCTTGTCTGATGATGGATGGGGCTGGGTTCCCTCCCTGTTGGTTGTTTGGCCTGAGGCGACCCAGCACTGGAGCCTACCAGGCTCTTTGGTGGGGCTAATGGCGGACTCTGGGAGGGCTCACGCCAAGGAGTACTTCCCAGAGCTTCTGCTGCCAGTGTCCTTGTCTCCGTGGTGAGCCACAGCCACCCCCACCTCTGCAGGAGACCCTCCAACACTAGTGGTAGGTGTGGCTCAGTCTCCTATGGGGTCACTGCTCCTTCCCCTGGGTCCCGATGCGCACCCTACTTTGTGTGTGCCCTCCAAGAGTGGAGTCTCTGTTTCCCCCAGTCCTGTTGAAGTCCTGCAGTCAAATCCTGCTAGGCTTAAAAGTCTCATTTTCTGGGAATTCCTCCTCCCATTGCCAGACCCCCAGGTTGGGAAGCCTGACGTGGGGCTCAGAACCAGTGGGTGGACTTCTGTGGTATAAGTGTTCTCCAGTTTGTGAGTCACCAACACAGCAGTTATGGGATTTGATTTTTTTGTGATTGCGCCCCTCCTACAGTCTCATTGCAGCTTCTCCTTTGTCTTTGGATGTGGGGTATCTTTTCTGGTGAGTTCCAGTGTCTTCCTGTCGATGATTGTTCAGCAGTTAGTTGTGATTCAGTGCTCTCGCAAGAGGGAGTGAGCGCACGTCCTTCTACTCCGCCATCTTGAACCAATCTCTAAACATTCTTTTTGATATTCTTTTCCGTTATAGTTTATCACAGGATATTGAATATAGTTCCCTGTGCTATACGGTAGGACCTTATTGTTTATCCATTCTATAGATAATAGTTTGCATCTGCTAATCCCAACCTCCCACTCCATCCTTCCCACACCCCTCCTCCTTCTTGGCAACCACAAGTCTGTTGTCTATGTCTGTGAGTCTGTTTCTGTTTTGTAAATAAGTTCGTTTGTGTCATATTTTAGATCCCACATATAAGTGATGTCACATGGTATTTATCTTTCTCTGACTGACTTCACTTAGTATGATAATCTCTAGTTGTATCCATATTGCTGCAAATGGCGTTATTTCATTCTTTTTATGGCTGAGTAGTATTCCATTGTATATACGTACCACATCTTCTTTATCCATGCATCTGTCGATGGACATTTAGGTTCTTGCCATGTCTTAGCTGTTGTGAATAGTGCTGCTGTGAACATTGGATCTGACCACCCTCTCCTTCGTGGCTTTCCTAGCAGCCCCCTAGAGCGCTTACTGCACTGTGCGATCACATCTATCTGAGCGCTCATCTGTCCAGTTGCCTGTCTGCCCCTCTTGACTATAAAGTCCTCGAGGAGATCAGCACCCCTGGTGCCTGGTGTCCTCTCTCATTCAATAAAAAACGAGGGAATGAATGAATGAAATGCATCCACTTCCTTCCAAATGCAGCTCCTCCTCACTTCTCTGTATTTTTTTTTTTTTTTTTTTTTTGCGGTACGCGGGCCTCTCACTGTTGTGGCCTCTCCCGTTGTGGAGCACAGGCTCCAGACGCACAGGCTCAGCGGCCATGGCTCATGGGCCCAGCCGCTCCGCGGCATGTGGGATCCTCCCGGACCGGGGCACGAACCCGTGTCCCCTGCATCGGCAGGCGGACTCTCAACCACTGTGCCACCAGGGAAGCCCTCTCTGTATTTTTTAAGCTAATGATGCCAAAAGCTTTCCCCATCACTCTGGCTGGACGGCATCGCCTCACCAAACACCATCAAAGCCTTTCCTCTTACTGTGTTGTGTCTCTCTCCTGCGGGGCAGTTCGACACCACCGTTGAGGAATGAACTCTGACTGCTTTTCGCAGGACGGGGTCCTCCAGGAAAGAGGGAGCCTCCTTCAAATTCTCTCCTCCCGGGTACCTGGCCTCCTGGAGGTCTTGCTTGATTCAACTTTAGGAAAATAAAGAAATGTGACCCCGCATGTATGCTCCAATACCCGAAAGCAATCATCGTTTACAATTTTCTTGTCCTTTCCTTCCACCAGCATCCTGGTTTAGACCCTGGCCTCACGTTCAGACTGTGTAAACAACCTCCTTACCATACATCAGAGGATCTCCCATGGAAAGGGAGCTGGAAATCAGATCGATACCACACGCCCTCTCCTGGCTCCCTCCGAGTCCCCGAGCTGTAAAGTGACTTGGGCGATACCAGAGCCTCACGCAGACCCTGGGCTCCTGGGCTCTCAGAGCCCTTCGGGGGTCTTTTATTCTCAAACTCACCCTCTCATCTCTTAAGACCACTTTACAGCCTGTCTCTTTTCGATGTTAAGAAGCAGAACTAGGCTCGTTCAAGAACAGAGGAAATTGCACATTTTTAAAACATCAGATTGTGAACTGTGCTGAACTAAACGCTTCCATTTCCTATAAATCTGTTTCCACTCAGTCCAGCCAGGCCGGGCCTCCCGGGCGCAGTCGGTGGCCGCGCGTACCACCCAGTGGACACAGCCTGGTACTACACCTGTGGGGGAAAAAGACCCTGGCCAACATCTGACTGCAATTTCCTTAAGGCTATTTTCACCGATGAATTTCGACCCACGTTCTTCTCTGTGTCAGTGAGCTGAGCAGATCAGCTAGACTTGAGCGGTGTTGCCACTGGGATATGATGGAATTTCAGGAGAAAATAGGGAAATCCTGCTAGCACTCATGACTGTTCATTTCCCTTTAAAATATGGAGCAGGGGAGGGTCTTTAGAAAAGGCAATTGAGAATTTGCTCATTATTAACCAATGGTACTTAGAACCTCCTATGTAGTGACGATCTACTTACACCTACCTCTAAGTCCCAGACTCCTAGACCTTCATGAACGGTTCACCATTTCTCCTAGCCAGATTTTTGTAATATAACCAGCATTCCTGATTCTCAGTTGGATAAACAGAGAAAAAAGAGTTCAAGAAGCCCCTCAGTGACTCACAGCATCTCAGAGGTTCACAATAATATACGCAGGCCTACCTGATGGTCTACAGTGGCTGTAGCACCTTCTAGAAATTCAAGAAATTTAATTTGTAGATGTTATGAAAATACAGAAAATGAAAATACACTTTAAATGACTGTCCTAACCCTTCTCAAGTTGTGAGCTAATAATTATAAAAAAATGAACTGTAAGTCAGACACAGGACACCTATGAATAAATTTAAAAGTCTCCTATAGCCTATATCTACCCATACTCTTCGTTGTGGGGATTATATCTACCCCACAACTACCAAGCTTGCACTCTAGTGCCCACGAGCCACAACTACTGAAGCCCGCACACCTAGAGCCCGTGTTCCACAACGAGAAGCCACTGCGATGAGAAGCCCACGCACCGCAACAAAGAGTAGCCCCCACTCGCCGCAACTAGAGAAAGCCCGCGCGCAGCAACGAAGACCCAATGCAGCCAAAAATAAATAAATAAATAAAAATTATTTTAAAAAATCGATCATGGCAGAGCAAATTATCTTTAAAAAATAAAAGTTTTTTGTGTTAGTCAGAAATGGCCATTTGCTCACATAAGTGGCTGTAATAATCCATCAGCGAGGACACTTTCTTCCAAAAGTATGAAAAATGGCTGAAAAAACAAGATCATTTGTTATTTCAAACAACAGAACTTGAAGGCAAGACTTGTTCAAAGTAGGTTCAACTTGTCCTCAAAGACCAGGTCTTGTTATTTTTCTACCCCAGCTAGACTCATGGTCACAAAAAAGCACAGGCATCGCTTGTAGACACAAAATCCTACAGAAAGGGTGGGGCCTTTGCGCCTGCGTCTCTTTTACTACAAGAGACCCCCCCCTCCCAGCAGCCTTCTCCCCTGGCCCCACCAGCCAGTCTTAGCTGCAAGGGAGGTGGGAAAAGACTCAGCAAGCTTCATGCTCAGCTCTATGCTTTGAGGGGGTCCTGCCGGGAGGAATAGGGGGATGGGTGGTTAAATGACCATTTGGTTCTCGTTCTAGTTTTTTCTTTCTTCTTTCATCCCCACGTGCTCAGCATTATACCATGAGCCCCTTCCCCATAGCGTACAAGGAGCATCTTACTCTCTATCCCACCCTACCCCCTCCCTCTCTACACAAACACAGACACACGCACATACACACACAGAGCTTCACTGCATTCACTCAGCCAACAAACATAGGCTGTGTCTATGATGGGCCAGACACTTAGCTAGATGCTGGAGACACAGGTGAACAAGGTGGGCATGGTCTCTACCCTCTGGGAACGTCTGCTCCGGGCAGGGAGCTCCCCAGACCGTAAGGGAAGGGACCGGCAGGTACGATGGACGCTGAGGGACCAGCAGGGTGGCACCCAGAGGCTAGGTAGGCTCCCTGGGCCTCCCCCTCCACCGACCCTGGCCTGTGGCACCCCACCCTCACCCCAGGAGGCTATGAGCTCTGTGGCTCTGAGCACCCGGGCAGCCGGCCTGCCCAGGGCAGTGCAGACGAGGGCCAGGAACCTGTGGGTGACCTTCAGGGGAGCGGGACGGATGGCAGATCAACAGATAAACTTGGAGGGTGGAAGAGATGAGTGGGAAATGAGGCGTGGGGAGGGCGGGAGGGAGTACAGAGGGACGAGACTTTCTAAGAAGAACAGTGTTTCCAATCAGTGTTTCTATCAGGTTAACTTTAATTCTGTGTTGACACTGGGTTTTGGCCACAAGGAAGAGAGAAGGGCAGGAAGCAGCCCTGGGCTCTGATGGTGCGGCCTGCCCATCATCACCTGGACCCGAAGACAGAGGGCCTGGTCTTGGTCTCCCGTCCCTGCAGCCAGAGCTCTTTTCCCTTGGGATTTGCAGGAAAGAGGACCCACCTGTTGCCATGATGCCCCCTCAATCACAGACACCATACAGGGAGCACGTGAGGTGTTCCAAGGACACCTGTGGCCCGGAAGGATGACTTTAGGAGTAATAAACAGGGAGGCCCTTGGCCCTAAGCACATCCTACCTCAACTTGCAGATGGAGTCACAGCGTTCATTACTTAACGAGAAGCAAGAACTAAAGACACCAGAGTCTGAACAAGATCCCACGGGAGAAGCTGGGGTGCTGGGCCTGGACACCTGGTCGGGGGAAGGGCCTAGGGCGGGGGATGGGTAGTCCCCAAGGGTGAGCTTTCGGGTACAGAAAAGTACAAACCTCAGCCATCAGTCAAAGTAACGCTGTCCTCAGCCAGTAAGGCTTTGCAGAGAGAGAGAGAGGGGTTCAGGTCTGTTCCAGGACCATAGGGCTGGAACTGGGAACCAAGGGGAGGAAGGAGGGCTTGAGTCGTATTTAAATGGGATGCTTGCAAGGCAGCGGAAATAGCCTTTTCCTCTAGGCTTTTTGGTTCTCGGCTGCGTCTCTGTAACAACAGACAGATTGACAAGAGAACAGGATCCACGTGCGTTTACCGTGAGCTGTATGGGACACAGGAACTTTCAGAAGTGAAGACCCCAGGGAGTGGTACAGCCTGAGCGTTTCTGTGCCAGTTCTGATAAAAAGTGGAGGGTCCCGGGAAGACGTGATGGGACCACGGGTATGAGCTACGAGGGATGAACTGGGGGGGTTGGCAAGGCTGTTCCTTCAGATTCCTCAGCTCCGTCCATCTTCGCAGACGAGGACCCTCCTCTCCTCCGGGTACCGGGAGGGCACCTCGCACAGGCTTCAGGAGAAGGTCGGAAAGCCCTTCCTGTACCTGCCGTTTCTCAAACGCCTTTGGTCAAAAATATTGCATATGCCCAGCGGCCATGTTTTGGGGTCGCATGTCCTGAACCTCGTCTTGTTTATCCACAGCGAGCTATTAGACACAGGTGCCAGGAACAATTCAGCATCCATTGCCCATGGCTGTCTTGGTTTCACCGAGGTTTTACCTTTGGGTAAATTATTTCACTTCTCTGCAGCTCATAGATAATCTACAAAGACCTACTGCAGAGCACAGGGAACTCTACTCAATATTCTGCAATAACCTATACGGGAAAAGAACCTGAAAAAGAATGGATACATGTATATGTGTAAGTGAATCACTTTGCTGTACACCCGACACTAACACAACGTTGTAAATCCACTGTACTCTAATATAAAATAAAAATTAAATTAAAAATAAGTAAATAAAATAAAATAAAACGGGGCTACAGGTATTCACCTTGTGAGGTCATGTACAAGCCCTCGCCTGGGTTACACGTGGTGTGTGCTTTGAAGGAACCCTTGCAGGTGTCAACTTTAAAAAAAAATGCACAACGTGAGAGTTGTGAGTTCAGTTTTATTGGGGGCAAAATGAGAACTGCAGCCCAGGAGACAGCATTTCAGAGGGCTCTGAGAAACTGCTCCAAAGAGGGAGAGGGGAAGGTCAGGATAGATGTGATTTGGGCAAAGAGGGGAGTACATGCAGTTGAGCACATATTATTTTGCAGCAGGTTTCTGCTAGTCACGAGGAGCAGTCGTCACCATGAAGGATTTTAGTGTTTTTCTAGATACGAGGAGATACAAGAACTGGGCTCATAAAATCAGCTCCTGAAAATATTTAACTCTCTGAAGACCTGTTCTGCCAGTTTTTCCCAGAGCACAGAGCGCCTCATTCCTGATCTCCACCCTGAGCTCCTTTCAGGGGGTGTTGAAAGTCAGAAGCTGCAGAGCACATGGTTTAACCCTGGTAGAGGTAGATGGCAAGGGCCAATTGTAGTTGACACAGGTATGGAGGTTGGGGGCCAGTGGGATGCGGTCACTGCTGCTCTGAGAGATGTTGGGCTTTTTGCCTGAATATCCCCTTTTTTTTGCTTTTGTCTTCAGCTCTGGACCTTTCACAGGTTTCTCCTGGGTTTGAAGTCTCTCAGCTGGTTCTCTGCTAAGGATGTGACCCCAGGTGATTCTTTATGATTCCTTGTCATTAATGGCCTCACGCAGGTCAGCGTTCTCCACACCTCACTGAGCAGTTTCTCCTGTCTCTTCCTTAAGGAAGAAATAAGGTTTTCAAATTCACCTGAACATGTAAAGGGACAGATCGGACCTCTAGGGAATCCCCTAATTGGCAGCTCAGCCCAGGTCCCTCCCCTGTCACTCCCAAGGGACTGCAGCCCATCTGCCCCCGCATCCTCCAGAGGCTACTTCAGCAGCTGAGTTGGCGTCCGCACGCCCTGTACTGCTCTGAACGTACCTGTAGACAGAATGTCCATCTCAAAACGGAGATCATCAATGTTCCCCTCTGTGAGAGGCCTCCCAAACTTTCCTGATGAATGAATTCTATTGTGTGTGCATCTATATACTATACATGAACATAGAGGGCTCCCTAGTGTTTGACGAATGAATTATGCATTATATATTATAGCTTTATAAAATTGCATAATATACAAGTATATAATAGAAATGGTTAACAATGAACTATAGGTCTCCCCATAAGTTTGAGAGTTCCTTCAGGATAAAGGGTGTCTTTTCCATGTCTCTGTGCCTTATAACTAAGACTAAATAAATGCTAATTACAGGAATGAATCTATTACAAACTTGCTGTGGAAATAGACACCTATTGTTACAAACTTTTTTAATTTAAAAATATTTTTATAAAGTAGTAAAGCCATTTGTTGCCTATAATTAAGTCTTGGTTGGGTGACATGGGATTTAGCATAAGTGACTCCATTTTGGGCCTGTTGTCTTGTTTTGAACAGAATAGACAAAAATACAATCACTTATATAGGAAGAGGCGAAATATATAAATAATGTACAGTTAATATTTGCTTTGAAATTTAAAATTCATTGGTATGGAGGATGTGTCTCACTATGCAAATGACTGATGTAACTTTGCATTTGGGGACCAAAATATTGAGGCACTGGATCAACTTGGCTTTCGAGAGAGAGCTTTCAGCGACTGTGTCCTCGGAGCTCCTTTCTATCTGCCAGGTTGGATGGTGCCTGATTCGTGAACTGTTGAATAAAGTCAATGAGATCTTCAAAACTAACTCAGTTGAATTTTGTTTTTTAACATTTCCCTCCTCCTGGGTTTGAGGTGGTTAAGAAGGAAGATGGGGAAAGGGGTGAAGGACCTGACAACCAGAGTGGGCTTTTAAAGTGATCCTTCCTTTGCGCCATTTTCTGGCTGAAGCTGAATTGCGTGTCTAATGTCAATAGAAGTGAAACAGGAAAGAAAATGCACTGGAACCATTATTATTATTAGTGTTATTGTTGTTGTTATTTTTTTTTTTTTTGGCGGTACGCGGGCCTCTCACTGTTGTGGCCTCTCCCGTTGCAGAGCGCAGGCTCCGGACGCGCAGGCTCAGCGGCCATGGCTCACGGGTGCAGCCGCTCCGCGGCACGTGGGATCTTCCCGGACCGGGGCACGAACCCGTGTCCCCTGCGTCGGCAGGCGGACTCTCAACCACTGCGCCACCAGGGAAGCCCTGTTGTTATTATTATTATTACAATCTGATTTCTACTATCCTTCCAATAAGTAGGTATTGTGTAATCCCACTCGTGCTACCTACAGTGGCCATCCTCTTACGGACGTTACTGCTTACAGAATCTTCGGAGAGTGAGATAGCAGGATGCCCAGCTCCTTCTGTGTGAGCATGATGTACTGAATCGATATTTGAATTTTAAAAGTTGGCCGTTTTCGGGGCTCCGTGTTCAAGGCATCTGGTGAGAATGACTGTAAAATACACAAAAAGTCTATGACAATTTCCTCAAGTCTGATCTCGGCACCCAGACAAAATGCTCATGACAGGTCCACATTATTTGGTAAAACGCTTGAAAACCAAGAGCTTATCGAGAACGATCCTTCAACCAGCAGTAGTTCTCTCGAGTTGTGAGCGTATCCACATTTGGGTCTTTGAAGGAGAAAAGACAGTAAGAAATGAGGTCAAGCTGGGATTTTCAAGCTAAGTTAGCAGCTCAGAATGCTTTTCTGTTGTGTGGAAAATCTGCCAGGGGCTAAACTCTGTTGTTAGATGGGCCTCAATAAGCAAGACAGGTTAGCTGGGGAGGGGAGGGAGGGAAAATGTGGCTTCCTGTGGTTTTCTGAGGGTCACATCAGTCTTAGGAATTAGGGATACTGGGGGCAGCTAAACATATGCAAATAAAATGCAACTTTTCGGAGGGAATTTATTGAGTTCCTTCATTAGCACTGAGGCCAAGGGCGGTCCAGAGCTAATGCAAAGTAGATCTGAGGGTTTCCTTTTGTTTGGTTCAAGGTCCTCCTGGCGGTGGAAGTAATGGGGTGAAAAGGCGGACAGCGCTGTCCTTGAAAGGAAGCAGGACCTGTGAGCAGTCTCAAGTCCTTTTGGCTTAAATACCAGCCTTTGTCTCCAAAGGACCATGGCTTGGGCTCCCCGAGAGTCCCGGTAATGAAGCAGTTCATTAAGACCTCATTAAAAGTTCATTGACATTCATCGCGACCCGAGCCATCACTGCAGCCCAGAGAGATGGAGCAAGAAAGGACTGGGACCAGCCAGAAGCTTAAACCCTGGGTCTGAATGCCCTCTCTGCCACCCCATGGCTCTGTGTTCTTGGGTAGACATTTTAATCTTCTGAGATGCCACTTTTCTCATCTCCAAGTGACTCCGATTCAACGCTGCTGTGAGCAAGTACTTTGAAAGCTTTAATCGTTTTGCGCATCTGCGCTCTTACCATCACCCCTTTCCTGTCTTCATCTGGTCGTGGGAGCCCCTTTAGGAACAGCCAAGACATTTATTTCTTGCATCACAGCACTGTGAAGCTTCCTGAGGCAGGAAGACCTCTGAGAAATACAGTCAGGTTATCAGAAAACAAGAGTCTCTGGTCTCTGTCAGGTGCTGACACAATCCACTCGGTCCCCAGGAAGGAGAAAGTGCAGGCAGCTTAAAGCTTCTCTGCCCAAAGGTGTCAGGTGTGCTCTTTTGCCCAAATTCAAGCTCCTGGCCTCAGATCCAGGAACTAACTAAGCACAACCGCAAACCGCAAAGCGTGTTCTAGGGACCACTTGTTCTAACAGATGTCTGGCCTTCCACCAGGGGGCTGGGGCAGGGAATTCTGCCTGCTTTCCCCAAAAGAGCCCAGGAATCGGCAAGGCCACCTTCTTTTTTTTATTTTTAGTGAAATATAGTTGATTTACAATGTTGTGTTAGTTTCAGGTGAACAGCAAAGTGATTCACTTATACATATATATAAATATATATATATTCTTTTTTCACATTCTCTTCCACTATAGATTATTACAAGATATTGGGTATAGTTCCCTGTTCTATACGGTATGTCCTTGTTGGTTATCTATTTTATATATAGTAGTGTGTATCTGTACATTCCAAACTTTTAATCTATCCCTCCCCCTACCCCAAGGCCACCTCCTAGACCGTATGGCTCCATGTCAACTTCAACCACTGGACTCAACACGGGCATGTTTTGTTGTGTTTTGTTTGGACTTAGACCTGTTAAAAAATAAAATTTAACTGAGTAAAATTTAAAGATCTTATTGGCTTTACTCAATGATTCATAAATTGGTCATGATCCAATCCAGCAGAGAGAAAGGAGCTCCAAGGAACTGTACAAAGTCAAAGACTTTCACAGGCAGAAGGAGCGGGAACAGGAAGTTGTACTCGGCAAAAAGCAGGTTGGTTACTGCAAGGTCACTCACTTCCCTTTAGGGGATGCAGGGGTCCACCCGGCAGGTGACCTCACTGGCGCTGATCAGGGGATTCCCCGATTCCCTGGTTTAAGATTCCATTTCTGGGAGAGGCTGAAACTGTAATTAAATCTTGGTTTCCTGACATGGGGCTCAGCATCAGTGACTCCACTTTGGGGCGGAAATGGCCTCTTCTGCTCTGGGACCCTCCTTCAGCTCCTCTGATGATACTGTAAAAATTTCCATCCCTGACCATCACCTCCAACCTCGAGTACCCTCTCACTCTTCCTTTCTTGCCGATGGTTGAGATCTCTCCTTGTCCTGGCAGGGGAGAGAGTCTTACTTCAGCTCCAATTCTTCTCATGCTCCGAGAGACGATATATATACTTCACGTCTGATTCTTCTGCTTAGAGCCAAGTTTCTGAAAAATCAAAGCTTTATTCTCTCTACTCACAGAAGAGCGGTGGCTTTTAATTCTTTATTTGGGCTACAGATTTCTGAAGGTCTGCTTCAGAGCTCAAAAGGCAATGAATTTTTTTTGTTGCTCTCTCTGATTCTTCCCTGCCCAGAGGGCGATTTATAGAGAGTCCCACTGGCTATACGACTGCTTGGTGGTGATGACAGAGCAGTGTCTACAGAAAGGATTAGAGGTAAATGGTGTTGGCATTTTTTTTTTTTTTACTTTTTTTTTTTACTTTTGTAACTGAGCTATAGTCGACACATAGCATTGTGTAAGTTTGATGCATTTACATTTTGTCACATGAATACTACAGCAACATTAGCTAACACCCTTATCGTGTCATATAACTACCATTTCTTTTTTGTGTTGAGAACAGTTCAGATCTAATCTCTTGGCAACTTTGAAGTTTATAATGCAGTATTTTTTACTATCATCGCTATGTTGTGCATTAAATCTCCAAAACTTATTTCTCTACCAGTTGCAATTTGTACCCTTAAATAACGTCTCCCCAAATCCTCCACCCCCAGCCCCTGGGGACCAGCAATCCAGTCTCTTGTTACAAGTTCAGTTTTTTTTTTTTAAGTTTCCACATATAAGTGAGATCATATAGTATTTGCTTAAAGACTCATCTCACTGAGCATAATGCCTTCAAGGTCCATCCACGTTGTTGCAAACGGCAGGATTTCCTTCTTTCTCGTGGCTGAATACTATTCCATTTCATATATGCAGACCACGTCTTATATACGCATTCATCAGTTGACAGGCACTTAGCTTGTTTCCCTGTCTTCACTGTTTTGACTGATGTTGCAACGAACGTGGGTCTGCAGATATCTCTTCAAGATAATGATTTCGTTTCCTTGAGATATACACTCAGAAGTGGGAATGCTGGATCATATGGTAGTTCAATTTTTAATTTTTTAAGGAACCTCCATACTGTTTTCTATCATGGCTGCATGAACTGCCATTCCCGTCAACAGTGTAGGAGGGTTCCCTTTTCTCCACACCCTTGATGTTAGCACTTTTTAAAGGCCACTAAATTAACACTGCTCATTCTCCTCCGAAGTGCAGAATGAATAAAAAGATAGAGGAATCAGATGGAGATAAATGTTAGCTTGATTACTGATAAAAACTGGATTGGATGACACGGTCTAGATGCACAGCTAAATGGTCTTGCTAATTTTTTGCCCTTGAATTCAGTAAATCTCCCCCCTGGTCACTGGCCCAGCTTAAAGCCCAGCGGTCTTCCCTGTAATGCTACTCCATGGAGAAGCAGAGGAGGCTTACATTCCATGGAGAAACTCATTCCAAAAGAGACCCATCAGGCCCCGTGTCCTCTTCAACACTCATCAATTAAGTAAGTCATTTCTCCTCCCTTGGGAAGGAGAGAATAAGGAAGGAAAGAATGGGGATTTTCCTTGAAACATGAAGAATCAAAAACAAAGTGTTCTAAAAATACACATATATGAAATTAGAATAACAGCCAACCCAACTCTAAAGCATTATTTGCTAATAGTATCATTATAAAGTTCTGAATTCAATTTGCTTGTATTTCATTTCAATATTTTTGCATCTCTGTTTAGAGGCTAGGTTGTTCTCCACTTGTGTTCTTTGTGCAATGCTTTTCAGGTTGCCCTCAAGGTATTGCAGTACCATGGTGTGTGACAGGACTTCCGTTGGCCCCTCTAGGGCCACCTCCACCTTCCTCCACCTGCTGTCTGCCCTAGGAGGCTGACCAACAGGGACCACATCAATGGACTCCATTGACCTATGGCTTCCAGTTGGGTTTGGCCAATGAGGAACCAGGAAGGAAATCGGAGGGTGGGAGAAGAAGGGGGTGAGGGCATCTATTCTCCCAGGCCTTCCCTGCAAGTTCACAGGAGGCTGACTGGGTCCAAGGAGCAAAGATCACAACTGCTGCTAGGCTCTCCTAGGAGGTTCCGATAAGACCCTCTCCCCGCCCCTTCAAGCCAAGGGTGGTGAACAGGACTGCACTACCATCTGGCACTTCTGCATCCTTCCCACACCTTAACTGAGCTCTCTTCAAATTAGTCAATGTGAGTGTGAGATCTGTTTCCTGCTGGGAAGCTGATTGATACGTGTGGTTAGGCTAACTTAGTAAAACGAACTGGAAAACCTTCTATTTTTATCTATGCTCTGGAACACATTAAATAGTGCAAGAATTTTCTAGCCTTTGAAGGTCAAAAAGCTGCTTTTTAGTGCCCTCTTGGCCTCGTATTTTTGGGATGGGATAGTCCTTTAACAAATGTTTAAAAATTTTCTCACGGTGATTGCTTTATTTAGGTATCTTCCTTGTGTCAAGTTTTGAATTTCCTAGAAAAGCACCCATTTCCGTAACAATTTGAAATGTATTCACATGGAATTGTTTCCAGAATCATCTTTTTATTGTTTTAATCCACTTAGAATCTGTGGTCACCTTCCCCGTCTCACTTCTACTGTGGTGTATTTGTTTTCCCTTATTTGGGTTACGTTTATCTGGTTGTGTGTGTGTGTGTGATTTGCCCCAGGTCACACTGGGCATCAAAAGCAGGATCCATGTTTTCTGGTATCAAGCCAAAATATTTTGCCTGCAAATGACAGTTTTTCCTGAGCCTCTGCCTGCCAGTCGTCCGGGCAAAGAATCAAAAGGAGCCCCAGGTCAACCAGGGTCAATCCCAAAGTGAAAATTTCAGGAATCGAAGGGAGAAGCAAGTGAGTTCTTTCACAGCTCTGCGTCCTTAAAGCCAATTCATACCTTGATAGAGCCTGTGCCGTAGGTGTTGACTCTCAGCCAGATCAGCAGGCACATAAGAGAGAGGGCAGGAGAACTCCCCACTCTGATCTTCTGGGTGATAATACTTTTAATTTTCATCAGCGCAAGACACTGTCCCAAACCAGAAGGGGTTTGCCTAATTCATCATGGTCCCTGGCCACACAATGGGACCCCTGACAAGCAGAACATTGGAGAGTGAGAGAAATGGACATCACGAACGCTCATGAATTGCAAATGTTTCTTCATTAGAGGATGCTCTCCTACTTGGGACCATCTGCTTGATGTAACGGGGCCCAGGTCCTCAGGCTAGAAACATCTGTCACTTTAATCATTTTACCTCTTAATTAAAGCGCAACCAAAAGGAGGCCAAACATCGCTATGACCCTGAACATGTCAGACCTTAGCCATACAGAGTGGAGAACACATCTGCCTGGATAAAGCATGAGTGAGAGCACATAGGTGTGCGGTTCACCCGATGTATGTGCTCCCCACTGAGATCAAACAAATTTGGGCAAATGAATCCCCTTTCCCCATTAACTTTGTGTTTCAAAGACATTCTGTCTTCAAATTTAATTGATCTTCCACCGGTAAGGCCACCTGACCAGTTGTCTGTGAGCTGCTCTGCCCTGCGGCATCTCTGTCAAGTAGTTAATGATCTATAAATAAACACGTTAATACGCAGGGGAGATGCTATTTAAAGGAACCCCATGCTAATACTTTTGCACCGCAAAGAATTCTTTTATAATGCAAATAGTCACCCTTTAATTGAGCTATCTTGTAAGTTCAGATTTTCATATGCATTTTCCATGCGTCATCAAAGAAACAATTCGTGGAAACACTCCAGTTCATGCCCAGTAAAGCACTTAATAAGTGGTAGGTGACACCATTATTTCTCACTTTGGGATGTACCCATATTGTTTTGAGCTTAGGTCAAATTGTAAGCACGCCACCGAGATTCTGGGTATACATCTGTCTAACCCGCCTCACTAGGCTGTAGTCTCTCTAAGATTCTAGACGTTTATATCTCTTTTATTTTGTTTCTCATAGAGCTGTCTTGTGCTGAGTTCTGTACTAGTGAAATGTTGATATCAGTTGATACCAGCAAAAAAGTCATATATGCATCTTTTAATACTAAAAATCCTTTCAAAATGCTAAAAAAAAAACCCTATATATATAGTTTGGGGATTATATACTCAAAAACACTGGAAACAACCTAAGTATCCATCATTGGATGAATGGATAAAGAAGATGTGGCACATATATACAATGGAATAGTACTCAGCCATAAAAAGAAACGAAATTGAGTTATCTGTAGTGAGGTGGATGTACCTAGAGTCTGTCATACAGAGTGAAGTAAGTCAGAAAGAGTAAAACAAATACCGTATGCTAGCACATATATATGGAATCTAAGAAAAAAAAGTGTCATGAAGAACCTAGGGGTAAGACGGGAATAAAGACACAGGCCTCCTGGAGAACAGACTTGAGGATATGGGGAGGGGGAAGGGTAAGCTGTGACAAAGGGAGAGAGAGGCATGGACATATATACACTACCAAACACGTAAGGTAGATAGCTAGTGGGAAGCAGCCGCATAGCACAGGGAGATCAGCTCGGTGCTTTGTGACCGCCTAGAGGGGTGGGATAGGGAGGGTGGGAGGGAGGGAGACGCAAGAGGGAAGAGATATGGGAACATATGTATATGTATAACTGATTCACTTTGTTATAAAGCAGAAACTAACACACCATTGTAAAGCAATTATACTCCAGTAGAGATGTTAAAAAAAAAAAAAAAAAAAGAGAGACATGTACCACCATGTTCATTGCAGCACTACTTACAATGGCCAGGACATGGAAGTACGTGTCCATCGACAGGTGAATGGATAAAGAAGATGTGGCACAGGTATGCAATGGGATAGTCCTCAGCCGTAATAGAAACGGTCCTTTGGTTCATTTCTGCCAAAACAATTCTTGTGATTAGTACACAGACAGAGCTGGAGTGGTGTGGAAGTATAGCCCAGGGGGAGAGCGTTTGACTGCAAATAGAGCTGGAGTGGTGTGGAAGTATAGCCCAGGGGTAGAGCGTTTGACTGCAAATAGAGCTGGAGTGGTGTGGAAGTATAGCCCAGGGGTAGAGCGTTTGACTGCAAATAGAGCTGGAGTGGTGTGGAAGTATAGCCCAGGGGGAGAGCGTTTGACTGCAAATAGAGCTGGAGGTGGAAAAATTATGCAAATGAATTCTATTCAAAATCTTTAGTTTCTTAGTTTTAACGGAGGTAAAATGAACATTCTATTACCCAAGCAGGGGCTCCCTCTGTGGAAATCTACTTTGGAACCCATACATTGTAACTGACTCCTTGAATTACCTACTTGGGAGTGGCATGAGAAAAGCACCCATAATTTAAACTTTCAAGACTGACATCCCCTGTCTACCTGGGTAATGAAAGCCTTTCCAGTACTTTTGAAGCTGAGTCACTGATTTCGTAACGTAAAAGAATATTCATCTCCTTTAGGCTGAATAGTGCGAATATAGTGCTCTTAGAGAATAGTTTTCTTGTTGTTCTTTTTAATTTGGCAAAGCAATAAAATTATCCTGGGAAATACCTAATGGAAACCAAAGGAGCACAAAGAGTAAAGGGAATGCTTTTTCACTCAATTAGGAAATGTTTCTTGTCTGCAATCCTTCAGAGATGTGGACTCACCGTATATTTCTCAGAGATTTAGGTCCTGATAAACAGTGTAGGAGCCTCAAGGTGGTCCCATACCTCTCCAAATCTTAAACCTCCGTGCCTGCCGCATATGGATCGGCCCATTGAAGATTTTATATTCTAAATCCGAGTGCAGTAATAAAGCTTGGGCATTTTTAAATCTTATTTTTACCTTCTTCTTGGCTCCAGCTGGAATTCCAAAAAGAAAAGGATCAATATCAATCCCAGAGACGATCCACTGGAAATTCTCAATGTGTAGAGTTAAGTTTTAGAGTCCACTGATTAGATTGTGAAGAGTCTAAACATCACGATCAATTATGTCAAATCAATAGGTCAATCGATTGTGAATTTTCTTACAATTCCCAACAGTCATTGCACAGAAGTGCACGTGACTTGAAAACTGCCAAATGTGTAGAAAATGAGTGTCCCACACAGTCCCCCAGCAAAACACACTGATGTTTTCTGTGTACTGATACGGATGGAGTTCATCCCACACTTCCATCCTCAACACACACACACAGTCCTCAAAATCAATCTCATATAAACACCAAAAATGCCTTAATAAAATACTAGCAAAAATAACCCAACAATATGTCAAAAGAATGCTGCTTTCCAAAAAGTGGACTTTACTCCATTAACAAAATCAATGAGTCAATATTAAGAAAACTATTGATAGGATTCACCTTTCTTTTTTAAAGGTATAAAAAAATAAAGTCTTCTTGATAAAGATTGAAAAGAATTGGTAACATTTAATATAAATTCTTGGTTAAAATTCTTATTAAGTTGAGAATCAGAATTATGTACTTACTGAAATAAATTATTGTTAAATAATTATAAGCACTAGCGTTCCTATTAAATTCAGAAAAAAATGGAATGATGTCTACTCTCACAGCTATTATTTGGCATGTTCTAGAAGTTTTAGAAAATTAATAAAATTTTAAGAATTAAGAACTGTAAATACGGAAAAGGAAGAAAAGGCACATTATCTCTCTTTTTTTCTGTTCTTGCTATGCTGTGATTATCTATGTGAAAAGCCAAGATAATTAACTAGAGAAATATTGAAAATAATGAGGCAATTCAGTAAAAGAAACAAGTATAAAACTTGAGAAAAATCAATGTTTCCAACATGCCCACAATAACTAGCAATAAAACACCATAGAATAAAAGAAATTCACAAAAGCCATAAAGCATGTAAATGCCTAGAAACAGAGTTAACGTAAAAGTATAGGACCTACATAATGAAAACAAAAAATGTTACTAAAGTGTAAACAAAGAGTGGAATCATTAGAGTTTATCCAGACTGTGTGCCTGCCCAGGACGTTATCAATGTTCCCCCCAATTGACACTTATACATTTAAATGAACTCTTTCAAAATAAATACTGAATTTTTGCTTTCAAAATAAAAGGGTCTTCTTGTAGAATAGCTCATAGCAGCTTATAGAATAGATAACTTCTTCTGGCCAAGAACTACTAGAAAATCTGGATTCTAGTTTTTTCATCTGTTTGACAGCGTCAAGAGATACCAAGACCTCCAGGACTCAGGTGGCAGATGTGAGAAGAAAACCCCAATGTCCTTTCCCAAATTTCTGTTTAAAAAATTTGCCAATTAATAAGCCACAGACCAAGCGATTGAAAAGCTGTCCTGAAAGCAGTTGCAAAGGGCAGGAAGGCTAACAGCGATCTTAGCACCTCGAAAAGTTGGGGAGACAAAATTGAAGTTCAGAGTCGCTAAGACATAAAGGGTTCAAGGTCCTGGAGAGAAGATAATTGCAAAGAAGCCAGCCTGACACCTCCCTGCATTTGCCATTTCATAAGCGGTACCCTCCTGAGTGCAAAACACAAAGCAGCTGCGAGGAGGGCAGTTTCGAACCAAAACTCCATTGCTACAAATTCCTAAGATTGCAGTATTTCTCAGAAGAGCTCAAGGACGGAAAATAAATGTCATCAAAACAACCCTCTGGGAAAACCCAAGAGTCTGTGAGTGAAGAGCTATGTTAACCGTTCATCTCTAATATCCTGTTTTGCTTTATATCGCTCAGAAGGAATAAGAATCTCATCTGAAAGCACAAAAAATAAAAGGTGACTACTTTCCAAACAGAAAGAACAGATCTAATGAGAAAATTAGCAAGGGCTAGAGCAAATAGCTGTCCCTTTTCTTTTCTTTTTTAGGAGCTTTATTGAGATATAATTCTCCTACTATCCAACTGACCCATTTAAAATATACAATTCATTGGTTTTTAGTATATTCGCCTCTGTGAAAAGAGGTGCAACCATCACCCCCATGTTAGAGCATTTCATCACTCGAAAGGAAACATCATACTTTTTAGCTATTACAGCCCTACATTCTCATCCGCCCTTTCCCAGCTCTAAACAAATCTGTCTCTATCCATTGCCCAGTTCTGGACTTTCATAGAAATTCAATCGTGTAATATGCAGTCTTTTATGACCGGATTCTTTCACTTAGCATAAGATTTCCTAGGTTCATCCATGTTGTCGCATGTAGCAGTACCTCACTACCTTTTATGGAGAAAGCATGTGGATAGGCTACATTTTGTTAATTCATTCAGCTGATGAACTTTGGGGCTGTTTCCATCTTTTGACTGTTATAAATAATGCTGCCATGAACATCCACGTACAAGTTCATGCTCAGACACATTTGTTCATGTCTCTTGCATAAATACCTAGAAGAGGAATTGCTGGGTCATAGGGTCATAGGGTTGCTATGCTTAACCCTTTGAGGAACTGACAATATTCTCCAAAGCTGTTACACCATTTCCATTCCCACCAGCAGTGTATCTGGGTTCCAACTTCTCCACCTCCTCTTTAACCTGTGTTATTATCAGACTTTTTGATTTGAGCTTACCTAGTGGGTATGAACTAGTATCTCACTGTGGTTTGTGTTTGCATTTCCCTGATGACCAAAGATGTTGAACATTTTTTTCAGTTGCTTGCTGGCCATTTGCATATATACCTTGGACAAAAATCTATTCATGGGCTTCCCTGGTGGCACAGTGGTTGAGAGTCCGCCTGCCGATGCAGGGGACACAGGTTCGTGCCCCGGTCCGGGAAGATCCCACATGCCGCGGAGCGGCTGGGCCCGTGAGCCATGGCCGCTGAGCCTGCGCGTCCGGAGCCTGTGCTCCGCAGCGGGAGAGGCCACAACAGTGAGAGGCCCGCGTACCGCAAAAAAAAAAAAAAAAATCTATTCACGTCCTTTGCCCACATCTTAATTGGATTATTTGTCTTTTTAATATTGAGTGTTAGAGTTCTTTATGTATGTTCTGAATACAAGTCCTTTTCCAGATATATGATCTGCAAGTATTTTCACACTTAGAATAAACTACGGCAGACGGGTTCCCAGATCAGAAAGACTGGCCCGTGGACGGGAGATCCGTCACAACCATTTGCAAAGGAACTGGTAGCAAGTACCTGTTTCTACTCAAGATTTTTTAGTTTAACATGCCTCTGTTTGGGGCAGCCCCCACGAGTTATGTGTAGAAAAAGAGCACCCTGTCAGAGTTGGTCCAATTTTTCTGGAGGCAAAGTTGGCCATACCTATTATACTTTTTAAAAATATGCATGCCCTTTATCTTGGTAATATCCTTACCAGGAATTTAGCACTTGGATGTACTCTTAAGATGCACCAATATTCATGTGTAAGAATGTTCACTGAAACATTTTGGGTAATAATAAAAACCAGGACACAATCAAAGTGTTTATCATTGAGGGACTGGTAAATAAATGTGCAGCTACACAGTGAAATGCTATGCAGATTTGGAAAGACTGAAACAGAGCTCACTAAAAATAGAATAAGGTATATGTTCCTATAGAAAGATCTCCAATTTATATCCTTAGGTGAGAAGAACAGCATGGTGCAGAATAACGTGAGTATTTTTCTCCATTTTGTGTAAATTTTACAAATACTTGAATGGATGTATCTGTGTGGGCACTGCATTTTTTCCTGGCAGAAATCATAAACTATGTCTTCTGGTTACCTTTGGCGAGAGACTATGGAAAAGAGGGGGAAAAGAGGCTTTCGCATGTCATGATCCTGGATGTATATTACTTTTTTTAATGCCAAAAGTGTTACCTAAATGGTGAGATTTGGGCCATTTCTGTTCTTCTTTGTTCTTAATTATTAATTTTTAATTTTTAGTTAAATGCTATAAAAGAAACCTTATGAAATAAACATGTGTATTTTCAAAGTTCAAGCACGTAAAGTGAAATTCCCAGTTTTTTCAATCACCTTGTGGCCATCTGTGCCACTTTACCCAATCTATCCGAGTCAAAACAGAGAAAGCGGGTCTCTGCTGGAAACCTTGGAAGGGAGAAGCCCTTCCATCACGGATGTCCAAAGATGCCAGAGCAACCCAGATCACCTGCCCAACAGCGGCTCCGTGACCCTCTTCCCTCTGCTCCGACACGCACCTCGCACCCTCACCCACAAAAACCCACAAGAGCTCAGTGAGTTACTCTGATGTTTATTTTAATGCATCTTAGTCCACACAGTTGGTATAAAATCAGAAAAAGCTAAGCAAAAAATATATAAAAAAAAAAAAGGTCTGGAGTCTTAGCATCAGAAGGGCACCGTATATACATCTACAGTTGGTGGCCAGTACGAGTCATTGCCAGACAGTCCTTGGAGTCAGAGGACAGTCTAGACCATGCTGCATCCCAGGAACCACTGTCCCAGGGGGTCTAGAAACTTGTCCTGATGCTCCGACCATAAGGAAAACGTGGGAGTGATAAAGGCGGTGGTTTGTTATTTATTATAGTAATAACAGCAGCCTAGCTAGGTACAAATGTGGTTATAAACCATTTATCTTACACAGAATTATTCAGGTCTCCATTCGACTTCATGCTGTAAAATTGTTAATTGAATTTCCAGTGAGGCGTTTAGATGATTAGTGATCACAAGGAATGGTAAATACATAGCACCACTTCGTAGGTTTGTTGTCACCAATTTCTCACCTAGATGCGTGACCGGGATACCCCCCTTCAAGGGCAAGTATTCCAAAGCCACAAGCCGTGATTCTCCGAGGGCTCCAGTTTGGGGGTTCTGTCCGAGTGCAGGTAAGGCTGCACACAGAGGCGTGGGCAGTGCGTGTCTGTGTGTGACGCACTGGGTCACCCACAGTAAAAGGGCTTTGGGCCATTTGGGGTTTCTATCCACACTTTGGTTTTCTAAATGAGGTGGAGTGGGAGGGAGGTATCTTCTTTCAGACAAAAGGGAAGGGGCAAGATGGACTTATTTTATTTCTGGGCAAAACAAACAAAAACAAACAAAAAAAAAAACTGAGTTTGATTATACGGTTAGGATGTCAAGTTCCTTAGCTACTTTAAGGTTCAACCCAAGGCTGATGGTCAACACATAAAGCAAACAATACTATGTACATATATGTAAAAAGTGTTATAAATAGGTTTTATAAACCGTCGATATTATATACATCTTCAATCAACACTAACCACCCCCCGCACCTGCTTTCTGTTTGGTTTGGTTTGAGTTTGGGTTTTTTGGCTAGCTCCTTTTTTTTCCTGGCTTCTGGTTTACTTCCTCCCTCCCTGCGTGCGCTCAGACCCTCGGACGTCCTGTCCCGGTGCCTCATTCACGTTTCCGCAAGATCACATAGATGACGCCGCTGAGGAGGGCCAGTGGGAAGGCCACCCAAGCCAGGATGTAGGCAAAGCCGTAGGAGTTCTCCGAGTTGAGATGCCATTCCGGGTGCCTGACCGTGTAGATGGATGCCGCGCTCATCACACACAGACCTGGGAAGGAGAGGGACCAGCTGGGGGCAGGAGGGGTCATGGAGCGGGGACCCTGCACCACCCCCAAACCAGACTCCATGGGACCCGGAGCACCTGCCCCACCCACCCTGCTCTCCTCCCAGACTCGACCCCACCTCACACAAACACACACACACACACACACACCAGGGCACACTTCTCTCTTTCTTAGGGAGAAGGATATGGGCTGCAGGAAGAGAGGGCACATCCATCTCAGGCAGGAATCTGCCACCAGATCCAGAACTGACAGGAGGGGCTCAAAGGTACAGGAACCCAGGAAACGATCTGCTCTCTGTGTCCAATCTATGTGACCCAGACCATGGCTTCCAAGGTCTCCCCTCCTCTTTCCTCCTCATTTCCTTTAACCGTCACCCATTGCCAGTTGACACGAGGGGCCCAGCGAGAATTGGGGTGGCAAGAGAAGCCCACCTATATCTTTGCAAGGATGGCTGGGTGTGGAAGCCCCTGGAAGTCTGTAAACCACTCCACAGATGGGGGGTGGCATTCTCTGAAATCAGGGGAAGTGACACCTCACCGTCATCTGAGTGGCACTCACGCCGAGCACAGGGGCGGAACTCCATGCTGACCTCCTTAGCAGGATCGCTGCATCAGAGACCAAGCAAGCAATGCCCATGGGCACCACTAGGCAGACAGCAGAACACGTGGAGAGGAAAGGAGGGAAGACACAGGGAGCAAGGACGCTGCAGAGAGGGGAGGTGGTCACGGGCAAGCTGCGTGGTGCCTGGTCCCTTTCAACTGTTCTTGTTCCCCCAAGGTTGGTCTAAAGCCCAAACAAAGGTGAAAGGGTATCAGATCCGCAGGCAGGTCAGGCAACCCCTTCCTTGTCTACCACAGAGCCTTGGTAGAGGGACAAGAAAATCCTCCACCTGAGCCCCACAAAGCAGGCAAGTTCAAGCATGACGGTCCATGCCCACGGTGACGGTCAGCATCCCTGCAGGGAGGAGTCCAGTGACGTGAGCACCCCAGCCCAGAGCAGCACAAAGCCTGCTCTGTCCGCTCCTGAACACAGGGGCTTTGACAGGCTCTGACTGACTCTATTATAAGTCCAGAACGCATGTGGGATGCCTGTGGGTCCAGAGCCCCCCAAGGCCTGGACCACCTACATCTAACCTCACTGCTATTTGGGTTATTTAACTGGACACTGCGACTCTGTTTGAACAAAGTGCAGAAGTGGGACTGTGTAACATTCACTGCCCCGATAAGACTGTCCTTCTGCAAGTCAGAGAGAGAAAACACCCACTCCATTGGCCCCCGTCGAGAGAGCCACACAACAGTCTTGGGACCACAGGGGCATCAGCTCCAGGACCTGCCACCTACAGATAGCCCGGGGGACGGGAAGACATCTGTTTCCGCGGGGAAGTCATAGCTGGCCAATGGTCACGGGAGGGAAACTGCGGTTTCGATCTGCTGGACCTCAAGGTCTATAGCTCACCTCTCCAAAGTGCTAATTCTTGCCTGTCTCTTAGGCTATATCTGACCTACCTAATGACGGCAGAGCCTCAAAGGTGAGGCAAGAGCAAGGGAGAGAGTGAGATGTAAGCAGAGCATCTGAAGGGCAAGACAGTGCCCATCATCTTCCAAATGGGGTGTGTGTCTGGCCAGCAACAGCATGAGAAATGTAGTGATAGCTGTGTGGACCAGCTGTGTCCAGATTTCCCCAGCAAAGAGAAAATAGCAAAGAAAAAACACTTTGTCTATGACCTGGAGGGAGCGAGAGAGACAGGACACACAAGTGCAGTGACTAACTCAGTGGCTTAATTATATGACATTCGCCCTGGGAGAATCTCAGAAGTAAAGGAATTTATGCTTCTCTTCAAGCCATATGCGTGTACACTTGCAAAGTCAACAAGAGGATACACACTTTATAATTATTGTTGTCGGGAGACTGATGCTTTAGGGAATATATCATTACAAGGCTGTCTGTATGCAAAGCAACAGACGTGCCCCGGAATACAGAGCAGGTAGTGCCATACAAGAGTCCCGAAAAGTCAAACACTTCTCCCAATAAAGGGACTGTGATTCGCATTCTTGGCCACCAGTAGGTGGAGATGCGTTTTTGAAGGTCTCCATGGAGAAGGTAAGTGAGGCCACCAACTACACACAGGTGTGCTGCCCTCCCCAGAGATGAGCAGGGAGGGGCCTGCGTCTGGGAGCAAAGGTCAGCTGTACGTGGAAAGGCACTGACCCTGTCCAGACAACACAGAAATGCTGGCCACTCAAGACTTCCCAAGAGCTCCCCCCTGCCTCAGCATGGCTGGGTCTGCATCACTAGAAATGCTCCCCGAAGACCAGGCCTCGAGCTCCCTTTAATGGTGACAGCAACCACAGGTGAACAATCAGAGCCCGGCATCTTTAGAAGGGAGCCACCAAGAGACCAAAGGCAGAGGAAGGAAGGGAGGGGGTTCTCTAGGCTTCCTCATCTCCATTCTGGTCGGTTCAGTCAACATGGAATGAGCACCGGGCATGTGCAGGTACCATTCTGGACACTGAGTGCACCGAGATCCACAAGACGTGGTCCCCACCTTCAAGGTGAGTGTCATCCAGAAACAGACACGTCAGTAGAGACTTCCAGTAGAGTAGGATGTGATTCCAAGGAAAGGAGAGAGAAACACACCGGATGCCCTGAGAGCACAGATCAATCAGGGGCCTGGGGAATCCTGAAAGGGGACACGGGGCTTGACCGGGGTCTAAAGGATGTGGAAGAGGTGGCCAGATGCTGAAAGGTGTGAAGGAAATCCCAGATAGAAGGGAGACCACGAGCGCGGCAAGGAGGACGGAGGGCCCCGTGGACACCACCAGCGGGTCCCACTCAGAGTCTCTGTGATGGAGGCTGGAAGAGAGGGCCACCAGGGCACTTGACGAGGTCGTGGAGGGAAGCACAGCTTTTGTGGAGGAGAAACAGGATCAGAGGTGTGTCCAGAAAGACCGCCCCAGATTTAGAGGTGGGGACGAGATCGGGGGCAGGAAGGTTCATGAGTTGGCTTTTGCCCAGCAATGGTGCTTGCAAGTAAAAGAAAAGAAATGAGCACAATATCTAGGTGTGATGCCACACAACGGAGGAGCCGATGGTGGACTGGGGTGGGGGTGGGCGGCTCTGGCATGACTGCCTGGTGGGTTAACTTAGGGAACTTGGGGAAATGGTCTTGCAAGCTGAGGAAGTACAGTTTCAAGGAGAGAGATGGCAACAGTATGGAAAGCAGGGGAGGGAGTCAGCAAATGGCCATCAGTGTACATCCGTGACCTCTGCCAATGCAGCTCAGTTAGAGCCTGGAGCGAAGCCAGGAGCCTGGGTGGGGTTGGCTAGGGAGTGAGCATTGGGGGAGACCACCGAGATGGGCAGTGGGAGTGCCTCCCTGGAGCTCGTTTCATGAGTGACGCCCCTGTTTCTCCCCACCTCACCCTTCAGGCCACAAGGTAGAGAAGGAAGAGGCTGGAAGGTCCATTACCCGGAAAGCACTGGGCTCTCTGTCCCACCCACACCGAGCCTCCTCTGTGCCGCCAGCCCCCTTTCCATTCTCAGCCTCCGTGTGATTCCTGCAGCCTTGCAAATCGCCCACAGCATTACTAGATGCCCATCTGGGCCCAGCCAGGGCAACATCTGGGATGATTCGCCCAGAACTGGTGTTTCTTAACGTGGTCTCCGACTTAAGCTGTCTTGGAACCACTCAGAACAGGGAGGGCACTGGGCTGTTATTCCTCCCCCAGATTTTCATTCTAAGTGCTCTCTACCCACCTCAATGTGTATGAAAGAAAAGGAACAAAACAAACAGAAAAAGTAAAAGTCACTTTTAAAAGGAGTTTCCTACCATCCTTGCTGTTCCTCGTAATCACAATAAACACAAATCACAGAAACTACACAGGTGGCCTGAGCTTAATTCTGCCAAGGGAACACATGACCCAGTCACCCAACAAGTGGGACATTCAGGGCGTTCTAGGAGGTGTGCGTGGAGCTCGCCGCTGGGTGTGACTCGTGAAATAAATCAAAACATAGTCTGTATCTCCGTGAATTTCTTGATGCTTTCGCATCCTGTGCCACTCAACCCAACAGAGCCGGGGCCAGGGTAAGCACTGTCTGGGAACAGATGGCTGCAGGCCCTGAAAATAAGAATGACTCCAAAATCCAGATACAGGATCAGGACGGTCCTTCTCTAAGAAGAGGGTTTAGAAGAATTGATGGCTCGTGGATAGGATGAGCTCTGTAAATCATCCTAGAAGAACTTACAGTGGGATTAGGGCAGGTTAATGGCTGCAACAGTGGTGCCCAACTCTGGATGGACATCAGAGTCACCAGGGAGCAGCCCTGCCCAAGAACTTTTTTTTTTTTTGCGGTACGCGGGCCTCTCACTGTTGCGGCCTCTCCCGTTGCGGAGCACAGGCTCCGGACGCGCAGGCTCAGCGGCCATGGCTCACAGGACCAGCCGCTCCGCGGCATGTGGGATCTTCCCGGACCGGGGCACGAACCCGCGTCCCCTGCATCGGCAGGCGGACTCCCAACCACTGCGCCACCAGGGAAGCCCCCAAGAACTCTTAAATGAGACTCTCTGGGGATGAAGCCTGAGCACCAGCGTTTTTTAAAGGCACCCCCTTTCTCACAAAAGGTGATTCTGGTCTGCAGCTGAGATTGAGAAGCACCCAACTAGATGACGGAGCCTCTCAAAACGTCTTCAAGAAGCAGCCAACCTGGGCTTCCCTGGTGGCGCAGTGGTTGAGAGTCCACCTGCTGATGCAGGGGACGCGGGTTCGTGCCCCGGTCCGGGAAGATCCCACATGCCGCGGAGCGGCTGGGCCCGTGAGCCACAACTACTGAGCCTGCGCGTCCGGAGCCTGTGCTCCGCAACGGGAGAGGCCCACGTACCGCAAAAAAAAAAAAGAGAAGCAGCCAACCTAAGAAGTATGTAATCAAGGAAAGACAGTTCTTAAAGGTGAGACTCGCAGCTTATTATAAGTGGAGAAGAGATGATGCAGTGAGACAGGCAGCCCCACAAGCACAGGCAAGTCAGTCATCTAGAGCCAGGCAGAGACGGCTCCCAAGTCTGCAATCAGCCAAAGAGCCCCACACGCCTTTCACCTGCCCTTACTGCATGCTCACTCGTGTGTTTAAAAAGTCCACAGCTGGGCCCTCCAGAAGGAAGCTACGCAGAGACAGTCAGGCCCTGACAGCCCCTGGGACACTCAGCATAGTTTGGAGGCTTCCACACAACAGGCTTCAGTGTTTGAAGAAGCATCTGTCCTGCGTGGATCCCAGCTACGGTGGCCACAACCCACTTGTAGATTGCACATCCCATGATGGAAGGGCTCCTCCCTTCCTTCCTTCCTTCCTTCTTTCCTCCCTCCCTCCCTCCCTCCTTTCTACTCTCCTTTTTGTTTCCTGATTGTTTTTGCTTTTCTGATTTGTTCCTTGATATTAAGGGGTAATGTCTCATCCCCAACAACCCTTCCCTAACTGTCTCTCTAGTAACTGAATCCTTCGTAGGCCGTGAGATAGGAAACACACATGAGCAGGGTTGTCACACACTGAAGTCTGGAAATCTCTAAGGGAAGTCCCCACTCTCTTAAATCCCAAGTTTAGTGGGAAGACCCTACAGCAAGTTCAAACACAACATTCTAGAGAGCTGAGGTTTCTAGAAGACCAGCTCTCTCAGGTCCTTTTGACCGGACGGAACAAGCACAGAACATTCTTAGGACGTACAAAGTACCACCGCTACTCTGGATCAACACTTCAACCTCCAGACAACTTCCTATTCACAGATGGACCGCTAAACTGACAAACCGATAACCGAAAACTAGGTCTCGTGAGAGATAAGAAGCTAGATTTGAAGGGGAAAACGCAAGAACAAACCATGTGCTTCTATATTCGGAGGTTTTCATGGCAGAGTTCTAGAAGGCTTGGGCTGAGTTTGGAGAAGAATCCAAAGAGTGAAACGAGGAGGAATGAGTAAACAAACTTTGGAAGATCAGCAAAATCTCAGTACCTAAGAGTGTTTGGGTTGAACGAAGTACTTATCTCTGGACTTTGGTTTTTGACCGAAAATGACCTTGCTAAAAAGACAATGTTAGAGAATTTTAAGCTAAAATATCTCAGTTGGAAAAATGAAGATGAGGCACTCCCTGCCCTGAGATGTCCCTTCAAAAGTAAGTTCGCTGTGTCCAATGTTTCCAGTCTGACTAGTCCTGATGGTGTAGACTCATTCATCACAGATGTTTCGGAACTTGAGAATCATAAATGGGGTAGATTTGAACTCATCTTCCACGGTCAATCAGGTTCAATGAAAGATCATACCAAAAGCAGAGTTTCTGCCTTGGATGTTGCGTTCCTTGAAAACTCGGGTGGATTCTGAATCTCTAAATATATTCAGTCCACGTGGGATGGGAAGAAATGGGGGCACCCAGTGTCCTTGCATGAGCTGCGTGTTCATTTAGCCTCTCCCAGTCTCAGTTTCTTTATCAGTAAAATAACGAGTGCGTATAGATCAAATATAAGTATTTTATATCACTTTTTCTTGAGGATATAATCATTGATACCATGGACAGGATCACCATTGATATCAAACTGCAAACAGGGAGCCTAAAAGGAAATCCCAGAATATATTCTAGTTTTCTGTGCTACTTCTGGAAATGGGGTGAATAATGATCATGGCTCCTAATGTACCCAGAAATGATATCTCACTGAAGAATTAGTAATTTAGCAAAGCTGGCAACACTCCCAGAAGCTTGGCTGATATAATAAAACCTTGATAAAATCAAGTAGCAAAGCACTGTTTGGTTTTGAAATTCCAAACTGTGCACATTGACATGTTGTATTTAGGAATTTGATGCGAAATGGTTCTCTAGTTTACTTACTTTTTCCAGTAAAGCATAAGTCTCTGGCTTCTAGAAAAGGGTCATCAACAGTCAACGTCAGGTTGTGTCTTGCCATACAAACCTATGTAAGCCATGAGCTCTGCCTGCCCATCCATCCACCCGTCTATCCATCCATCCATCCAGGACTTGTGCGCTGTTTTCAACCCTCCAATGACTGCTCATGAGTCATGGTGGTGATTCAGCAACTAAACAAGAGATGCTACACCCCTGCCCACTCAGGGGCCAGAACTGAGAACATTTCACAGTCACCAGACGTACTCTGGCACATACAGATTTTATGAGTTATTAGCCTGGACTGTAGAATCCACCACATCTGCTTCCTATGTCTCTCCAGTGCTCTGCTGACTCAGTCAACTGGCCATCAGTGGACAGAAGGATAAAAGGAAACAAAGTGAGACAATGGCCAGAATCCAGAGACAAGAGCTGGAAGGCGTCACGTCTAGGACTCTGCACACGGTGCGTGTCGATAACCTGGAACCGATGGTGTGTTACACATGCCGAAAGGAAGACACCAGTAAGTCGGAGGCTGGTGGACTCCAGGGGCCAGAGTAAAGGAGAGTAAGAATTTGTCAGGTGGCTCCATCACTGCTTAGAGGTAGGCGACAGGTACCTGAGAGCAACCTCGGCAGCAGATCGGGGCCATTTCCATGCTGAAGCAGGGATGGTCCCGGGGCATAACGTGAGCTACAGAAATCCACCCTCAAGACTGTCCTGTGCTCTACTGACATCCTCAACATTTACCTCTGATGATATGTCCAAACTGTAGCTCCGCCCCAGGTTAGGGACCCTCCTTCCAGAACCCCTAGCCCTGTTTCCTATGCACCCCGTTCCATGGAGAAGTGGAGAGTTCCCAGATTCACACACACACACACACACACACACACACACACACACACACCTGTGCTGTATGAAATCCATCCACGGGGAGGACTCCTGCACGCCAGTCATTCTGGAGCCACGCCCTTCTGACTGATCGTGCTGCAGTCTGGGGGTGCCCAGCCCCCTCATGGACTCAGTCATCTCCGACTTACCAGCAAGGATCTGGAAGACTCCGGTGATGTAAAACCGGCCCCCCTTGGTGAGGGTGAAGAGCTGGCAGAAGAACAGGAACAGGGACAGAACGCTGAAGACGATGGACAGGATCATGGTGGCCTGGACAGACTGCAGCCATTCTGAGGGAGGAGACACTGGGTTAGGAAAAGCCCGGGCGCGGGGCGCGGGGAGGCGGGGCTCTGCCGCGGGGGGCGGGGCCCGGGGCACCAGGACAGCTGAAAGCCACTCCCCACCCCACCCGCACCCCCCGCACCCCGCCCAGGGCAGCAGCCGCATCCCTCCTGTGAACAGAAGTCGGACTATTCACCTTCCCACTCTTAAAAGTCATTCTTTATTTCCTGCTTTCTTTTGGAGGGAAAAAAAAAGGTATTAAAACGTGTTTAATTGTAGACGTTTTAAGAAAAGTCTCTAAGACACTACCTAGTCCCACCGCAAGGAGTTAAACTCCAGTTAAAATACATTGAATACCCTTCCAGTCTTTTAGCCAAATGTGTTACTTACACAGATGTGCGTGTGTTCAAGGGGCTCTGAGGCCTGCCCTCTGCCTCCTCCCTCCCTGCCCTCGGGGGTTCGAAGGGCTTCCCGGAGCCCCTGGATTCTGAGAATAGTTCCAAACCACTGTTCAAAATATTAGCATCCCCCAAGGAGACAGAGAGACCGTGGGGATGGCTGGGAAGACGGAAGTGCTATTGGAGCCAAGACTAATTCTGTAGAAAGTCGCAAGAAAATGCTGATGGGAAGAGCATGCTTTATTTAGCCATGAACGCCTCTGCTCTCCCTCAGCCACGCTGATCTCAGAGCAGTGGGTGCTCAGTCCGACCATCAGATAGCACCACGGATGACCCTTCCTCATCTTTGCTGAACCCCCAGCCTTAGATCAAATCTCCAGGCACCCAACTGAAATTCAGGCAAGGAAGGGAACTCTGTAGTTCACCATCTACTGCAAATGAAGGTCATTTCAGGAAGGGACGAACAAGAGGCAACAACCTGGGCTTAACACCAGAGAGGGGAACTTGCAGTGTGCCCCCAGGAGACCTTCAGGGGCCCTGCCAACCTGTCGCCTGCATCCTTCCTTCCAAGCACCTGAGAATCGCTGGGGTGGGCGCTGCTCTCAACAAGAAAGATCAATTAGAGAAGACCCAGGTTTGATCCTCTCCACTCAGTAACGGATTAATGGGCCTTGGCTTAGAAAAACACCAGTGCTTCACACAGTAGAAAAAGCTGTGAAATCTCGATGGTTTATCATCAATAACTCGCGAAGATGTTCCCTTTTTTTTTTTTTTTCTTTTTGGCCACACCACGCAGCATGCGGGACCTTAGCTCCCCATTCAGGGATGGAACCCAGGCCCCTGCAGTGGAAGTCTTAACCACTGGGCTGCCAGGGAAGTCCAATAACTCACAGAGGTGAACCTGGTTTGAGCTGCGAGTGGCTCAAGGCAGAATTTTAAGGGTACTGGTTAGGGTAACTGTGACTCGAGTTTCACAGACACAGACATTTTTCCAGACTGAGACCAGAAGCATTTTAGAGTTGGAAGAAGCCTGAGGGATCAACTAACCCACCCCTTTGTACTGACCGAGATTTCCAGAGATGTCTGGAGGAGCCCCACTGGCAGAGCCAAAGCTGGGAGGCCCCTGATTCTAGTCTAGTGTTTGTTCTTTCCACCGTGATGGACTATACGCTTCTTTTATCTTTGCAATTTCTTTGACAATTAAGGTTCGAAAAGGATGTCTAATGCGTTGTGAGCCATCCCAGCTTCATTTTTATGTCTCCAATTGAACCACTATGCCCAGCGTAGCACTTCTTCTGGAGGGGTGGTCTGCAACAAAGCCAACGCTGCCATAATATCATTTTTTTGTAATAAAGCAATCATCCAGCACTTTGGTAGGTGAAGCTGGAAACAAAGAAATCTGAGCCCCAAATCTAGAATTAAAACAGTGATTCTATTTTGCTGCGGAGTGGCCTTCAAGGCACACCCTCAGAAGGGGCACAGCTGGTGCAGGTGACATCCTAGATTTCCTTCTCTGATTCCGAGACCTTTTCCTAAAGTCCTTACCTATCATCAACACCAGGAACTTCCGCCAGACCTCATATTTAGAGAAAACTCAAAGTCATACATGTTAAGTCTACATCAATAGGAGAAGTCCCTTAGATTTAATAACGTAATGAAATTCTTCTCGAAACTCTTTCACCAGGAACTTGAATTTTCGTGCCAAGCTCATTACAATTGAGTTAGCTTTCCGTAAGCTGTTCCTCAAATCAGATCCCAATCAGGAAGTCAAGGAAGTTTTTATTCAATGGGTCTTGGCTGAACACCTACTGTTTTGAGCCAAGCTCTCTGGTTTGTTCTGGGGATACAGAGTTGAAGAAGCAAGTTTTCAACCTTAAGCAAAATAAGTAACACACATACACGATGAGAGCAGGTCCAACTATATCAATCACAGCATGTGTGAATGGGTTCAGGTCACTCATTATAAGATGTGGAACTCCATCTTGAATTACGTCATTTGTATCTGTAGTCTGATACAAGAGATATACCTAAAACCAACAACAGTTGAAAATCAAAAGATTTTGAAAAGAGACACCAGGCAAATATTAACAAAAACGTACAGTAATAATAGCATCAGGCGGACGGGATTCAAATTGAAAAAGAGGAAAATGGCCAGTGAGGAAAGATCCAGTTTACCATGAAGAAATAAAAGTCATAAATTTCTATGCATATAATAGCATGGCCTGGAAAAAAAATAAAGCAAAAAATAACTGAAATGTGAGAAGAAATTGATAAAGCTAACAATCATAGTGGAAGATTTAAGCATAGCTCTCTCAGAATAGATAAATCAAGTAGATCAAAATACGGTAAGATATAGATTATTTGTATTACAGCATTAACCAATTCAGTTTAGTAGCTATGTAGATCATGTATGTCCCTTTAACAAAGACTACAAATTATTTTCAAACACACATGGGACAGTCTTGCAAACTGCAGTAGGCAACAACCAAAAAATCTCAGAAAAAAGCAGACATGATGTAAACACAACTAAAGGCAAACAGAAAGTAGAAACTCAAAACAAACCAGCCAACATAAATTGGGACATTTTAAAATAGTATCCCAGATAATCCCTTGGATAAAGAAATCAAGATGAGAAGTAAAGATTTCTTCAGCAAGGAATGATATTGACGTACGTGTGTTAAACCCACAGGCTGTGGTCCCAGCCGTGCTCAGGCCACGCCCTCCATCAGAACAGTCCTGGGTACCCCCGGCTTAACTGGCTACTTGCATATTTTTGCCCCCGAATCCCTCTCCTGTAACAAGTGGGATTAACTATCTCAGAGGACTGTTGTAACGATCAAATAAAAGTGTTGATATAAAAGCTCTGTACAATACAAATAACCCCATGAAAAGGCTGAGCTGAGGGGCAGGGTAAATGAGCACCTACGGACTGTTCCAGGATGGTACCTGGGGCATCTCCATCTGGGCCGCACCAAGTAGATGTATAACGGGGACAACCGTGTCCACATAAGCCATATTATTGTAAGGTGCCAACAGGAACACCAAGAAGTATTTTGATACAACTCTGCTATCATTTCATACGGGATCTTCAGCACAGAGGTTGGCAAATTATCTGTGACGAGTCAGATTGTAAATAGTTTAGGCTTCGCAGGCCATGTGGTCTCCATGGCAACTACTCAAGTTTGCCACCTTAGCAGAAAATCAGCCTTAGTCGATATGTAAATGAATGGGTGTGGCCTGTTCACCTAATAAAATCTTATTTACAGAATCAGGCCGTGGACCCGACTGGACCTGCAGGCTATCGTTTGCCAGCCTCTGCTACAGACAAGCACATCCGACGTACAGAAAACAATTGTTAGAGTGGAGAGACCGGGACGGAAGGGAAAGCCCTGTCCACTGCAGTCCTGTTTCATACAGATCAACCTTAATGTAAGACCACCGTGCCAAGTGGTGAGTCCGAACTTCTACCCAAGCCCCAAGGCAGTGATACTCTTTTCTCCCAAACCACAAGTTCAGGGTCGTTAGCAGAGCCCATGATCAGTGCCCGAGAACTATTCGTGGAATCCCCGGGGGCAGCGTTGTAACCTCCAACGTTGGTGCCAAGCACAGGAATTAAAAGCCTTTCGCAGACCTGCTGTTCTGCTCTCTGACGTGGGCCAGGCCGTGGCTGCCAGCACACCCACTCCCCCCGCAGAAGGGAAAGCTGGAGATGCCCAAGGACCAAAGGTCAGATTCCTGCCCCAGCGGCAGCTAAGCAATGAAGGAAATATATCTGCCCCCTCAGCTGTATTCTTAGCCCAGGGCCAACGATCTGGTGAGCTAAGAGCTCAAAAGGGATGCAGCCCTCTTCAGTGCACCAGCCCCTCTGCGTTCCTGTGCATCTTTCACTCCCAGCCTGGAGCCACGCCCCTGGCAGCCCCTCCCCACCTTGCATTCCACTCAGGCAGTTCATAAAAGCTCTCTGACTCCATAGAGAGAACAGGTTTTCCGGAAAGTGAACGGAAGGACAGTGGCAGTTGAGTCAGAGGATAAACTGGGGGAAGCCAAGCCAGGAGGAAAGAGGCCATGGGGGTGAGTCACCACTGCAGGAGTAAGTGCCACCCATTTGCATAAAGCTGTGCTGCTTCCCAAAGCACGCGACCCACCAAGCCCTCGATCCCCACCGATCCCCACCCTCAAACCTCGCTACCCTACCCACTGCCATCCCACAAACCACCACTCTCCTTCCTCCTCGAGATGAATGTCATCCCAGAGACGGCTGACTTGCCCAGCGGCCTGCCTCCTATCCAGGTGGCCTTGGCTGTTAAGCTTCGCTCACCGGTGGGAGCCTATACAGGGCCCCGCGTGGTCCTCGCCCAGGGCTCCAGCTTCTTCCCATCCAGTCCAGCTGGGAGCTTTGAAATCGGGCCCAGGGCTCAGGCTAACTTTGCCCGTGACCCACGCAGGATGCTTGCCAGAGGGGAAAGCTACACAGGGGCTTTCAGCTCCCTCTGGCCAGGAGCTCACGCGGAAGAGGAAGGCCACGGGGGAGGCTCTTTCAACTCACAATCACGAGGGCATTTCGACTCCAGCAGAAGCACTGGCTGATGACTAGTGAACAGAAGTTCAAGGCGCTCTGGCTGCACCTGGCACCATCACTCAGTTAACTGCCCTCCTAACCAAGAGGCTTCCTGATGGGCACAGGAGCTAGTTTTCCAGAGTCTAATTTATATGTGTGGTTTGATACCACAAGTCTTATTCTCACTAGTCTTTAGACTTGAACAGGGAATATAATACAGCCATTGAGGTTCTGAGGTTACTGAAAATATTCAGCTATTTCAGGCTTCCTCTATTCCCTGGTTGGAAAACTCTAGTAACAGGAGGGTCAGGTTAGGCTGTGTTTCCCAAACACTTGTTGCTGATTAAACAGAAAAACAGAGGGAGTGGCTTCCATGGTCAAGTACATTAACCTCCCTCCTCGGACACTGCAATGTACAACGACGTACTCAAGGCTCTGAGAAGTCTTACCATTAAAAAAATAGCCTGGGTAACTTTTAAATGGTGTTTTCCAAATTGACTTATTGGAGAACCTTTTTTGTTGGTGTTGTTAAGAACAGGCCACCTGGACATGCGGGTTTTGGCCACAGACAATGACAGTGGAAAGGAGAAAGGCATTTTAACTGCCCGATCACAAGCTGTGCTGATGGAAATGTACAGGGAAGGAGGGTATGCCTGGGGGGAGGGCGCTCACGATCTTTGGCTTTAAAAGGCATTCTCCATATAAAAATAATCAGAGGTCCCCTCTCCTTTTTAATCCTAAAATATAAAAAGGGAGCCAAGCATCATGGAAATTAAGAGCCCCCAGCCCACCAGTCATAGTAAAGCACCCACTCTTCTCTCCTCCCCATGCCTACTGAAGTTCTACCCAATTTCCAAGGCCCGGCTCAAAGGTTCCCCTCCCCGCACCCGCTGTCACAATTATATCCTGAACAGGAAGAGGCTCCAGGACATATGGGATGCGATGGGTGCCTACTCAAGGTCCCACCTCCACGCTCACCCTATTAGGCCACCGGGCACCTGCCCCAGGTAACCAGCTCGTAAGAGGCAGACCCAGTGCAGAAAAGCAGGGACTCCAGGTACCCATCCACTGGGGTGCTGAGGAGTTGAAAAGCATGTTTGAAATCTAACAAATTAAAGGATCCTGCTGCCCTTCTTTAGGTTTGGCATCCACAAAACATAGGGAGGAAGGAGGAAGAATGGGACAGCAAAGGGAGAGAGTTCCCCCTTCTCTGCTCATCCACCTGCCAAGCCAAACCACGAGCCATCTGCAGAGAAGCGGCAAGAGACGGATGCTTGCCATCCAGAGGCAACACGTTAGCCAGCTGGGACAGCCAAGGACTGTCACCAGCACCAGAAAAGCCACTGCAAGAAGAAGGCATCACAGAGAAAGGAAGACCCTGGGGAGATAAAGCCGCAGCCTCCAAATATTTGAAGTCAGTCTGGGGACACGATGGGCGTTTAAACTCCTTGAGGACAAGCTTGCAACCTATAAAACCCAGGTCCAGACCCCCAGGCATGAATGAAGACATCCAGAAACGACTGGAAATTCAGAGGACAGTCGTGGCCTCAGCTGTGTAATTTGTTAATGACAGCATCCCAGGGCATTTCCCCCGCATCACCGGCCCCTCCTCCCCAACCTCTCTGCCAACTCCCTCCTGTGCCCATCAGCTGCCAGAGTGTCATAGGACTCACTCTGGACGCCTCTGCTCCTCTGCCTCTCCTCTCATCAACTCCCCGGCACCAGGACGTCAAATACCCTCCGTAGACACGGACGACTCCAAATCTGAATTTCCAGCCCAGACCTCTGCCCTGAGCCACAGATTCCCAAATCCAAGTGCTTTGCTGACATTCTACATTCTCAGTGTTAACGGCCAGGATGAACTTTCAAAACACAAGTCAGGTCATGCCACTCTTCTGCTCCAAACCCTTCAGTGTGGCTGGGCTGTCCTTCTCAGCATCATGGCCCGAGCCGTCGGCCCGTCCTCTCCTGCCTGTAGCACACTCAGACACGCCAGCCTGGCACTGGTGAACACACCAAACTCTTCCTGCCTCAGGGTCCTGGCCCTTCCATCACCTTCTGGAATTCTCTTCCTGCAGTTCTTCACACAGCTGGTCTCTCCCATCTTTTAAGCCTCCATCCACGGGACTCTGGCAGGAAGAGGCCTGCCATGACCAGCTGCTTCCTCCCCAGTGGTGACTTGCTATTCCATCGCTCTCTCTGTCTCCTACAGAGCGCTGCCCGCTGCCCACAATGACTCATTCATTGTCTATCCTCCGTCTCCCCTGCGTAACTGTGAGCTCCATCCGCCGGGGCAGGGACTGGTCTTTCTTGTTGAGCTCTGTCTGCCCAGCACCTAGGATGCGCTCCTTATATTTGAAGGATGGATGAATGGACCACGCTGGCAGCTCTGAAAATGAAAGACGTTCTCTTGAAAGGTAGTGAGTTCCCCATCACTGGTAGGATGTGCACATGGTGGGCACATTGCAGACAGTCCGAAGCTAGTGGGATGGGAAGGGGGATGAATCTGATGACCTCCCAGGTCCCCGCCAAGGTCAGAGTCTACGTGTGTGCTGATGACCACATACTCAGAAGCCTTCATGCCAGACTTCCTCTTCTCAGGCACCAAAGACCAAATCCACACCCTCAGGCCACCCCATGGCCAATCCCTGCTCCTGAACTACAAGGGATGCTTTCTTGACTCTGGTAAAACCCTGGGAATGCAATTTAAATTTTTTTTTTTTTTTTTTTTTTTTTTGCAGCACGCAGGCCTCTCACTGTTGTGGCCTCTCCCGTTGCAGAGCACAGGCTCTGGATGCACAGGCTCAGCGGCCATGGCTCACGGGCCCAGCCGCTCCGCGGCATGTGGGATCTTCCCAGACCGGGGCACGAACCTGCGTCCCCTGCATCGGCAGGCGGACTCCCAACCACTGCGCCACCAGGGAAGCCCAATTTAAATTTTTTAGAAAGCAAAGTCTGAGCTTCAAGGGCCATATGGTACAGACACAGGTCTGAACAAGCGTTCTGAATTAACTCATGGATGCTGGCATCTGATGAGAGACTCCAAGGGTTGAAACATCATCATTATGACACCACGTCCCACTCCCTGCACCTCCCTCGCCTGCCAGGACCTCCTCATCCCACAGGGGCCTGTAAAATCAAGAGTCATTGCTGGGTCAGAGCTTGCGGGTTGGCCCAGGGAGCCACAGAGATTTTAAATTGCAAAACATGAACCCATAAGTGCAGAGGGCCTCCTGTGTTTTCTAAATTCTGACCAAAAGCTGAGCCACAGATGAGGAAATGGTATGATGTCCTTGCAGAAATGACAATGCCACCAAATGGGCAAACGAGATAAATCTGGGATCACAGAAGACACAGATACAGGAGACCACCGAGGGCTCAAGTCGGGGGCTCCCGAGACTGGCAAGACTTATTTTTTTCTAATTTTCAATCCGAAGCATTGGTTTAATGCTGCCCGCAACCTAACGGCCACTAGGTCGCTGCTGCTGGAAATAGATAGGCGCATTTCTACTTTGTAAAATTTCTGATGTATTCTGCCTTATAAACGCACAAGACTGTTAGTCCATCTTGGAATAAAACAGCTGAGAAACACATATAAGACAGAGCAGGTCTAAATGAAATCATAAACATTAGAAACCCATCCATCTGCACCAAACTCCTTTCTGGGGTCTAGAAGGCTCTACAGGCTGGCCGGCTGCTCCATCTCCTGTGCTCTCTGTTCCTCAACTCTGCCAGGCTCCTTCCCGCCCCGGAGATCTTGTCCTCGGGAGGTCCCGCTGTCTGGAGCCTGCCCCAGATGTCCCTGTGGCTGACTCCTTCCTGGTCATCCTCAAGCGGTCATTTCTCCAAGAGGACACCCTTCCTCACCCAAGTCCCTCATTACACATCACCCTGCTTTATTCTCTTTGTCTTTCCTACCACTGCCCCTGACTATCCACGTCGTTTATTGACTGTTCCGCCCAGTAAAACGGAAGCTCTTGTCCACTCTTGCAGCCTTGGTGTCTGCGGTGGAATCTTCTACGGGGCAGGTGTTCAGTGAATAGTCCTGCATGAAAGAACAGAGGGAGGGGGGAAAGGAGGGCAGGGGGAGTCCTGAGGTGGGAAGTTCAGGGTCAAGGAGGTGAGAGAAGGCTGAAATTCCAAGATGAAGGGGAGGAGAGATGGGAGGTGAGGCTTAATGGGAAACAGGAACAGATCATTCAGGTATGGACCTTAGCAAAGATGCTCATCTGAAGATGCAGACCAGTAAAGGACCTCTGAGAGGTTTTAAACTGACAGTAATATGATGAGGTTTGTATTTTTAAACATCATCCTTGATTCAATATGCAAAACGAGTTACAAGGAAGGAAGAAAGGTCAGGAGTTAGGAGGCTGCAGAACGGCCCTGACAGTAACTGCAGGCATGGTGACGGGCGTGGAGATGAAGAGCAACCAGTGGGACCTAGGATGCTTCTGAGAAGGGAGAGAAGGAAACACATCCAGGCAGACTCTGAGCATGAAGCTCACTGGATGGTGAAGTGGCATCCACTAACACACTAGAGACCAACAAAGAGGGAGATTGGGTGGAGGGGGGCAAAGTCTGGCTGGTTTGGAGATGCCTCTGGACATCCCAGCCAAACTGTCAGGTAGGTAGGTGTATATGCTCATCTGGAGGTGAGAAGAGAGGTCTGGACAGGAAGGAAACAAGGATTCAAGAGACATCATGAAACAGTAAGACTTGTTAATGACTTGGGAGGTGGAAAGAAAGAGAGGCAAGTCGAAGGAATCTCCAGTTTCCAATATGGGTCAGTGTCTTGCTGATGGCGCCCAGGACACAGCAGAGATGGGCTATTTGGAGAATCCTAAAGTAATTGGGCTCTGCTCTGAAACTGCATAGGACACAGCAGAGCTCTCGTAAAAGAGTATGATTGGTATGCAGGGGGGTAGTCAAAGCCCTGAAGGGAAGAGTCTCAAGCCAGGCTTACTGGGAGGTGCTCGCTATTAAATTTCTATGAATCGAAAAGCCATGCTTCCCATGAAGCCAAATGACTCCATTCTCAGCCTCCCTTGTCACTAGGTGTGGTTCTGTGATGAACTTCCAGGAAAAGATAAAAGCAGAAATGTGTGGTCTATCCGGGGACATTTCATTAAAAGGGAGGGGACACATTCTTCTCCTCCTCCTTTCTCTACCCTTGCTTGAAGGGTAGAGAAATGGCTGGTGCTCTAGCAGCCTTTTGGTCCATGAGGATGAGGACCAAATCTGAGAGATGGCAAAGAAATAAGCTAGAAAGTGCCTGGGGCTCTGACAATTTCATGGAACAACCATACCTATCTCAGGCTGCCTACTTCCACACTTTTTTTTTTTTTTCCCACACTTCTTTTGAAAGAGAGAGAAATAAGCTATCTTATTTAGGCCACTACCATTTAAAGAAGTCTGTTTTATGCAGTCAGTCTTAATCCCAATCGGAACGCTAGCCAACTGGTCTGATGTGTCCTTCCATTGCCTTCCCCTTGCTTTAGGTCATCATTGCCTCAGTAGGGAATTGCCTCCTCCTTGCCTGCATTTATTTAAATCCTGCCCATCCTTTGGAGGATGGATCAAATCCCCCCTCCCACATGAGACCTGCCTTCCACTTCCTCCCCTGAAGTCTGGTGCTGCCCGCCTGTCCCCACTCTTTGGGTATCTGGCCTATGCTACCTGCACAGTGATTCATCCCCCTGCACAGAGCTCAGGACTGTCAAGGCCAACGTGCACATTCTCCAAGTTCTTATAGCCCTCAGGCCGAAAGGCATTCAAAACAAAGTCATGATAAATATTCCCCCAATAGGTCTCCTTCACCTCTACCTGCAGACAGGATCAGGATGGGGCTAGAGGGTGTGTAAATACATTTAGAAAATGGAAAAGCAGACAGAGTTGAGGGCATTTAGTGAGGAATCTAAAACTACTCTAATATCAAGAAAGAGTTTGAGGGAAATAAATCTAATCTCTTTCCTTCCAACCGTATAACATAGACGTTTGACTGCCGTGCAGTTAATGTGGCAACAAGCATCTTCCATATAAGAAAAAAAAGTGAATGACGCCCTGCAGAGGTGCACTGCCCCAGCCCCGCACATGCAAAAACAAGCCCCTTCAGCAAAAATAGCAAGTCTTGTAAACCAACGCGTTTTCACATAACATGCTTGCAACATATTCTTCACAAATTGGTATCTGTAACGAATTGCTTTCAGTTACTAAAATAAAAAGTATGTTTGAAACATTCTAAGAGCAAATACGGACCAAGGTGACTGGTTTACAACTAGCAGAGTTCATCTGTAGAGGCAGTCTAATTTTTTTTAATTCTGTATTTTTTTCACCTCTTGTTTGGCACAGAAATGGTTAAACCCAATCGAAAAGGCAAAGGAGTCCCAGAGGCTTCACCCCCATCAGAGCTGAGGTTGTAACACAAGCTGACCCGTCAGAAGATGAGAACAGAGATAGCGACCACTGGGGAAGCAACCACGCGGATTTGGATAAAGACCCGCGATGCACACCCCAAAGTCACTGTCAACGAACCCAGGAAGGTGAGCTCGTACACAAAGAGACAGCTGAGCGATAGGAATAACGCTGGTGCCTCTTTGAGAGCCGCTGCGAGGGCGGAACAGCAGCCACTCCCGACCGCAGAAGAGGCAGGTCCGCAGCAGGCAAACATCACGCACGGTCCAGCAGGTCGGACAATTTAGATCACTGCGCCTCTGCCGACTCATCCCTCTTGAAACCCAGCCGGGTTGGAGTATGCCTGCCAAAACTGCTCCTTCCGGGACTGAGTCGAGAATCCCCTGCCAACCCCACGTGGCCAAATGCCAGCTGGGCAATGTCCAGGTGGACACCTCGGGGGGTCTCAGGGAAAGCCGGCCCTTGTGGGCGGAGTCACCAGTCGTGGCCACCAGGTGTCAGTAGCGAGCAGGGAGCCTCCCATCCTGAGCTTCAAGGAACTCCAGCCTAAACCCTGCCCCGGAGACCGGATGCTGTGGCTTTGGGGCCAAGCAGTGCTGTGGCCACATGCGCAGACGCTCCCGAGTGTTTCAGTTATTTGATTGCCAACTCACAATGCAACCTCTAGGGTGGTTTGAATTCAATATCCTTCACAGACTCCGAGAAAAGTTTAAGGACTGCTCCCTTCAACAAAGACTGGTGTCTTTTCTTCCCCCAGGAAAGTGGAAACATAAAGCAGGGTCTTCTAGTCCTTGCCTATCCTCCCCATATAAACTACAGTAGTTCGAGCAGTTTCTCTTTATACTGAGGTTGGAGATATTTCGTTGGTGATGCTTCAGAGACAGCTTGAGTACTGCTGGGTGCAGAGCCCTGAGGGGAAAAGTCCCACAAAGAAACTGGACCGTGCACATACAGAACGAAGGGCCACTGCCCTTCCTGCTTTGTTGAGCTGCGTCTGAACTGGTTTCTCTCACTGAGCGTAACATCTTCAACAGAAATACTTGATCTAGGGGCAGCTGCAGTCTCATCAAAACGTGTACTTTGCTGGTCTTTAAACCCAAGATGTCAGGAAAGTTCTGTCACATCTATAGGTACTTCCCTCTCCAGGCTAAGGACATGTCCTTTGGAACATGACACCATGCAGAGCCTGGCCCACCGTGTCCTCAATGCCAGGCACTGTGGCCCCTGCCAGGGTGCACGCTGCCACCAGACACCTCCCAGTCACCAAAAAGAATGCATCCTGTTTATCTCTGCCTCTCCACATCCAAAGACACCAGGTCCCCGCTGAGCCCTCCTTCCCTCTGGGTGCTGGAAGTAGCTGCTGTGTGCTTCCATGGCCAATTAACCCCTTAACCTGAACCCAAGAAAGCCTGGTTTCCAACATCTCACAGAAAAGATGCTAAGGACGGAGCAGAAATACTCCCGGGCTCAGCTTGGGGTTGTGCAAATAGCGTCAATGCCCCATCTTGCAACGAGGAATCGCTCAACAGCTATGATGCTAAATGGCACCCCTGAGGCCCAAGATGCAGAGAGGAAATCCTATAACTGGAGACCAAAAGCTGGCCCGTCTATCCTCAGGACAGCCCCTCCATCACTGCACCAGGAAGACACAGGACATTCCTGGATACCCTACCACCGAACCAAAGACGCTAATTGGATTGAAACTCCCAGTGAGGTCTGCCTAAGGTTTTGCATCATCACTGCTGATGTGTGTCCACATTTCTTGGTTCACAAGAAGCCTTACACAAGTGATGGGAAGCAGGGGGTGTGGTGCTCTAGGGCTTCTCTGTAGGTAGAGAGAATGCACAAAGACTCCCCAGGATCTCAGTGTAGCCAGTGAAGCGACCGCCCCTCCCCTTTTGTCTTGGGACGTCTTGGCCATGTCCCACCCCACCCTGGCAACAACTCTCTAGCTTGTGTCTTCCAAGAACAAGTGCTTCCAGGTCTGGACAGAGAAACATGCCGAGGACAGATCAGGACGAACCTGTGAAGCAAAAAACCATTCTCACCGTTTGCTGACGATGTGAAACAGTGCTGGACGCTGCCCAGTGAAGAGGTGCTACAGTTTTGCCAGAGGTCGGTCGCGTGTCCATTGCCCACCATCCATTGCTGGAGAGAACCAGACGTGGTAAATCAGGGGAGCCCGTGAGGAGTGACGGAAAGGGGGAGGGAGAAGACCAAGGGTAGGCAAAGAGCAACCTCATCAACCTGTCTGCGGGGCCTGCCCCTGCCCTGCCCCGGGGCTGCCTAGCCAGAGTCCAGGGTCGTGCTTGAGAAAGGGGAGATGTGGTGGTCAGGCCCAGACAGCCAGAGGGGAGGGCCGGGGCTTTTCTAGTGAAAAGCACTCTGTAAGTGTCAAAGTACCACACACACACATAAGTTGCTCTGTGCCGAGATGTGTGCCATAGTAGAGGGAGCCGTGGACTCAACCCAGGACACCTGCATCCAAGCTCCCCCCACCCCCCATCTCCCGGGTATCATTCCCAAAGCCGCAGCCACTCTGAGCGCATTTCCTTACTTACAATTCCTATCAACCTGACAAGATCGCCATAAGGCACACTTAAGATGTTGGCAGGATGCTGGTAAACGATGGACCAACTCACCAATCCCCAACATAATTATTTCTCAACCTTTGAACCAGGCCAGAACATCACGCCTGGGACTTGCTGTATATACAGAAGTTAAGGCCACGGTCGCATAACTGCCCGAGTCTGGGCTTAGCTTCAAGAAAATAAGTTTAAAAGCTAATGAGCTTGATGTCTGATGGTTTTGCAACACAAGTTATCCCAGTGACCTGTTTGTACTGGAGGAGGCTTTTCTAAGAAGGTGCCATGTCCACAGCGCAAAGCAGACCTGGGGCTGTGAACTCTTAGGGAAAAGCCAATTTGAACTTTCCAATTTCGAGTCCTAAAGGCTGTTTTATGAAATAAACCGCCCATCTGATGGATGCCATTTGGAGAAAAAACAAACCTTCCTAAATACTCCACTTCCTTCCTCAACGACCCTGCATTAAGGAAAATGCTACACAAGCTTATCAAATGAAGGGCCGGGGGTGGGGGAACCCCTGGATCTGTACCTAAATTCTCTGGCTTAAAGAGAGGCCTGCGTGGCTTCACCTAGTCCCGCGCTCGCTTCCTTCCTCCCGCTGAATCTGCTCTGGTTTTCGCAAAACTACTTTTGAAAAGGCGCGGATTGCCAGAAACTGCAAAGGGCCCTGGGATGTCTGAGATGCTTTGTCTGCAAACTGGAGGGGGCACAGTTGGAACTGCCATCCGGAGGCCGAGCTCGGGGTGAGCCCCGGGCGCCCCTCCCGCCCGCCGCCCGCCCGCTGCCCGCCGGAGACTCACGCTGACGATCGTGGAGACGAACAGCAGCACAAGCACCGCGACGTGGAGGACGATGATACCCAGCAGCAGGAGAAGCATTCTGGTGGCGAGTTCTGCTCAGCGGAGTCTCTGCCTGGCCGGAGAGAGGGCCGAACTGGACGTGAGGCCCAGCGAACCGGCCTGACCGAGCGAGCGAGGGAGGAAAGGAAGGAGGGAGGAAAGAAGGGAGGGAGGGACGCGGAGGGAGGGTCCTGCGCTCAGAAGGCCCGGGCCTGGCGCCGCGCCCGCCCGCCCACCCCGCCCGGCGACCGCCGAGAGAGGGCAGCAGCCGACCGCGGCATCCCCGCCCCACAGTCCGTCGAGCCCGCCTGCGACCGAACATCTGCTTTTGGAACAAAACAAGTGGTACGCACGACGCACGTCGAAGTCACCCCGGGAGGCGAGGTTTTTCCAGAGTGCCAAGCAGAGGCCGCAGAGCGCCTCCACCCACCTGGGGGTTCCAGGGCAGCCCAACGAGGAGAAGGGGGGCGGAGGGCGAGAGGTCGCGTTCCCCCGTGGGGTGGAGCTGTGGGTGAGCGGAAGGGGCCCAGATTTCTGCGAGAGGCCCGGGGACACCAGCGGCGAGCTGGGAGGGAGAGCGCGCGGCGGGAAGCCGGGTTCCCAGACCCCAGGGCGCTTCGCATTCCGCTAGGCTCTCAAGTTTCCACCCAGTTCCTCCCGCGCAGGGGAGCCGTCCCAGCCCCAGCACAGCTTGGCATCGACACCAGCGGCCCCGGAGAGAAGGCGCAGAGCTGGGTAGAGCGGAGAAGAAAGAACGGCCGGAGAGAACTGCTGGGGCCGGCGCCTCCTGCCCACCGCGCGCTCTTCCCCCGGCAGCCCTGCGGGCCGGGCCGTTGCGCTCCCGGGACAGGGGCCCAGGAGCCTGGATGGAGGGGAGCCAGTGTCCGGTGGGAAGGAGAGGCGGAGGGAATGGGTTGGGTCCCAGGAGAAGCGCAGCCGGACGGAGCCGGCAGGACATCTTCTCTCCGCCACGGCGTGGTCCTAGCCCCACATTTTGCAGACCTTAGGGACAGAGACCCGCCGACCTGTGGGAGGATTTGCACGTCTGCGAAGATGAGCTGCGTTTGGGGGGCTACTTCAGGACAGAATCTTGGTCCAGAGACATCGTTTCAATAACTCGGTTTTTAAAATACCCAATCGCAAACCTCTCCGTTCCTTCCCTTAAGCAACACGTTCAGTGAAACTCGGGAATGTGCAGGAGGAAATAAGCACGATTTTCTGATGTCTCCCAGAAGGTTTAAATTAAATCCAGTGACTCCTAATGCCGAGGGCAGGGGTGGGGGTGGGGGGCACGGGGGTCCTGTACCCCGGAGATGTCCACCGCAGGGACCGCTTTGCCAGTGAGTCCAGCGAGGCGAAAAGTGCTCCGCCCCTGCCCCATACCCGGACACCAGCACCCGCGTCCCCGGCGGTTTATAGACCACCAGGCACCCCGCAATGGGTCCCTACAAACCCCGTAGGAAGGACGCGAGACAGGCGGTGGTCTACCCGCGATCGGGGACCGCGCCGGCCCGAGGCCCCCTGCTCCGCGCGTTCTGTCACCGTCTACGAAAGATGCCCACGTTCCTCTTCCATCTCCTCCACTTTCCCTGCCAAAAGCACTTACAGCCCAAAGGGATAGCTGTCCCCGATCCTCGGAGATCCTCAGAGTGGCCTCGGGCACAAACCGCGTGCGTCCGCTCGGCGGCTGGCGTCCGGAAAGACAGCTGCTCTGCGGGGCTGCGTGCGCCGAGCTAGGGGCCGGAGGGAGGCTCCCGGCGTTCCCCTTTAACGGGAACAACGCCCTGTCTGCGTCGCTGCAGTAGGGTGTGTCCCCGGGTCAGCGTGTGCAGGGGGGCGGGACCCGGGGAGGGGAGAGGGCAGTGAGGAGGGAGGCAGGGCAGGAGCCAGTTCCTCGGCCTTCACTGCGCCCCAGGAGAAAGTCGATGACTCCAAAAGAGCGGTGGCTTGTCCTCGAAACTAGGAGGCAGCGAGCTTTCTCACCTCCGCTATCCTGGCTCCGCGGAGGTCACGGAGACCAAGAGTTGACCGATATACTGGCCCTTCTGCCCACGTGGGAAAGCCCGCCAGAGGTCGCCTCCGTGGGTGACCGGCGCGGGGCTCTGGGGCGCACGCAGTCGGACCGCGCCCGCGGGGAGAGCCAGCCTGGATGCCCCTGCCACGGGTAGGGGGAGATGGCACTTAAACGCTGGCAGACCTCCCTTCTCTCGGGTCCTGGCGTCCCTGGCCTGCCCTACAGGCCTAGCGGGGCGCACCCGCGCCAAGCCCGCCTGCGCGATCAGCGCCGGGTGCCTCGGATTCCCGGGACCGATCTAGCGGGTCTGCTCGGGTGAGGGTTGGGGGAGGAGGGAGAGGCCTGCCCACTGCAGGACAGCGCGCCCTGGGGTCGCTGGGGAAATCCAGACCACAACCTGGAACGCTCCAGGCGACTTTGCCTGGCTTGGCGCCCGGCCTCGGCTCGCGTCCCCGGCCACAGGGTGGGGAGTTGGCCATTTGAGGTGGGGGAAGCGCAGCCAGGGAAATCAGCTGATTCACAGCCGCCTGAACGGGGTCCGCCCAGCGTCACGGGGAGAGAGGATAGCCCTTCCGGGCGCACGATAGGCGCGCCCCAATAAGACGCTCTGGGGGTCCAGCCTTGAGGCAGGAACCCGGAGCCGGAAGGTGGGTATTGAACGTCTGCCGGCTAATGCAGCAGGTCATACACAGCCAGCCAGCGTTTGTGTCACAACACATCATCGCTCTGAGCGAGGCACATACTCCCATGCTACTTATTTTACTACATGAAAGTAACTGCTTATTGCAGCTAATCGTACATTCTTCGGATAAAAATAACTTGAAAAAAATCTTCCAACAATGGGCTTTCAAAAACCCTTAGATGAAAAAGAAGACTCCTTGTAAATTTTTCGCTCAGTGCCCATGACACCTCTGTGAGAGGTGGTGTGGTCCAATGGTTAGGCACGTTGCCACTGGGCTTAGACGGACCCGATTACCCTGCTTACTCAGGGTTGTGGATTTGGGCAGTTAGCTGAAGTTTGGGGTGCTTCGGTTTTCTCATCTGGAAACAGGACTGAGAATGGCCATTTTAAAGGGTTATGGTGTTGATTAAAAGAGTGTGTGAAGCAATTAGCATAGCGTCTGGAAAAGAATAAAGGATCAGTACCCAGTAAATTGTCACTATTATTATTATTAATTATTATTTCACATTTAATCCTCACAACAACCTTTTAAGGAAAGCCTGACCCCCTAAACGATAATTGCTTATCAATCCCATAGATTGAAAGCACATATGTAGGTAGAAGGACTACCTTCTACCTACCAATGGGAGTGACCTCTCGCCTCCTGGGTCATGGTCTAGGCCGAGTTTGCCCTGGGAATTATTGCCCCTCTTCATATGCCATTCAGACATTTTTATTTATCTAACCAATGTTCACATGATCACCATGTACCCGGGACTATTCTAAGCACTTTATAAATATTAGCATATTTAACTCAGGAGTTTCTTTCCCTTCCTTTCTTTTGTTCCAACTAAACTTTTAAATGAAGTATATACATTTAGAAAAGTGCACACGTGGTCAGATATAGCTCATCTCTTCCTTTCTTTTGAACCCAATGTTTTTATCAATAACCAGGTCACACCACACTGCGGGACACCTGAACCCACCCGTCTCTGGCGGTCACCACACTGCCCCTCGCCTGCGTCCTGCCTACTCAGCCCCGAGGGGTGGAAGACAGGATACCACCCAGTGGGGCTGGTGTCACCAGCTCGGCCACACCCAGAGCCCAGCCAGGGCTCCGCTACAGGTGGAGCAGAGGTTAGGTTTCTCCCTAACCTGCTTACCAATCCAAGGCCACCTGCCAGCTGTGTGTGCAGAGCTGTTTCCCATCAGGGAAGGCGCATCTGGTCCCCTTTCTCCCTTCCACTCTGGGTACACTGAGGTTTCTAGATGCTCCCAGAGGGTCCTTCTCGCCTCCCCAGCCAGAGTATATATCCAGCTCTTAACCAAGGATTTTAGAAATCCTCTGACTCTCCGGTGAATTCCAACACACACGTGCCATCTCCCCTGCAATGCTTTCCATTTGTGGTTGGCAGGGCGTGGGGCTGGGCAGCTCTCTGTAAAGCATAAGCACACACCATCCAGAGGCATAGTTTGCCAAGACAACTCACCAGGCCAAACAGTGTAACCCCTTCCTCCCCGCGGCTTTCTTTGCAGTCAAACGTGACGGATGCCCAGGCAAGGCCCCCCTGGAACAGGGCAGTGGAGAGACCGGCAGCTAGCAGATCTAGCCCCGCTGCTTCCAGCCAGGCTTCTCGAGATGTGCCCTGGTGGTGCTCCCTGTAACTGAAGCCAGACCGGGCGTCCACCCAGTTTATTCAGGGGCTGGTCCAATGCTGGGATATGTCATGGTGGCCTGAGAGCCTCTCAGCCTCTACTATTTAAAGAGACAGCGCCCAGCTTTGCGTATTTGAGAGTAAACACAATGATCCCAAGAGGCCCTGGGGAGTGTGGAGAGCCTGGACTCGGCCAGGAGAGGAGCTCTGGGTGTGCCCGTTCTCACCGCAAGTGGCAGCCTGTGTGAGAACAAAGAGGTCCCCCAGTCCTCGGTCCCATCCCCCTCCCCTCCCAGTGGAGTCTGCAAAGATGAAATACACTGTGCGTATAACACGTGTGTGCAGGTAGGTTCCATCCTTTATCAACAACATAATTTTAAGGGGCTCAGACATTGCACAGGTCATCTCTTCACAGCATCTCTGCAGGGAACCAGATCACGTCCACGGTCCCAGCCCCCAACGGCAGAAGGGCCCTGCTACCTGCCCTGTCTGTCTAGACCCCTCTGTGCTCTACCACATGGGCGGGTACTGGAACACAGCTCCAAGAAATGGGTTCTTTCAGCTCTGTCTTCCATGGGCCTGTAATCGAGTCGTGATTAAATGCTGACCTTCATGAGATACTAAGCAGAGCTCTGTTGAGAACATTCTAACCTGTGGGGCAGGACAGGCTGGAAGGACAATTGAAGAGCTGTTGCGGAGAGGTAGACAAATGAAAGCAGGTGTTCCTCGGGCTCTTTGCCACTTGTCCCCCTTCGAGCTCGGAAATCTCCTCCATCTCTAGCAAGTCCTCCTGGGTGGAAGCTTCAAGGCAAGGGGACTTGGTTTCACTGAATGAGTTTCCTGGATTTCTGTCAGTTTCTCCCCACCTTATGTCGAGGGTCCCCTATCTGGAGCACCCATGCATGCGGGGACGTCCCTCTCTGCCACAGACGCTTTGCGTTCTGTTGGCCTCCGCAGTCAGGAGGTGGCCTGCTGGCCTTCCCCCGTCCTACCCCCAGCCAGCATCTTTCCAGGCCCAGTGAAACCATTTAGCCTCTTTTCATATCTCAGGTCTCACCCTCAGCTGTTCGTCAGAATCACCCGAGAGCCTGGGAATATCCTTGCCCGGGCCCAGAGCCGTGGACGCGGTGGCCTGGGAGGGGGCTCAGGTGTGGGTCATTTCTAATGATCCCGGATGTTCCAGCATTCAGCCAGATTGTCATACGGTGTCAGGCAGTCTCTGGCTTCCTTCCAGCTGCCTTCTCTTGTGGAACCCAAATCGAGGTAAGTCCTAGTGTGGGCTGCAGTGTTACACAAGCTGTGTTCGGAGTCTTGCCAGGCAAAGCAGGGGCGTGTGTGTATATTTGGGGTGTGCGTGTGTGTGTGTGCGTGTGCATGCGTGTGAGACAGACAGACAGACAGAGGAGATTCCCACAATCCTCCGCTGACACGGTGGTGATGAGGACGGATGAGCATGAGTTCCTGGCCTCCCCAGTCAGCCCCCTTCCTGGGTGCCCCCATGATCTGACTCTGAAGCCTGCATGACAGAGGCCGCTGCCCCTCAGGCCAGGACTAAGCCTGGAGACGTCTGAGAAGATCGTTCCTGCTCCAAGCCCTAAGGATTCAGAGGAAGAAAGCTCGGGTAGGGTGGGGTGTGGGGAATGGATCTTGCTTCTGGCTGGATTGAGCCAATCTCATCAGCCCGCCATCCTTGCATGAGCTCTGCATCCGGGACCTGCTCTCCCAGCCCTGTGCCTCCTTCCATGTGGCCCCCTGCAGCCAAGCCCTGAGGACCTGCTGGCTTTGGCTGTGACCTGTTTAACATGCTTCTGGAGGCTTCGAGGCGTGGGAGCCGGTCACTGCTATGCTCTGCTGGCCCCTTCGTGGGTCGCAACACGCTGTCCCACCAACCTGGGCCAGGGTCTCTGCCTCCCCACGGTCAGCCGAGGAAAATGCCTGCCGAGACCTCTCTCCCCGCTTCTAGAGGCCCCTCTTCAGCCAGATGGGACCCCATTCCAGGCATCTGTGTTGAGCAATGTATCCTGAGGACCATGGAGAGTATCCGCTGGGCTACTTGCCATGATAATAAATAGAACAGTCACCAGACCCCATTTATTATTATTATTATTAAATTATCTCCTCCCATCTTCTAGCTAGGGAAAATGAGAATTGGGCAAACTCCCTGAGGAAAGAAAGTGAAAACACATCGCACTAGCTCATCCCGACCGGCTGCACTGTGCTATCTCAGCTCACTAGAGATAAGTCATCCACAAGTCACTCACCAACGTAATAACAAGAATAGCTCCTATATACTTGGTGCTTCCTGTGTGTACGGCATCATTCTGAACATTTTGTGTGAATCAGATCATTTTATCTTTACAGCAGTCTTTGGAAACAGGCACCCCATCAGCCTCTTTTTTACAACGGGGAAACCAAGACACAGTAAGACACTGAGTGATTTTCTCAAGACACCCCGTGAAGAAATGGCAGAGGCCACATTCAAACCAGGCATGTGGCAGCAGAGCCCATGCTCGGTACCCAGTGCTGTTTGGAGTCTCTTATTGGCGTCCGACGTTCATAGCACATCTGTACCTTTTTCATGGCACTTCCATAGATGTTATATAATCTAATTCCCTTTTCTCACCAAAGATACTGACACACTTTATCCATTTACACATCCAGGTTTCTTTTCTCATTAAAAAAGGAAGAGAATGTCCTAAAGCCTCCACCAACTGCCCCAGTCCTGTGCGTCCCCCTTTCCAGCGCCCTGACTTACCCTGCCTCGGAGGTGTCAGTTTCACTGTCCCGTGCAGCCAGCACCGGGTGGAATTAGCACGTGGCTGACAGTTTGATTTCATAAGACCATCACTGTTCTCTACGGGGAGGAGAATCCGAGCAGATTCTGAAAGTGAGAGGCAGCCCTTATTTTCTGCACTTACAGTGGCGAAAATGCGGTTTCATATAGTCTCTTACCTGAAGGGGAATCATGACCATTTTTCTAGCTGGAAACTGAGGCTTGGAGAATTGACAGTGTTTCCTCCAGGGGCCAGCGAGTACCTGCTGGGGCTGGGACTTGCAACCAGCTCCTCCGATTTCCAAACCTGTGATTTTTTTTTTTTCCATTATGCAGATTTCCCAAAGGAAAAACAGAGGTGAGTCTCAACTGGGCATTTGTCCAGTGGATGAAGTTGTTGTTGGAGCATCGGCCCCTCACCAGGCGCTCGGTCAATATCTGGGGAGTGTTTTACTCGACCAGGGAGGACTCTCCTGTTTCATGGCAGCCAGCAGCCTGTGTGGGCATTCCTGTCGAGGCCCGGACTCAGCTGGACTGAAAGGGTCCTCCAAAGGCCAGCTACTGCCCCATCCAGACTCTTCTGAGCAGCTTATTATTAAGAGAGCTAGCAAAGGAGGGGAAAGAAAGCAGAGCAGAGGGAAGGAAGGAAGGGGAGGGGGAGGAGAGAGGAAGGAACGAAGCCGGTGTGACTTCCGTGAGCAGATCCCGCTAGAACTGGATGTGTCTGAAACTATGTCATCTCCAAGTCCCTGGAAGACGTTCTCAATGAGCAACAGAGAAGCAGGTGGAAAGCAGACTATGAGACACAAACTCTGGTTGGCCCAAGGCTGTTCCCTAAATTACACAAATATACAATGTATCATGGGATAAACTGTACCTTTAGCTCCATCACCTGTGGGAGAGAGAAAGCACAGACTGATCACGTGGAACCAATGGCATGATACAAAGTACAAAGAATTCTTTGTTCCCAAATGCACTGTTGCTTAGGAAGGCCAGATTCCATAGATGCAAGCGGAGGGGGGAAGGCAGTCTTTTCTCTGACATCTCACGAGCTGGCAGAGCCAGGATGCAGAAGCAACTCAAGCAAGAGAGGGTCTGGATGGATTTGTACCTGGGATTGAAAACTCTGAAGCTTTCCTAAAAACTTTTACTCCTAGGGACATTTTTCTGCTCTGGGTGGGGAGAGGCTCCCGGAGGTGGGGAAGGGGACAATCTTGCCACATAATGATGATGGGCTAGGAGAGGCGTGGACGGACTTTCCAAGCCCCGTGGAGACCAGGTGCGACAATGCCAATGTTGGTAGTTTTTGAGGGAGGTGGACAGGAAAGTCCACTAAAAGCCGAGGGAATGCTTGATTCAGGCAGATGGGACCACACCAGGCTGTGGGGCATTCATCACCAGCAAAACACAAAAAAAAGCAAAACAAAACAAAAAAAGTACACCTGAAACTAACACAGTATTGTAAGTTAACTCTACTCCAATAAAAATTTTTTTTTAAAGAAAGGGTGCACGCAGACCATCCCGCAGGGGACCTGGAGGGGTGTGGGGGGGCACACCCGCGAAGCCTCGTTGCCTCCACGATGCTTGCTTCTGTTCCATGAGCGCCTCTGAGCTGGAGGAACGAGGTTGCACATCAAGTGAACTTGAGAGCAGAAGTTTTCCTCCTCACGACTCCTCAAACCACTTACCCAGCGTGAAACCTCAGCGGAAGCCAAGGGTGTTCACAGATCGAGGTCAAAACCTTTGCAGAGGTTCAAGGCAGGACTGGGCAAAGCTTCAAGTATTTTTACTCTTCATTGTTAAAGAGTAGGAAATTTCTCTCCAGGGGACGTGGGTGATAAGGCCTGGGCTTCATGCTGCAATTACCTTAGAATTCTGATCTAGAAATTAAAATTCTAGAAATGTGGATGTGCTAAACAAAAAATGCAGCTATATGTTTCAGCACTTTTATAACGAAGGAAAACATGAACATCCTAAATCTCGAACAATAGGGGAGTGACTGGACAAAAGTCGGTACAGTCCTCGGATGAAATGCTGTGTAGATATTCAACATAACGTTGAGGAAGATGATTTAATGAAATGAGGAAAAGTCAACAACGCGTGGTTGGAGGGGGGAGTTACAAAATACCATCCCTATAATTGATCGGCACTCCCCAGGTGCTGTGCTAAAACCTCGCATTTAATACCTACAACAATCCCAGGGTGGGTGGACCGCTGTGACCCCTGCAGCCCCACAAGGCTAACCGAGTGCCCCAAGGGCACAGAGCTGGCAGACGGTGGAGCCCAAGTGTAAACTTGGACCATACATCACTAAATTCCATCAAATGTGCCATCTTAGACTCATCCCAGGTTCCACAGCGACAAAAATGAAAGACTGCAAATCTTGGAGAATGACAGCTAACGTCTGTGTTTCCAACTTGTAACATAAAATGGGAAAAATAAGGTTGCACGCGACGGAACATATCACAGGGTTATTCATGATTAATAATCGCAGATCTTAGCCTCGTGCCTCCGTCACGACGAGCCTCTGACTTTTCTGGTGTCAGTGGAGGAATTTGCACTCGGCCCACCCCAGGGAGGGGTCAGCAGGGCCTCAGGCCAGGCCTCGCGTCATCTTTTGTGCTGTCTCCAGATGGGACTCACACACCCAGGCACGGAGGTGGTAGGACACCGCTGAATCACAAATGAAATACAATGTGTATCTTACGATGTTGATGGTCAAATGTAAGCGTTTACATGGACCGTGAGTTTGGCAACCTTATGTTGTTCGTGTTTAAATACATCAGGAGACTCAGAGAAAAAGGGGGGGGAGTGGCCTGGACTTTTGTTGCTCTTTAGGGACCCTGAATAAGCCAACAGTTCTTTAGTTTAGTATGTGACTTTGAATCTGAGATTCCCTACAACCCTCAACAAAAGCAAGGTCAGACATGGTTCAGATGAAAACTGGTTCATTTGACCAAGGGGATTAAACTGACCGCCTTGTCTTACTATCTTATTTCTCAGAACCTCTCTCTCTCTCTCTCTCTCTCTCTCTCTCTCTCGCCTCATCTGTCCTTTATGCCGTGCAACCATAATGAAATCAAAATACCCTTAATATCTGAATTTCAGTACCTTGTGAGTTCCTAAATCCTCGGAAGACCTCAGGACCGTTTTGAATTTTCCTCCCAAGTGATATATCTTCAAGAGTCTCCCCAAAGGATGCTCTACATGACATACTCACTCCTCTATAATCTTGGCTCCTTGAGCTTATAACCGTGTCTTGGGAATCCCTAGGAGGGAACTAGGTGATGAAGCATTTTCTAAACGTATGGTACCATGGAACGTTTGTTCCCAGATTTCTTCCCGAGACTTAGATTCCCTGGGGCTCACTACTGGAAACACTGGGCTATGTGACCCTCCCCGGCCCTGACGTTCTAGCCTCAATCAGCGGAGACAAGTGGAAGAGATGGCATTTCCTCAAACTGGCTCCAGGCATTTCAGGAAACGAAGAGGCGATGTGTAGGTAGCAGGCGTCGGCTAAGGCCCGCAGGCCAGCTAACTTCCCCCCAGCAGGGAAGAGACAGCTCCCACAGGAGCTGTGATCCTGAGTAAGGAATCGGCTGGATGTGGTCTGAGGTCATCGGAGCAACGTGGTTCCCAATCGCCACTCAGGCTCTCCCCTGTCATACGTTTATTCTCCTTTTAGGGGGACCACAGCATCTTAACTCAGGGTGGCCTCATCCTGGTCTTCAGAAGAACACCCCAGAACCCAGTTATGGGGTTATAGGAGTGATCCGAAGGTGGCCTCTGGGTATTGGCCCCTGAGTGGTTTATATCTTGAGCATAGGCTGAGACCCATTACCTGAAAGCTTGCTGGCATCTAACGCCAATTTTTACACAGCCAATCAGTTTAAAAATAGCCGGAATGAGTAAAGCTTTAGTTATTTAGAAGCTGCCTGCTTTGCGTACCCCATGAAACCTCACCTCACATCTGAAGGCTATTGATGAGAGCCTCGTGGTTGTAAGACCCCCAAACCGCTTCGGTCCTTCAGTCCTCTGACCCAGAGACGTCCCACCGGGCAGCTGGGCAGCCTCAATGGGACCCCCCCCTCCTGAGGAGTTCCTTTCTTCTTCCCTTTCTGGATGGTGGTCCCTATGCAGAGTCTCATGCTGTGACAGACCTTGTCTCTCATGCAACCCTGTCCAAGAGCCTAATGAAGCTTGCTGTGTGTTACAGCTTCCTGTGGTCATATCTTTTTTTCCTAGATCAGCCCCAGGCCCCTCTGATGCACCCCAACATATAGAGAGAGGTGATGCGTGGAGGAATACTGGAGCTGGTGCACAGAAACCCAACGATGGCTGTAGGATGCAGGCTGCAGGGGAGGGCAGGAAATCCTCCAGAGAAACAGAAGCATACTGGTCGTATCATCATGCAGACCATCCCAGCTTCCTCAAATGACCCAGCTGAAGAGCTTCTTCCAGAGAATCCAGGGTGAGAGTGGTTGGCATGGGTTGCCAGTGATGGGCCCCCAACTGGAAGACCTTCTGACAAAGAAGCTTCACTCGATCCAGCTGAGGGAAAAGACATGTTATGGGGCTGGATGCCTGGACCACTTAGCTATGGAGCTATGTAAAGGAAGAACCTGGTCCATGAACCTGTCCGTAAGCCTGGTGGCACCAGAGCCCCACTCTCTGCACGCCAGTGGGTGTGCATCCACTCAGGTGACTGCTGGGGCCATTTTCCTTATTATTTTTTTTCCTGGAAACATGAGGTTTATTAGAAAAGGCAAGAAAACTTTTTCTGCAAGCTCAAGTTCCTCTATTCATTTTTTTCTGTTTTCTTAAATTGAGGTATAGTTGATTTACAATGCTGTGTTAGTTTGAGGTGTTCAGCACAGTGATTCTGAAAAATCTTTTTCAGATTTCTTTTCCTTTCTAGGTTATTACAAAATATTGAGTATAGTTCCGTGTGCTATACAGTAGGTCCTTGTTGTTTATCTATTTTATATATAGCAGTGCGTAACTGTTAATCCCAAATTCCTAATTTATCCTCCCCCCACCATGTTTCCCCTTTGGGAACTATAAGTTTGTTTTCTATGTCTGTGGGTCTATTTCTGTTTTGTAAATAAGTTCATTTGTATCATTTTTTTAGATTCCACATATAAGTGATATCCTATGATATTTGTCTTTCTCTGTCTGACTTACTTCATTTAGTATGATAATCTCTAGGTCCATCCATGTTGCTGCAAGTGGCATTATTTCATTCCTTTTTATGGCTGAGTAATATTCCATTGTATATATGCACCACATCCTCTTTATCCATTCATCTGTTGATGGACACTTAGGTTGCTTCCATGTCTTGTCTATTGTGAATAGTGCTGCTATGAACATTGGGGTGCATGTGTCTTTTCAAATTAGAGTTTTCTCCAGATATATGCCTGATGGAGCCATTTTTCGCCCAACAATTTCACCAGCTGATCCCTACTCCCTATTCTTTATGCACAATGTTACGTGTGAATAGCTGAAACCAGCTGGTGTTGTCTTAACAACCACACAATGAATGAAGATCGAGTTCCCAGTCTACACCAGTGGTTGCTTCTATATGGGAAACAAAAGCCATACAGTTCCTCTTACTAAGGTCACTGGACTTTACTGGCTTCTTCCATGATGACAGAGTAAACAGATGACTAAGCGTTTTTGGCATCCAAGGCCATCGACAGTCAGAACCAGACTCTGGGAGCAGTGTATTTTGAACATCTTAACCTCAAATATGTGAAGAGGAGGAAAACTGAAGGCCTCTTAAAAACATATTCATTCACGGCTTCCCTGGTGGCGCAGTGGTTGAGAGTCCGCCTGCCCCGGTTCGTGGTTCGTGCCCCGGTCCGGGAGAATCCCATGTGCCGCAGAGCAGCTGGGCTCGTGAGCCATGGCTGCTGAGCCTGCGCGTCCGGAGTCTGTGCTCCACAACGGGAGAGGCCACAACAGTGAGAGGCCCTCGTAACGCAAAAGAAAAGGAAACATATTCATTCAGTAGCTCTTTAGTGAGCAGTTACTATGGGCCAGGAGCAAACAATGTCACTTGGTCTCTTCAATCTTGATTAGATGCAAAAGTAGCCGGGAAATCTTCCCATCCCTGTATGCCTGCCTCTCTGCAATGTAGCTTTTCTGTTCCCTCCATGAAGAGGTACAGTCTCTTTCTCCACTGTTTGAATCCAGAGCTCACCACATGACCTGTTTTGGCCAATGGGACGTTAGCAGGATGACATCAGCAGAGGCTTAACCCCCACTTGCCCATTGGGGGTTACTCTCCTGCTGCTGGGCACTGTTCCCCATCATCCCAATAAGCCCAGGGAGGCCTGCTGGGTATCGAGAGACCATACGGAGCGTGATCTCAACCATCCCAGCCAACACAGCAAAGGCCCCAGACGTGTGAGGCACCCCAGGAAAGGAGAGCTGATGCTGGCCCAGACCAGAAGGGATGCCAAACAAAACCCAGCCAGCTCTCAGCATCGTGAAAACCAATAATGTGTCATTTTAAGCCACTGAGTTTGGGGATGATTTCTTACACAGCAGAAGCTAACTGATACATGAAGAATCACAGGGATGGGGTTTGGTACCACACAGGTTGTATTCAGAAGCAGGACTCTCTGCCAGCAGAGCAGAGGCAATGTCCTCGGTGGTAGTGGATAGACTTCGTGGTGCTCTTGGTTCTCTGGGGCCTGGAAAACGGGCTTTCATTGCTGGCTCAGCTGTGTCCGGGAAGAAGGAGAGTGGTAAGGCCAGAGAGACTGAGAAGACTCCTGAGCCTCTGTGGGATCCTATAGACATGCCAGATGGACGTGTCCCCTGGTCACGCACTGAATGTCATGCCACGTAAAACTGCTCTGAAACCTTCTAAATTCTCACTCTCAATTTCTACTTACTCACAGCAGCCCGGTACCAGTTTTTGAGCTGGCACCGGTCCCATGTGTGCACAATACTTCCAGCAGCATCGCTGTGGAGAAGGCTGAGCCCAGCCCTGCAGTTGGTACAATCCCTGGCCTGGAACCATGAACTCATCTGTGGCATAAGCTTGACTATTAAAATGTTTTCTTTGAACACCAAACAAATGGCACTTTTTCAATCCCCAACGCAAGGCCTATGGAAAATCAAAAAACAGGAAAGTTTTTATGAAGGACAGAACCCTTACTTGGGAAGAGCGCTGAATAATGAAAACAATAACTCTCAACGTTCAGCACTTCCTTGGCTAGAAAAAGCAGTTGTACTGGGAAGCATCGTTCTACCACCTGTGGGCCACAGTTTTGATGGCAACGCTGATCTGAGTGCCGGCCCTGTCCCGAGCGCTGGTACAAGCACTGCCCAGCGAGGATCAGCTCTCAGGGCTGCAGGAGCTGCACCCCAACCCGCGGAAGGATGCAGCCTGCTCTCTGAGCGGCCACTCCCCTCCACGGAGCCACCACTTTTTTAACAACCTACAGACACCAGGACCACGAAGGGTGTCGTTTCCAGAGAAATCTGCAAAGTACTTTAAAGAGTGTCCCTTGAAGCATCTTCCTGAGGGAGGGTCTTGAAGCCTTAAGATTTTCCCTTCATGGGTGGAAACAAAGCTTGACACATGTTGAATTGTTCTTTGGAAGGGGGGAAGATGAGACTTGGCAAAGGCTCAGGGCTGCTGCGGCTCCTTGGCAACAAAACCGCATGGAGTCCCAGGACATTCTAGAGCCAGCTTTCCTCCATCTGGAGAGGATGGTTATCTCTGAAAGGTACCAGCATCCGTCCATTGCCAAGACCAGAAGCTGCAGCAGCATCCCAGCCTCTTCCCCTTCTCTCAACACCAGTTACCCACCGGCCACCAAGTGTTAGGAGCTGCACCTTGGAAATGTTTCCACCACCTTCATGCTCACGGCAGCTACGCTATTTTAGGCCCTGGTTTAGTTTCTCTGAATTACTGCCAAAGCCAAATGCTCTGTCCGCCTCCACTTTGTCACTATCTACTTACCATTAATGATAACAATCATCGCCAACTCATTCTGTTCTGGACACTGTGCTAAGTCCTGAAATTTTGACCTGAGAAATAGTTACTATTCCTTTTCACCAACACTTTATTATGCAAAAAATTACCCAAAAATTCGAAAGAGTGACCCAGCGTACACCCAAATTCCTACCACGTGGAGTCTCTATTTGCTCCCTTTTAGCGGCATTTGCTTTATCACAGAACTATCCATCTACCAACCCATTTAACTTTTATTCATTTAAAAGAAAGGTGCAGATGCCAGGGTATTTTTCACTCTTAAATAACGTGGCATGAAAATCATTAAAGTGCAATACATGTTTAACTTTTTTGAGGTAAGATTTACATACAGTACAATGTGCACGTCTCAAGGGCACCACGGGTGGAACTTGATAATTGCATCCACCTGAGTAATACAGAACGTTATTGTCAACCCAGAAAATTCCATCAAGCCCCTTGCCAGTCCATCCCCAGCCCCCAGGGGCAACCACTGTTGACAACTATTATTTTTGGAACTATTATTTGTGTTGTTGTTTTTTAACCAATGAGGGAAACAAAGCTAGAAAAAGTGAACAATTTGTTCATAGAATCAGTCAAAAAAAACCTGGGTCTTTCGATCTCCAGAGACCACTTTCTCAGCCCCGTTTTGTCCACGGAGCTTCAGCCAGGTGCCTCTACCGAGGTAGCACTGCCCACTAAGGGCTCTATGGAGCACGCTAAATATTTCTTGGGAAAAAAGTCCATTGGAGGATTTCCTGATGGACATGAGCATCTAGAAGAATTCTAAAGGTTCTGAGAAGTCCTGCAATAAAAAAAAATCAAAACAGAGCAAAACGAAAACCTGGTTATAGCCTATTTATTAGCTGACTTACATCCTTTTCTCCTGTAACAAAACTTGCTGTGATGGTGCTTTGAAATATCCCCGACATATTCCGTCCCAGGTGACAGGTGGGCTGCACTTTGCAGCGCCTCTAACGAACATGTGTGTTCTGTCCTGCCTTCCAAGCCCTGCCCTACCCCTTCTCACCGCCTGGAATTCTCTCGGCCTCCTTCTCCTCTCTGACTTGTGCTCATCCCCCAGCTCTCAGCTTATTATTTCTCGGAAAGTTCCCAAACGCCCTGAAAGGACCGGTTAGGAATCCATCCCCTGTGTTGCTACGGTCCCCACTTCACCACCCCCGCATCCCGCCCAAATAGCACTCCTCTCCGTTGCCTCGGAGACCTCTTTTTATTTGTCCGTCTTCTGCACTGTCTCCAAGTTGGGCCAAAGCACAATTTCTGACTCACAGCAGGTGCTCCGTGGATGACTGTGAATTTTAACCTTGCAGCTTGGAGCAGGGCTGACCTTGTTGGTGAGTCCCTAGTATATCACAGAAATGAATCTGTGACAAAGTGCTGTTGGTCGGGCTCCTGTCCCACAAAACCACAAATGTCACAATCCTGCCACCAGCACCCCGGGGACTGTGCACAGAGGTAGTCGTGGACTGTAATGGGGGCACCCAGGCTGGCTGCTGACCTCTGTCACATCTGGCCCTGGAGGATGGGAAGTGAGTGAGATGGAAGGGCCATCGAGTCCCTGAGGCTGCCCGGGACCCTGGTCAGCTTTGATTTCAGTTCAAGTTCTCATATGTTCGTACAAGCAGCTCCTTTTTCTTCCTCTGTCTCTATTTCTGACAACCAAAATAACTACCTGCACATCAAGATTTTTAACACTTCTTGATTCCATTGCTGGAGGGTCCTTCTTTTAGGTTAGGGATGTTGAAACATGCATCAGTTTTTTATCAGATGCTTCCAAGTGATGGAGGTGGAATCCACTCCCTGGAGAGGACCCCGTGGACAGAGAAGGACCAGTTCTGGGAGGAGGCATTGCCCGGGGAAGCGGGGAGGTGCAGGCTGCTGAAGGGCGTCCAGACAGAGGAGAGCATCGGGCAGCAGGTGCTTGGACCCGGGGTCCCAGGAGCGTGTGGAAGGAAGGTGCTAAGGACTTTTGGTGAGCACCAAAATGCACCAGGCTTAAGTGCCTAGCACATTATTTCTGTGTTCTTCAGAGCAACCCTATCATCCCAAGCCAACTGAGGCTCAGAGAAATTAAACGAGATACCCAAAGTCACACAGTTACCATGTGCTTACAAAGAACTACAATCACTACTACATAAGCCCCCAACAAAATCACTCTTTTCCATTCCCTAATGATGCAGTTTTAGAGAATTCTTTTCCTTAAATCTTTTTTACGCCTAAAGTGGGCCATATCCATGCTGTGCCCAAATACCCTCACATCCCATTTTATCATTTCTCTGCACCTGTGCCCCCAACTGCCCCCATCACTGTGTTTCCAATGGCGAGTACCTGCAGGTCTTTTTTGAAGGGCTGCCCTTGGGCTCCTGGACCACTCTACCTGCAGGCTCGGAGAGCTGGTGGTGCCTGGTGCTCACATACCTGCCTTGCATCCCCACCTTGGTCATTAGCCAGACTGTCCGGTTGAGGAGAATGAAAGCACAGACTCCTTGCTTTGGGTCGGGACAACTCGGAGGTGTAACTAGCCCTCCAAGCTTCCCCATAGGGTCAGGACAAGTTACCTTCTGCAGGATTTTGCCTGAGATGGTGGCAACCTTTGCTTGGTTCCTCCCCTTTCACTCCCTGCTTTCTCCATCCCTAACCAACCTGCCCTGGGAGCATCTGCTTAGCAAATCACTTGCTCTTGAAGCCCCATCTCAGCACCTGCTTCTGGAGAACCTGACCTAAGGCACGCCTCACAACCTTTTTGGAAGGTGGTGGGAAGGGCAGGGAAGAGAGGAGGGGAGAGAGAAGAAGCAGAAGAACTTCCTCTTTGGGTTACCTTCCTTGGCTATGACCTCGTACGTTTTAGCTTGAAGTTTCAGAGACGTTTATTTCCCCACCACTGATCCCCGTAATTGTTGCCTTTAAGTCTGAAATTAGAATGGTAACAGGACATTAAGTTTGTAAAATACTTAAATAGGCTGGAGGGACCTCAGAGATTGGAAACTGGCCCCTGATAAGCTGAACTCAGCCCACCGACATGTTTGGTCTACACAGCGTAGAACCATGGTGTTTTCAAGTTGAATATGTCGCCAGCATTTCAAACCCGGAGTCACATGAAAATGTCCATTTCCGGCTTGTTTTGAAAAACTGGGATATTAGGCAACACCAATCCTGCATTATGTATGGCACCAACCATCTGGCTCAGACTTAAATAGTACATTAGTCAAGACAGAATGGGCTCTGATGACATAACAAATAAAACAAAAAAAAATCTTAGCAGCTTAACCCAACGAAAGATTACTGTTCATTCACTCAAAGTCCACTGAGGGTTGGTGAGGGCTCTGCTCCAAGCAGCAACTCAGGGATCCAGGCTTCCTCCTTCCTGTGACCCATCATATAAATTAGTAGCATCCAAGATTACTGGGGGGAGGAAGGAGAGGTGGAGGAAGCACCTTGGCTGTTGACCACCCAGCTTGACATTTCCCTTCAGAATCCATTGACCAAAACTTATCAGGTGGACCCAACTCAGCTACAAGGGAGACGGGGCAATGTAAGAGCCGACAGAACACCTGGTGAGTATTTTCTCTGCCACACAGGAATATGTGTTCTCTGTTTTGCTGAATGTCCACAGACCCTATTACCTGCTGAACACTGACATTTATTTGCCATTTATCATCTCCCACCGCTCCTTTCACTCATTACATCACCTGGGTTAAAAGGAGCTGTATCAAGCTGGAGAGCCTCTGGGTCCATAAGAATTCCCCAGTTACCCTTTCAGGGCAGCCCAGAGCCTCGGACAGCCCTCCCCACGGAGGAGTGAGCCCTCAAGTGCTTAGACAAGACCTTCATCCACTGACCAAAAGACGCCTAACTGTTCCCAGAGGCCAGACCTGTCACCCACACGTCTCCATTTCCATTTCAGCAGGCACCTGGCAGCAGGTAAAAGGGCTTTTTGAATAAACATGGTTTCTTTGCTCTTGTCTCCCAAAAGCTCCTCCAGGAAAACAATGTATAAAGTGGGGACTGTGTCTTCAAACCAGGCCACAAAACCTACTTAACAGAGAACGCAGTTGAAATTCCGTCATGTGGAGGAAACAAGCTTTTGTGGGTTAGCCAGGAATGAAAGTACCACTTAAAACTGATGCTATTGGAAACGATATTTCAAGGGCAAACAACCAGCTTATGACCTTTTCCTGCCATGATCACTTTTGTTTGTTTCTGGTCAGTGGTTAAATCCCTATCACCCTCCTTGGCCAGCAACAGAAGTCCCTTTGTTTTGGTTTTTGACCAGTATTTTCCAAACAGGCGAGGGTCTTTCTCTTCTTTTGATTTTAGTCACATGGTCGGTACATGACTTATCTTCCAAGAATCTGCCCCAAGATCACTCCCTTCGTGAAGCTTAACCTGACAATTTCCCTCTACCGCTACGCACTTTGTATAGAATAGAGCCTTTCTATTCGTGAGGAATACATTCTGAGCACTTCATGAGTTCCTGCATTGGGGCCCACCAGTGAAGCACCCTTATTCTCTCTAAATGCTCTGTTTTCTGGACAAGAACAGTCGTGTCCTTGGAGGTCTTTCATTTCTCCTCTTTTCTATCATTGTCACTAGCAACTGGATTTTTCTCAAGGTTGTTTCTCACTATACTGAGAGAGTTTTTTATGACACTGTAAAGGTAACTGTGCCAGTCCCCCCATCACCCCCCCAGAAGCCAGCATCTGTTGGTGGGAAGTCAGCTGGTGTCCTCATTAATTTGGCAACTTGTTCTTGTCCATACACTTCACACTGTGCCCTCAGCCAACCAGGTCATACTGCACCCAGCAAAATTAAAATCACTGCATGTGTGAATAAACTACGGTACATCCCAACAATGGAATATTATTGAACACACACAATGAGTGATCCAGCCATGAAATGACGTGGAGGAAATATAAATGCATATGACTTAGTGAAAGAAGCCAATCTGAAAAGTCTACATACCGTTTGACTTCAACGCTATGACATTCTGGAAAATGCAAAACTATGGAGTCAGTAAAAAGATCAGCGGTTGCCAGGAATGTGGGGAGCAGTTAGGAATGAATAAGCAAAGCACAGAAGATCTTTAGGGCAGTGAAAGTGCTCCGTATGATATAATGATGGGTAGATGTCATTATACATTTGTCCAAACCCATAGCATGTACCACACCAAGTGAACCCTAAGGTAAACCATGGGCTTGGGGTGATGATGCTGTGTCAGTGTAGGTTCATCAGTTGTAAAAACTGTACCGCTCTGGTGAGGTACGTTGATAATGGGGGAGACTGTGTATGTGTGGGGCAGAGGCTATATGGGAAATCCCTGTACCTTTCTCTCAATTTTTGCTGTAAACCTAAAATTTCTCCTTTAAAAATAGTCTTTTAAAAAATCAATGTAAAGCGCTTCCCTGGTGGTGCAGTGGTTGAGCGTCTGCCTGCCGATGCAGGGGACACGGGTTCGTGCCCCGGTCCGGGAAGATCTCACATGCCGCGGAGCGGCTGGGCCCGTGAGCCACGGCCGCTGAGCCTGTGTGTCCGGAGCCTGTGCTCCGCAACGGGAGAGGCCACAACAGTGAGAGGCCCGCATACCGCAAAAAAAAAAAACAAACCAAAAACTCAGTGTATGGCATAGACCTATGTAAGTACTCAGAGACTGCTGACACCATGAATACCAAGTCCATTTGTTGAGAATCTAATTATACTTCATTGGATTTATTCATTTATTTCCTTAGTGGAGTCTTCCTTCTAGGCTATAAGGCTTGGAAGGCTGGGACTTGTCTTACCATTTTCTGATTCCTATGGCTAACTACAGTCCCTGGCATAACATAGGCACTTTATTAATATTTGTTGAATGCATGCATGAAAGGGTTGTTGGAGAAACACACAAATCTCCAAACTTCCATGTATTACTAGAAAGCCTGCACATGAACATGGGGACCCCATGTTTATATATGCGCGCCACTTTGTTAAATATTGCTTTGAGTTGTTTTACAACTCATTTATTTATGTTACTTCAAGCATTTTAAATTTCCAACCTAATGATTCATCGACTATCCATTCTGTCACTTGGACTTCAAGACAGGTTTAAGGAAAATAGAATGTGGTACAGTAGAATCACAGGATGTCACAAGAATGCCTAGGGCAGTGATAAACGCTTCTTTGAAGGTCTTTATCATCTCACCATCATTCTCTATGACGCTTCCTGAATGCTAATGTGTATAGGAACTTTGAGAGCTTTCCTACAGTAAAGTAGGAACCCTCTTTGCTTTTTAATCTGATTAAAAACTTAGAGCATGTGGGCTTCCCTGGTGGCGCAGTGGTTAAGAATCCACCTGCCAATGCAGCGGACACGGGTTCGAGCCCTGGTCCGGGAAGATCCCACATGCCGCGGAGCAGCTAAGCCCGTGCGCCACAACTACTGAGCCCGCCCGCCCTAGAGCCTGTGCTCCACAGTAAGAGAAGCCACCGCAATGAGACGCCTGCACACCACAGCCAAGAGTAGTCCCCGCTCGCCACAACTAGAGAAAGCCCTTGTACAGCAACAAAGACCCAATGCAGCCAAAAATAAATAAATAAAAAAAATGTTTTTAAAAACACGTTATAAAAAACAAACTTAGAGCATGTATGTGAAGACACACTATTATTATTATTCCCATTTTAAACATGAGGAAAATGGGGTTCCAAGCATAAAGAAACTTCTAAGTCCGTTGGAGTTGGACTTTTCTGCCACCAGCTTGATCTCAAACTTCAACTTTTTCCGGGCTCATTATCTCCGAGGATAAATACTTCACGGCGTTGGGTGGCTCTAACAGCGGATCTGATAACTCTTGACGAGCCGCTGCCTGGAACAGGCTTGGGATTTTATGTGAACTATTTGGAGGCCTCTGATGAAAGGCTGTGTGGTATGAACACTCAGTCATGGTCAAAACATCTGAGGGACTGAGCTATGTTTATCCAGACCTGGCAGATCTTACGTTCAGAACTATTTTCCTGGAGCACGCTGGAGGGGTTTGTCTTTGCCAGAGAATGTTCCTATATCGTTTCTCTCGAGTGAGAGGAGCGCATCGCCCCTGCTGTGCACGGCAGGGATGCAGCTGCCTGCTCTGCGGCCCTCCCAGGGGTGTGGGAACACAGTTTTCATCAGATGCTTATAAACACTTTGTTCATTACACAGCCCTCTCAGCGCATGCGTGCGGACACCACGGCCAGACAGATATGCGGGACGTCCACGCCAGCTTGTAGACAAGCCCGGGGGTTGTGACGCCAGGTTCTTTTCTTGGCCACGAACTCCAGCCTCAGGCCACTTGTGGTCTGAGTCCTAACCCTGCTCTCAGCACGTGTGACCACATGGCTCCGGGACAAAATGACAGAGCTGTGCTGTTGGGGATCCCCCTCTGGAGGCAGGAGATGGCAGTAGGACCCAAAGGCATCATCAATCCCTGGACAGATCCTTTTGTGAATGGGATGATTCGTTAGCATCTTTAAAAGCAAGCCATTTCTTACAAGCTTGATGACCTAGTTTAATCTTAGTTTGGGAGTATGGTTCCTTTTTGCTGTCTCCCAAACTTTACAGGAGCCTGCCTTAAATGCCTCCTCTCAGCGGGGCTCTAAGACATCAAAGGAAGTCACTTTCCACCCCCACTGTATTAGTTAGCCAGGGTGGCCCCAACAAATTGCCCAGAGAAGACGGCCAACTTCTCCCTGTGTCTTCACCTGGCTTTCCCTCTGTGTGGGTCGGTGTCTAAGTACCCTCCTCTTGTAAGGACCCCAGTCCTAGTGGATTAAGGCCCACCCACACGACCTCATTTTAACTTACCTCTTTAAGGATCCTGTCTCTAAATACGTCACGTTCTGAGGTACTGAGGTTTAGAGCTTGAACATAGGAATTTTAGGGGGACACACATAACACGTAACACATCCCTACAGAGAACAGTGTGGTGGAGCCTTGGCGATTAATGAGGGATTCTTCAAAGGGAAGACAAATTTGAGAGGAGAGAACTGGAGCATCACGCCTGAACTCCCTTCTCCCCAGAAAAGAGCAGACTTGGAGTTTCTGGGTTTCTTCCTTTCTTTCTTCCTTTCCTTCTTTCCTTTCCTTTCTTCTTTTCTTTCTTTTTAAATTTTATTGGATTAGAGCTGATTTACAATGTTGGGTTAGTTTCAGGTGTACAGCAAAGTGGTTCAGTTACACATATACATATGTCCACTCTTTTTTAGATTCTTTCCCCATACAGGTTATTACAGAGTATTGAGCAGAGTTCTCTGTGCTAAGTAGGTCCTTCTTAGTTATCTATTTTATATATAGTAGTGTGTATATGTCAATCCCAATCTTCCAATTTATCCCACTCTCCCTCGCCCCCTTGGTAACCGTAAGTTTGTCCTCTACATCTGTGACTCTATTTCTGCTTTGCAAATAAGTTTCATCTGTACCATTTTTCTAGATTCCACATATAAGCGATATTATACGATATTTGTTTTTCTCTTTCTGACTTACCTCACTCTGTATGACAATCTCTAGGTCCATCTACGTCTCTGCAAATGGCACTATTTCATTCCTTTTTATGTCTGAGTAGTATTCCATTGTGTACATGTACCACATCTTCTTTATCCATTCCTCCGTCAGCGGACAGTTAGGTTGCTTCCATGACCTGGCTGTTGTAAATAGTGTTGCAATGAACATCAGGGTGCATGCATCCTTTCGAATTCTGGTTTTTTTCTGGATACATGCCAAGGAGTGGGATTGCTGGATCATAGGTAGCTCTATTTTTAGTTTTTTAAGGAACCTCCATACTGTTCTCCATAGTGGCTGCACCAATTTACGTTCCCGCCAACAGTGTAGGAGGGTTCCCTTTTCTCCACACCCTCTCCAGCATTTACTGTTTGCAGATTTTTTGATGATGGCCATTCTGACCGGTGTGAGGTGATACCTCATTGTAGTTTGGATTTGCATTTCTCTAAGGATTAGTGATGTTGAGCATCTTTTCATCTGTCTCCCACTTTAAATCTCACCCCCTGTATTAAGCTTTCCCAGATCCTAAAAAGAGCCCCCACCTCCATCCTTACCTCCTTACACCACTCCCTTCATGTTTCCTGAATGGCGCTTATCCTACCTTGTCTTCCAAGAACTGCCCCCCATGACCCTGCAAGCACAAGGGCAGACCTGTCTCCTCTTCACTTCACTGTGAAGTGCCCCCTGCATCACCTGACCTTTGAGGATCCCACACAAGTTTAACTGGATAGAGTTACCACCCCTTCTATGTGAGCCTTGACACCACGTTCAAGTTCTTTATTGCTACCATTATCTTCTGAGTCAATGTCTTAGTCTGTTCAGGCTGGTATAACAAAATACTGCAGACTGGGGAGCTTATGTACAACAGAAATTTATTCCTCGCAGTTTTAGAGGCTGGAAGTCCAAGATCAAGGTGCCAGCAGATCTGGTGTCTGGTGAGAGCCCGCTTCCTGGTTCACACACGGCCATCCTTTTGCTGTGTCCTCACGTGGTGGAAGGGCAGGGGAGCCATCTAGGGCCACTTTCATAAAGACAAGAAGCCCATTCATGAGGGCTCCGCCTCCCAAAGGCCCCGCCTCCTAATACCATCACCTGGTGTGTGTGGGGGGGGTAGGTTTCAACCTGTGAATTTTAGGGGGACACACATTCAAACCATCGCAGCCAATGAACAGTGAGAGAAGGAACATCTTCCTCTACCTTTTCATATTTTGGTTCACAGAAGAATGGACTTTCTCTCCCCTCCTTATGGAACACTTTTGAAGGGAGCGTGGCTGGCCTTTCTCTTCCCCCTTCCAGTGCCCTTCCCCAGGAAAGACTGGGGATCACTGACTCACTGCACCGTGAAAATCATCACAGCACTGGGGCCACTAGGTTCAAGCCCCTGCTCAAGGGCTCGACACTCTTTTGGGTATTACTAGCAACGTAAAGCCAGCTAGTTATCCTCACTCTTGTGCGACAGTCAGTAGCTGAGTCAGGAATTCTCTTGGGGCCCGATCTCTCTCTCTCCATTGCCGTCTGAGAATGTGGTCCCCAGATTTCAATTCTGGGGTAAGAGCCAGGAAATAAGAGACCCCCGTCTTGTCCCAAACTTGAAAACCCTCTTCTAATTTCCCACACTTTGCACTGGGATGTTGGGCTCTGAACTGGTAGACCCAATATCCCATTAAAAAGGAAGCATGCAAATGAAAATGCCTCTCTGTTGCTTAGTGAGACCTGTGTTTATAATCAAACAGCAGGAGGAGAGAATGTCCTTCTAAACCTCTATTCACACCGTGGCAATTAGTCAGAAGGTTAAAGGGGGATCAATTAAATAACTGGGGCATCTCTTGCAATAAAGGGAAAACAATAAACCCCATAACTGGTTGAGGGTATTTAGAGGAACATTGTCTGATAGAATGGGGGGATCACATTCTCTGGGGAATCACACACTTCGAACTTTTCAGATGATTCCCATTTCCTGAAAACCAAAGACGGAAGGTTTTCTACATTACCTGTCCCTAGGGATACTGAGTTTTGCTTATATTGTTTTCACAAGCCAACTTTTACTGAAGATATATCCATCCTGTACAAGGACCTCTATCTAATTCATTTAAACACTTAGTTTTATTTTCTTTTTAAATTATCCTTTCTTTAAAATTTGTCATTTTTTGGTGTTGCCACTCTGTTGTTTTAAATCCCCAGTTTGCAGAAAAGAATCAATGGCTCAAAAGTGGTTTGTTAAGAATAAGAGTGTAATGAAAACAGTAATACAAATACTAGAGCTCAAAATAACATCATAAATATAAATAGGAAAGAGGAATTCAGTCTAGTTCAAATATAGACTATGAATCTGCATGTGCTAGAACAGTGATAGGCAAGTAGATTTCCCGCAAACAACTCCAACTGGAGGGTTGAATGAAAAGTCTGACAAATCAATTTTTAAACTGGATATCACGGTACTTAGGAATTTCTTTCTTTCTACTCCGAATTGATTTGTCCTGCTCGGAAGCTTTGTTAAATAGGAGTATGAAGATTTTGCATCATTTTCCAACAGTGACCTTTTCTAAATAAACCCACTGAGTATTTTTTTTCTAAAACAACCTCAAAATATTGCTTTCCAGTCTTCAATGGAATATTTTTCTCTAAGGAGTCTAAAACTTCAAAGCCAACATTCAAAGACTTCTCCAAAGCATAAACAGGTTTGAGTCAAAATATTTTCCCAAAGTTCGCAAAACCAGTTTCATAGCTTTGGACACATTTATGCTCAGAGAAGAAGTCGAATGAGCATGTGGAAATCATTAGGACCATTCACTACCTATTTCCAGTTCTCTGCCTTCCGTGTGCCTGACAGCACTGCATCTCTCGGCTGCCTTTGAAATCAGGCAGGGCCACGTGACCTGCGTCAGTCTGAGAAATGAGGGTGGATAAACAACTTTCAGAGTTCTCTCCCCCCTGCTGCCATGACAACTTGTCCATGTTCCAACAGTGGCTTTTCCACAAGTCTGGATCCCGGAGTGAGGATGATGTGCAGGAGAGCCTTCAACTGTCCTGTGCTGGACATGAACTTTGCTGGGCTAGATCTGGGGGCCATTTGTTACTGCAGCATAACTTAGCCCAACCTGACTGATACATAGTGATGGAATTTATGACGCAGAGTACTAACAGCATATAATGTGGAAGAACAACGTCATGAGGGGTGGTGGTAAGGCTTGTGTTTGTTTTTGGTTTGTGGTTGGGTCAAACCACTGATGTACCAACTTTTGAACTCACTTGGAATATGAGTGACATATATTCAAAGAAGAAGAGGCTGTCCACTTTTTTCTGTTGGAAACTTACAGTACAGAAGAAGGGGTATTTATTTTAGTGTGCAATTATTGTGTGAGTCATGGTGAGGATTGGAAAATGTGCGTAGGGAACACTAGCTAAGTAGGCACTGGGGGAGGAGTTGCCGTGAAAATAAACATCGGTCTTCTCAGGATCACCACTGTGCGTGTTAATTGTGATGCAATAAAGCAGGAAAGATGCTCAAATTGTAAATTACAACCGAGTGCTGTCCATTTGGCATATGTTTTTTCAACACATGGTGTGAAAGTACCTGCAGTTCGGAAGCATAAGATTTTATTCTCTACACAGACTGTATTGGGTAAAAGGCACTCAAATGAGCATTTGAATTTAAGAATGAATGAGTTTGGGTTTTTTTTTAAGCATTACTTGGCGGCACTGATAATATCACTTAAAGCCATTTCAGTGATGTTCAGTGCTTTGTGTGTGTGGAATACCTTAACTATATATTGGGCAATTTATGAAGATTCTTCAAGAGATGGACACTTGGTACAAATGACTTAAAAGCAAAGAATTTGACTCTTTCCCGACACTTTATGATTTTTTTTTGCATTATCAGAAGAAGAGATAGATGACATTACGGGGTAGACAGTGTTTTAAAACTAGCCAAATGATGCCACAGAATTTGAAAAATTCAAAAGCTCAATGCAATCAAAAAGTGCGTGAGGAAATGTTCACTGCTCCTTCCCAGCTTTTAACTTTCATATACTTCAACTGTCCTTCTTGATGTTTGACTAGACACAGAGAGTATGTACTTCCATGATTTTTAAAAATCTGTTATCTGTAGAGATTACAGATAATTTTAAAATACTGCTTCTGGAACAATAAGTAAGAATGGCTGAAAGATTTTTAAGGCTATTGAGAGAAGTTTTACCTTACAGTAACTTTAAAATTGTTATCAAGTAATTCATCTCTTTGGAAGATAATACATGCAGTCTCATTCTTCCAATATGTTTAATTTCTCACTCTCTTCACTGGCTTCTTTCCCTATACTTGCAAACATGAACAAGTTTTTGTGATCTCGAAGAAACTTGTATGGACTGCCTTGTGTTTTCCTGGGTGTTGCATTTCTGCCCTTCCTCTCACTGCTGGTCAACTCCTGTTCCCCATGGAACATAGCCCTGTTTCCCTTAAATTCCTGTGTTATCTGGTTACACTGTTCTCCCCAAAGAGAACTATTAAAAGTTATCAGCGATCTCCTTCATGCCCTTCAAGTCTCCTTCTGATCTTCGACCTTCTGTGACCCTTTACACGATGCTACACTGGTCCCCACGCTGCCTGGACCCATCTGTGCTCTCTCTCCACTACCCTATTCTGGACCTCCTCTGACTTTGCTGGAGGCAACTTCTCTGCCTGCACCCCCTACCCCCCGCCTCCTTGACTCCCAGAACAGTCCCTCTCCTTGACGTTCCAATGCCACCATTGTTCCCAGCCCCTCTGGACATCTTCTGGGTGTGGGAGAAATGAGCCCCTAAGGGAAAGAACCTCGACACATGGTTTTCCTTGAAGCCCTTCCATCTTTCTGCTCTGGCCACCACGAGTCTATCCTTCCTACTTCCTCGGTAGCTTCCACTGAGAAGTTCATTAAAAGCTTCTCTGGCTTCTTGATGCCAATAGGTCAAATCTAAGTCTCTCAGCCTGGCACTCAGGACCACCAGTGTCAGTGCACAAACTTAGTTTGCAGCATCCATACCCACTGCTACCCTAATTAACACTCGGGCCGAAAGAATCTGGATTTCAACCTGGACTCGGACTCTTAGTGGCTGTGTGGGCTTGGGCAGGTTACGTAGCCTCAGTCTCTGCAAACCCAAAGACCAGGGAGTGGCATAGGCAGTGGGGTTTACCACACGCAGCCTGTGTGTGTCAGGCACTAAAGAACCTGCAGGGTTCAGGACCCTTTGCCTTGAGCACAGACGCAGAACACGGCCCATTTGTATAACAGATGGCAACACCTCTGGACTTCCGGAGGTAAACACTTGGGCCCTCCCTTTCTCTTATTTGTCCTTAGAGGTCAACCAGGTGATTCTCTTTTCTCATTGCTCACCCTTTTCTGACCCAATGGAACTATTTTATTTCTTGGCATCCCCCGCAATACTCATGACATTTAATAGATGCTCTATAAAGCTTTGCAAATAAACGGTTGTTTGAGACCGCCGGGTCATAGCATAGGAAAAAGATCCCTGAGAGTCAGAAGATCTGAGCTTCTGTCTGGATTTGCCCTATTCTGATTCTGTGACACTGAACGACCAAATAGCTTTCCTGAGCTTTAGTGCCCTAAGTTTTCATGTGGAACCCTGCTAATTTTCAGTGTTTAATAGCCACATGTGGCAGGTCGCTACCATTTTGGACAGAGAGGATGTAGAACACTCCCATCATTGCAGAAAGTTCTATTGGACAGCGCCGATAGCTAAAACAGTGCAAGAGGATGATGACGTGGCTGGCAATAATGTCATAAAATAGTCTTTATGGGAAATGCCTAGAACAGAAGCTTCACTGACAGCAGAAACACAGCCGCCTTAAGTGGAAGAGACAGCAAGTGTCTGTGGGATGTACTCCAGGGCATCGAAGCAATTAGATTAGCAGAGATTCAGACAGGCAACTGAAAAACCTCATCGTAATCATCTGGGTGTTATCTGAGCTCGCTGCGTCATAGGAAGGAAGAGGGGAAAGCAGCCCTACTTTATGTGAGTCTCCAGCACTGAGCTAAAGCTACGAGGCAATTCCCAAAAATATTGCGAAGCTTCAAATGGGAAACAGTGGTTTTCAGATCTTTAAGCTTCTTAATCGATTAAGGAAATTGAGCTTGAGTTGAAGAAGCAAAACGATGGTATTTAGCTCAGAGAAGAGAAGGCTGGGAGGACCCATGTAAGAGGTGATACCTTTCCCAACCCGGAAATTTTACCTGATAACCCTCTGCTCAGTTCTCAGGGTCTTCTTCAATATATTCCTATAAGAACACCCCTTGGCCAGGTTTTGCTGTGCCTGCTGTACTATAAGGTCCTAAAGGGCGGTAGCCATATCCCTCCTTCCACGCTTCACATCACAACCAGAGCATCTTTTAGGAATTGAGAGGATGTGTCTCCTTGCATCAAGCCCTCCAATGGCTACATATCACAAGTAAGACCAAGATCAAACTTCCACAGCCAGGACCACCTACATACTCTGAGGGACTCAGTGCAAAATGAAAACGCAGGCCTCCTTGTTCAAAAATTATTAAGAATTTCAAGAGGGTAACAGCAGAGCATTGAACCAAGCATGAGCTCCCCTGAGCCCAAGGCTCTGAGTGACTGCACAGGTCTCATGTCCGCGAAGCCAGTCCTGCCTGTAGGTAACTCCTGTATGTAGCTCCTCACATGTTCAGAGTCTTTGAAAATGTGATTCTCTCCACCTAGAACACCTTTGCGGGCTCTCCCACCCCCAGCACGTTGCACATTTGATTTTCTTACCATTCAGAGAGTTGCTTAAGTGTCACAACTTCAAGAGAGCCTTCCAAGATGCAATCCCTCTCATAAATTCTCATAATCACCTTAGTTCTTTGGGTGATTATTTGTCAGTAGAATCCACTGGACTGCAACCTCCATGAGGGCAGAGACCGTGTCGATCTCGTCCATTGTATTATCTCCAGAGTCCAATACAGCACAAACACATGGAAGGGACTCAGTAAAAATCTACTGATTGAGTCAGTGAATAAAGAATGAATTGCAATTTTCCACATACTATATCTTCAAAGAATTGGCTGGTGGGGACAGGTGGAGGGTGACGCTGGAGGACAAGATATCAGTCCAGACCCCAGTTCCCAGCACAGTTTCGCTCCGTACACCTTGCTCTGCTCTCCTCCAGGGATTCAACCAACCAGCGAACAGGCAGACAGAATGAAGCTGAGGTTTGGGTTACTTACTACTGAACCATCCTGTCATTCCTATTGGGACAATATATCCTCTTGCTTGCCACTGGATTTGATCTTCTATCCTGAAACTGACCAAGAGTGATGGTCATTATTTCACCACTGGGGATAAGGTCTTTCTGCATTATCCCCGAATATTTGAGCTTTCCCCTCCCTAAGAGACAAACATCATCATCGTCTTCTTGAAGCTTGAACAATAAACGCATCTCAGAGCTTCTCTATGAAGGTAATTATCCAACCAACCAGAACTCAAATGACTCTTGAAATTCTCCCTAGATAGCTCTACGTCTGTAGATTTGGGGTTTTCATTGGCTCTCCATCTCTAAATTTCGTAATTAGACTCCTTTCAACATTCCCTAACACTGTTACTCCACAATGCCTAGTGCTCATTTTACCAATACATTCCTGTGTATCCTGAGTTCCGTGCGAGCAAAGAAATGTGACCCAAGCTAAGGGTCTTAAAATCCACAAGATAAGATGAACAGAATCCAAACCAAGCTAAGAAAAGGAGGCACCTAGTTCTAAATTCCTTGTTCTCTCTAGAGGAAGTTAGCTATTTCTGTAGCTATAACTCCAGCTCAGAGGCAACCCAGAATGCGCACGAACGGGAAAGAACCTGTTTTGGTTAACTCGCACCCAAATGCCGGTAAGTGACACAAAACGCAATGGCTTCCCATTTGGGACTGAATGCTCTTTAGGAGAAATACGGTTCCAAAGACCCAGGCACATGGAGAGCAGTCCTACAGTCCATCAGTACCAACGGTTATCGCCAAGAGGATGCCAGAAGAGGTTGATTTCTAGAATTACGTACATTCTGTCAAATCGGAGATTTTTTTCTTCTATCTGACGAAACAGAGTATACACGCAGATATTATCCTTAAATGCTATTTAAAGGTAGAATCAAAGACGTTGAGATCTAGGACTTGGCAATACTTTGGTAAAATTAATCCATTGTGTTGATGAGATTGATTGTTCGAAATATTATACCCTCATGGACGTCTCTTGGGAAAAATAACACTTTAGTTTTCAAATAATTTTCTTTAAAAAACCACAAACTTTGATAGCGTCTAATTCTTTTTTTTTTTTTTGCCATGCCGCAGGGCATGTGGGATCTTAGTTCCCTGACCGGTGATCGAACCCACGCCCCCTGCACTGGGAGTGCAGAGTCTTAACCGTTGGACTGCCAGGGACATCCCATGATAATGTCTAATTTATTCTGTACAGTTAGATCTCTACCATGATGCCACCAGGGTTGCTTTTTGGTCATGGTGAGCTCTTTAGAAGCTCCTTGCTAAAAGGAAAAAGTTGGCAGCAGAAAGGGTCTCCCAGTAGCTCCCAGCAGGGTCCCCAGGGAATGAGCCATTAATCACAGAACAGAACGCTTCTGATGTTGGAAGGGAAAGATCTGGGCTGAGGGAGAATATAGAACTGTTTAGAGCAGAGATCGCAATATTTGTGCTGCTTCTTCTCCATCCTGGACCCTTGCAGGTTAGATTAGCCTTCCGACGCCCAGATTCTTACCTGTGTGAACTCACACATGTCCTCAGACTCCTTCTCAACATTCCAAATAAGCACTGCTATGGTCTAGAGCTGGTCCTCAAGGTAAAATAGATTCTCCATCCTTGGAGAAGACATTAAGTATTGTCTCTGTTCTCCATGAATGCCTGACTACAACAGGGTTCAGAAAATATCGTCATGGCATCCTGCCTAGAAGGCTGGTCTTGGCAATCCCACCAATGGTGGGTCCAGCACTGCCGGGAACAGTTGAAGGGCCAGAGCTAGAAGAGTGGAGACTGACAGGGAAAGCTGGGGATACATCCATGAGAACCAATTCCCCCTCCTCCTGAACTGGGTCAGCCCCGCACACAAAAGGAAGGACTCCATTCCCGTGTTCAGTGCAAAAATTATAACCAAGAACCGGACCCCACCTCAGCTATTTCCAGCATGAACTCAGGACTCAAAAGTGCCCTGCGAGGTGTTTATGACAACACTCTCCAGGGATGTAAATGGAAATTGCTAAAATTATAGGTGACTTGGTTATTTAGGGGCAGTTACACATATTTCTAAATCTGAATGATGCTTGGGTGGGTGGAAGCCTTTGACATTCCAGCAGCCCTTCTTAAAGCCACATAATATTAAAGATAGTTTGAGCCTGAATATATAAAGCCAGATCACGTGTTGATATTTGCGGACCTGTGATTCTGACGCAAGATCACACTCTGAGTCTTGGCTGCTCGTGGATCCCAGCGTTTGAATATCTGCCCTCGGAAGTAGCTGTGACATTTTAGACCAGAAACCGAATGTTTATTTGTGGAATTTCGCTTTGCCCACAGTTTACCAAAATAACAAGAAAAGTAGCCTTTTCCTCTGTCTGAACTATGTCTTCTTCCCATCACATTCTTGTAATGCTGGGAACATATGTTTAAGTAAAAGGACTCCACACTCACATATTCCTCAAAAAAAATTATAATTCGTGGAAAAAGTCAGCAAGATTTTCCCTGAAACATGTAACAAATAAGAGACGCGGAATTTATGTTTATTCTAACTATTGTCTAAAACTGATGACCACCAACACTTGATTGCTCTAATTGCCAAGTGTCTTAGTGGCACTTAAATATCTTTGTTTCCATTAGAAGCAAAGGGAGAATGACAAAACCTACAATTTGATGTCTAAAATGATACACTGAGACCACAAAAATAACCCTAGTACAAGCTTATCATGTTTATGTCAACCCTACTAGCATTTTGAGATGTTTTGTGAAGTTGACCGACCAAGGTGTGCTGAAAAATAACTTTTAAGAAACAGAAAGAGAGAGAGAGAGGTGGATTTGGCATTAATAGACAGTGGTTAGGACAGAGCAAAGAGAACACAGGCAGAAAAAAAGATGCTTATAAGAGAAAGAGGAGACAAATAGGAAAGAGAGAAACCCTTCCCTCCGGTAACTCATCTTCCCATTTCAGTACTTCCAGATCAAAGGATTCAAAGCTAGCATGCTCTCTACATCATATCAAATTGAATTCCAGATGGTTAAGGGTAATTTAAGAAGTCATAAATGGAATCAGAGGAAATTACAGGTAAATAATCTTGGAATGAAGAAGAGCTTTTCTGGTGTAACTCCAAAGAAATAAATCATCACGGAAGTATTTACACATTTCAGCCTCTGAACATTGAAAACCATAAGCAAAATGTAAAGGCAAGTGGCATACAAAGAATATATGCTCAGTACATAGGATGAAAGTGTCACATGATTGATATACAGAGAACTCTAAAAAACAAATGAAAAAAAGATAAATACTCAGGGGAAACAGGCAAATAACAAGGACTAGCAATTGACAGAAGAAATTCAAGGGTCCAGTGAACAACGTTCTACATCACTATTTACTAAAGATGAGCTGGTGAAGAAAGATAACACAGGATTATCAAGATGCAGAAAGACAGGCCCTCTTGCAGGCTGGTGGTGGAGTGCTGAGTGACATAAAGTTTCAGGAGGTCAATGTGATAATACACTGCAAAAGCCTTTTTCAGTGTGTGCCTGACTTCTGATGTAACGGCTCCAGAGCTAGGAGCCTTCCTTAAGCAAAATATTAAAGATGTTTGCACACATTTCACTAACAAGATTAAATCACGGCTACATTGTGATAAAGAAGAGTCAGGCACAACAAAAATATTCGATAATGGGGAATTGGTCATAGAACATTCTAGAACCTCAGGACAATGGAATATTAAAAAGCCATTAAAATGAAGTTATGGAAAGGGATTAAATGACATGGAAAGAGTATACATTTTCAAGTGCAAAAAGCGTAAATGAGTCGAGGTGAGCAAAGCACTGGGAATGGTTTCAGCCCAAAGTAAGCGCTTTGTAAGGGCTACTTTATTCGGGATTCCATTTCTGAAAGGAAAATGTGCATAAAAATACAGAAATAGAATATAGGTATATCAAAGCATCTAGTTAGTTTAGAAGTATGGAAGAGTTGTATTTTCTTCTTTTGCTCATCTGTATTTTCTCTTTTTTTAATCGAAGTATAGTTGACTTACAATATTATATTAGTTTCAGGCATACAACATAGTGATTCAATATTTTTATAGAATAAAATAATAACTCCATTTAAAGTTATTACAACATAATGGCTGTATTTCCCTGTGCTTATTTATTTTATACATAGTAGTTTGTACCTCTTAATCCCCTACCCCTCTCTTGCCCCTCCCGCTTCCCTTTCCCCTCTTGTAACCACTAGTTTGTTCTCTGTATCTGTGAGTCTGTTTCTGCTTTGCTATATTCATTCGTTTGTCTTATTTTTTAGATTCCACGTATACGTGATAACATAGTGAAATAAGTCAGGCAGAGAAAGACAAATACTCTGTTATCCCTCACCTGTATTTTCTGAAATCTCCAAGAGTGGTTATTTATTGTTTTTAGAGACACCAAGGCAAGGTTTTAAAAAATGATGTTGTGGGGCTTCCCTGGTGGCGCAGTGGTTGAGAGTCCGCCTGCCGATGCAGGGGACACGGGTTCGTGCCCCGGTCTGGGAAGATCCCACATGCCGCCGAGCGGCTGGGCCCGTGAGCCATGGCCGCTGAGCCTGCGCGTCCGGAGCCTGTGCTCCGCAACGGGAGAGGCCAC
>NW_021703786.1:40559139-40579640 GCF_005190385.1 Monodon monoceros | reverse complement strand
ATAAGCATCACATATGATACATATGTGTAAATAAACACTGCATATTACCTGTATATGTAAATAAATTTTATAGACACATATACTGTCACAGAAAAAGGACTGAAAGCATATACCATAAAATGCTGACCAACTTCAGTGATTTTTTCTGGGTTCTGCGATAGCAAGTAATTTACAAGGAGTTCTGGGTGTGTCGTTTCCCTATTTTCCAAAACAGATAGCAGCAAATGTTTTTCATTTGTAATAAAGAAAAAGTTATTTTAAAAAAATAAGCAACCCCTGAGATAAGACAGGACCCCCTAGAATGTAAGCGATGTCCCATTTTTCGGCCCACCCAAAGTCAGCAACTTTTTGTCACCCTGGGCCCTCAGGGCTCACTCGCCTATGAGGTTAGCGAGTTCTGCTGATTTGTTGTAACATGCTTTGTGCTTCTCCCCTCTTGGGTTTCCACGGCCATCTCTCCAATTCAAACTTTCCCTCCCCGGTCATTGCTTTCACAAGGCCATGTCCCTGCACAGAGCTGTCCATCACTCCCCCTGCCCTTGAACCCACCCCCCGCAACTTTCCAGGGGTCTCAGCCGTCCTCCCCCGCAACTTTCCAGGGGTCTCAGCCGTCCTGTTTCTTCATACACACCCTACGTTATGAATCACAGCCAAACTGGTCTACTTACTATTGTCCAAATGCACTCTCTATTTTTCCACCTTCGATTTTGCTCAAACTATCCCCGACTACTACCTTCCAGAGGCCTCTCCCGTTCTCTCAGAACCCACCTGCTGGGATACCTGCCTTCACGGCCTCAGAAAAAAATACATTGCTCCTTTCCAGCCCATTCATGTTACACAGAGAATACAAGAGCAATACAAATAAGTGTTCTTACCTTGTCTATTACATCGATTGTTTTTCTCTGGCCCAGAGGCCTAGTAAATCGTCGGGAACTAAGGTTTGGAGGCAAACGAAAGGTTTTACGAGACAGGACCGCGGCACATGTCTATAAATACGATCCTTTAATAAGTGAATATAGATCAGCCCTCGTGTAAGTGCGTGTGCGCGCGGCGCCCTGGTTCCGCCTTACCTGGGGAGCATCACACCTAGTCCAGGGGAGGGGGCCCTAGCAGAAGCCCACCAGCCGCCGGGTGCTGGGGAAGCTCCTGCGCATGCTCATGCACTTCTCCTGGTCGATGTACAGAGAGTTGGCTTTGACCGCCAGGTCGTGCTCCAGGGTGGCCTTGGTGTGGACCAGCGACTGCAGGGTGTCCTCCGCGTCCCTCAGGCGCTGCTGCAGGGTCTGGATGGTGTCGTCCACCTCGTACACCTCGTTAACCAGGCTGCGTGGGGAAGAGGCACCGGTTAGGTTAGCAGAAGTCACGCTGGTTATCAGCTCCACCGGCGCCAAGTGTGGTTACTGAATTCCCACCGGTCACATCAACCTCAGAACTACTTCACGCTGCAAAGCCGCAAAGCAAACAGGACGATCCAAAAGGCACACCCAGGATACTCGGGGGGCACCAGCAAGTTTTCATACATGCATTGTGCATACACGCGGATATTAAACCTTCTAATATTTAAAAAGGTAAACTTTTAAACATTTGATTTTTTTTAATAGTAAAGATGGGGAAAATGGAAACAGCTCAATTTTCATGCATTTACTTTGTCATTGAAAGCTGTTTATATAGTGAGGAAGAGGGGAACACCCAGCTTTATTCAGCGGCTAGAATTCAGCCCAACCTGTTAACTACGGTGGGGGAGGGGTTAGTTAATGGGCACTCCTCCAATTATAATGCCCCTCCCCCCAGCAATGCCCCAAGGTTCCAGAGTAAATATCGAAACGTCAAAAACCTAATGGGACATGAAAATGATAATTCATGAAATCAGCTACGTAAACCATGAAACAAGCTGCCGTTCTGATTGTGCTGCTGATGAAAAACAGGACACATTTTTCAAGACAGAAAGGAAAAAAGTCATCATTTCATGTAAAAAATCTAGCATCTCCTCCTCAAATTATTTTAACTGATATCATTTTCATTTCTTTGATTATTAGTGAAACTTTCCTAAATGTCTATTGGGCATTTTGCAATTTTTCCATGAATTGCCTCTTCCTGTCTTTTGCTCATTTTTCTATTGGGGTATTACTAATTATCTTAAACTTTGGCAAAAAGTTCTTTAAGTTTTAGGCATATTACTTTTTTTTTTTTGGTCTGTTAAGCTTGTGGCAAATGTTTTCTCTAATTTGTTTTTTACCTTTTAATTTAGCTTATATTTCGTTATACATAAGATTTCAATTTTTAGTTAGCTAAATCTTTCTTTTTCTTTGTGATTTCTTCTGTTGTGTTTATATTTAGAAACTCTTTCTCCTCCCAGAGAGCAATTAAGCAAGGACTCCTTTACCCTCTGACTTGGCCAATAATATCCAAGGGGTGGGACCATGTGGTCAATCAAGAGAAAGAATACTAAACAGGTTATAAAAGACAATAGTAAGGATAATAACTTAGTTGAAACCACCAACTCCAAATTCATCAAATTTTGCCCAGTGATTCAGAGCTAAAGTTTTCTTTGTTGGGGATGTTCATTTATCAGCAGACTGGTTGGGTGGGGGGAGGGTGGGTGTGTGCATGAAATTAACTAAAATGTACCATAATATAAAGAGAATAGTGACAGTGTACAAATAGGGGTGTGGATGTCGCTGCAGGTGGAAAAGGATTTCACGATCGTAAAAAAATACCCAGACCATATGGAAATCATTATACCAAGACCATTTTATAGCTTCACAGACTTTGCCACTGGAAGATAAATGGCAGAGGTCATCAAGCCCAGCTTCCTTGTTCTACAGACAAGGAAATTGAGCCCCAGGGATTGACGAACTGCTCTCCCCACAGGCAGACGGCCTACATGTGTTTATACACCACTCACAGTTATCCAGGAAGCTAAGAAGGAAATCAGGAGTCTCGGTGGCCATAATAAGGAACTGGGTCCCATTTCCTGCCCCGCCCACTCAGCTCCCAGAAGCAGAGACCTGGGAAGTTGGCCTCGGCCCTGGACCCTCTGGGTGAGACCATCTCATTTCTATTTGTCATCCCCACAGCGCAGGCCTCCCAGATAATACACAGGAGGCCCAGTTAAATTTGAATTTCAGATAAACACGTATGTTTTTAGTCCAAGTATTTTTTTCACTGCGGTAAAATATAAACAACATAAAATTTACCATCGGAGCCATTTTTAAGTGTGCAGTTTGGTGGCATCATGGGTAGTCACACGGCCATCACCACCCTCCACCCACAGAACTCTTTTCATCTTGCAAAATGGCAGCTCTGTCCCCTTTCGACACTAACCCCTATTCCGCCCGGCGACCCCCATCCCCCGGCAACCACCGTTCTTCTTTCTGTCTCTATGAATCTGACCACACTAGGTACTTCACACAAGTGGCATCATCCAGTATTTGTCCTTCTGTAACTGGTCTGTTTCACTCAGCATAATGTCCTCAAGGTTCATCCATGTGGTAGCACGTGTCAGAATTTCCTTTCTTTTTAAGGCTGAATAATATTCACTACAAGTATTTTTACTTACCATAAGTGTTTTCTGTGTAAAGATGCCTTGCGGTATTGGGGGATATACTAATACTAAAAACTTATTCATCGTTTATCTGAGATTCATATTTACCTGGCCGCTAATTTGCAAAATCTGGCAACCCTACCACAAGAACCAAAATAGTGTCAGGCCCAAAATTAGCTCTCACAGAATATTCATTTAAGATGGCACCAAAGCCACAACGTCTCTACTCAAAACCCTCCGCCCCCTGCTTTTGGTAAAGGACAAATTGTAAATGTATTTAAGGAGATGCACCAAATCAGCACCTGCTGGTTGAGGTTGGGGGGTGGTGCTGGTGGGGGGGAGAGGAGAGGGCAGAAAAGAGGCTCTTGTTTTTTACTCCATATGGATCTGTACTGTTTGAATTTGTTTTAAAATCAGAGCGTGTCTCTCTCTTACTTGTGAATTTAAACAAAGTGAAAAGTTTGACAGAAAACGATAAAGGAACAATGCCTTCATTGTGTTATCCTGTACTGAGTATTATTATGAGAGAACAAGAGGAAACAAGATCCTGATGATAACGGACACCGTAGCCAGACGATGGAATACTATGCAGGCAATACTTTTTAAACAAGAATTTGTTTTTGCCTTGGGGAAGGAAACTCAGAATACAATGTTGGTTGAAAAAGTCAGGATATAGAACTCTACATGCAGCGTGATCACATTTTGTTAACGTGCCTGGTGGCAACCATGGTTATCCCTCAACAGCAAGGAGAATTGACGATGATTTTTATTTTTTATTTCATTTTCTGATTTTCTATCACGAACAGATACAGCTCTTAACGCCAGAAAGAAAACAGTAAATAGTTTCCAAAAAGGAAACACAATTTTGAGGGACTTGAACTCTCTTTGGCCTTGAACTCGGAGAGGTTACCTGAAGTGCCTCGGCTGGACCGACACCGCGACGGGGCAAACATCACATCTCCATCCGAGTCCACAGCGGACAAATGAAGGGGGTCTGGAGACTCCCCAGGACCTCCCTGCAGGCCCACGTTCTGGACACACCCTCCCTGGTGGGTATGCCCACCAGGGGCTCACCCACGCCAAGGTGGGGTACAGAGCAGATGAATCACCAGCACCCCAGGCCACCTGCCTGTCCCATCTCAGGCCATGGTGACGTCATCCTTGTGGATGCTGGAACCAAAGGTCTTCTGATCATCCCTGACCCCACCCTCTTCCTCACACCCCTATGTAAAAATGTAAAAATCTGCGGTACCTGTCTCCCCGTGCCCCTGCGCCCTTCCTCTCCACTGTGCAGGCAAGTCCTTGAATGTCCCTGCTCCGTGTCTGACCTCAGGGTCTCCCCCTTGCCGTCCCCTCAGCCCACGATGCTCTTATTCCACTCTTCATCCCGCTAATTTACGCCATCCTCAAAGCCCGGCTGGACAGACCCTTCTTAGGGAAGTCCCTCCCTCAGCCCTGGGACTAGTTCGCTGCCAGATATCGATGTCGTGTGTTCCAAGAGCGCCAGCCCTTCTGTGGCCCTCGGGGTGCTTGTCGTGGCCTGTGTGCTACGTCTCCCTGCCGGCCATCAGGTCCGGGAAAGTGACATCCACAGACCCTCCTGCAGTTGACAGGGGCACAGAAAATGCTTGATGGATGGGGACCAACTTCTGTGTCCTAGGAGATGGAGCCCATGATGGGAGGTAGGAAGCTGCCCGGAAGTCCAAGTCAAGGGTCTCCCAGGAACGAGGAGCAGACCCCAGGTGATGAAGAGGGAGCACAGGCCAGAGGGAGCCACCTGCAGCCAGCCCGAGGTGGGGAGCACCGCAGAGCACCCCCAAAAGGCTCATGGATGCAACGACAAGCCGTGAAAACACACCGACACCGTGCATCTCCTTTCATCTTAGAGCCTGAACTGTCTTCTTACTTCCAATGTGGGAGGGAAGGAATTAAACTTAAGTGTGGAAGTTTCCTCTGGCCTGAGATCTGTAAACATAGCATCTGAGAACTGAGCTAAAGGCATATTTTGTTGTTGTTTAGGTCAGGCTGGATTTAAAAAGTAAGTTTCTCTTTTGAAGATCCCAGGGTATACAATACCACTAGCAAAGAAACAGATCTTCAGAGAGGCTGTCGGACACGGCTGGTGATGGGATTTATGAGGGTGAGTTGTTTATAATCACAGCGGCCTGCTTCTCTTCTCCCAGCCTTCCCTGAGCTGTTTTCACCTCTTCAAATGGAACCCTGAACCCAAAGGTAGGGACGGAGCAGGGTGACGTGTGAGTCTTCACTCCTGACAGCCAAACGTTAGTCTAGTGGAAAATTTATCTGTGAGGGCTCTTCTGAAAAAAGACACGTTAAAATACCAATTTTTTTTAAAAGCAATTCCAGATACTTAGAATGCAGGCAGCTAACATCCTGGTTTTCCCATCGCTGCGTGAAGGCAGCTCAGAGATACGACACCTCCCTCAACTTTCGCCGTTAGAAATACGTTTCTCCTCCTCTTTCAAGGCCACGTTCCACTCTCAGTTTCCTTATTCTTGGCAGACGGCAGCCGTTCTGCCGAAACCACTCATTTGGGGGGAAGTTACAGAACTGAAAAAAGTTTGCATTCAAATACAAATAAAACTACCGTCGTCTGAAAAAAAAATATCCAGATTAAGTAAAGCACAGCCTGGTCTGGCCTGCCCTCAAGGATGCCAAGAATGTTTAGAATTGCTCTTGAAAGCACCCATTTAGAAAAAGTTCAAATGCAAATCAAAGTCTTGAAATGGAAACAGCACTTTTTCTCTGTCCTCACTCCCCTGAGTTTATGGTCCTTGTGTTTTCTTCATCTAGACAGCCAAAGGGCTGCTTTCAGAATGATGAGTTGAATAAGAAAAATAATCCCCTCCTCCCTCAATAACAATCCTAAATTCCACTGCTGTTCCTCTAGGACCATATTTTTGGCAACGATATTTTAACAAGAAATCTTTACGGAAACAAAAGTAGGTTTTGTCCTGAAGTCAGTAAAGGAGCAGAGGAAATAGACACACTGCAGGGTCGACAGGAAGTAAAGGAAAAGCAAATTCTGTTTAGCCGTGAAGGGGGAGAAAAGAGGAAAAATCATTCAGCTTCTCAGAAGCAGCTGTGAATGCCTCATTGTCTGATAACTGCAAAGTCAAATTCGACCACGACTCAAAAACCCTTCTGAAAAGCAACCCTGTGTTGGTCTGATGGCAGCCCGAACAATTTCTCTCTTCCCGGCTCTACTTTTTTTTTTCTTTTGATAAATTTATTTAGTTGTTTATTTTTGGCTGCGTTGGGTCTTTGTTGCTGCACGCGGGCTTTCTCTAGTTGCGGCGAGCGGGAGCTGCTCTTCGTTGCGGTGCGCAGGCTTCTCATGGCGGTGGCTTCTCTTGTTGCAGAGCACAGGCTCTAGGCGTGCGGGCTTCAGTAGTTGTGGCTCACAGGCTCAGTAGCTGTGGCTCGTGGGCTCTAGAGCACAGGGTCCGTAGTTGTGGCGCACGGGCTTAGTTGCTCCGTGGCATGTGGGATTTTCCCAGGCCAGGGCTCGAACCCGTGTCCCCTGCATTGGCAGGCGTATTCTTAACCACTGTGCCACCAGGGAAGACCCCCGTCACTACTTTTGATGGCTCCGCAGAAATTGTCGGAGCATGAAACTTCAGCTCAGCTTCTCCCAATAATATTTGCATAAAACCACAATTCATGTTCTAATCTAACTGGCCAAATGGGTGTGATCCCACTACCAGGTTCCTGTAATAAATAGATACTTCAGACTGGTTGCCTCCAGAGTGGTGGGCTGCTTCACCTCAATGATGGGCTGTGTGTGAGTCGGGGTTCTGTGGAACCCACTTGGAGAAACATGTGGCCTGGGTGACCTCCTCCATGGTGATGGCCCAGACGACAGCTCCACTAGGAGAAACACAGCTACTGTGGGAGATGAAGGCCATTTGAATCTATTCTAGAGCACACCTCTTAGCATCCAACACAGACAACACGCGTGCTGCCCATGGAGGGTGTTTTGCAGTAACGTCTCCTCTGTGACCCTCTGTTTTATCCTCTGAGAGTGAGATGAGGATACAGCACCTGCTTTGCTGCCCATCCCATGTGGGCATTGAGAAGGCCAGATGAGCTTAGGTACAGGACGGCGGGGTGGCAAAGGCCCCATACAATGAAACATGGGGAAGCAGAAGCAAACTGCTGCTTTGTTTGAACGGAGCTCAGCAGGGAGATGGGCAAGGATTCTAACTATGTCTCTGCTTCCTCCCAACAGTTGCCCGCTGGGTCACCGTCACTCAGCCCACTTCTGCCTCCATTTACTTATTTGTAAATTGAAGAGAACGCATAAGGTAAAGTATGCAGGACAGTGCCCGGCACAGAATAAGATCAATAAATGGCAACAGCTATTGTGATTGTCACCATCACCACCTTTATCATCATCTTTCTCATTCTTGGCCTCACAAAGACCACCCTTTCCTTCACAGCCTCACCCCACCGCTTGTTCCCTGGGTAAGAGCTCAAAGCCGCTTTGTCCCTAGGATATAAGGGAACTCAGTCGTGGACCAGGCAGACTACAAGGCTAGTGGTCTCTCCCACTGCTCCAGTTCAAGCGCTGCCGCTTCGTCCCTCCAGTTGCTATAAATTTCATTTGCTTCTGCACAAAGTGTTTCAAGACCTAAGCACAGCAATGATGCAATCCAGAAAGAGGCAGATAGGCAGGTACTGAGAAATTAGAAACGAAGCCAGAATGGGGGTGGGAGGGTGGCTAATTCCATTCAAGCCCATCCTGAAAGGAATCTTCCAAGTTAAAAATAAGAGGAAGAAAATACACCTAGTGTCCAGAAGATGAAGTGTAGTGTCAGATCCCTCCCACCGTGTACACGTGGGAGATGCTTGATGATGACCAGCTGCTTGCAATTTCTATCAAGAACAGAACAAACTGAAATGAGCTGAAATGAGCCATCGGGGTTTAGGGGATCCTGAGGATGCTCTTAACGATGAGAGCAGGAATGAAGCACCCAAAGAAGCAGATGAGGGCAACGGTGAGAGCAAACAGATGGGGTGGGGGGAGTTGGCACCCAAAGTCCCTTTTCCGATGAGTCAGGGGCACTCGGACACACTCAGCGGCCAACCTCTGTACTGTTTCCGAGACAGGGGATCTGGAAACTCCGGACACTCCAGGGAGGTGCAAAGGAGCCCAACGTCACCTCCACCCCCGGAATGAGGCTAAGTGTTAACACTATTCTTGTGTGTAGTGTTGATGTCATTTCCTTTTTGTTTTAGTCGCGGTAAAATAGACATAACACAAAATTTACCATCTCAGCTCTTAAGTTCCTGGCATTAAGTACATTCACAAACTTGGCAACCATCACCACCTTCCATCTCGAGAACTTTCCATCATCCCAAACCGAAAATCCGGGCTGTTAAACACGAACCCCATTACTGACACTTTAAAGGAGGCTCTAGCGCCGTGACCATCACTAGGCTGCTCTACATCCCCATGTGCTGGTGGACGAGCCTTAGGAGCTCAGAGCTGCCGGCAGCCTGGGGGTTTCCCCAGAGGAGCCCGAGCTGGCCCTGAAGGCGCCCCCGTCCCCATCACCGTGACCCCCACCTGGTTCTCCCCCCCTCGCCTCTCCATCGCTCACCGCAGCTGAGCCATGTCTCTGCAGAGCTCTATGTTGGGCCTCCGCGTACGCTCATCCAGCCTGGTCTGAGCCACCTTCAGGAAGGCGGACTTGTCCTTGATGGCTTTCTTGATGGATTCGATGGTCATCTCCGTCTGGAAAATCTCCTGCAGGGTCTGTACCAGGAGAAGCAAACGCCCGGGGCTTTGGTGCCAGGCCCTCAACAACCTGCTCCCCGATCCGTGCATCGGTGGCCGGGCCTCCCCCTGACGGGAAGGAGGATTGTCTGAGGGCCTCCTCCCACCAGCCCCATCCCGGGACCCGCGGTGGGAGGTGCGGCACCTGCTCCCACCCTTTGGAGAGCATCTCCTCCTGACTCAGCGTGCGAGCACTTAGGCCACAGAAATGGGCGAATGCCGCAAATCCGAGCTCGCTTTCTCCTTTTCCCTCAGATCACCGGCTGTTAGATATTTACTGATACACATTTGCACGTGACTCCGAGAAAAGGGAGGCCAGCAGCTTCGAGGGTCCCTGCTTCCCTCCCACGTCGGTGTATCCTTGCTTCTATCTTCCCGCTGCCTCTCCTCACTAATCTCAGAGAGGTTTTCCTGCTAGGGGAGGATTTGCCTTGAGGCAAATCGAGGTCAAGCTTTGGGGTGTCTCACTTGCAAGGGAGGAGCTCATAATCTGGTAACCCCAATTTTATATTCTTCTCTCCTTAAAGAAGGTCCCCCGGTTACCTAAACCTGAATCCCTCCCTGGTTCGTCTTCCTCTTCTGACAAGCAAGCCCCCTTCTTGTGCTCTGAAAACCCTGCCTTCTCCTTTGCCTACGACCTTGACCTCTGCCCCCCCGGGGTCTCCACACCCCCCCATTAGTCCCCTCTTCTTCAGCCGCTTTCCTGTGGCCTGGAGATGCCCCCCAACCATCACCCAAATTCCTTTGAACCCTCATGCCTTCCCCACCACGCTCTCATCCAATCCCGCTGGGTCCTCTCCGGCTGGTACCTTCCCAGCCTCTCCTCAAGTTCACAGCCACATGGACTCAGCAGTGGCCTTGCCTACTCCCTCCACGTGCCACCCACCTAACCTCCCAGTGGCCCCCGTATCCTGTCTCTGGCCCTGGTTGCTCTGGTGAGACCACGCACTCAAAGTCAATGATGAGGCCTCTGCGGAGTGTCCCTCCCCTTGAAACCCTCGCCTTGCTTACTTCTCTGGCCAATTGCTATCCTAATCCTTGATTTTGTCTCTAACTCCTTCTCCTCACTCCAGTGCAAGGTGCTGCCCTTGACCCCTTCTCTGCTATCTCCTTTCTCCCTGCAGAGACCTCCTGTAACCACACAGCTTCAGCACTTGTGAAATCCAGGAACTCTTTCACCTGTCAGTTAAGCTTTGCCCTCTCTTCCAAGCTTTCAACCACCTGCTGAAAATCATTACACTCTTCTATCACCAAGGCCACCCTCAAGGGCTCCCCGCTCCACGAAGCCACCCCCATCTCTCACCACTGGAAATAACTGCTCCTTCTGCTAAACAAACTGAACCTTTTATCTGTAGCTCCAAAGGGTTCTTTCTGCACTTTTCTGATGGAACTTATCATTTTCTACATACGTGTCTTGTCTCACACAAGACACAAGACACAAGATGGCAGGGTCAGTGAGTCATCATGTGTGTACACCCCAAAGCCCCTGGCACAGCACCTTGAATGTAGCTGTTATGAGTTGAATTCTATCCTCCTCAACCCCCCCAAATCCATATGTTGAAGTCCTAACCCCCAGATCCCGGAATGTGATTGTATTTGAAGGTAGAGCCTTTAAAGAGCTAATGAAGATCTTTAATGAGGTCATTAGTGTTGGTCCTAATCCAATCTGACTGGTGTCCTTATAAAGAGAGATTAGGAGACAGACAGGCATGGAGGGAAGAGAGCACGTGATGGTGTGGGAGAAGGCGCCCGTCTACAAGCCTAGGAGAGAGGCCTCAGGAGAAACCAGCCCCACTGATAACCTGATCTCAGACTTCAGCCTCCAGGACTGGGAGAAAATAAATTTCTGTTGTTTAAGCCACCCAGTCTGTTGGGCTTTGTTACGGCAGCCAGAGCAAACTAATACAGTAGTAAACAAAACTCTGTTGAGCAAAGGGACTCCATCGTGTCAGCCTTCTATCGATAAAAGGCCTTTAGGTGGCCCCTCACTGCCCAGGGGACGCCTGCCCATCAATGACTTCCACGGTCTGGCTCCACCTGCCTTTCCAAGCTTGTCTCTCTAGGGGCACACACCGTCTGTGCCAGCCAGAGGGCCTCTTTACAGACCTGACTCAACCTCTGATTGGCTATACCTCCCGAGGCTTTGTTCATGATGCTGCCCCACCTGAATGCTCGCTTCTTCCTCCAAACTCCCAGAACGATTTCTGTGTTGGCTATTTGGCAACCGTGATTTGTCATGTTCTATTGTTTCTCATTGCGCATGAGCTTTTCATGTTACACGCACCTTCTCCACAAATATAAGCTTCCTGGGACAAAAACTACATTTTATCCTTCTCTCTTCCCTTCGCTGGATGTAGAAGCTGTCTGACCCAACAAATGTGTATCACCCAAAGAAGACACCATGAGAAGGAAAGGTAAATTACTGCAGCCTGGGAAAACACAGTGCCCTCAATAGGATAATATCTCCTGAGAGCAACAGAGCCAACATGGTAAGATTCTTAAAAAGAGAAATGAAACTACTCAATATTCTGCAATAACCTGTATTGGAGAAGAATCTGAGAAAGAATGAATATGTATATACGGATAACTGAACCACTACACCTGAAACTAACACAACATTATAAATCAACTCTACCCCAGTATAAAATAAAAATTAAATTAAGAAACAAAACCAGAAAACTATATGCAACATAACCCACAGAAATAACAAGGACTCCAAGACCGATACTAAAAAAGCAAGAGCACTTGTTTGTCTTGAAACCCATGAATTCTGCCTAAATCTTTCATCTTAGTGTCCTTACCAAACACTTATACTTAAAGCACTTTCAAAAGTTCAATATCAGAAACATTTTGAACCACTTAATAGTCGCCTGTATTTGGTTTTGTATTCCAGAAAAAAAGGCCCGAAATAATTTAACAGAAAACATCCCTACCATATGTTCTAATAATAAATTCACTTCCTAGTTACATACGGTGATTCATTGAACGTTAATAATAATATGTTTGTTTCTATTAAACACTAGGAACCTTTCAGGACATAGTGCATTCTTTGTGTTCCCATTTCCAATTCATGTTGGAGTCCAATTTCATGTTGACACCTAGCTACCTGGCTAAAATAAATGGTGCACTCTGTACCAGTTTTCATTTTTCTTAGTCTGTATGGCCAGGAAGTCATGTGCCTTACGGTGGAGATCTGTGGTCCCAGGTCAGCTGCGGGGGCCTCCCAGTGCTTGGCTTACCTTTGCGAGGTGAATCTGAATCTTATTTTTAGCATCTGCGGTCTCAGCAACGCGGCTGGTGAAAGCCAGGTTCACTTTGTTGAACTGATTCCACATCTCGTTGGCTGTCACCACCAGGAGGTTCCGGATGTCATCTCTCAGTTTCGCAGAGGCAGCTCGCTCGCTCTGGGAGCGAAGAATATTGTCGTGGGTAAATTTGGCCCAGGACTCGGGCACTGAGACCCTGAAGAAAAAAGAAATAGACCCAGACAATGGAAACGATGATGAATCAGCCTAGATTTTCTGTAGGCAACCGTTCGTCCTGAGAAAGAAAAAAACCCCAAATCACTTGATCCTGGTTTTACTGCATGAAGAGTAAACATCAGAGCAAAGCTTCTTTTAAAATTTTCTTAATTGCTCCTTGTTTGAGCGCTTTCTCTCTGTAAATCCGCAGCATAAATTAAGTCCTCTGCCAATGTGCAGGGGCGGGGGAGGGGATCGGTGAAGGGTATGAGTACGTCCATTCATTAGAAATGTGTCTCACCGGCCCCATAAGCGTTACGAAAAAATATTCAACCTCAGGACTAATCAAAGTGGTACTAATGAAAACAACAACATAGTAACAACCCTTTGTCAGAATAGCAAAGAATGAAGAGAATGATAATTTTCTGGTGAGCATGTTTAGAAAAAGATTCTCTCATCCTGCAGGTAGGAAAGTTGAATTGGTACGGCCATGCCGGAGAGCAAATGTGTGTAACTCAGAAATTCCACTTTAGAAAGTGTTTTTATTGAAATCTAATTGAAATCTAATTTATTGAAATCTAATATAACATTATATTAGTCTCAGGTGTGCAACGTAATGATTTGATTTATGGGTACATTGCAAAATGGTCACCACAGTAAGTCTAGCTGACAACATCCACCATCACACACAGTTACAAACCTTTTTTCTTGAATGAGAATTTTTAAGATCTACTGTCTTAGCAACTTTCAACTATGCAATAGAGTATTGTTAACCAGTCACCATGCTGTACTTTATATCCCCGGACTAAAAATACAGAATGCTTCCTGAATTGGCACATCATCACTGCGCAAGGGTCATGCTAATCTCTGTATCGATCCACTTCAGAAATTGATCCTAAGGAAATAACCCAAAGATGTACATGTAAGGAGATTCATTTTTAGCAGTGTTTATGCCAATCCCTGAAACACTGGAAACACGCTAAAATGTCCCAAAGTAAAGAAAAATTTGAGTAAATTATGGTACCTTTTAAAAAGTAATCCATACAGCATGCAAACTCATGCTGCAGTAGAATATTTTCACAAACAATGTATTTGACGTATCCTGAAGTGAAAAATCAGACAGGCTATACAAACAGTACATGTGTAATACCAATCTTTAAAAATATAAATCGATATCTACACGAGTGGAAGAACACTGGAAGGACTGATGGTAAATTGTTAACATTGGGCCTCTCTGTGTGGTTTCTTTGCTTTATGGTGTAGTAGGATGTCAAATGAGACTCTTACTGTCGATTAAGGTTTTAGCTCAGGCCATGATGACCAAAAATAACATCCTATCTGTTCCATACCCTGACACCCTATAAGAGACGGCTAAGAATTCATGCTGGAAATAGATGAGGCCCTTTATGGAGGACCAAGTGGTCAGAGTGTGTGTGGTTCGATCCCAGCCCACCCCCCCCTCCACGTCCACCCCAGAAGGAGAAAAGGGAGATGCTTCCTGCTCTCCTCAAATTAAGTAAGAGGCACTTCATGGGGACCACTTAGGACCTAGGGTCTGAATCTGATTCACACCTGAAGAATCTGAATGACAAAGTTGGTACCCGTTGCTGCTCCTATTACAGAAGAGCTAAGAGGGGGTCTGCTTTGGGGTGACCAGCCCTAAAGGGAGCTTTAAAGGGAGTCCCTTTAAAAGGGGGAGGGGCCATGAGTGTGGATATGGTTACGGTTACATAGGCATAGAAATTTGTTAAAACTCATCAAAATGTACACTAACGCCAAATGCATTTTAGCATAGGTGAATTTCACCTCAATCAAGTTGATTTTTTTTAATGTTCTATGCCACTATTTTCCAAAGAGATGTGAAAGCGACAGAACCATTTTTATAAGATGGTAAAGAAAGATAGCAGGGTTATCAAGATGCAGAAAGACAGGCCCTCTCATAGAGAAAAGAGCATGAACCCAAGATCGTATCCAGGGGCCTGGCAAAGAAACCACAGACAGGGCAGGTGTAAGAAAGAGTGGAAATAAATTATTCAACATTCAGCTGTTTTTCAGCTTGTACTTTCCACCCCCGGCCCACGTCCAGGGCATCCGATACATTGGTAACATTTTATTTTCTTTGTGCTAAACTGTGTTTTCTAGGTTCTTCTGCCTCAAGCAGGTGCTATTTTCACAGTTAGAAATATAAACAATGAATATTCTTCTACAAAAGATTACAGGATGCAAGTGTCTGCAGAACACCGTGCTTACTGACGACCTGTCCATAGCAGGTGCCTCTTACCTTTCCGCATCCTCCCAGGATCTCCGATTTACCTGTGCGCTGCATCCTTTTGAAAGGAGAGAGAATGAATTAAGTGACATGGAAATCACAGAGGCGGCACGCGCCCTACTCACATGGCATCCACCCGCTCCACTCCGCGGAAGTAGCTGACGCCGTCCGACGTGTTTCGCAGGTGGTGGCATTTATCGTCGATGCGGCAAGCCGCCTGCTTGTCACTCAGGTCCTTCTCCAGCTCGTGCTGGGAAGCTCTGTTGGCTCTAAAACACAGAGGGGAGACGGAGTTTCAGGCTAAGGGAACAATGTCACAGGAGGAAGCATGACGGCCCTTCGGGATGGGGACCCACCTCCACCCCCCACGCGCACACGTGACTGCTCTCTGGGTCTCTCCTCCTTCCCACGATGTCTAACTTCTCCATTAAAAGCAGCGTCCCCTGGAGCTGTCCCTACATGTGGGCGAGGAGAGCCTTGCCTACACTGTCCCTTCCATGGGCATGAGACGTGCAGACACACAGAAATTGGTATCTGGAGCTCCCCCAGGCTGGGGCCCATCTTCCTAGTACCCAAACCGCTCCAGACAGGACACTGGTTTGGAGCAATCTGTCCACATCTGTGCCTCCCTTTCCTTCTTCCTTTTCCTCAGCTACATCCTAACCCCTCTCTCCTCCATTCCTAGAGTGCAATTCCCTGAGAAGTTAGGAGGTATTCACAGCCAGCCTCCCTCCAGCTGTAAATGACCTCACTTTGCAGTTGTGCCAGGCCTGGAGGTAGAAATCGAGGGTCAAAATGGACCTCCCCTGCAGGAGTCAGCGTGTGGAAAGAGGCCAGGAATTGGCAGCCCCCGACCTCCCGCTCCCGCCAGAACCCTCCTGGGAAGGAAGAGGACTTGGTGAGCTCTGAGATGCCTGGCATTCCTGCCCTGCCATGCAGAGAGAGGACCCGGCAGGCAGCTCAGTCCCAAAGAGACAGGCCGGTGGGGCAGGCGTGGGTGACAGGTGAGCCACGCCCTGACTTGTGGCATAGTTCATTCCACATAGCATTACAGAGTGCCTACTCTGTGCCAGGACGCATCACGGACAAAGCAAACGTCTCCTCCCTAGAGGAGCTCACATCCTACAGGGAGGTGACAGGCAGTCCCCATAAGGAATAAGCAAATCCTGTGGTTTGTTAGCAGAACAATGCAGAAAACAAAGCAGGAAAAAGGGGGCCAGGAATGTGCGCGACGATTCTAAATAGGATGGTCAGGGTAGGACTCTCCTCAAGCAGGTGATACCAAGACTTGCAGAGGGAGAACCAGACCTTGCTGCCCATTGGAATATGTCAGGTTTTCCTCTGAGTGGAGTGAGAGACCACCGACTTACAATCTTAAAGGATCATTCTGGTGTGGGGTTAAGTACGGACTGCAGGGGACAGAGATACCCCATGAGCAGACCGGTGAGGCTACCCAGGTGAGAGATGGTGGTGGCCTGGACCAACGGGGCGGCAGTGAAGGAGGTGAGAAATGCTTAGATTCTGGAGACGCTTTAAAGATGGAACCAGGACTTATATACACGACCAAACATAAAATAGGTAGCTAGTGGGAAGCAGCCACATAGCACAGGGAGATCAGCTCAGTGCTCTGTGGCCACCTAGAGGGGTGGGATAGGGAGGGTGGGAGGGAGGGAGACGCAAGAGGGAGGAGGTATGGGGATATATGTATATGTATAGCTGATTCACTTGTTATACAGCAGAAACTAACACACCATTGTAAAGCAATTATACTCCAATAAAGATGTTAAAAAATAAATAAATAAAGAGCACAGGCTCTGGAGCCAAAAAAAAAAAGGCGAAAGTTAAGCCATTGGAATAGCAGGATTCCATCAGCAGAGGTGAGCAAATCTATGGGTGGGATGGAGGGCTGGGGGAGAAGACAGCGGGTCTTGCTTTACGTTTGAGTGTCCATTAAACATCCAAGTGGAGGTACCAAGTGGGTTGTTGGAATTGGGGAGAAATAAAAATTGGGCAATCGCATACAAAGAGCATCTGAAGAAGCCAGAGAACTGGATGATCCTAGAACATTTCTCTATTCCCAGCGCCCGAAAAAGGTCTTGGCATAGAGGAGCCACCCAGGAAAGCCTGTGTGGAACTGAAGGGGCTGATCCTCTTTAAATTGGCCTGTGCCTTCAGGTAAGTCACTTGACCTGTCAAAGCTCTTTGTTTTGTTGCTTGTAAAGTGGAGATGAGGGTAGCAGCGCACAGGTCATCTGCATTTTGTGGATTCTAAATCAGCGCGCGTGCAGAGGATGAAAGGAGAGGAAGCTGCGTCCCTGCTGCTTCCGAGTTCAGGTTACTGGGTTGAAACTCTGGGATTCTTAGGTCTTTCTCATCTGTGGTCTGGGGCCAAGATGCTCCCCAGGCTTCCTCTCTTGGGCTGACACCCTTGACCTCCTCTGACCTGACCTCAGAGCCTCCTTAGGAAGGCCTTCTATCCATCCATCGTCTTAGAGCCCAAGATGGGAGAGATCTAGGCCTCCATGTTGGTTTCTAATGAGATTCCATTCTCAGCTGAGATCCAAGCCCATCTCATGATCTTTCCTTAATTGTTCCTTCAAGACAAGTGGAGTTGAAAACCTTCCTCCCGTCACCTTTGCTGGACCGAGCCCAGTAACCATGTTAGAGCATCCTTAGCCAATCCTCAGCTATCCTCACCGATTTCTGAATTAAGGAGCCCTTCCAATGACAGCTTGAGAGAGAACTCAGCCATCTGAATCTCACCGACCTTCACAGCATCAATCTTGATGGTCAGCAGACTGAGTGAAAAGAACCACCACCTTTAGAACCACTATTCCTTTGGCTACATCACACACTCCCCCTGACAACATCAGTACAGGCAGAATCATCATTTCCTCTGTGTGACATATTCAACACTACTTCTTTCCATGGCCGTCACCAAATGAACGTTGACCTTTCTAGTCCTATAAGGCGACAGGCTCGGCCAATATTTTTTCTATGCTGACAGCTGTTATCATTGCTTCAAACCCTCCTTTGATTATTATTCTTTGCCGCCAACCCCCACTATAAATATTAAGTGCCTCCTGTCTACTATTGCCAAGAGAAGAAGAATTTGTATTCTGCTAGAGAGTAGGATGGGTGAACAATTACAGTGCAATGGATGCAGTGAATGCAGCAGTGTAATCACAGCACCAAGGACCACGTACCAGGGTTGCCGAGAAACCGGAGGAGAAGGCTGAGTTTTTAAGGAGAAGTGGAAAGTAAATATAAAAGTGTGCCACAGTTCATCACTTTTCCAGCTGTCGGGCTGCACGTGTACAAGTCTATCTCTTATCAAAGAATAAAAGTCTTTTGAGTTAAAAGTAACCTTAGCCACACTTCAAGGTTGGATAAAAATCCTTTCTGAAGCATTGCAAAAATTATTTCTTTAAATAAAATTTAAAGTAAGTACCCCAAGTACTCATTTTACCTTCTAAGTAAAAACGTGTATGTGCATGCGGATGTGTGTCCATGTGTAAGAAACCCTTACATAAGAAGCTAAGAGAAATCTGATTGGGAAGCGTGGAAGTACAGTTTCATGATAGAGTTTCAACTGTATAGAGAGGTAAAAGCTCTTACGCCAGTTGGGCAATGGCCTTGTCCAAATGCAGCTTCATCCTTTCTTGACAACACAGAATAATATCAACCTCCTACCCAAGTGAAAAAAAAAAAGCCACATTAATGTTTTGATATTGAACATAACGTTCAGAGTCAACAATGTAACAAAACATTGATGAAGGAAAACTTTGTTTCTGGGAAAATCGTGAAGTAAAACAAGAAAAGAATTTTATACCCACTTATTTACCTACACGCCCCCATGATATCACTGTCTTAATATAAGACTGAGATTCACCCTTTACAGGGCTTTAGGGAAATATATTGTGGAACAAGTTGGGACAGGGGTAAAATTTTAGGAGTTTCCTTTATTTTTTATCTCTGGTCTTTAATTGAATCAGTCAATCAATCAATCAAATTCTGGTGATACACAAGGTTGAATTTAATGCATGGCTTCTTCTATACTAAGTATTCTTCCAAGAAAAGTGAATCTGGAAGGGAAAAGGACAGCCTAAAAGGCAGTTCTCTCAGGCAGTGCATGTGACCTCCAAAAGACCCAGCTTTTTGTTCGAAACGGAGGCCAACCTCCACCCTAGGAGGCCAGGTCTCCCCTTGTCCTGCCTCTGCCCTGCAGCCCAGCTGCTATACTCGTATAAAATCTGCACTATCCATGCCACTCTGCTTGACCACGCACATGGCATTTTGATGCTGCTAGGATGTATATATTGTTACACGTATAGCAGAGATCTTGTGTGGTAGCAGAGATTTTTAAAATAAATATTTACTTCCCTCTGAAATTCATATTCACATTACAAAATTTAGGAACCCAAAATAGCACCTAGAAGACATTTAAAAAGTGCACACAACCATCGCTACCACTTTTTCAAGTGAAAAGTGGTCATACCATCATACTGAACACTGAACATGAAACATGAACACTTTCCCATGACATAAAACTATACTGTGATGAACAAGCTCAAAAATATTTAGACACCACCAAAGGGGATGCCTTTTTTCAAGGTTTTGACAAGTACAACCAAATTGCCCTTCAGAAGAGTTGTACCCATTTACAACAATAAATGAGTGTGAGCTTCCTCACCTCACACACCCAGTAGACACTATGATTCCTCTCAATCTTTGCCAACATGAAAGACCACCCCCCAGTAAAAGCACACTTGTTCAGATTTGCAGGTTAATATTATGACTGGGTATTTGTTCATGATTTGACTTTCTTCTCTTGTGAACCACCTGTTCATGTGCTTGTCTACCTTTTCTGTTATGTTTTTCTTATTTATAAATATTCTTGTATTTAAAATTCAGTCCTTTCCCATTATATGACACATATATATATTTATATTTTTTACCAGTTTGGCTCATCCCTTTATATTTTGTGTGTGGTGTTTTTGATATACAGACATTTATGGTTTCTATGACATCAAACTATCAAATGTTCCCTTTGGGTTTCTGCCTTTGTTCATTTGATTTTAGAGGCCTCTTCACTCCAATGTTAATTATTACTCAACTATATAGCCTTCTTATTCTTTTATTGTTTAATTGGTTAACGTAAAAATAGTATGCCTAGAGTTTATTTCAGTGATAACCCTCCTGCCTGATTCTTTGATACTCTGAATGACTGGAGTAAATGAAAAACGAAATTCCCATGACATGTTATCAAGTCCCCCTGCCTTTACAGGCAGCAAGGATTTCTCACACATTCTCACTGTAGGTGGTGCCTGTCTTTGATATTTTTTGTTGTTTGGTCTTCATCTTTCTCTATGGCTTGGTGTGTGTGTGTGTGTGTGTGTGTGTGTGTGTGTGTGTGTGTGTGTG
>NW_021703786.1:40493326-40559129 GCF_005190385.1 Monodon monoceros | reverse complement strand
GTGTGTGTGTGTGTGTGTGTGTGTGTGTGTGTGTGTGTGTGTGTGTGTAGCCATTTCATGGAGGTGTTGGCAAAGGATACATGGAATACTGCTTAGAAAATATCACTTAAAACCCAAAATCCCAGTGAGCTTTTATGCTATGTGTACACAATTCACACAGAGGGAATTCCTGGAACTTTCAGTGGAAAAAATTACGTTTAATGAGACTCTTGCTATAAAAAATCCCTTCAACACTAATTTTTATACTTGAATTTAAATAATGTCATATGGGGAACATCGTGGTTGGAAGCAGAAGGCTTCCTTGGAATAGGGAATGCCTGAAACCAAAGACTTTTGTAACTGTCCCCAACGCTAACTTACCTACTAGTCTGCACTCACACATGGGGCTGGTCTGGAAACGCCTCCATGAAGTGACTGCAGGGCAAGGGCCTTATTCCCTCAACCGCCCGTGAGAAGAAGTTTTGCCGGAAGGTGGTGGGTACAGACAGAGGGCAGAAGTGTGAGAAGAGCCCAGATGTCGTCAGACCGATAGCTGCCACCTGACACCCAGGGAAGTGAAGGTCATGGCAGAAAACCCAAGAACCACACACTAGGAGCCTGGCAAGTGGTGCCCCCCCTTCTGGATCCTGAACTTGGGGAGGAAAAACAGACCCCAAGAATAAAAGGGTGGCAGTGACTTCTCTGAGTTTCTCAGAGTTTCAGTGGCCAAAATGAATACATTGTGGCTTAAGATGGAAAGAGAACAAGGAATCACATCCAAGCATTTGAAGAACCTTGAATTAATCCTACTATCTGAGCGGGCGAAACCTTTGCAAAGCATCTTTTACGGTTCTCCTCTTGGGAGCTGTGGTCTTGGGATGGGGTGGCGGAGCGCGGAGGTAGAATAGAGACTTCACAGCCTTTGGCGTGCCCTCACCTCAAGCAAACCCCCCCCCCGTTGCCTCACCCCCCTGCGTCTTGGGTGGAATAGTGGTTAAAGACGTGCTCTGGCATCAGATAGCCCAGGTCCAATGCTGCCTTTGCAAATGCTGGGAGCAAAGGCAAGTTATAAAAACGAAGGGTAATAACACCTGCCTTTCTAGGCTGTGGGGTAGATAATTATGTGCCTCGCAGATGGAAGCTCTCACTAAAGGGTAGGACTTATAATGCGACATGGGTCATAAAGTATGATTTAGAACTTAATCCTCATGTGCGATGTGGCCTCCGCCCTCTTCTTGGCTGAGGAATACTGGCCAGGTCACAAGAACTCCGAGTTCTGACCACACACATGGATGTGTGCTAACTCCTGGCTATACCCTGAACCGTGGATATACAATCATTTCTGGGACCTCACTGTTAAACCCAGACCCTGCTTCCTGTGGTTCTACGTATCCACAGATACATACAAACTTAAAGGCTTAACTGAGCCTTTTTAGGTTTGGGGTAAGTGGGTAAACTATCACACTCTTATCAGGTAGAATAGGCTACTGAAGTCACACTTTAAAAATCAAACTCCAAGTCCAAATGGAATCTGGATAATGACAAATGTCACCTATAGGAGCAAGCACCCCATTTCTACAGACGGTGTGTTTTGATGACGACATTCTCGAATTCTCACTCATCCCTGAGTTTGGGAAGCAGCGGTGTTTCCTTAAAGATGTGCACTCCCAGTATTTGCTCCTGAGTCACTTGAAGTTGACCCATCACCCGGCTGGTTGTGAGGGGGCTGGGGTCCTACAAGCCATTTAGAGGCGGAAATCCCAGACGGGGAAGGCGTTTCTTGCTACTGGTGGTGAGAATCCACCCAGACATTCTTTGCATGCTGGTGTCAGGGTTCTATTCAATACTGTCTCAGAGCAGAACCCTCTTGGGATGGAGTCATAGAACCAGTAACAGTACTATCAATAGGAAGGGGAAGGCAGAAGGCATCAGGGTCAAAGAAAAGTTCACTTTTAAGCTTCATGAATGTGAACCAAAAAATGAGTTACCAACGTACATATGTCTGGCACTTGGGGATGCAGAACGAATGCTTAATAGAGTATCTGGGCTAAAAAAAAAAGAGACTGGGAAGGGTCCCAGGTACCTAAGGGCTGAAATCTTAAGGAATGGCAGAGATCTTGTGGGAGAGAGCCTAGGAGGTAAGCTCCCGGATGGCTGATCAAAAGCTGTCCAAATGCATATACCCTTTGATGCGTGGATTACAGTTTTGGAAATGTATCCTGAGGAAATAATCAGAGATACATACAGTTATCAATACGATGCATGTGTGGAGGCTGGGGCCACATGGGAAGAAACCTCTGGACCTTCCCCTCAGTTTGGCTGTGAACTTAAAAATGCTCTAAAACATTGTCTTCTGAAAAAAACACAGCACTGCCTTTCCACGTCTACATTTAAGAAGGAACATCCCTGGGCATTTATCCAACAAAAAAAGCACTATTCAAATGCATAGATACACTATAATTCTAACCTGGAAGATATGTCTGTGTGTCTTTAAGCTGGGTGGTATCTACCTAAGTATGATTATTAAAAAGACTGAAATACTCTAACATTAATAGTCATTTCTGTCTAATTGAACTTAGGTGATTTTTATCTTTACTGCATTTTTCAAATTCTCTCAATAAATATCTATTACTTTCATAACCCCCCCAAAATGTATCTTTTCTAAAAAATAAAATAAACAACAAATTCCTACTGTATAGCACAGGAAACTATATTCAGTATCTTGGATTAAACCATAATGGAAAAGAATATGAAAAAGAATATACATATATATATGTATAACTGAATCACTTTGCTGTACACCAGAAACTAACACAACATTGTAAATCAACTATACTTCAATAAAAACTAAAATAAAATGTATCTTTTCTAAATACCATAAATATCTGATACTATAACTCCTTACTGTGTCTTTACATAACATCATTTTTTGTTTCTATACATTAAGCGCACGTTTGCAATGAGGCTTCTTGTTATTGAAGGGTTTGCCCCATATTTACCGTCAGCAACTCTGTTTCCACTTCATCATGAACTAGATCGATTCCCATTCTCTTCTCTCGATGAAACAGACATTCCCGGGCTACCTACAGATACACAAATAATGAAAAACACTAATACAACCTGACTAAAATCAGTGACTAGCACTTCTAATAACCTGTCTCTAAAACAAGGCAATAGATGCTCCCAATACCAACTTTTCAAGCCATTTTCCTGGAAATCAAACAAGAAACTCAGTGTGACAACTAAGTGAATCCCTGCTGCTAGTGAAAAGGTAAAGAGTTTGAAAAAAATTCCTAATTTGGAAAGTTGACAAACTGAAGCAGATGGCATCTACTTAATCCCCACAAATCAGCATCTGAGAAAACTATTTGGCATCAATTCCTTCTAGAGAAATAGTTCAATAACCCAAATCATAGTCTTCAAGATCTTATTTCCAAATGTTTTCTACTGAGAAGAGTGAAGAAGAAACAAATGATTATTTAAAGACCTCAAAATATTTGTGTGACCAAAAATCCAGGTGATTATTGTTAAAGTACCATTTATTGCTTTCCTAATTATAAAAATAATATGCGGGGCTCCCCTGGTGGTGCAGTGGTTGAGAGTCCGCCTGCCGATGCAGGGGACACGGGTTCGTGCTCCGGTCCGGGAGGATCCCACATGCCGCGGAGCGGCTGGGCCCGTGAGCCATGGCCGCTGAGCCTGCGCGTCCAGAGCCTGTGCTCCGCAACGGGAGAGGCCACGACAGTGAGAGGCCCGCGTACCGCAAAAAAAAAAAAAAAATAAATAATAATAATAATAATTAATAATATGCTTTATCCATTAAAGAGAAAAAGTAGAGAGAAGTCAAAAATGAGTTATCCATACTCCTATCAGTTTTGTTTGTTTTTAACAGAAGTACAATGCCCTCATAATTTTATTCTTTTTAGGATTGATGTTTAATAGTAGAATTGAAATAGTCTATGAGACAAAGTACATTAATGACTCCAATGGAAAACAACTTAGATAGCCAACAACTAAATTATGCATGAAATAACATTATGTAAATGTTAAAATACTTTTTTCAAAGAGTAAGTATTTCATGACATGGGATGACTATAATGTTAAATTTTTAAAAAGCATAAAATATAATAGTATGTACACTGTAATCTGGATATGATGTCATTGAACAAAATCTTGGAGTGAATCTCTAATTTTTTAATAGTATAATGTACACTGACTAGAAGATGAATTAATGGGTTGAAGGGAACTCTGATTATTTTAATGTGTATTACGAAATTGCTTTCCAGGAAGTTTCTACTCATCCATAGTCTACTAGCAATATCTGAAGTGTCCGTCTTCTGCACTTTTGCCAACCCTACACATTATCGGTTTTCATTTTTGCAAATTTGATAAGCCAAAGACGGTTAATTCATTGACTTAGTTTGCATTTTTATTATTGAGTTTTAATACTTTTGTCTTATATACAGTTGATCATCAGTATTTCCTCTTTTGAGCTGTATCTGTTCATGGGACTAATTCTCATTTTAATTGGGATCTTCTGATACCGTGTTGATTGTAAATGTTTAAACACACAAGGTATCTGGACAAAAACTGCAGAAAAGTATTTAAATTATGCCCATCTCATTGAAAGCAGTCATCACTGAAAGGAGTGTCAAGGGAAGAAACTGAATCTCCTCTGGAAATTAAGTAAAAGGTAAGTGGCTGTCATTTTAAGTGTCATTAAAATAAGTGGTGGGTGGGGTGGGATGGGATGTATTGTAAAATAGACCAGGGATCCTCAAAATGATCCAGAGCTCAGAGAAAGTATGGAAGGGCTTCTGATCCCATGGTGAGTTCTTTTAAAAGAATATCATTAGTGTCCTGTCGACCTTTCTCAGGATTTCTGTGGTCGTGTGTATTTGTGTGCACTCGTGTTTAGTGGGGAGGAGGGGTGCAGTAAGAAGCTACGGTGTGCAGGGGTCTCCAGCAAACCCCCCAAACAACTAGACTTCTAGCTCTTTGATTCTCTAATCTCTTCTACTATGGATGCCATAAAAATTTTTTTTAAAAAAAGACCTATTGAAAATGCTTATCACCAGGAAAATGAGTCACACAAACATGGAGAAAAATAGTGTTCGCTTTGCCCATTCACATATACACAACTTCTAAAATAATCTGCATCATTTGGACATCTTCACATACAGAATGTCTTCTTCCAATGGTGGTGGATAGAATGGGGTCAGGGGGCCCATCGCACACTCAGAGGATTAAAGGTAATTTGATCTCCATTCAGAAGCCTGGTCAGAGGCCAGCAACCAACTGAAAGGCTGCCTCTAGGACCAAAACTGGCTTAACTTCTATCCCAATTCTTTATTTAACCAAACTCATTCCATTCCCAAGAAGCTCTAATTTGATCATTTCACCGTGCCTGAAGTGGAATCATAACATACATGCAGAAGGCATTTCATGACACAGACTAAAAGAACAGTTTTTTTCCTCTCAGACATCGTTTATGTTAATCCAGGGACAGCAATAACCAAGCAGCCTATTTAAGAGATGGGAAGATGGCATTTTCACCATAAAATACTGTGCGTCTTAAGAGTGTCGCTTTAATTAGCCTCCTTTGCTTTGCATGCAGAATTCTCTCTACTTTTTTTTCTTTCTTGGCTGCACCACTGGGCTTGCGGGATCTTAGTTCCCCAACGAGTGATTGAACCTGCGCCCTCAGCAGTGAAAGCACTGAGTCCTAACCGCTGGACTGCCAGGGAATTCCAGAATTCTTTCTACTTAAATGGTTGTTTGGTATAATGTGAGAAAAATGGCAATGGTTTTATCATCACTGAAACCCGGTACAGATTTATTGACAAGGGCTTGGCTTCTACAGGTGAAGCGAAATATAATTCAATAGATAAATAACCTCAAAATTTCAACGACTGGGTTATAACCATAAAAATGCACTGTCCTTTTAATAAGGTCTTATAGTTACCTGAAGAGGGGCTTCTGTCTCCATCAAAGCCCTCTCCAGTTTTTTCTTAACATCGGTTAGTTCATTTGTCTCTCCAATCATTGCATCCAACTCATGAGTGATTTCAGATTTCCAAAATCCTATGTCGTTGACTCGTTCTCCCAGATTGTGGGTGGAGTCTGCCTGGGTTTTTCTCATTTGTTGATATTTGTCTTGAATCAAGCGAGATGTATCTACCCTTAGTCTCTCTGAATTGTGTCGGGAAGTGTTGGATTCTTGAAAGTTGGTTAAGTTGGACCTGTACCAATCATCTGGAGTATATCTGGTGAAGAGTGTGGTTCTGTTGGAAACAAAGGGAAGCATGGTGCTCTCGGACACCCTCTGAGATCTGGTGCAGTACGGGTCCAAGGCTGGCGAGTTGGAGGCTGCTTTGTAGTACGTGCTTGGTCTCCAAGGCAGGCTCAGACTATGGGTCAGATTGCAGTGGGGGAAGCAGTCCCTATAGCTTGAGGCCATGGCACTGATGGCTGGTAGGAAGTTGGCTGGTGTTGGTCTAGGGTGGGCATAAGTTGCCGCTAAAGTAGAACCTAGAAGCTCCATGATGCTCAAGCACTATTTGTAAATCTCTCCTGCTTAAAAGGTGGGGGAAAGGGGGGGAAGCAAAAATAGACAGTCACATAAATTAACCTTTGGTGAAAACTCACAGATAAAAGGGTCCATCTGACTTACTATAAGCAGCAGTGTTGTCTAACACATTAGATATTTGTTTTAATTTGATAACCACCTTTACTTGTGATAACATATTCTGCATTTATTTTTCATCTCTGTCTCTGGATTGTATTCCGATTACATTTTTGTAGATTGGCCTTCTGAAGTTTTGAAATATTTTTTCAATCATGAGAAGTAACACCGTCTCGTAACAGATTCAAATGAAGAGCCTGAACTATGCTTTCTAACAGATTGGGATTCAGATCTTGGCTCCGCTATTTACTAGCTGTGAGACCTGGTGCAAGTGACTTAAGCTCTCTGTCCTCATCTCTAAATTGGGAATAATCATAGTAATTGCTACTGTGGTTTGTTATAAGCAGTATTAGCCGCAAGGGGTCGCTGAGTGGCATCCACCGCCCACCCCCACCCCCAGTCTTCCTAAATAAACACACCCTCAGAGTAACACCGGTGTGGCAGGCAAGCCAACACAACTCAAGGAAGTACCTAGATCCCCTTTTCCTGGCAACTAGCCACCTCTAAGCAACTCCGGTATAGACAGACATGCTATGGCAGCCCCTGAGCATTAAGTAAGATGACGCTAAGTATCTGGTATCCTTAGCACAGTTCTGGGCACACAGTTAATGCTCAATAAATGTTAGCTTTTAAAATTACTAGCTCAGAGGTGTATACAAAGTAAAAGATAAATATCCACTCTCCCCCCTTCAAAAGAAACTCCTCAGAAGTAGACACTGTGAATAATTCATTACTAGTCGTATCTTTCCAGATTTTTCCTTTTCATATATCAACATATATATTATTTTTAAATCTATATACATCTCCCTATATACATATGCACAGAGTTTTTTAATACAAAAATTGAATTATCTTAATCATTATATGTATCATTCCAGAACATGCATTTTTGAAAATATATGTATTTTGGACCTTGCCCCCTGTTAAAACATAGAGAGCCACTTTATCCTTTTTTACCAGCTGAAAATATTCTATTGTCCAGAATTTGGGGTCATTGTTAGTCCAGAAAGCCAAGGATGCCATAGACTATGACATAATTTTCAGCATCTGAACGTCATTCTGTTTGGGGGTTAATGTCTATAGATGCATTTACTGAAAAGGAAAAATAATATCAGATCCAATTCTGTAGGCTCCTACTCAGAAAAAACAAACAAACAAAAACACATTCAGAGTCCGCCTGCCGATGCAGGGGACACGGGTTCGTGCCCCGGTCCGGGAAGATCCCACATGCCGTGGAGTGGCTGGGCCCGTGAGCCATGGCCACTGAGCCTGCGCGTCCGGAGCCTGCGCTCCGCAACGGGAGAGGCCACAGCAGTGAGAGGCCCACATACCGAAAAAAAAAAAAGAAAAAAAAAACACATTCAATGATTCTTTAAATAGCTGTTTTGACGCCATTGGTACCCAAACCACAAAATAATCTATTTGTAGAATTGTGGCCAAATCAAAATCCACTCGGACTACATGTGATGAAACAGCTACCCACTGCCACTGGTGGTATCTCACCTGACCCTAGCTCCCTGATGTTTTCCTTATTCTTCCCTCCCTCAGCCCCCAAACACTTTATATGGGCCAAGCTTAGAGTACGATGGTAAAAACGAAAGCCCTAATAACCACTTGCCATTCCACACCTAAGTCTGAAACTTAAACATTGCTTTTTGAAAAAGCAAATTCCAAGTAACCTGAGCCACGAGGGTCCTCCTGGCTACTTTTAGTTTCAACCCCTTCCCCAAGTCACATCTAGAAATAATCTCATCAGTTTTCTTTGAGCAAGAAGCTTCGAGTGGGATTGGACCACTCTTGCTTGGCTTTTCTTAATTCCTGAGAACAATGAATCTAAAAGCTAATGTCACACTTGGTCCTTCAATCATTGGAATTCCAGGTGTAGAATTCCCACATGTATTTACTCGACACCTATGATGCTGAAATCTTGAGGCAGCTCAATCCATGTTTGTCAAATATCAAACCACGAGTGTACAGGTTTAACACATGTGTGAAATGCAGGGGTCCACAAGCCAGAGGAGACATATGACTTGAGAAAATCAATATGGTTTGTAAAAGCATCCAGTGATAATTTTTAATTAGAGATGGGATATAATTTAGAATCTGGAATCTGAAGCATAAAGTCAGTTGTTCAAAAAGTTCCCAGATGTAGAGCTCCTCATATATGGCAGTAAGTTTCACATGAGAGACAATATTCCATTGCCATTCCATCTTCCAATATTCCATGTTCCAGCTCCAGTAGGCCCCCTTCTAAGTCATTTAGGAAGACCCAATAAAAGACAACAGCCTGGCAATGTCTTTTTTTCTTTTGGTCATTATTGGCCAAGAAAATTGAGAATCTCATGGCCTAAGAAATATTTAACTCAAAATAGATTTCTGCCTTCAACCAGGATAGAGTAATAAAAACTAGACTTAGCCTCTTACAACTAAAAATCTAGACAAAATATATGAAACAACTGTTTTCAGGCTGCACAGGACTCTGATCTGTGAGAGAAGAGAAACAAATAAGGTGAGCCCTCTGATCACCTGGAGGCAATTTCCAGACTATGGGGAAAATGGATGGAAACCAAACAGAGCCTGGCAGCATCTGTGAGTTGAGGAGGAGGCCAGAATTTGGGGAGGCTGAGACACCTGGAAGTTGGGACGCGGGATTCTGGAGTAAAATGAGTTATGCAGAAGAAGCGCTCCATAAATCTATGTAGGGGTCCACTTGGGTCTTTGCTGAGTAATAGGTTGTACAGACATCAAGGAATGTTCCACAAACCTTGGCAAATAATGATGGCAGTGCTGTTAGCTGCACAATTCCTAGAGCTCACAGAGGGCCCAGAGACATTTTGAACCCAGACCAGTCAGAGTGGAGAGCTGTTAGTGGTCACCCGGAGCATTTGATGGAAAGCCCAGAGAGGTCACGCATTAGAATGGGGCCGACCTATCTTTAGAACGAAGGTACTAAAGACTCTGGAAAAGCTTGAATACAGGCCTCAAAAAGCTCAAACTAATCCACAAGTAAAGTGCCTGCCAACATCAGGAGCTCAAATATATAGCACCACAGTGTCCAGCATCCAATCAAAAACTTCCAGACATGCCAAGAAGTAGAAACATGTGGCCCGTAATTAGGAGAAAAATCAGTCAATAGAAACAGGCATACAAATGGCGGAGATGTGACGGCACTAGAAAACCACGTACAAGTATTTAAAGGAAAACAAGAACATAATGAAGAGAGATATGGAAGACTTAAAAAAGAACAAAATGAAACTTTAGGGATAAAACATATAATAGATTCTTGCACAATTTCACTAGATTGGAGTAACTGCACATTAGACGCCAGAGAAGCAAAGATTAGTGGGCTCGAATCTAACCAAACCAAAGCACAGACTTTTTAATTAACTGGAAACAAAAAATGAAAAGAGCCTCAGTAACTTACGGTATAATATCAGGTGGTCTAACATCATGCATTTGGGGTGTCACATTAAGACGAGAGGGAGACAAAATATCTGAAGAAATAATGACTGCAAATTTCCCAAATTTGATGAAAAGTACAAACCCCTATGTCTAAGAAGCTCCACACACTCCAGGAGGATAAACACACATCCATGTGTGTGTGCACACACCACTACCTCAAGGCTCATCATAATAAAATGGATGAAAGTTCACAATAAAGAGAAAAAATTAAAATCAGAGGAAAAAAGACACAATGGATAGAAAGGAACAAAGATAAGAATTAGTGAAGATTTCTTGTCAGAAACTATGCAAGCCAGAAGACAATCAAACAACATCTTTAAAGGGCTGGAAGAAAGTGTAATCCTAGAATTCTATTTCCAGTGAAAATATCCTTCGAAGATGAAGGTGAAATAAAAGGTGATATATATATATATATATATATATATATATATATATATATATAAAAGCAAAAGCCAAGAGAATTCAGCTGCAGCAGAACTGCACTAAAAGGGCTGTGAAAGGAAATTCTTCAGGCAAAAGGACATTATACCAAATGGAAACTTGGAGCTACACAAAGAAATGAAGTCTCAGAAATGGTAAGTATGTGTGCTAATAGCAAAAAAAAAAAAACTTTTCTAACTTTTAAATTTCTTTAAAAGATGGCTGCTTAAAGTAAAAATAATAAAAATTCATTGGGAGGTTTATAATAAAAACAAAAGTAAGTTATATGGTAATAATAGCACAAATGATGGGAGAGCAGAAATGGAAAAGTACTATTGTAAAGGCCTTATGACTAAAATGGAATAATGTTATTTAAGCATATACTACAGTAAGTCAAAAATGCATACTGTAAACCTTAGAGCAGCAGTTCTCAAAATGTGACCCAGGAAACCATGGGCTTGCCTAAGACCTTCTCTGGAGTGACAAGGTCAAGGTTATTTTTATAGTAAACACCCAGACGTGATTGGCCTTTTTCACTCTCGTTCTCTCAGAAATGTACAATAGAGGTTTCCAGAGGTGACATGATATGCGATATCACAACAGACTGAATGCAGAAGTAGATATGAGAACCCACCTACTAACAAAAATTTTAAAACTTTACCAAAAATGTGAAACAGTGCCACTCTTCTAACTAAATTTGTTTCAGAAAACATAGTTTTTTAATGAAAAGTATTATTTGTTGTTATGGTTACTTTTAAGAGTTAATATTTTTAATTTTTCTATTTTAATTTCTGATATAATAAATATCAATAGCTGTAATCTACATAAACTAAAGCTCTACAGAGTATGCTCTCTGACCATATCAGAATTAAATTAGAAATCAATAATAGAAAGGTATTCGGAAAATCCTCAAATACTAGGAAAACTAAACAACACACTTCTAAACATCCTATGGGTCAATGAAGAAATAACACGGGAAATTAGAAAATATTTTGAACTGAATGAGAATAAAAAACAGAACATATCAAAATTGCGAAATTCAGCTAAGAGTGTTTAGAATGAGGTTTATAGCTTTAAGCGCTTACATAAGAAAATAAGAATGAGCTAAAATCAATGATCTATACTTTCATCTTAATGGCTAGGGAAAAAAAAAAAAAAAAAGCAAAGTAAACCCAAAGTAGAAAGAAGGAAATAATAAAAAGTCAATGAAGTAGAAAATGAACAAATTTTTGAACAGCAATGAAATCTTAACAATAAAATTGATAAACCTCTTGCAAGACTGATCAAGATTTAAAAAAGAGAAGACAAATGACTACTATCAGAAATGAAAGAGGGAATACTACTAAAGCCCCTGCAAATGCTAGAAAGTTAATAACGTATGATTACTAACAACCTATGCCAAGGAATTTGACAACAGAGAGGAAATGGACAAAATTCTTTAAAGATACAAACAAAACTGACTAAAGAAGAAATAGGTAACCTGAACAGCTGTATAGGAATTAAAGAAATTGAATCTATAGTTTAAAATCTTTCTTCAAAGAAAACATCAGGTCCAGATGGGTTCACTGATAAATTCTACCAAAGGTTTAAGGAAGAAAAGTATCAGTTTTTAAAAGCCTATCGCTTACTTGCGTGATGTGCCTTTCACAATGTTTAAATTATTCTCTAAATTCTAACTCAGCCTCTTCCTAAAGAGGCAATGAGCACACACTATGATCCTTAACTGATGCTATAAATATCTCACATTTGCAAGTAAACTAAACAAATTCTTTGGGAAGGTGACTGAAAATAGCTGTGGAAAAATTCATCCCCTAAATCATGCAATTGTCTTTTTTATTATGCTTTTAGTCATGACCAAAAAAGCATTTTAAGAAATGAGACCTGCTACAAAGTCAAATACAGTATTTGACTGTATTCATTGAAGTTGGGGTCAATAGTTATTTACATACTGGAAAAGTGCTACTATAGTATTCTATAAATATTAACATGCTAAAAATATAATTAATCACACAGAGATTGTAAGTACTGGAAAGCTCCATTTCAAACCCAAAAGGTGGCCTCAAGCTGGAGAAATATATTTTATTAGCACATTTAGGCAAGACTTTAAGATCATAAATATTTCAAGGTATAAAAACCTATAGCTCATAGTCTGCAGAAGGCATGACAAGGACAGAAAGTTTCCATGACTTGTTTCACACATTGCCTCAGATCAGCGGCCAGCACAGGCTTGAAAGAATCACACAAAACCCCTGTTCCTTTGATCATATGTATTTAATTCCTCACAGTTTCAAATTGAAGCAGAAATAAAACACTGCCCCTGACACATTGATAAGTACCAGACTTAGGAGAAAGTGTATCAGATTTCAGCGTTTAAGTAATTTCTCTCTATGCATATATTAAATAAGAATGCAGGAAAAGTTGAATAATCTTTCTTTTAAAAAACAGTTTGATAAGGAACTCTCTTCATTGATGGTGAAAGTATAAATTACTACACGTTGGAGAGCTATGGGGCAGTATCTACTAAAGTTGAAAAAGCACATTCCCTATGACTCAGAAATTATACAATTAGAATGTACAAGAATATGTTTCTAGTGATTTTTAAAAGGGAAAAGCGTAAAAGTCCATCGACAGGAGTATGCATGCGTAACTTATGATAAATCCATGCAAGAATTATCACACAACAGTTAAAAGCAATGACCTAGAGCATGTAGAGAATGATAGCATTATATAAACGTTTAAAATGAGACTATATATTGGTTTCTGGATAAATACCTAAGTAGCAAAAGTATAAAAATATGCGGAGTATAAGTAAACACTAAATTCTGGTAGGTGGGGAAGGAGAAAAAGGCATGTGATTCCCAAGGGGTACATAGGAGGCCTCTTCTGTGTCTGTAAGTTTTTTTGTTTTGTTTTGTTTTTAAACAAGGGGTGGGTACCTGCATGCTTGAACACTTTGTGAAATATTTTAAAACGAAAAAAGTTGAATATTTTATCATATACCTCAATACACTTGGCCTATGAGTCTGTTTGCTTTTTTCACAATAATCAAACGAGTAATTCTACCCATTTCTAAAATGTTTATTCAGCTACGCCACCATAAGCATCTAGGGAGAAAACATACCGTTACTTTGTGCAAACTGTCAAAATACAAGTGAGTGCTTCACAGCCAGAGCTGAACAGAAAAGGCCATGGACAGTAAGGGAACAACTGCTGTGACCTGAATTTCAGCAACTCTTTGAACGGCCAGGTGACTGGTTGTCCAGCCCTCCCCTTGGCTGCATTTGAAAGACCGGGCTAAGTAAGCCGGGAGAACAAGGCAGAGGGTTGAGGCACACAAGAACCACAGGGACAAACACAGCACTGTCAACAGGTGTAAGGTATTATACGACCTAGGGTCTGGGGTTCTGACACACCTTTCCTGGTTCTGCATTTATAAGTAACTTCCTAATCCGCGAAAAGCAACAGAAACGTACATTAAGAAGGCTTGGGAGACTGGGTAAGTGTACCTGTGGGTTTTACGGTTTTCATTTGCAGGGGTGAGGGTAGCGAAGTGAAGATGGAGGCGGGGCCAGGGTTTCCACGACCTCACCACGAATTCTGAGGCCAGGCGTTGGAGTCCTAATCGGGGCGGGGACTCTGTCGGGGTCGTCCCAGCAGCAGGCAGGTGCCCGAGGGACCGCTCACCTGTCGACGGTGCCGGGCGAGGGGCGGGGAACCGGGCGTGGGCGGGAAGGGGTCGCAGCCCCACAAACTACAACTCGCTAGAGCGCGGACTAGCGGCCCCGCCCGACCCCGCCCCGCCCAGCCTCGCCCTCCTGTGACGTCACGCCCGAGGACCACTCAACGACCGCCGCTGCTGGCTCCCCGGCAGCCGATTGGGCGGTGGAGGGAGAGGCGGCCGGCGGGAGCCGGAGAGAGGAGGGAAACCCTGCGGGCAGGCGACCGTTGCCATGGGCGCTCTCGCGCGTAGTAACCACAGCTCCGGGGGAGACAGAGAGGTGGAGGGGGTGAAGGGGTGAAGGGTCCCCCGCCTCCCCTGCGGCGCCTAAATCGGAGCTCTCTCAGCTGCGCAGACCTTGGTGGCCCATTCTAAGGCTCGGGAGACTGACAAGCCCCCGCGTTTCAGCCTGGCTGGGAAGACAGGCTGACCTTACCCCACACCCTAACCTGGCCATACCCATCTGTGCTTCTCCCTGTGACATAGTGGATGCCATTCTTTTACTGAAGACACAGATAAATCAGTTGTGTCCACGTGGCTTTGGAGAATGGCAGCAGTTAACTAGAGATGGACAAGCCATTTTTTCTCCAAAGCCATGCGTACATAATTGACTTATCTGTGTCTTCAATAAAAGATTCTAACTCAGTTGTGATTTGATGACAGTTGCCCTTGTATGTATCCTGTCTAGGCATTGGGGGGTGAGGGTGGAGAGGGTGTGTTAAAGGGCGGCTGGTGGGAAAATAAAGGAAGAGGAGAAAAAAAGTAAGAGAGGTGAGAGCGATATATGGGGATATGAGTGTGTTGGGCTGAGGAGGAATGTTTAGGAAAAGGAAATAGGAAATATTGCCTTTACAGCCAACTGTCTCTAATCTCTCTGTGCCTTCTAAATTTTTTTAATCCCATAATTCCATTTTTATGGCTATTTATACAGGGAAATTGGAAATATTTCACATTGTCAAAGTTGGGAGAGGTGATTAAAAATATTTTCGGTCTAAATTTTAGAACAATGTAAGTTCTTGCAATGTATTCTTTATCGTTGTTCTTGGAAATTACTCAGAAACAGATTTGGGACATTTTATTCCAATTTGTACCATCAATATCAATGGTATTATTTTCCTTGAGTGCTGTGTTGAGAATCAGTAGTTTTGGAAACTATAACCTGTAACTGGGTATGGGATCCGAATGGCCTTCATGCACAGAATATAACATTAATATTTACAGAAAAGTGCTTTGTGGAGTGTTTATTGACAACTTAATTGAGTGTGTGATGTGTTCATTGAGAATTTTATCATTTACAACCACAGGAAGGTAGTATCCGTTGTCACTGTTATGTTTTGCTTATGTTACTAGGTTATTTATAGGGGTGTGAATCACCATCGGCTTTTTTCATTGAATGACTTTTTCATGACATGAAATTGCAGCACACACCGCGTTGAGAGTATTCCCAGAGAGCCAAGGTACACAGACTCTATCAAGTTCAGATACCATATTCTAGCTCACTTATTTAGCAAGTGAGGAGCTGTGTCCTAGAGGTTAAATGACATGCCCAGGGTCGCATTTCTGTGTGTGTCCTTCGGATCAAGTAGGAAACAATGGACTCCCACAGCCTCTCTTTCCTTTTGTTTCCATCAGAGCCATTATGTCACCGTCGTATGTTTTCACGTATTGTCTCCCACATTAGACTATGTGCCTGCGAGGGCAGAGACAATGATTTTCCAGCCTTAGTCACAGGAACCATTTTTGAAGCACTTGCTCTGTGCCAGCTTCATACACATCATTTATGACCCTCATCATAAGGTTGAAAATATGATTCCCCTTTTACAGGGACTTACAGGTTAAGTAACTTGACCAAGGTCACATTAGCCAGGAGGTCATAGAGCTGGAGTCTAACCTAGGTCTGTCTGACCTCAAAGCCCATGGTCTTCCCCCTACATCAAATAGCTATATTCCTTCTCGTGTATTCTCCTTTCTATCCTCAGCACCAGCCATCGAGCTTGGCCTACGGTGTACTCCTAGTGCATGTTTGTTGAATGAATGAATGAGCGCTTGGAGAAGGAGGGACCAGCTTCCCTCCCTGGTACTTAATAGTGATGATTTGGGACAAATCCCCAAATCACACCAGGTCCGTTGTATCTCTCCATAAAATGGGGCTAATGATGCTTCACTGGCCTGAAAGGAAGAGCATTAATGAGATGCTCTATTGAAATCCTTCCCAGAAAATAGATTGAAATTCAGATGCTCACTTATGAGTAGTTCTGGGAAAGCTAAGTGTATTTAGCCCACCTAAGGGGAATGGCACCCACTTCTACAGGGACAGTTGGACTGCTTCTCTTTCTCCCTGAAATAAATAAAACTCAAGGGAAAAGCAACCCAGATTGGAGCTATCAGGTGAGGTGTGTTGTGGAGTATTAATCAGAATCCACCCCAGCAGCTGAGATAGCTAGACAATTAATTGAGCTCCATGACCTAAAGTCTTATATGATGTGGGACACCTCTGAAATCTAATCTTAAAGTCCCATTAAGATTAGACCATTTAGAGGGTCCTGGTATTTATTGGCAGTCTAACGTCATCAATTAATCATCACCCACGATGAAGATGACTCATTTTAAGTGCTGCAGGGAGATCCTGACAATCTAAAGGAGGAGAGAAACAAAGACACAAACAGGACACTTTAAAGACGTTAAGAGTCAGACAGTGGTGGGACTTCCCTGGTGGCTCAGTGGTTAAGCATCTGCCTGCCAATGCAGGGGACACGGGTTCAATCCCTGATCTGGGAAGATCCCACATGCCGCGGAGCAACTAAGCCCGCAAGCCACAACTACTGAGCCCACGTGCCGCAACTCCCGAAGCCCACACGCCTACAGCCCATGCTCCTCAACAAGAGAAGCCACCGCAATGAGAAGCCCGCGCACCGCAACGAAGAGTAGCCCCCGCTCGCTGCAACTAGAGAAAGCCTGTGCGCAGCAATGAAGACCCAGCACAGCCAAAAATCCATTTTAAATAAATAAATGAATAAATTTATTTTTTTAAAAAAGAGTCATACAATGGTATATGTTAGGTTGTGGATTATACTTCATGCTACGTATGAAAAAACAGGGCTAAGTCAAGGCTACTTAGAATTTTGATCTGGCATTTTAGGAGCTGAGGCCATTTTGTAATATTCTCGCGAAGATTCTGCAGACACTGCATTATTTTTTCAATGTGACTGATACAAGACTAACGGGTCTGTGTAGGCTGGTTTATATCAGCAATACACCGTATTTCATCCAGATGAGTCTTTATCAGTTAAGAAAAATTAGCTTCTGAACTCAGCTACCACTGGAAGGTTGTTAAACTTTAGTCAAGGAGATAGAGCATGTCAGAGTCAGACAGTCAATGTCTCGAATTTACTGGACCAAGATCCCTCATGCAAGCACTGAAGGTATTTTAGCTGTGGGCATGCAAGGCAATGAGTTAGACAGGTAACTGGCAGTAGTTTGATTTATAGTGGCTCACAACAGCCCATTGTTAAATTTGCAGGAATTTTGCAAGCCCATTGTTAAAGAGTCCTTATTAAGAGCTAAATTATATCAATGTATAATTAAATAAATTATATCGAAACAATGGTAATAAATACTCAAAACATCACTTTCTAATTCTTTTACAACACTTTACTGTTTTTCATCCTTTTGAGTTTATCTTCATCTGTTGCATCATTATGGTGGAAATACTACATAATGACGGTATCCCTTATCATTTTTAAGTTCAGCAATGTCACATTGGTAAATTGGGATTGACCGTGATGGGAGTATTTAAACCATGGAAATCATTAAAAGCTACAAATCAAGGCTTCATTTATTGTTTTCTTGATTGTCTAGACTCAAGAAAGTCATAGAGAAAATGCTATAATGCAGATGAAACTTTAAAAATGTCTTGTGTCTGTGGCCGTTACATTGTGACAAGCAAAAAAAAATTAAGAAGCTACATTCTCCCAGTATTGAAGACAAACATCTGATTCAGCAAAGAAATGATTCATATCATTAAGTGAAATTTCAACGTGCACCTTCAGTTTTGTCTGCTCATCAACGTAAATGAAAATATCAACCAACATTCAAGCTGAAACTCCTTTGTTCATCAATTGCAAGGTTGGCTAGAGATACGAGTGTAGCAAAAATCAGTAAAAGCATTTGGCAAAAAATCAATTGACTAGATTCACTTTGTTATAAAGCAGAAACTAACACACCACTGTAAAGCAATTATACTCCAATAAAGATGTTTAAAAAAAAAATCAATTGACTATGTGGAATTTACAATACAGAGTATTGTGTATTTTTGTGACTATTTATAAGTTGTGTGCTATGTGTCCTTTATATCATTAAAATGTATAATAAACTTATGTATGTATGTATGCAGACATTTTTCCCAGAGAGCCAGCTGTTAAATGTTTACATCACTGGAAGTGGGCCCCTGTTTTTATCCTTAAAGAGATTATTCTCTGGCAGGACACAGGCAAAACCCCTGTGCTGCAGACTCCAGTGTGGTGAGAAGCATCAGAAAGGAACTCAAGTCTCTCAGGAGTTCTGAAGAGGGCAAAGCAGCATCATCCAGGGACCCTTGAAAGATGAGTTCACAGGTTATATGGAAAATCGCCTAGCTCTTTAGACCGATGAGGGTTTGTGGAAATAAAAATAGAGTAGGATAGAGAAAGATGTGCTGTATGTGTATAAGATATACATACAAGCTCATCTAAGCAGACCTGCTCTCTCAGGAAGCCAGATCTTGAGTCATCCAGAGAGTAGCTGAGTCATCATATTTGATGTTGCAAAACTCTGGTTGAGAATCACAGACTAGGCCTGCCAGGCAGCCACCAGATACCCTGTCATTGTGTAATGAGTAGGACCCTATGGGGCCTTCCCCAGGACAGGCTTTCCCGCCCCCCCATATCCTCTGCTTTAGCTTCTCTCTGAGCTACCTAGATAATAGTATTTGATGCAAATTTCCCGTGTTGTTGAAAACCCCCCACCAAATGGAAGATGTTAACTACTTGATGACCCTGAGCACATAGCCCCAGGCCTCCTGGAGCCTAAGGACTGATGAAGTTAACCCCTGTGACACCACCCTGCTCCCTGTGACCCCCTGCCTCCCTCACCTGGCTTTTAAAAACGCTTTGCCAAAACCCTCCGGGGAGCTCGGGGCTTTTTAGGGCATGAGCCACCTGTTCTCCTTGCATCGTCTTGCAATCAACCTTTCTCTGCTCCAAACTCCAACGTTTCCGTTTGTTTGGGCTCACTTTGCATCGTTGGGCACATGAACTTGCGTTAACAATTGGAAACCTATTGCCTCCGCTGTGACTTTCCAGTTCTCAAACGGTCTCCCATTTGCCATGAGATTTATTTCTCCAGGTCTCCTTCTTGGAATCCTCATGACTCAAGGTAATCGGGTGTCTCTGTTTCTCAAAGAGCCTAAAACACAAGCTAGGAATCACCTCGGGTGGACCCAATTTTCTGGCCACTTGTCAAATTCTTAGGGAAGCGTCCTGAAAACTATCAGGGAGGCCGTAATGATTCAGCAGAAGCAAAAGATGAAGTCAAGAAGTATTCAAATCAGTGGAGCGGTGAAGATGGCAGGAAATCTGGTTGCGATATCGAAAAGCTGAAAGGATGCAGGTGAGTGCTCGTGCTTGCGGTAGAAGCAGCAGCTGAATGCCCTTGTCTTCCATGTCCCCTTCTCTCCCAAGGTGAGGCTATCAACCTAGGGAGGAGAGCGGTAGCAGAAAGAAAGAGCAGGAAGGCTATAAACCAGGAAGCTCTACAAACCAGGAATGTTGCGCCCTTTGGCCCTTGGCTCTCTGAGTTAGGCTGCCTTTTGCTCAAGAAAGCACGTTAGTTCTAGGGATCAATGGAAACTGAGGCGTGTTGTCTGGGCTTGCTCCAGGTTCGCCCTATAACTGGATTTAAAAGGAACTTCTGGGCTTCCCTGGTGGCGCAGTGGTTGGGAGTCTGCCTGCCGATGCAGGGGACACGGGTTCGTGCCCCGGTCCGGGAAGATCCCACGTGCCGCGGAGCGGCTGGGCCCGTGAGCCGTGGCCGCTGGGCCTACGCGTCCAGGAGAGGCCACAACAGTGAGAGACCTGCGTACCGCAAAAAAAAAAAAAAAAAAAAAAAAAGGAACTTCTGACCTAGCTCTGCTCACCAGGGCCCCAGAAGAGACAGGGGCTCGGGGCAGACATCTCTGTTCAGAAATGGAGGTTGAACAGTCCTTGGGGTAACAGGTCAAGTAGGGTGTGGAGAAGAGAGATACCAAACTACAACCCTCCATATCCAAGATGGAAGGCCAGCACTTTACAGGCTCCGGCAAACAAAGAGAAGCTGTGCTTGCCTGTAATCAACATCAGCTCCTGCAGCCCACACCCCACGCTTCCCTGGAATGCTCGTAAAAATACTAAGTGCTCCAATAATTAGCTCGCCAGAGTCACAGTGCAGGGACATGGTTGCTCTGCGAGGACATTCCCAGGTGAAGAAGGGGACACATCAGAATTTCCCAGAGATCTTTTCAAATGCAGATTTCAGGATCTCAGCCCAAGAGGATCTGATTCTGTAAGTCTAGGGCGGGGCCTGGAGATCCAGGCAAACTTCAGTACCAAGGAGGACTTTACTTGGATTTGAGCAATGATACCCGATCTTACATTTTTGTTCAGATGGCCCTTACTTTAATCTTTATAAAAAAGTTGGGGAATTTTAAAGGCGAAGAAGGCCCCTGTATCCCGTTTGAGATGAATATTTGTCTACTTACCTAACTTGCATTGGAAATAAGTTGCCCATTTTTTGCTTGTGGGTGAGATGTTTTTAATAGTTATATTTCTCATTTAAATTAAGTTTAAAAACTGTTTTTAAGTATTCAAGAGGAATCTTTACATCTCTCCTGTTTCTCCCTTACCTGTCCCATTAAGCACACAGTGTCTTTGGAAAGAGGTTTCAGGTAACTGAATCGAAGTTAATGGAATCACAGAAAGTGAAATCTAGAAGGATCTTAATACCTCCCCAGTTCAGCCCCTTTATTAGATGAGGAAACTGAGACCAACGAGTTTAACTTGACCCATGTCACCCAAGTGGCCATGGAGACCTGCCCCCAACATCCTTTGATGCTCCCCTGCACCCAGAGGCCTGGCGTGAGTATTATCATCTCACTGGAGCTTTTTTCCTAGTCTTGTTCTGCAAACAGCACTTCTGGCCCAGCTGAGCAAGGGTAGGCTTGCTGTCTCTGAACTCAGCTCATCATGGGGTGCTCCGTCTCCCCTCTGCTTGGTCAGACCCTAGCCACGGGGATCCATCCATCACCGCTTGAGGCTTCCCTAAGGAAGAGCCTTCAAGGTGAACATTTTTTAATTAAAAAAGAAAAGCAGACTTCATCATGCCTTAAGATACTTTCATGTCTTCTCATTTACCTAAATCCCTGCAGCCTGCTTTCATATATCTTCTGAGAATACATACACCTATACATTCTCTCTCTCTCTCTCTCTAAATATATATATAATATCTATATATACACACACACATACTCTCTCTCTATATATATACATATATACATATATGGATACACACATATACATACACCTATACATTCTCTCTCCATATATATATGTATATCACATACATATATACTCTCGCTATATATACATACACATATATATGGATACACTACATATAGGCACATCTATATATTCTCTACTTCCTCAGAAATTATTTATTTGAGTCCAAAGTGAGAGTCACCAACCCCACGCTGTATTAGTTCTTCTTATCTCATTTTGGACTGTCGTCAATGGAGAGAGAAGGAGAGAACGCCGTGGGCAACGCCATGACCAGTAGGCAATCTCCTGCCACCTCCTGCTCCCAGGGACAAGGGCTGTCACTCATAACCACCTGCAGTGTCCCTCCACATTCCTCCACCATCCAAAGTCACCACTGCTCCAAGGACACTAAGTGCGTCATCACCATGAATTCGAAAATGGACCATCCATTGCTTATCCCATGAAGGGACACAGCTCTGCAGAGGCCCCGCTGCGACAGAGGCTGTTCCCTTAAGACCAGGTCTGCTTGGCACCTGCATGGTGGGTCAGAGCCCCAGCACCCAGGCCAGCACAGTTACCAGGGTGCCTCCTTCAGCAGCCAGGTCAAGGTCAGGCCCCTGGCCTCCAGCCTTGGCCACCTTCCGCTGTGTAACCCAAGCTGCCAAATACACGTTTTCCTTTTCTCTATGAGCCACGATGTGGAAAGGGTGAGGCAGCACTGCTCCGGACTCACAGCTGCCAGGCATCCCTGAAGACCGCAGCATCACCTGCAGCCACTTCCCACGCCCCCGCCCGGGCACCTGCCCCAGCCAAGGAGCTGCGTGTTCCAGCCAGGGAAGAGCCGTGGAGAAGTCTTTCTGCCTGAGGTGGACCCTCCGCGTGTTGGAAAGAACATGGGGTCAGCGATGAGACGGACCCAGACTGCAGCCTTGCTTCTGCCCCTGCTGGCCCGAGACGATGAGCAAGCCATTTAAACCTCACTGAGACTCAGTTTCCTCATGTGCAATGCTGGGATAATCATACCACCTTCCCAGCTTCTTACGCAAGTTCAACGAGAACACAGGTGAAATAGTACCTCCCCTCCCCTCCACAGAATCCTGTTGTTCCTGTGAGACGAGAGAGGGGTACCTGAGGGCAGGTTTGGGAACCTACACAGCCCCAGGTAGCTATTTTCTCCTGGCGGGAAGGGAAGCATCACATCATCTTACAGCAGAACCACAGCAGGATGGGACTTAATTATATGTGGCTGCAAGTCAGCCACAACCTGGGATACTGCATCAGCTCTTCCAGAAAATGACCAAGGGCTTCTTGAAAGGTGACAACTATTTTTAAATAACTAAACTGGAAAAAAAAAAAAAAAAAAGAGAGAGAGAGTTTTCTTCTCTCTCCTCTCAGCTTAAGGCAGATGGGCCCAAGGACTAACTTAGATCAGGGTTTATTATGAATCTTGGGGCTAATTTTTTTTTTCCCCTAGAGTTCCTAAGCGTTCCAAGCACACAGCCTAGAAATAATCATGGAAACAGATTACCTGATTCCTGACACACACGTCCAGGAAGTTTAATTTATCTGGTAGTGCAATCTTTCCCTGGAGTCTCTAATGGAGCCCAGAAGAGACGGCAAAGGATGGGGCCGCAGTGAGGCTACCATGGCTCGCAGGGCTGCTCTCAGGAGGCACAAAGCAGAGGAAGGGGCAGGAAAGTGTCTCACTGGGTCTGGGGCATTGTCCGAGATGCAGCCCAGCTCCCCTCTCCAGCCCAGAAGAGACCAGCGGGCTATTGCACTAGCCCACTAGAGGTACTGAAACACTTTCCAGGGGCCAGGCGGGCCCTCCAGTGGTTTCAGGGCAACCATTTCCATTCTGTACGTATTCATTTCTACAACTGATCTGACCGGAGGGGAGCAGGGTCCTGGAATCCTCCTGGCTCCCTGCCCCTTTCACAGATACTCTTCTGACTTTCAGGAGTGTGTTGCCCTTGGGTGAAAAACATCTCAGGGTGTCCAACCAAGGGACAGTTCAGACTTGGTAATGGGTTCAGAAAGTGTATCACTCTGATAATTAGGTAGTGAATTTTGTTGCCAATCCCGTGGTTTCCAGTTGGCTTCCTGCAACAAGAAAGGAAGAGCTGAACGCTTGTCCATTCATCAAACAATTTTGGGTGATAGATGATCTTGTCATTTTTGACACATAACTCAGAAGGTGTTCTATTACCAATTGAGTAGCATTGATATAAGAATACTCCTTCCATCAGTCAGAAAGAGAGAGACAAATATCATATGATATCACTTATATGGGGAATCTAAAATAGGACATAAATTAACTTCTCTACAAAACAGGAACAGACTCACAGACATAGAGAACAGCCTTGTGGTTGCTGAGGGGTAGGGGGATGGGATGGGGTGGGAGATTGGGATTAGCAGATGCAAACTATTATGTATAGAATGGATGGACAACAAGGTCCTACTGTATAGTACAGGGAACTATATTCAATATCCTGGGATAAACCACAATGGAAAATTATATATATTTATAAATATATTATATATATTATACTATATATTATATATAGTATATAAATATATATAATTTCTGTACACCAAAAAGTAACACATTGTAAATCAACTATACTTCAATAAAATAAATTTTTAAATAAAGAATACTCCTTCCAGTCCTATCTAATTTGTGTGAACAAGGTTTCTCAACACCAATAGCTCGAAAAATGAGGCACTGGCACAGAACTGATACTGAAACTAAGCTCAGTTTAGCAATGATATGTGCATTGATTAAATAAGTAAATAATCTCCCATCCACCTCATCAAGAAGGGCATTTCCAATAAAGTTTTGCTTTGGGGGTTTAACAATAAATTTATGTAGTTTCGATTCACAGTTTGTTTGACTAAAAATAACCACAAGATTTAAGAACATGTTTTGGGTTTAAATATTAGCCAGTAGTGAAAGAAGGGGCTCAGGCCAGTGCAAGAGAGCCATTTCAAGACCTCAAGAAAGAGGGCAACTGGTGCATTTTTACTTGGTAGTTCTGTTCCACAATCATCACACTTATATAGACCACCCCAAATTCCTTTGGGTTACTCACCCAAAGGAAGGAAGAACAGACTTTTAGAGCTAGAAACATGTCAAGTGGCTTTATTTTTATTTCTGTCTTATTCCGGTATCAATGTTTTGTTCCACAGGAAGCGAAAAGTATATATGCCTGCACTTTTTTTCCGGAAAAAGTTCATCCCTAACCTCTTCCTCTTGTTCTGCAAAGCAAAGACTACTGGGACTCTAAGGAAACTCAAAAAGTATACCGTTCAATCTCATCTCTTTACAAACAAGGAAAGCGAACCCAGGGAGTTGCGACAGTCACAGTGTTGGAAGGTTCTGGCCCAGAACACAGATGCTCTGACCCCAGCCAGGGAGGAGCATTCCCCACCCCCAAGTCATTATGGCTTTCATGGAGCACATGTGAGCTCCACTCTGCACAGCTGACATCCTGAGACTTTCATTTACCTTTTTTTTTTCCTCTATTAAATATTGTTTCCTGGCTCCATTGCTTTTTTCCATTTCTGGTTTTCTCTCTCACTTTTGTGGAATAAATCTTTACAGCTTCTTATGCGAAGGTTCACGGTCAGTAAAATGTGTAATTCCCTTTTCCTCTGAAAATGTCATTATTCTTCCCTCACACTTGAGTCCCAGTTGGTCTCAGTAGTAAATTCTAGGTTGAAAATAATTTCCCCTCCGAATTTTGTCATCTACCGTTCAGGGCTGTGTGATACCATTTTGACTCCTAATCCTTTTTGTACGTGACCTGGTTTCCCTCTTGTAACTCTGTGTCGTTAATCACTATTGTTCTGAAATTTCATAAAAGTAGATTTCTTATGCGTTTGATTTCTTGTTGATTGTTTGTTTTATTTGTCATGGTCCCAGACACTTGGTTGGTTACTATGTGGACTGTCATGTCCGTCCGTTCCAGAAAACCTTCCTGCACTATTTGTTTGATAATTTTCTCTCTTCCATTTCCTCCGGAACTGACATTAGATGATTTTTTGTTTCTTTTAAATTGATCCTCTTAATGTTCCCATCATTTCTCTCCTGCTTTCCATTACTTGGTCATTTAACTTTTACATTGTGGAGTATTTCCTCAATTATATCCCCCATTTGTTTTACTCCCATACTTTTAGTTTCCAAGAGCCTTTTAGCGAGACCTGATTTCTGTTTTATTCTGAGAGCAACGCTCTTGCACGACTGCAATGCCATCTTGTACCTGTTTGGAGATATTAAATTACACAGTATTTTAAGTTTTCTTCTCTGCCCTGCATAGTTTCTTTCCTCTTCTCCTGTTCATTTTGGACTCTTGCCTCAAATGCCTGGTAATCCTTGACACCCTTTTATTATATGTGTCAGAGCAAGGCTCTAAGAAAGACACTGGAAGCTCTAAATATGTGAATAAGGCTTCTCACCTGGTGGCCTCCACATTGGGCACTTCCAGATTTCACTGTGTGGAGCTATTTTCTCTGGGAAGGAATTCCCAAATCCCCACCCCTGCGTATAGCTGCAGGGACTCTGTGAGCAGAGCAGGGAAAAGGGGCAGGGAGTGGGTTAGGGGATCAGACTTTCATTTCATACCTGTTTTTATCCCTACACCACACCCCTTCCCCCCCAAATTGTACCTGAAACGTCCAGGACCAGAGCTCCTTCTATTTAATTTGTCCAGAACATAAACCTGCAGTCTTCTGAGTGGAGTGGGGCAGAGCTAGAAAACCAGGAGCCCTGGATGGAAACAGTGGTCCTGTTTCCCATTTCCAGCCTCCAGCTTGCCTCCAACTTTCTGTGATGCTACCAGGTCCAGAGCCTTCAAGGGGTTTTATGGAATTAAATAGCTTGTTTTCCTTCAGTATTCCCTGCCTACACACATTAGAATGTAGTTTCTTCCTCCTTACTTAGTTCCTCTCTCCCACCTGTTTTCCATCTTGTAGAAATCTGTTTAAATCTCTTGTCCACTGGGGGCTCCTGTCTGCCCTTCTTAGCCCTCTGAAGCCCTACACTTTTGTCCTGTAATGTTATTTTAGGGTGGTATGGGCAGAGAGGTGGGGAGAGAGGAAAGATACATACATGGATGTAATCTGTTCTCTTTTATTGGGTCTTTTATTTTCTTCTATTGTTGTTTAGTTTCAAAGTTAAGCTCATAGTATGAATTGGGAACGTTTACATCTTTTTCTAGGCTCTGGGAAAGTTCCTATAGTTCTTGGTAGAATTTGTCCAAAACAGGATCTGGGCCTTATATCCTTTCAAGGGTTGGATTTTAGACTGCCTTTTCCATTTTTCTATGGTAATCGGTTTATTTAGGTTTTCTACTGCTTCTCAAACTTTTTCAAAATGTGGTGTTTGGAGCTTCTGGGTCTCCAGTCCAGATCTTTTACCTTTTGTTTCATTCTTTATTTTTTTTTATAAATTTATTTATTCATTTTTGGCTGCATTGGGTCTCCGTCGCTGCACGCGGGCTTTCTCTAGTTGCGGCAAGTGGGGGCTACTCTTCGTTGCGGTGCACAGGCTTCTCACTGTGGTGGCATCTCTTGTTGTGGAGTACAGGCTCTAGGCGCACAGGCTTCAGTAGTTGTGGCTCTCGGGCTCTAGGGCGTAGGCTTGGTAGTTGTGGCGCACGGGTTTAATTGCTCCATGGCATGTGGGATCTTCCCAGACCAGGGCTCGAACCCGTGTCCCCTGCATTACCAGGCGGATCCTTAACCACTGTGCCACCAGGGAAGTCCCTGTTTCATTCTTTCGTCTGTTTGTTCTATAGTATAAAAACCCAGGACATAGAGGCATTATTCACAATAGCCAAAAGGTGGACGCAACCCAAGGTTCCATCAATAAATGAATGGATCAGCCAGAGTGGTGTATGGTTACAATGGAATACTATTCAGCCATAGGTAAGAGGGAAATTCTGACACATGCTACATCATGGACGAACCCTGAGGACATGATGCTCAATGAAATCGGCCAGTCACAAAAGGACAAATGCTGTAGGACTCCACTTATATGAGGTCCCTAGTGTAGTCAAAGGCATAGAGACAGACAGTAGAAGGATGGTTTCCAGGGCCGGGGTCGGGGGAGGGGGGCAGGAATGGGAAGTTAGTGTTTAATGCAGACAGGGTTTCAGTCTTGCAAGATGAAAAGAGTTCTAGGGATGGATGGTGGTGACGGTTACACATGATGTGAATATACTTAATGGCACTGAGCTGTACATTTTGAAACGGTGACAATGGTAAAGTTTATGTTATGTGTATTTTACTGCAATTTTTTTAAAAATTAATCTACATTTTTTAAAAATCAGGGAGAATTTCTTTTTTTAATTAATTTTTTTTTTTCATGGAAAGGCATTTTATTTGAAATATAGCAGTGTGTACATGTCAATCCCAAGCTCCCAAACTATCCCTGCCCCCTACCCTTCCCCATAGATAGAAGAGTACAGTCTATAAACTTTTGAGACTGAATCCGGCCCCTGGCAGTGAAAGCACCAAGTCCTAACCACTGGACCGCCAGGGAACTCCCCCCAAACCAGGGAGAATTTCTTGCTTTGACCATTTGGTGTCTGGATTTATTTTTTATATTTAGTTACTCATTCCATATATGGAAGGATTTTTAAAATTATCTTATTTTGAATTTATAAAATTTCTACTTGATTCTTTTTTAACATCAGTCATTATTGTGTTGTGATGATTCCTCCCAATTAGCCCATCATAAGGTAATAATTATCTATATTTTAAAGTATTTTTCTGTTTTCACTATTGGCAGGGGAATGATTTGCCCCCTTGTTAAGCTTGGTGGTTCTCTTTCATGAGGTTGATCTTCTGGAAAGGCCGGTGATTCTTGCGCTTCCCTTCATCTGGGGGATTCCCTCTTTGCCTGTAGACCCATTTATTCTGTGGACCTCACTCCAGGGAATTATGAGCAGGGGTTTTCTGGGTGTGAGCAGGTCTCCACTCCTCCCTGGGTTCAGTAGCCTCTGGGGACACTTCCTTCCGTCTCAGCCCCAAGTACTCACTCTCACTGTCCTAGTCAGTGGACAGAAGTCATTACTTCTTGAAGTAGGAGTTGGAAAAGGGGGTTGCCTAGCCCAGCTCACCTTCCAAAGGCAGCTTCCAACTACACCCCTAAAGTAAGACTAGGGGTCTCCTACCTGAGCCTGTGTTTCTGTCTGGAGACTCTGGGCTTCCTCACATCACTGCATCTCATGGCGGCCTTTCATGGATTGTCCCGTGCTTTGGCTTTTCTGCTATTCTTGTTGTCCACCCCCTGCATCTTCAAAAACTGTCCTCCATCCTTACTGGCTCATGGCATGCCATCTTATTTTTTCGTGTTGTTATCCTTTCAAGAAACTTTCATACAGGTGTTCAGCGCACCCCCTCACATCCTTCCTTTGTCTCCTTTTGAGAAACCTCTCTGGGTACGACCAGGTTTCTTCTTAGGCCAACACCCAGTGGGTGGACTGAATATCTTTGCAAGGTGCTGACTGTTCCCCATGCTGGGCTGGACCTGTAGAGTTAGTGCCCGGGACATGGACGCAAACAGACAAAGGGGACCTTATGGCCAGTGGAGGTGCTTCCCACCAGGCTGCTAGGTGAGTGAAGCTCATCATTTCCCACTTCCCCAGCCTCACAAGCACGTCCCCGGGAGCGCAGGTGACCCACGGCTGTGTCCTGTGTCTGGGAGCAGATCGTCCAGAGGAGACACTGGCAGTTTTGATACCAACGCCATAAAGAATCAATGCACAGCCATGGGGTAGAGAGGACATAGGCATCCTTTTGTTCACAGCAATTAATGCATTCCAGCCAAGCCAGTTCTGGGCAGGGGGCAGAGGGAGTCACCACAAAATGGCCTTTGTCTGAACTCCCATAAAAAATTCCAGCCAGTGGGAGTGAGCACAGACAGAGTCCAGGGACTCGATTGTAGATGTCCCAGATCTCGGCTTTTACAGCGAAACTATTCCAGGAATTCGTGGACCGTGGTCTATCCAAGGAGGAGGAGAGCAAATACCTCCTCAAGAAAAGGTGCTGCTTTCAAAAGAGCTGATTTGATGGTTGAGGATTTATTGTTCTAAAAAGCTCTAGATCTCTCTAGAAAGCTGGGTGGGTTCTTTTGTTAATGCAGTTAGATAGAGCCATAGAGAGATATCTTTCCATCTTCACTCACCCGACACCTACACCCAGTTCCCTCATGACACACAGAAATAGGTATGTGGCCATTTGGTTCACAGCTAAATAACCTTAAAACTGTATTGCATCTTTCTAATGACAGACACACAATAAAACTTGCTCACTATGTAGTTATCATTATCTCTGCTTTAGAACTGGGGGAAATGGTGATCCAAGTGGTTAGGTAGCTGGATGAAGGTCAACTGGCAGGGCTGAAATGTTAATCCAGGTCCACCTTCGTTACCTGGACGTCAGATCCACCACATGGTAAGATGGCCCAGGTCGGAATATTGCCTCCTTGACCATAAGCTGTAAGATGAGCACATCTCTGTGCTTTGCTTTCCTCGGCTCTACAGTGACCACGACCACACTGCCTCCATCACAGAAATTCTCCAGCATCCAGTGATAGACAGTGGGGCGACCTATAGAACAGAAGCCGGCACTTGTGAGCAGTAAATGGACCTGTTTCAATTAGGTCAAGGGCACAGAGGAAGAGCCTGCCCAAGATTAGGAGGATGTGCTTCGAAAGATTTTTCCAACTTGGAGGGATTTGCACTGATCCACATATTTTTAGTCTCATTTTGAGCTAATCATGTACACTCAGAAGGGGGCTGGCCATATTAACGATGCACTTTGCTTTCTTTTTCTTTTTTTTGGCAGCGTTGGGTCTTCACTGTTGCACACAGGCTTTCTGTAGTTGCAGCGAGCGGGGGCTACTCTTCGTTGCGGTGCACGGGCTTCTCATTGCGGTGGCTTCTCTTGTTGTGGAGCACGGGCTCGAGGAGTGCAGGCTTCAGTAGTTGGTGCTCATGGGCTCTAGAGCGCAGGCTCAGTAGTTGTGGCGCACGGGTTTAGTTGCTCTGCGGCATGTGGGATCTTCCCGGACCAGGGCTCGAACCTTTGTCCCCTGCATTGGCAGGTGGATTCTTAACCACTGCGCCACCAGGGAAGTCCCTAATGATGCACTTTTTGACGACCAGGACATTAGCTGAGGGCAGATGCCTTAAGGGCTGACCACCACTGGGCAGAGTGGACAAGAGGAACAGGGCAAACCCTAGTGTCCTGGTGTCCACTCTAGAGGGGACGCCCTAGCTTTCCTTTTGTCCAAGAAGATAGGATTTGCTCCATGAACTCTCCTAAGAACCTTGAATAGAAGGCATGCGATGGGGCTTCTCCTTCACTCACTGGGGGCCTTCACGCCTTCATCTGCACAAATAACGAGAGGAAAGGAGTCCTCATCTACGCTTTCCTGTAGTTCTAGAAACATAAAATTCTGCAGCATTACTTCTTTGTGAAAATCAACCATGGTTTGTCTCAAGGCTGGATTCCAGCCAACTACCACAAAGGAGCAAATCCACATCTCTGAGCGATGCACAGTGACTTCAGTTGAATTGAACCAACTCTCAGCTGTCAAACTGGAAACAGTGCGAGCAAAGCCTTTGCACAATAATAACAAAGCACCATAAGACATGCTTGGGCTCGTCCTAGGTGGTAAATTCACCTTCTTACCTTGTACAGAATACTTGTTGGGTGTTTCACCTCTAGTGATTCATTTCCACTGGACTTTGGCATATAACTTAATTCTTATGAGGTTTGAATGTTTTATTAGTGGGAGGGTAGGAACAGGTTGTGGGTTTCATGCCTACACTGAAAATCATCTCATGGGTCCGTCCTGACCCACCTGAAATGATTCACCATGTCTTCATCACCGTCGTCAGAATAGCTGCCCTTCCTCAGTCACTGTGTTCCCCCCGGGGCTCACAATAAATATCCTTACACGACTCACAACCCTGCAAGGGAGGGGGCCCCGGGTTAGTTAGAATTGAGGAGTCACTTTCCCATCCTGCTGGAGGGTCTTCACTATGATGAAATATATTAATGCAGTTGAAGTTTAGTTATTTTGAGTTACAGATAATCAATATATAATCAATATGTGTACAGCTGATTCTTGTTATTCACGGCAGTTCTGTTTTATAAAGTCACCGAGAACACTGCATTAGCGAATCCTGAACCTTTGCTCCTGGGGGAAATATAGGGCTAGGCTCCTGGGAGCCTTTGATGACAACATTTTCATCGACCAATCGACACATAACCTTGTTTTATGTGTGTTTCTGTTTAAAGACACTTTAATATACATCGTTGATTCACTAAACTCACGGCCATCAGCACTACAACAGGTGCCCGACAAAGCTTCCCTAACACGTGTGTTTCCTCCATAAGGGACCATCACAGCCTACTTGCACTTAGGATCACTGGACAGCAACTCAGCGCTATTCCTGGAAGCCGTTCTAAACGCAAAATCACCTGCAAAACGTGCAAAAACCCACACAGCTGTGAGTTTCTAGACATTTCTGAGCATACCACCCTCTCGCTTTTGTAGTAACTTATTTCCACTGGACTTTGATATATCACTTTCTTTTTATGAACCTTAATATTCTGCTTGCTAGAAGAACAGGAAAACGAGTGACACTGATATTTACGCAACATGTGGCTACACCCATCTGGCCCGGAGTCAGAAGGCATGACTCACTGGGCCCTACATGGTTGTTTAACCTCTAGGCAAATCTCAGACAACACACATGCCTTACAGTGCGAACTCTGGAGCCAAAGAACGACCGTCAGGTGACAGCTCACCACATCACAACTCTGCTTCCTTAGAGTATCAATAAACTTCTTTTCAAGGTTGAATTTGCAGACTGAAATGTTGCAAATTCACCGTGCATGGTGACTGGAGTTAATAATACTGTATCTCATCACAAGAAAAAATAAAGTGTACTACAAATAACATTACGAATAGTCATCTCAAATACGAACCGTACAGATTCATTTGTTAATTTTCAGTGCGCCTTAATCCAAACAATCAGGATTATCGATAGTATCAGAATAATGAAAATCACCATGATCGCCATGCTTATTAACATCTGAGCTGTCCCTGGGGAAGGAGAAGGGCAAGAGAGCACAAGGGTTATGGTAGGAGTTTGCTTCAGCACAGGAATGGGGAAAGACAGCCGTATTCAACCAGAGCTTGCATTTTTATTGTTTGAAATGACATCGTAAGAACATCTAGCAAACGCTAGCCCAGAGATGGCAGATAAGAGAATCTGCTGCGTCAGCTCTAGCTCATGAGGGGTGGTCCCTCGGAGCCCTCCTGCAGAGGATTCTGCCATCAAGCTTAGTGGGAAACGGAGCCACACACGCAGGACGTCAAGTCTGACCTCATGCGGGCTCTGTGATAACTGCTTTCTACGCACCAGCTCATGGATTCATCCCAAGGAGCACCGTTAATATCGCCATTTTATGGATGAAGAAACTTGCACAAGATCCATCGACTAACAAAGCTGCCCAGGGGGATTGTCAAGGTGCTTCACTGTCAGAACCCTCTAGCTGGGAGGCAGTGCCTTTGAATGTGGTAGTTCCTGCTTATAACACTTAGCAGCCTTGAGACTGTGGGCATTTTTTTAAACCTCTCTATGCCTTCATTTTTTAACCCACCTCACAGAGGCAATCATAGTATCATAGTAGCGTAGGGTTGTTATGATTGGGACAGTGCCTGGCAGACAAAATGTGAGCTATCATTATTGTCGTTGCTGACCTGCCAGCAAGCACCGTCCACGGTGACTCAGATGTTGCATCCCCAGCCCTACCCAAGGAGTGAGCGGCCAAAGTCCTTTGATGGGAAAATAATGTAAGTTCATCCAAAAAGGATGAAGCTGCCTCTTAGCAGATCAACTTTGCTCAGACTACATAAAACCGCCCGTCAGGTAATCTGCCTTTATGGCAGGTCATCAAACTATGCCAAACAGTACAAAACTCCTTTCCCAAAGACCCCAGAAATGACGCCATATGTACAAGTTGAATGTGCCTTTATTGCAGAGATGATCATAGCACATTGTAGCAAACAGAAAACGCAAATGAACAGAAAGATGAAACTAAAAAGCACCCACAACACACCCTCTGAGATATAACCACTATCGACGAGTTTGCATATATCCTTCCAGACTTTTTCTACCTCTATATGTGTATTTATTTTTCACACACACACACACACACACACACACACAAAAGTAATCATATGGTTTTGCGGCTTAGCTGATTTCATTGGCTGCGTGCATTTGGGACCCTGGCAGCCTGCCAGCAGCCGTCCCAAGCACCTGTCCGATTTTCCTGACCCAATGAGGTTGGCATCTTTAAAACCACTCTCAAAGGGGAAAATTAGTGCTTTGAGAGCTTAAGTAAACTCGCCAAAGTCCACAGAGCCGGCAGGCGTCAGAGCCAGGCTTCATCGCCGGCACCAAGTCCTGTTCTGCAAACCAAGCCTTATGCTTCCGCAGAGCCTTTGCAGACACGAATCCACTGGGACAGAACCAGACTTTATTTGACCCGCCTCCCATGACTGTGCACGTAGAATATTATCAGTTCTTTTCACTATTATGAACAATGTGGCACCAAATATCTTTATATATCCTTTAGTTATTTTCTTAGAAAAAAATATTTCTAGAACCAGAATTGCTGGATGAAAAGGTTTGTATGTTTAAGGCTACTAATACATAGTACTAGGTCAGCCTCCAAAATACTGCACCATTGAAAACCCTCCATAGTCCCTTTCCCACGTCATGTACCCCTTTCATCAACAAGTATGTATTAAGCACCTATTAGAGGCAAGGCACTTATTAAGCACCACGCATTTGTATTCATTGGATTTTTATTATATGATAATATAACGTAGATGGAAAGGTACATATTTGTTCACTGACCCTCACAATAATCCAGGAGAGAAGCAGAGAAGGAAATGCTTCGGAAGAGGAAATAGACACCCACGGAGATTCAGGAGCCCACCTGAGGTCACACCGCTGGCAAGGGACGGAGCAAGGATCAGGGCCAAACCCATCAGGCTCCAACGCAGAAGAGGTCTTGCCTTTCTGCCGCCCAGCCAACCCCAGACAGCAAGGATCATCTGAGGGGTTTTGTGCAATTTCCTGTCCCTTCCCCACACGCTGCCTATTTTGACCATCAAAGGGAAACATGCAGAAGAGCTGACTGAGGGAAAGTTGAAAATGGGGTGACACTTCCTGAACTTCAAGGCTGGCTGGAGTAGGGTGGTTGTCCAGATTCCGTCCATCGAAAGAAACCCAGCAGCAGATGCATGGCAAGGTGACGGCTGCGCACACCAGCCGCAAAATGATGTTGAAACTGGAAGAGATTCCAGCTAGCATGTGGCCCAGCTCCTTTATTTTACCTCCTCAAATGGCAGCCCTGCTCTCTTTCCATAAATCTTTTCTGAACAAGCCCAGAGGGTCCTGAGTCCTTTCTCCTAATGTCCAGAACCCTCCTCTCATCCCAGTGGCCCATCAGTGCCAAAGGAAAGTACCTGGAATCTTTATCTCCATGTCTCACCCTTCACAATCCTGCTGGAAAAATGTAAAACTCCTATGTGAAAAAAATGTCAACAAAACATAATAACAAACTGGTAAAAAAAAAAAATCTGCACATCATGTGAAATATATATGTAAATATTAATTACTAAACAGATCGTACAGATCAACAACAACAAAAAGCCAAACAATCCCATAGAAAAATGGCAAATAGTAACAAACAAGCATTTCAGAGAAAAAGAAACACAAATAGTCAGTCCACTTAAAAGATGTTAAATCTCACTCATAATTAAAGTCAAACCAAAATAAAGGCGATTATTTAATGAATAAATAGCAAAAGTGTAGTGAAAAATAAAACAATGGTATCTCCTTTTAAATAAAGCTAGCAAATATTTTAAAATATTTCTCAGTCTTTGGCTTCTCCTTGCTTTTTCTGTCATCCCGGTAACATGGAGGGAATGTTTCTATTATTTGCTATACTAACTGAACAATTTTTTTTTAAAGTTAAACATATACTTACCATATGGCCCAGCCAGTCTGTGTCTAAGTATTTATCCCAGAGCAATGGAAGCATATGTTTATACAAAAACATACACCTAAATGTGTATAACAGCTTTATTTCTAATACCCCCAAATCAAAAACAACCCAAATGCCCATCAATGGGTGGGTGAATAAACTAAATGTGGTCTATCCATCTGACGGAATACTACTTAGCAATACAAAGGAATGAACTATTATTACATACAGCAACATGGATGAATCTTAAAATACTTATGTCAGACAAAAAAAGACTACAAACTATACTGTATGATTCCCTTTGTATAATATTCCAGATAATGCAAACAAATCTATAGTGATTAAAAAGTAGATCAGGGGCTTGCCTGGTGGCGCAGTGGTTGAGAGTCCGCCTGCCGATGCAAGGGACACGGGTTCGTGCCCCGGTCCGGGAAGATCCCACATGCCGCGGAGCGGCTGGGCCCGTGTGCCATGGCCGCTGCGCCTGCGCGTCCGGAGCCTGTGCTCCGCAGCGGGAGAGGCCACAACAGTGAGAGGCCCGCGTACCGCAAAAAAAAAGAAAAAAAAAAAGTAGATGAGTAGCTCCCCAGGGACAGGGTAGGGGCAGGGAGAAATGAGAGGGTGGGGCAAGGAAATTTTAGTGGGTGGTGAATATGTTCACTACCTTGATTGTGGTGATTGTTTCATGAATATACTATATGTATGTAGGTATGTATGTATGTATAGAACTTAAAAATTCTTTATGTCATACCCAGACAAAATTATAATTCAAAAAGACACATGCACCCCTATGTTCACAGCAGCACTCTTCACAATAGCCAAAACATGGAAACAACGTAAATAAAGAAGATGTGGTACATATACATAACGCAATGGAACATTACTCAGCCATAAAAAAGAACAAAATAATGCCATTTGCAGCAACATGGATGCAACTGAGATTATCATACCAAGTGAAAGAGAAAGACAAATACCATATGATATCACTTACGTGTGGAATCTAAATTATGGCACAAATGAACCTATCTACAAAACAGAAACAGACTCACAGACATAGAGAACAGACTTGTGGTTGCCAAGGGGGTGGGGGAAGGAGGAGGGAAAGACTGGGAGTGTGGGATTAGTAAGTGTAAACTATTATATACAGGATGGATAAACAAGGTCCTACTGTATAGCACGGGGAACTATATTCAATATCCTGTGATAAACCATAATGGAAAAGACTATAAAAAAAGAATGTCTATATGTATATAACTGAGTCCCTTTGCTGTTCAGCAGAGATTAACACAACACTGTAAATCAGCTATACTTCCATTTTAAAAAATTAAATTAAAAAAATTTTAAATTTGTTTCTGTCAATCATACCTCCACTAAACAAAGGCTAGCTATTAAACAACACCATAACTTGCCTTGTTCTCCCCGGCATAGCCATCTACCTCGTGTTACCCTGTGATTTCTAGTTTCTCCTGCCCTCATTTTTGGGGCTTCCGTTTTTTTTACAGTTGTTTGTACTTCTTTATTTGTTGTTTGAATATTTAAATATTCACTGCATGAATTTTCTTCGTGTTCCTATATTTTTCCATCAGCTTCTCTCTCTTATGAATTTGAACCAAGAAAAAAACCTGGAAATAACAGTAAGATCATCGCAACAAATGCAAGGCAGGGAGAGCAGAAGTGATTATCACCCATCATGGAGAAGGAGACTCAGTTCAGAGCAATTCAATCTTCTGCATAAGATCCTGGTCGAGGGCCGTTTCTGCTACACCTCATACCATCCACCCTCTTACTCACTTAGATGCTGACAAGAAGGGAAAATATTTTTCCCTTTGTCCCCACACTTCAGCCTCAGCCCGGAGGTCAAAGAATCATTGAAACTTCCAGTTTACAACCTGTGATTTCCACAGGAGCTGGGGTTGATGATCTGATGTGGGAGAGTCTGTGAAATTCACTGGGTCTTGTTTGATGGGGGAGGTGGGGTACATCCATGCACGGGGTCTCCCTGTTCCCAACCCTCTGCATCCCATCCTGGGTGAGTAAGTCCAGTACTGTCTGTTCCACATGGACCACCCTAGATTCCTAGAGTCCGTGTGGCCTCCTGACCAAAGATTACAGCCACCCATTCAGCTTTCCCAGGGAGCTCTGCCCTGGGACTGGGGCATATCTGCCATGTTCCTGGGCCTTTCACTCTGTCTCAGAGGGGAGAAGGGGTATGCATCAGAATGCATGCATCAAAACCAGTTTGTAAATCCCTAACTAATCTCCATCACTCTGCCACCTCCCACCTCCTCCAAAAGCCCACTCTTGACACCTACAACTCGCGCATTCCTTCCTTTATGAGGCAGGCACATAGAATCTTAAGCAACATTAATTTTACGATCCAAAAGGACTCCCCAGAGCCCACGAAATGAGATTAGTGTGGCAAAAACTGCAGGTTAACCGAATTAACGTCCATTCCCGCTTCCTTCCTTGGTAATAGAACCCTAACTAGTAGTTGGGAACATTGCTGATCGGAAAAGGAAAAAAGCTGATTTCCAGCCTCCCTCACAGTTAGGTATGGCCAGGAGACTAAGGTCTGACCACTGAGACAGGAGCAGGAATGCTGCGTGGAACTTTCTGGAAGGAAGGCTGCTTAAAAGAGCTGCCTGAGATGCGAGGGGCTCGTCTTTCCTGCCTGGAGGGCAGATGCCCTGGCTGAAGTTCCATCGGCCTTGGAGGACCAGGGGACGAGGAAGCCACACTTTGACGATGGTAGAGCAGGAGACAAAAACCTGGGTTCCTGATGCCCAAGAGCCTCATACCAGCTCTGAACTGCCCACTTCTGGACATTTTTTATGTGCAAGAGAAATACACGTCTATCCTGTGGAAGCCACTGTTATTTTGAGGGTTTCTATTCTATACATTGGATCCTGATCTAAGCAATGTAGTTCGTCTTCTGTCTCTGTGTCCACAGCACTTTGGTGGCTTATTGAATTCTACTGGGATTATCACCCGATGTTCACATCTCTCCACTAGACTGTATTTGGTAGGAGCACGGACCGTATTTTAGTAGTCTCCAGACGCCTGGTACCTCCGTGTCGAGCATGCAGCAGGTACCTGGGGAATATTTTTAAATATCTGAAGGAATGAATTTCCAAGATAAAATTCAAAAGCTGTCTGAAGGTGGGGAGCTCTATAATCTTTGCCCCTGGGGTAACCCCTGCTCCTCTAGGTGACTCATGATGTCTGGCCCCAGGGCTTCCCTCCCTGGCAAACTCAACTCGCTGGAGACCAGAAATATGGGTGTAAAAAAAGCCATTGTTAGCTCCCCCAGCATCTTCCCCCTCTCTCGCTGATGACAAAACGGAGGCTTTGTTTAGGCAAAGTACAGTGTTACATTTCTGACCTCTCAGACCCCAAACCTTCAGGAATGGAGAAAAAAACAATTTTACCATTACTCCTTGTATATCCAAGCCAACATTTATTTAAAATATCCAAACACTGTTTTAGTATATTTTTCTCTGTCTCAGATTTCTACCCAGTTATTGAAGACCACCCCCCTCCATCTACCCTTCTATTTGCGGCATGTCCAACATTTCTATCTCCTTATTTACTACTCTCCTTTTTTTCTGTAAATGAATTACCTTTAAAAATATTTGTTGGGCATTCATAAATGCTAAACACTGTGCAAGGTTCGGGGAATATGAAGATAGCTTTGATTACAAGTTGCGTTTGGCCACTAGGTGTAAACCACAAAACACAACTTGGCAATTGCTGTAATGGAGGTGCCAGACACAGTGGTTGCCTTGAGGAAGGACCACCTCAGTTTTTCCAAGACAGTTGGAAGAAGCTTCATGGAGACCATGGTGGCTGGGAGGTCCTTGAAGGACCATCAGGAGGTCAGCAGAAGAGCAGAGGGGGCAAGTATTTTGTGCAAATGTGAGTTGAGTGAGAAATATTCTAGACGGCATGGGTGCATGTGAGGAGTGAGGCAGATCATGCCATGGCAGGTGGTCAGAGGTGAGGCTGGACGGATGGGCATGGGTTAGACCAAGCAGGGCTCAGAAAGCATTGTATCCCAGTTTGGACCATCACCTGCAGACGCTGGAGAGATATGGAAGGGATATGTGCTGTAGAGTCATCTCCATGATGATGTCCAACTTTAGAACGACCTCCCTGGCAGGAGTATGGAGAACACACAGGGGTGAAGCCCAGAGCAGGCAGCCATCGTGATACTCCAAGTGGGGGATGATGGGTAGGGCTCTGAGAGATGTTAAGGTCTTGGAAACAGCAGGGCTCAGTGCCCACTGAATTTGGGGGTGACGGTTTTGACTTTGTGCAAGTACGTGGTAGATACATTTGAGATAGAAATCACCCCATCACTTCTACTTTTCTTGGATATTATCTTACCTAGGAGAAGAGGCTATGGGTGGAGGGAGCATCTCCCTCAGCAGAGAGGCTGAGCCAGGGGAGATGCTGGCCCTTCATTTTACACTGCCCAACCATCCCTCCCCACTTTATGCTGACCCGTATTGACCTCCACCTTCCCCAACACCCATGCCTGTGTTGCCCATCCCATCCTACTCTCTCATTTCCAGTAGCTCTCGCTTTTAGAGAAGAGTACATGGCAGACCATGGGCTGTATCAATCATCCGAGCATCTCTGAAGCAGGGAGACTGGGGCTGGGCACTTCTTCATTGGAAGATGCCCAACCCACGGTAGTCAGTCCATGAGAACAAGACAGGTGCCAGGTGGGCAACCACTGGCCTTGGGGATTGGGGGTTGGGCAACCAAGAGAGTTACCCGGGCCAGGTCTGTGCTCCGACCTGCCTGATCTCTTCACACTCTCTTCTAACATCCCCCAGTGACTAGAGGGAATATTTGTACTGCCTGGGGGAGAAAAGAGAATTGAGTCCCTCTTAGGCAGCAAAGAATAGGAAGAATATATTTTCATTCTATACATCTCTTTGAACTTAGTCACCTGGTCACATCTAGCTAGCTGCAAGGGAGGCTAGGAGATGCCTTTATTGTGGATGACCATATTCCCAATTAAAGACTGGGAGTTCTAGGCTTGTGATTGCCAAGGGGGAGAGGGTGGGGGAGGGATGGATTGGGAGTTTGGGATTAGCAGATGCAAACTATTATATAGAATGGATAAACAACAAGGTCCTACTGTATAACACAGGGAGCTATATTCAATATCCTGTGATAAACCATCATGGAAAAGAATATGAAAAAGAATGTATATATATATATGTATGTATAACTGAACCACTTTGCTGTACAGCAGAAATTGACACAACATTGTAAATCAACCATACTTCAATAAAATAAATTTTTAAAAATTGGGAGTTTGTGTTGTTGTAGAAGGTGGGGAAAATTAATATTGGACGACAGCTATGAACATCTGCTGCCCCCTTGTTCAGGACTACTTGTTCTACCCAGTCTTTTCTCACACCCTCACCTCCTCCACAAGCCATCTTTCCATTTCCTGAACTCCTAGTTTATCTGACCTTCCCTCCCAGCACATGCATGTCTCTTCCTACTCTCTTATGGCCATCTGTGTTATTTCATTATATCCCCCGCTGTACTTTGGTCACCCATAGGGCAGTATTCTGCGCTGAACTCACTTGAACTTCTCCTGTCCTCACCAGCAATGGGTACATAGGGGGCAATGTTTATCACAGGAATCTACAGTGCTCTGGCCCTTGGCCAACCTCCAAATTCTGAGCCAGTGTCTGTGAGCAGTTTCCACGATGATGGTGATGATGTTTCAGGGGTACAGAATCATAACCCAACACCTGCATACACTGCAAAGTGATCACCACAAGTCTAGTCACCATCCATCACCAAACAGTTGACCCCTTCACCTATTTTCCCCACCCCCCAGTCCCCTTCTCCTCTGAGTTTGTTTTATTTTGTTTGTTTGCTTGTTTTGATTCCCCATATGAATGAAATCATACAGTATTTGTCTTTCTCCGTCTGACTTATTTCAGTTAACATAAGACCCTCAAGGTCCATCCATGTCGTTGCAAATGGCAGGATTTCATTATGTTTATGGTTGAACAGTATTCCATTGTGTGTGTGTGTGTGTGTGTGTGTGTGTGTGTGTGTATCTCACATCTTCTTAATCCATTCAGCCAACAAATAAACACTTAGGCTGTTTCCGTGTCTTGGCTATTATAAATAATGCTGCAGTGAACATGGGGGTGCAGACATCTTTTCGAATTAGTGTTTTCCTGTTCTTTGAATAAACACGCAGGAGTGGAATAGTTGGGTCATATTGGGTTCTTTCTTTTCCTGATAATCCATTAGTAGTGTATAGAAACACCATTGATTTCTGTATATTTATTTTATATCCTGCAACTTGACTATTTATTAGTTCTAACAGATTTTTGGCAGAGTCTTTAGGGTTTTTTATATATATAATACCATGTCATCTGCAAATAGTGACAGTTTTATTTCTTCCTTTCTACTTTTGATGCCTTTTCTTTCCTTTTCTTTCTCTTTTTTCTTTTTTTTTTTTTTTTTTGCCTAATTGCTGTGGCTAAGACTTATGTTGAATAAAAGTAGTGAAAGTGGGCATCCTTGTCTTGTTCCTGATCTCAGAGGAAAAACTTTCAGCTTTTCACTGTTGAGTATGATGTTAGCTGTGGGTTTGTCGTATACGGTCTTCATTATGTTGAGGTATGTTCCCTCTATACTCACTTTGCTGAGAGTTTTTATCATAAACAGATGTTGGATTTTGTCAAATGCTTTTTCTGCTTCTATTGAGATGATCGTGTTGTTTTTATCCTGCTTTTTGTGAATGTGGTACATCACACTGACTGATGTGCAGATATCAAACCCTCCTTCCATCTCTGGAATAAATCCCACTTCATCGTGGTGCATGACCCTCTTAATGTATTGCTGGATTCTGTTTGCTAATATTTTGTTGACAATTTTTGCATCTACGTTCATCAAGGATATTGGCCTTTCATTTTCTTCTTTTGTAGTGTTTTTGTCTGGTTTTGGTATCAGGATAACATTAGCTTTGTAAAATGTTTGGATGTTTTCCCTCCTCTTCTACTTTTTGGAAGAGTTTGAGAAGGAAATGTATTAATCTTCTTTGAATGTTTGGTAGAATTTGCCAGTGAAGCTCTCTGTCCTGGGGTGTTGTTTGTTGGGAGATTTTTTTTTATTACTGTTTCAATCTCCTTACTAGTCATCAGTCTATTTTCTATTTCTCCACAATTCGGTCTTAGAAGAGTGTATGTTTCTAGGAATTTGTCCATTTCTTCTAGTTTGTTTAATTTGTTGGCATATAATTGTTTGTAGTAGTCTCTTAGGATGTCTGTGGTATCAGCTGTAACGTCTCCTCTTTCACTTCTGCTTTATTTATGTGAGCCCCCTCTTTTTTTCTTGATTAGTGTAGCTAAACGTTTGTTGATTTTCAACAGAAAATCTTTTCAAAGAACCAGCTCTTAGCTTCATTGATATTTTCTATTTTTTTTTTTTAGCCTCTGTTTCATTTATTTCCACTCTGAGCTTTATTATCTCCTTCCTTCTATCAGCATTTTTAAAAGCACACCTTTGTTTTTTTTTTAACTTTCAGATCCTCTCTTTTTCTTGAACCCAGAAATATGTCCATATACTGCACTGTATATACTGTACTGTACTGGGGATGGCTTTGAGTGACACCCATACAGACTCACCCCTCCCTTGTAATGACTAGAAAGATCCTTATCATACTTGGTTCCTCCTGCCACGGGACAGGCAGCCTCCCAGGATGCCCTCAGCCTCTTGTGAATATACACACTCCAGGGTCCACCCCATCCCTCTTCTGCAGACACGTCTGAATTCCATCTCAGGCTCATAAGCTGTCACAGAAGTAATCACAGACAGTTACATAAACAATCCCCAGAGCCTCTAATTCTGCAAAAACACAGTGTTATCAACATTTGATGGGTGGATGATTATTGCCTCCAATTTACTGACTCTAGGAATCATTTAGTTGGGCTTAAGTGCAGAACTAGTTTTGAAGTACAGATGGATAACCATGGAGTCTCAGCTGGAGGTAAAGCTAGTGATAGTGGAAAGGACCTGTTGTAGATAAACAGACATTTTGTCAGGTGAGAGAAAGGAAGGGGCTCTGGGGATGTGCCCGCAGAGAGGTCTTTTCTGTCTTTAAACAAAAATGATGTCCAGAGACTCTCATGTTTCGTGAATGATGTTGGATGCTTTCTGTGTATTATTTCTTAGCCTATAACAACTTGAGGGTAGGAACCCCACTTTACAGAAGGGAAAATTGAGGCTCATAGAACAGAACTGATTTGCCCTGGAGCCCATTAATAGATTTTAGATTGGAACTCAGATCTGACTACAGAGCCTGTGGGGTTTCTGCTACTGCATGACTTTTCAGATATTTGACGAACTCTCCTGTGGAACACGGAAGAGCCTTTGGAATGTGTTCAGGTAGGCTGAGCAGGGGTCAGTGGGCAACAGTACAGAGAGGCCAGCGGGGCTCGGGGGCACAGGGGTGGCCTAGGAGGGAAATGGTCTGGCTTCCTAAGTGATGAACTTCCCATCGGGGGCGGGTTTGAGCAGAGGTCTTGAGACCAGATGTCAGAGAGCTGCAGAGAAGGTTACATCTGGCTGGAGGTTGAAACATGGTTTCTAAGGCTCTACCAAGTTCAAGACTGCAGCTAGAAGAGGGCTCTTCATCCGGGCACACAGAGCAGGCTGCTTATGAAGAATGTGGACGTGAGATCAGGCCTAACGTGCCTGAGGAAGGTCGTACAACAGTGTGAATGTACTTAACGCCACTGAACCGTACATTAAAAATGGTTACGATGGTAAATTTTACATCGTGTATATTTTACACAATAAAAAAAAAAAGTCAGTAGAAGAAAAAGAAGTGACAGATCCACTTCTAGACTGAAAACAGCGCAAACACAGGAGGCTTCCAGTGTTACTGTAGAGGACGATGGCCCTGTAGGCTCAGACAAAAGGAGCCTCTCTGCTACAAGACTGGCCATGTCTTGGAATTTAAATAAAGAAGGAGGACTTCCCTGGTGGCGCAGTGGTTAAGAATCTGCCTGTCAATGCAGGGGACATGGGTTCAAGCCCTGGTCCAGGGAGATCCCACGTGCTGCAGAGCAACTAAGCCCACGAGCCACAACTACTGAGCCCGAGTGCCACAACTCCTGAAGCCCGTGTGCCTAGAGCCCGTGCTCCGCAACAAGAGAAGCCACTGCAATGAGAAGCCCGTGCACCACAACGAAGAGTAGCCCCCGCGCGCCACAACTAGAGAAAGCCCACGCGCAGCAATGAAGACCCAAAGCAGCCAAAAATAAATAAAATAAATAACTTTTTTAAATAAAGAGGAGGGATGACCAAAAATTGGTCAATAGCAGTCTTTGCCCACCCACTGTGCTCGTATAAACAGCCTGTGACGTCCGGCAACTCTGAGTCCCATTTCCCTTGCAATTCAGAGGTTGGTCCATCAGAGGTGTCAGGAGGGTCAATGAGGTTTTGTTGTAATGATCAAACATTACAGCTGGCTTGACTGGGCACTTACTACCTGCGAGGCGCATCACGCTTACTTTACTGGAGCAGAGATGCACAGGGTCAGCGGTAGGGAGGAGAGAGGTGGGCCGAGAAGGAAGGAAGGGTGGGAAAGGGCACCTGGGGGAGGCTTCAGGCCTGATGACCAGTGAGCATGACTTCACTGCCTTTCTGGATGGTTCCCCTGGGTGGACAGTACATCCAGCGCTCTGTGGGTGGACAAAGGCTGCTAACAGATTAAAAAAATCTAGGAGAATATTGTTTTCTGTCTAAAGACAAGTTCTTTCTTTTTTTTTTTTTTTGGCTGGGATTCCTTCAAATAATTCAAAGAGCTGGGACTTTGCTTTCATAAATCTAGTGTTCTTACCTGCCAAAAATCTTTGCATTTGTGAAGAGCGGCAGTGTCCTAGGAGAGCCAGTGAGCAGAGTCACGGGAATAGACAAGCCTTTGCCTTTTGGGTTTGCAGGGTTTTTCTCACTTCCATCCCACCCCTGTCTTAGCCTGCACCCTCTACGCCTCAGTTACAGTCAAAGGCGTTTTGGGTTCTCTGCCACCAGCTTCCCCAGACCCCAACCTAGACCTTCAGCTGCAGAAAAGTCTTCCTGAAATCCCGGGTCCATGTCTTGCTTACAAAGCCGGCAAGGATCTTTCTTCCCAAATAGGAGCCCCCAATTTGGTATCATCACAGCCCTGGGGGCCCGCTTCACCTTTTCCATTCCTGTGCACCCTGTACCATCCCCCTTCGCTCTGGTCAAGCCCATCTCCTCCACAACTGGCCCTTCCTGGCCTCTGTGCTTTGCCAAGACTCATCCCTCCCATCATAAAAGCTCCTTTCTCCCCATCAATTCAGGGCTACCAGCTCCTGCGAGACCCAGCTCACTGCCTGCAGGAAGTATTCCAAAATGGCCATTTGAGTTTTGGGTCATTGTGTTCCATGTCTTTGGGTCATTGTGTTCCGTGTCTTCGGGTCCAGAAACATCTTCAAAATGAAGAATGTCTGGTTTTCTATCAGGCTGTGGGCCAGGCAGTCAGTCACTTGCTGTGCAGAGCAGAGGCGGAAAGGGATGGGGGCAGGGGAAGGAGTATCGTACTTCTTCTTAAACAGCTTTCCAAGGAATACACTCTTTTGACGTCCACTTCTAAAGGCATGTGGGGCTGCCGTTCCTGCGGCTTTGTAGGGTTCCGGGGTGGACACTGGGCTTCGCCTCTCTCACCCAGGGTTAGCAATGAGCTTCCCATATCCGCTAAATTACTGACTGTGTGTCCGTATGCTTCTATCTTCCAAAATGTGGCTGCAATCAACTCCTCTCTCATTTTCTTTATGCTTATGTTCATCTGCCTTTCTTCCCAACCCCTCTTCTGTGATCGATGGCATGTTCTGCATGAGTGCCGTCATTCTGTGATCGATGGCATGTTCTGCCTTTTTTGACTAGAAGTCCCACGTGGCTGTTTGCACTTCGCTGCTGAGTTCTTTCTGCCCTGAACGTATCTGGCCTCCCAGCTACATTATAGACGCTGGTGGCTGTGGCTGCCTCTGTGGAAGGTACTTCTCTGGACAGACACAGACATGGCTTTTGACTGATGACCTGAGTAGCCTCTGCTACCTTTGGTGGGTGGAGCTGGTCATGGGTGACTGAGTCCTGGGAATCACTGAATCCTCCCTGGGGAGGGCACAGTGCCCCTTCACCATTTGCCAAGCTGTGGGGTCCGTCAAGCCGCATCTTCTGTCATGTCCCGGGTTTCCCACTGGGTCTGCAGGCCCCTGCTGGGAGGTGTAGACGCAGCGTCATTAAGGCAAACACAGCCCTTGGCCCGCATGTTCTCATTTCCCAGGTGAGAGTTGAGCAGACATACAATGAAAAGAGCCTCACGGCCCTGGAGCCACCCTGACCGTTCATCCCTTGGTACCGGAGCTATGTGTGATCAGAGGCATTGCCAAGCCCCAGCCCTGTTCTGGGTCACTCCATCCCACACACTCACATGCTAACCAGCTGGGCACCCAGGAGAGAGGCGAGGGAGAACCGACCCAGGTTGGTGGGTTGTTCCTTCCTTCCCACCTGTGTTGTTGGAGTTTCCTTCCATTGATGTGTGTATGGAGTGCCTTCTCTGTGCAAACCCCGTGTTAGCCCTGGGGTACCAGGAAATCCTGTCCTAAAGGAGTTTAAAATTGATGGAAGCTGTAACCAGGTCAACGGTACCCTTGGCATGGTGGGTGTCGTGCCATGGTGTCCAGAGCCGTGTGTGATCCCAGACTAGGGGTCAAGGCTGGCATCCCGTGTGGGTGGTGAGTGAGGTTTAGGGAAACAAAGAAGGCAGGCAGGGGCCTGAGCTGAGCACGTCACTCAAACCACCTGCACGTGGTCCCGGGTTCACATGGGCCTGGAGATCACGTAAGAGTTTGCACTAACCCTGAAGAACAGTGGAGAGCTGCCAGAAGGTTCCAAGCAGGGGAGGGATTCACATTTCGGAAAGATGTCTCTGATCGCTGAGGGCAAAACGAATCGCAGGGGAGGGGTCTAGGGCGTGGCAGGAAACCCAGGTCCCAGCAGGTCCGGGCGAGAGCCTGGTGGCTTGTGAGAGGTCGTGCAGGATTTGTTAGGTCCTCAGCAAGTGGGGTCATGGGGATTTGGAGATGGATTCACTCCAGAGAATGAGGTTCAGGAACCTAGGCAGGGGTCACGTTTCTAGCTCAGGCCTCTGTGTGGTGACATTTACCAAGACAGGGAGGACTGGGGCAGTTCAGCAAGATGTGCTGCATCTTTCGTACTTAAAAAAGGCAACAGTCAAGACTAAAGACGCCCCTTCGCAGAAACTCCACTCCACGAACCTGAGCAAGGGGCCGGGTCTACCCTGAGTCCATTAGCGCTTTCTCAGCACCGCCCTCTGCCCATTCATGGCCCACCTCCTCACCTTAGCCTCTAATTGGACCTTCTGATCAATGAGAAGCCAAAAAAAACCCAGCTCCTACGGTCAAACTCCATAACATCCCCAAGCTAAGCCCCAGCTACACCTGGGGACGTCAGCTGTCACTCTGCAGCCCCTCACTGCCCTGTGCTTACACACAAGCACATCCCAGGCATCATAGCAGCCTGCAAACCCACCGCATCCCCTTTACTTCTGAGACCTGCGTGCATGCTGTCCCCTCTGCCTGGACCACTCTCCCTAGCCCCGGGACCTCCCTCAAAGCCCACTGGATCCCCAGGCCTTCTGAGATCCCTTTCTAGCTGGAGGCAGAACAGGTGACTGTGGCCCTCTGTTTGATGACACACACAAAACATTCAGGTAAAAGCAAACTGACGGGCTTCCCTGGTGGCGCAGTGGTTGGGAGTCCGCCTGCCGATGCAGGGGACACGGGCTCGTGCCCCGGTCCGGGAAGATCCCACATGCCGCGGAGCGGCTGGGCCCGTGAGCCATGGCTGCTGAGCCTGTGCGTCCGGAGCCTGTGCTCCGCAACGGGAGAGGCCACAGCAGTGAGAGGCCCACGTACCGCAAAAGATAATAAAAAATAAAATAAAAAATAAAAAGTGAAATGGGGACTTCCCTGGCGGTCCAGTGGTTAGGACTCCACGCTTCCACTGCAGGGGGCACAGGTTCGATTCCTGGTCGGGGAACTAAGATCCTGCATGCCGTGTGGCCAAAAAATAAACAAATAAAAAGTGAAATGAACCATAATAATATATTTCATCCAGGATATGCAAAGTATCCAGACCCCCATCTCTACACACCTCTCCTTCCACCAGCTCAAATCACGCTCTGCACCTGCTAGGACTTGCCGGGAAGGAGGGTGGGGAGCGGGGGTCTGGCTCTGAGTAGCAGCCTCTCCAAGGAAAGCAGTCAGCGCGCAAGCCCACTAAGCCACACATTTTGCAGAAAATCTGCACTTCTCTCAGGAGCCTGAAGCAGAGCGAGAAATGTCCCCATAATGAAAGTGTAGGCCGTGGTAGACATTGTCCCCACCTACACCACACAGAGGACTTTTTATCCAGCCACCCATTTCCAGGGCGCTTTTAGCTGACACAGAAGGCCCGTGGGCTACTGGCATCCCAGCCATCTCCTGAGGTGGCTGCCCGTGGGTGGCACAGCCAAGTCCTGGGAGGAATGCGGGGACAGAAGGGCCTGGGGAGATGGACCGGCTGGCCCTAGTGCTGGAGGCCCAAGAGTCAGCCCAGACGACTAGCGCGGAATTCCCATCCCCCTGGGTCCAGGCAATGAGACCAGCTTCCAGAGTTCCACTCCCTTCCAACAGCCTGGAATTCCACATCAGGCCCTTTAAAAGCTGCTGCCGCCACTGGCTCTGCTTCCACCTTGTCCGAAGGTGTCCTCGTGCATCCCCGGGCCAAGCGCTTCTTCCCTGGCCCTCCGGACAAGCTCTGTGGGGACCACTTAACAGGCGGGCTGCCGACCAACGACAGGTTCCCAGGTCACAGAACCCTAAGAGCGAGGCTGGCGTATCGCCCGCCACCAGCTGGCCCAAGGCGTGGCTCACCTGAGCGCCGAGCAAGGTGGGCGCTCCGATGGGTGGAATGAGCCAGCTCCTCAGACAACAGGCCATCACAGGGTTTGCCCGCAGGGTTTGCTTCAGACTCACACTGAAATGGCCACTGAGCCCTTGCAATGCGGCTAATCCAAGTTGAGATGCTGTTAGCTCAAAATACACACCAGAGGTCAAGGACTTCGTATGCAGAAAGGGTGTAGGAGACCTCACTGAAAATATGTACGTTGCTTCCATGTTGAAATGAGCATATTTTGCATATATTGGATTAAATGCACTGTATTGTTATAATTAATTTCCTGTGTGTCTTTTTGTGATCACTTTAAATTTTTAAATTACATAGGTGGCCTGCATTTTATTTGCAAGATCACTTCCTGGGATTTAATTCCAGGACAAGGGGTGTGAAATGAGAGTGTTCGGGCACCAGGGGCCACCACCCCCGTCACTGGCCCTTTCTCCACCCTGGAGGCTGAGGCGCACACTTCAGGAACCGTCACCGAGACCCAGGCCTCTCATCACTGCCCTGTGATGTCAGCCAGGGCATCTCCAGGTGAGGGCTGAGTTATGTGATTGCTTCTTACCCTTTAGAAATGGAACATAAAATCTAGCGCTGCACATCAGGGCCTTGTCAACACAGGGATCCTTGGGATGATGGAACAGACCTGTACCTTGATTTTGGTGGTGGATGTATGAACCTCCACAAGTGATAAAATTACACAGAATTAAGTACATACACACATACACACCTGTATTATTTCTGACCACTGCATGTGAATCGACAATGATCTCCAAGTAAAAATGTTCAACTTTTTAAAAAACCTAAGCCACATTTGCACACCCATGTTCATAGCAGCATCATTCACAATAGCCAGAAGGTGGAAGCAGTTTTTTTTCTTTTTTGGCCATGCCACGCGGCTTGCGGGATCTCAGTTCCCGGACCAGGGATTGAACCCGGGCCACGGCAGTGAAAGCACCGAGTCCTAACCATTGGACTGCCAGGGAAGTCCCAGAAGCAACTGAAGTGTCCATCCACAGATGACAAACAAACAAAATGTGGTAGATACACACGCAACGGAATATCATTCCGCCTTAGAAAGGAAGGAGATGACGACACCTGTTACCACACGGACGAAACTTGAAGTTATTATGCTGAGTGAAATAAGCCCATCACAAAAGGGCAAATACTGTATGATTCCACTTATGTGAGGTCCCTAAAGTAGTCAGATCCGTAGAGACAGAAGGTAGAATGGTGGCTGCCAGGGGCTGGGGGAGGGGGGCCTGAGGAGTTAGTGTTTCATGCGGACAGAGTTTCAAATGGGGAAGGTGAGAAAGTTCTGGAGATGATGGTGGGAATTGTCACACAACAGTGTGAATGTACTTAATGCCCCTGAGCTGTGCACTGACACATGGTTAAGATGGTAAATTTTATGTTATGTGTATTTTACCACAATGTTTAAAATTTTTACAAACCAGGGCCTTTCGACTTAAGGATGAATGACTTTCTCTCACAAGTCACTCTGTTCAAAGAGGGAGAACAAATAAGCTATTGGGCATGTTAGCAGGGACCAGACAGCCCGCTTCTGGGCGATCACCCTTTAAGAGAAGCCAAGCAGGGCGTGTGCTTGCCAAATGTGTGGGCATTGGGACAGGTGAGGCCCAGCTAGTGCCAGGCCTCACCTCAAGTATGTCCCATCCCCAGCCGGATCTCTTATGCCACCTAAAGGTGGAACTAAACCTGTTATTACAGAGGTGGCCTTGATCAAAAATGTTCATAACCGTGGAGGTCAGGGAACTGAAAATCTAGGTGGAAATGTGCACGTCTGGAGTTTGAAGCAGCTGGGAAGGCGAGGGCTGAACCCTGAATTGGCAAATGGGATCTACTTTAACGTGGGAGGTGGGATCGGCGTTTGGGGATGTAGTTCTTAATACCAGCTCGCTAAAGGTACCAGGTTTTTCCTGTACAAACTAAGGAGGGGTTGACCTTATGAGCCCCCCACCGCAAGTTGTGCAGTTGAAGCAGGCCTGGGCTTCTTAGGACAGGGAGGGTGTGAACAAACCCGCTGAGAGGGGCAGGGCAGGGGAGGGGGTCTCTGCACCCCACCCCATCTCTGGGAGGTTAGTGGCAACCCAGAGATGACTTCAGGGTAACGGGGGAGGAGGGAGCTGCCCAACTGGGAGTGTCTTTCTTATCCAATCATCAAAGAGCACACGATACCAAGGGTCCATCTTTGGGAATGGGGGCATCCCAGAAGATAATTATTTCTTTCCTCTGAAATCCACCCAGCCTGGCCAGGAGCCCCTGGACGGCCTGGAATGTTTATTAAAAACGCCAGATGTCTCAGCATTCATTTTCAGCCACCGGGGCATTGATTAAGATACACAGTGCCTCTGCCGTCCTGCTCCTGGCCTCCACCACGGCTGGTCCTCACACGGACACTGTGCCAGGCAGCACTTTGGGTGGTCTTGCACCTGACCTTGGCAAAGGCAGGTGGGCACATCTGCATGATTCTGCTACGTTTATGATGGTTCCCTGGCCCCTGCTGCCTGAGCCAAGAGAATCAACTTTTTATGAAAAACAGTATTGTTTTCTCTCTCGGTTGTCTACATCATGGGAAATTTTTGTCTGGTGATGCAAAAATCCCAGAAAGTTTGGTTTAAAAAGTTCCCTCAAATGTGGGTGGTTCCTCAAGTCTGTCCAGATTTACTGAATATCCTGTGTCCATAACACAAGCCTGACGCTTTCACCCCAACACCCCTCAAGGGGCCCCTGGGGTTTGCGGAGGCTCTCATTAGCGAGATCTGGAAGCTGGTAGTTGCATGTAGCACTCTTAACCTTGAAACTGAGATGACCCTACAAGCCTGAGTTCACAGGGTTCTCTCTGAAAAATCTTTCTCTGATGTTTTAATCCGTCAACAGTCCTTTCCTGAGCACCTGTGTGCGGGGCTGTGGCAATGCTACCGCCCCCGATTCCCCCTCCTGTCCTACCCTCCCACACTGCCCTTCTCACCCAGAGGATGACTTGTCTGAGACGCCTCCACGGTGAGCAAAGCAGCCACTGAGAGTGGTGGTGTCAACGGCGTCTCGACAGGGAGAGACGATGGAGGAGGGGCTGACAAAGTAGCACGCCCTTCATGCCGCCTTCATAAATACTTCAGTAGTACACCTTTGTGGATATGTACGTACAGATAGATAGATATTCATGTGTATGTTTCAGTAAAACATATCTGAGAGGATACGCACAAAAGTGCTCAGGGTGATCTCCGGGTAGTAGAATTTTCTTTTCTTTTAGCTTCTCTGTATATTTTTCCTAGAGTAAATATGTATTACATGTGAAATCAAAGAATAAATATGTTGTAAAGGAAACATTGGCGTTGGTAGTAGATTTGGTAGCCATTTAAATTGGTTTACGTGTATGGTTTGGGGAATTCAGAGTTCTGGCTGAGATTATGGGCACCTCTGCCCGAACAGTTTAAGCCTGGACAACGAGAAATGTAAATTTTGTGATTTTCCTATTTATCCCCTAGGTGGGATTTAAATTATATCTATACATATTTATGCATATATATACGTGTATTATATACATAATTATTTATCAAGGAGCCTTTACAACCACTAACATCGTCAGTATCTGTATTTATTACTGCACCAAGCTTAGCCCTCGCACTAGCCTTAACAATACGGATCCTGTAACCTATACCCTATCCAGTAATTAACATAAACTTATGTGTATTGTTTAGATCCGCTGTATCAAGCTTAGCTGTGTATCCTAGTCTCTGATCGGAAGGATGGGCTTCACACTCAAAATACACCTTGACAGGTGCCCTGGGAGAGGTAGCACAAGCTTCACACGAAGTACCTCAGCAAGCATCCGGTTATCTGCACTATTCATCACTTAAACATTCATATTAACCTCCTCCCGGACCATGAGGGCGGCATCTCCTCTCGTCTGCTCGGGCTGGTTCCTGGCCCTGCCTTGGTTGTTCTGATGGGCCAAAGGCTGAGGCTGGAGAATAGATTAGGAAAAAGCTAAGAGAAGTTAAATTGATCTACGTAAGAAAAAGCCTAACAAAAAAGTGGGGCAATACCCCATAGGGGAAAGAAGTTGAAAGAGCTCAAGCAGAGAAGGGAGGGGGAATAAGGTAGAAGCAGTGCATCTGGGGTTTTTTAGAGAAAAAACTGGGAGGAGGGCTTCCCTGGTGCCGCAGTGGTTAAGAATCCGCCTGCCAATGCAAAGGACACAGGTTCGAGCCCTGGTCCGGGAAGATCCCACATGCCGCGGAGCAACTAAGCCCGTGCGCCACAACTACTGAGCCTGCGCTCTAGAGCCCGTGAGCCACGACTCCTGAGCCCACGTGCCACAACTACTGAAGTCCACACGCCTAGAGCCCGTGCTCCGCAACAAGAGAAGCCACCGCCATGAGAAGCCCGCGTACCGCAACGAAGAGTAGCCCCCGCTCACCGCAACTAGAGAAAGCCCGCGGGCAGCAATGAAGACCCAACATAGCCAAACATAAATAAATTAATTAATTAAAAAAAAAACTGGGAGGAAAGAGAAGAGATTTGTGGGAAGCGGAGAGAAGGCTCAACAGCCCCAATTGCAGGAAACGTGGACACAACCCACACTGGCTCCCCATCAAGGAAACCTGCAGTAAAGAGTCACTTTACTCATCAAGGTCTGGGGCTCAAGGGTGTGTCTCTCTGGGATGTGTCAGTTGTCAGATTGGGAGTCACCTTGTCCTGCTAGAGTGGGAATCCAGGCGGCTGAGAAGATGAGGCAGAGCCCCGAGAAGCATCGGGAAGCAGCCCATCTCTGCCGAGCATCCCAGACAGCTGGAGCCAGGTCCCCACGCCCCAGGGTCCCACCACCGCAGCACGAGCCACGCACCCACTGAACTGGTTTCCGAGGGCTGTTGTCACAAAGTGCCGCGGACCCGGCGGCTTCGACAGCAGAAACTTGCTGTCTCACCGTTCTGGGGGCTGGAATCCAAGATCAAGGTGGCGTCAGAGTTGCTTCCTTCCGAGCGCTGGGAGGGAAGGGTCTGCTCCCCGGGCGCCTCCTGGCTTGTAATGGGCACCTTCAGCCTCTGTGTCTGCCTCTGTGCCCCAGGTTCCCCTGTTACAAGGGCACCAGTCTTACTGGATCAGGGCCCACCCTAATGACCTTATTGTAACTTGACTACTTCTGTAAAGACCCGATTTCCAAACAAGGTCACTTCCCGAGGGACCAGGGCTTAGGACTTGGACATACAGATTTGGGGGTGGGCTCTGACACCTGCTGACAGCTCCACGGCCGTGCTCACCCTGCAGCTACATATCCCGAAGCTGCCCCATCCTCACCGTCCTCGGTGTCAATTCCTCGGAACTCCGGCGTGGTGACCTCCCCCTTCCCGGTCCGCAGCCGGGTCCTGAGTTTCTTCCTGTGCTGCCGCTTCCCTGGTCGATGCGGGGGTGGGGACTGAGGCGAGGGGAGAACCTCGCGGGTGGGCTCAGATCCCGCCCAGGGGAGGCTGAAGTTGCTCCCACCTTACGATGCCCGTTGATTACAGCTTCGTCCCGGGGGGGCCTTCAGGTGGCTGGACGGACAGCCCTGGCCACCGCCCTGGGACGCACTTGGCCTCATTGCTGCGGGGGTTCCTGGGCCCTCTTGAGGACAGGTCTGTTCCTCAACGCCTCGGTCCTCTGCCCTAGATGCCAGCTGGGGGTCTGCGGCTGAAGGGACTGGGGAGCGAAGGGCACATTGGGCCGCCCAGCATCACTTGGGTGAAGGCTGGGGTTAGGATGGACAACTGGCCAAAGGGCACAGGGAGGAAAGGGGCCTGAGACAAGATGGGAGGAGGGGCTGGATGGCGGGGCGAGGCGAGGCGGGGGGCGCTGCTTAGACAGACATGATGTGTTTCTGCAAGGGGAGCCAAAGATTTGCACTAAAACCCCAATCCCTGGCACGCACACCGGGGACTGTGGTTCCTGACGAGAGCAGTTTACGTTTGGGAAAGGTTTTTAATCATGTGTTAGAGGATTCGTAATTGTAGGGCTTCTTAAAACTACTGGTTTTCCTGCTGAGCTCCCAGGGTGTGCTAAGCCTCCTGCAAGGAAATGGGGAAGAGCCTGACCAGCCTCCAGAGCCCCTCCCACGCCCTCTGCCCCCACCTCCTCCCCGCCTCCAGGCTGGCCACCCAGCTTTCACCTGCTTGACTTCACCCCAGCATGACTTCAAAGGTCTCTGTGATTACAAAAAGTAGATAAACATATATTATTTTATATATAATATCAATATATATTATTTATAATATCACACTGTATTATTTTATACATTAAAATATCTATTATATATACATATGTATATATATGCCACTGATTTAGCTAACGAGTTCTCCATGCATATAAAATCATTCAAAATATAAATATTCAATGACAAGGTCCTATGTAGAGCACAGGGAACTATATTCAATATGCTGTGACAAAGCATAATGGAAAAGAATGTACGTGTATGTATAACTGAGTCACTTTTCTGTATAGAAGAAAACAACACAACACTGTAAATCAACTATACTTCAATAAAATTTTTTTAAAAATTTTAATATATATATACATATTCAACTTACGTATGATCTCTCTTTTCTGAATCACATTTGCTACGTGGAGTCGACACCTGTGTCTGTAATTCATTCCGAATAAGAAAGGGCGTCTTCAACACAACAGGAAATAAACTCTAACTCGAGAGGAGATCTGTCCCTAAGGAAGATGCTCCAGCCGTCAAAAACAAGAAATATTTGGATGGAGACAGTCTTTGGCTGGGATGCTCTTGGCCGGTCCTGTATGTACCAAATCAATGCTTCAAAGTTAAGCCAGCTGAGAGGACCAGCTGTTCTTCCCCAAAGAGGCCATGGATGCCGAGATGTTCTATAGATCTGACTGCCTCCGTGGAAGCGCCTTCTGGGAAAGGAAGGGCTGAGCTCGCAGGGCTGCGCCCCTTCGCACGAGCTGCATGGTCCTGCCTCAGAGGTGCGCTGCCTGAGAAGCAGGTTCTGGGGCCATCTTCCTGAGTTAAAGTTCTCACGTGTGGGCCTGGGTTGCAGCAAGCAGAGCGGCTGGAAGGAGAGACATGGGTGGCTGCCTGCGCTGGGCTCACTTTAATTCTGTTGCCAGTCCTTAGTGGGGCCTCCTGTCCAAGAAGCCCTGTGCTCCGAGCTGGGGGTCCCGAGGGTAGGGAACGAGGGTCCTTGTTGTGTGGTCGGGGGAGGGGCCCCACACACAGATGATGAAATGTCCTGTGTAAGGTGCTATACTCTGGTCCCAGGGCCCCGAGGTGGGGCAGGGCCCGTTCGGAAACGCAGCGAGGCTTTCTGAGCTCCTGGCAACCTCGCCTGCACTCCCATTGCGGGACTTTCTTTATGGACTCTGGGTCTATAAATACCTCCAGCTGTGGCGAATGCCCTTGCACAGAAGGATAGAATTTCAGTGTTTGAAGCAAGCACCATCTCCATTAACCCCTGCACTGGTCTGATGCAGGAAGCCCCTCCAGTACACCCTCACGGATCGGTGTTTTTTGATTGCCCTCAGGACAGGGTGCTCACTCCCACCTGGCAGGGGCTGGGACTACCTGGGCACCCACTTAGAGGCGCATAGTCTGTAGAGCCTGCGTCCTGTTTGGGGCATGTGAGGCTGAGGAATGATGTTCGCTGTGTGTCTGGCTTGCTCGGCTTGCCCAGGGCCCCAGGCTCTGGGATGCCGGGGCCTCGGGTTACATCCCAAAGCGGTGCAACCGAGCGGCCAGCTGCCAGCGGTCCTTCTGGAGGCACCCAGCTCCTCAGGGTACGGCATGTGCCTCTCAAGGCAGCTGGCCCAGCCAGAGGGTCGGGGCAAGCACACGGTGCCCCTGCATCTGTCCCCCTGCTCGGCCACAGGCCCTGCGGTGACCTAAGCTCCGCCTGGCCTGGCCGTCAGCTCAGCTCAGCCCGTAGTGCCTTGGGCTCTACTTGGATGTGCTGCTCGCCTGGCTTTGGAGAGTTCTTTTTTTTTTAATTTTATTGGAGTATAGTTGATTTACAATGTTGGGTTAGTTTTGGGTGTACAGCAAAGTGAATCAGTTATACATCTAGATAGATCCACTCTTTATTTAGATTCTTTTCCCGTATAGATGATTACAGAGTATTGAGTAGAGCTCCCTGTGCTATACAGCCCGTCCCTATTAGGTATCTAGTTTATACATAATAGTGTATATGTGTCAATCCCAGTCTTAGCTTTGGAGAGCTCTAATCTCACATCTTTCGTTTCTGCTGTGGCCCGGGGGGGTCCCCTTCACTATTCCAAGTGCATCAGAGTTCCTGTGAGCACAGGGGCTCTGTCTCTCCTGTAAAGTCACATCACTGCCACCGTCGGTCCCAAGTCCCCCCAACCCAGTGCATCTTCCAGTCCTCCCCAAAGCCACCCCCTACTAACCCTGCCTTTTCTCAACTTCCATGGCACTTTTGTACAACACCTGCCCAGCCAGGACCCCACCGCATCCTCTCTCCTGCTACTTCCCACCGATTTTATCTCTGTCGGCCTCCTCCCAGTGAGCCCCTAACAGAAGAATTTTGTCTCATCCCCCTTTAATCCCCTTTGAAGCACATCATAGGTTTCAACGAATGTTTGTTCAATGAAGAAATGAATACAGTTTGAGCCCTGTCCTCAAATAACCTCATAATCTATGGGTGGGGGGAGCGTGGGGGGCAGGGAAACGATAACAAATCACTGCAAACCGGCAGGAGGGGGTGGGGGCAGCAGCACAGGGCCAATCACCCCAGGGTCCTTGGTGATGGTTTGATTGCTTGATAAGATGTGCACACGATCTGTCTCTTTCTTCTCGTGCGTGAGCCATCGCATCCAAACATCAAGTCGGCTTTATTCCTTACAACGCACCCTTGGGTTTATGCTAAAACAAGGAGACGTGTCATCATGAAAATCACAGTAATTGCGCTTGGGCGATGATTTGCAGTCTTCAGAGCTTTCTGTGAACAGAGCGTTTGCATGTGGCGGTGACGGGCTAGATGGTTTCTGGAACTCTTTCTAGATCAAATCCCCTTACTTTACAGAAAAGAACAGGTTTTCCAAGTGCCCTTCCCCAGTTCCTGCAGGGGTGTGGGCTACCAGGCAGCATCTTTGCTTCCAAGGCCTTATTCAGAAAAATACTGTGGCGGGCACCGTGACACCCCCTTACCTGGCGGTGACAGATTACCCCTGGCTTTCCCACCTGTACCTGGAGGTTCCCCAAACCATTTGCCCCTGAGCACAGACCCCTCTTGGGTGCTCTCCTGCTCCCGTGGTTGAAGCCCACAGGAGTAAAACTCTTCTCTGATTGAACTTTATTGCAGCATAGTGAAGATGTTTCCTCCATTTAAGACATCTGGGAGGGTCCCCTCTGGGAGGGTGTATTGATTTTAGTAGGGGCCAAGTCTGAGGTGATTTCTAGGTCAATAGGAGTATAATCTTAGTAGTCATGGTGGTGAAGTGGGCTCTTCAGATAAAAAAAGGAAAAGAAGTCCTGATTTGTAGTGTCTGCTGACTTCTGTGGTGTAAATACTCCCACCGTGGTCGATTTCAAGCTGCCAACGTCATGTGGTAGAGTTGGCAACATGCCAGCCGTACTTGGCATTGGAAAGAGACATGCACAGTTGGCTCTTACGAGCCTGCACGAGCAGCTGCTCCAGCCACCACATTTACTGAGATTTTTCAAGGAGCCAGGCATTTCTTTAGGCTCACTGAATCCTAGCACTTCACTGTGATTTATATACAAAAATAGGAACAATTACAAATCCCTTCCTCTCGGGTTTTGTGAGGACTGAAGTCACACCATGACTTAGAGCACGCCTGGCACGTAGGACGCTCATAGTAAACAAACACAGCTGTAACTGTCCTTATTACTACGTACATCATCTCAGTTAGGTTTTTTTTGGCCGTGCCACGTGGCTTGTGGGATCTTAGTTCCCCAACCACGGATCAAAGCCAGGCCCTCGGCAGTGAAAGCACAGAGTCCTAACCCCTGGACCGCCAGGGAAGTCCCTGTTACCCTTTTCGACAGCCGTATGCCACCGATGTCTGTCGGTAGCGGGCAGGAGCCTGACTCGGTGAGCACGTGTGTGGTAAGAGCTAAGAGCGCTGCACAGTCTGCTGATCTATTGAGAAGATGATGCCACGTGTTTATCTTTTGACCCCAACTCCCATTTTACCAGACCTCCCTGGGGATGAACTGTGATAGTTTTATACATCAATGGGGCTGGGCTAAGGGATGCCCAGATAGCTAGTAAAACATTATTTCTGGGGGTCAGTGAGGGTGTTTCTGGAGGAGATTAGCATTTGAATCCATAGACTGAGTAAAGATCACCCTCCCCTGTGCAGGTGGGCCTCATGCAACGGGCTGAGGGCCTGAATAGAACAAAAAGGTAGAGAAAGGGCAAATTCTCTCTCTCTCTCTGCTTGAGCTGAGACGCGCATCTTCCCCCGCCCTCTGGCACTAATGCTCCTGTTTCTTGGGCTTTTGGACTCGGACTAACCCTTACACCATCGGTTCCCGAACTCCCAGGCCTTTAGCTCGGACTCACTTAGACCACAGGCTGTCCTGATTCTTCAGCTTGCGGAGAGCCGACCGTGGACTTTCGTGGCCTCCATCACGCCGTGAGCCAAGGCCTATAATAAGTCTCTCACACCTGTCAGTTGAGCCGGGCCCTCACTGAAGTTTGGGGGCAGTTGTGTGGGGCACTGGCCTGGAGGCAGGGGACCCCCCTCACCTGACCTGTACTCACAGCTCCTTCACCTCCTCCCCCCAGCCCCATTATCCTCTCCTGCCCTCTCCATCTCAGACACACGTCCACGTGGTCCTCGAGAAAGGGGTGAGCCCAGCTGTGCGTGGTGCCCATCGGCCTGGGTGGGAGAACCAGGTGGGATCCCTCCTCTGGGCCTGCGAATGCCGAGCTCTGGGCACCTCCTGAGGTTTGGGCGATTGTGCAGGACAGATGCTTGCGGGGAGGTCTGGGTACTCTTACAGCTGCTCCCCGGGGCCCCGCACACTCTCTCCTGGGGCGGCCGACGGCCCCCCGGCCAAGCTGTCCAGGGCGGGCGTGTACAATGGAGGCCTGTTCCTGGGGAACCAGGAATATTCTAAGAGAAAGAAGCCGGGAAGGAAAAAATGTCTACATATCTGGTTTTGCTTCCCACGCCTCACCCACTGCAAACATTGACTTCATACCAAAAGCTCCCACTGAACCGGGGACCAGCGACTCGAGCAGCCCGGGCGGAGGAAGGCCGCTCTGCCCAGCTCTAGCCCTGCGTCAGCCTCACGGCCTTGGCCCCGTGCTCCATGCTTTCGGTCTCCTGGAACGTTTGACAGAATCGTCGGCACCAGTCATATTCCAAGGGGGACAAGGGAGGAATTTCTTTCTGCTTTGCGTTTTCCTTCTATTTTGGTATCATTTTTCTAAGTGGAAAGGGAGTGCCTTCAGACTGATGGGCAAGTTCAACTTCGGACGCTTCCCATCACATCCGAGGGAGGTACCCCAGTCCCAGCACACCTTCAGCACCTCAGGTGGCAGGCAGGTTATCACCTCCAGGAAGTGAAGGAATACAGGTAGCTTTTATTTTGCTGTCGACCTTTTAGCAGGAAATGGGGCTTGTCAGTTAAAAGGATCAAGGAGCCTGCCTTCCACTCACTAGTCTGATCACCTAAGAGAAAAGAGGGCAATTTTACTACCTGAAAATCACTTTCATTCTCGCCAAAAGGCTCAGTGGCCACCAGAAAAAAAACTTCAGAAAGGCCCTCAGGGCTTACACTCTTATCAGACAGTAAAAGAGATTTTTAAAGCTGCAGTAATGAAGACAGTTTGATTCTGTCACATAGACAGACAGATCAGTGAGCTGAAATAGAAAGTCCTCAAAGAGACTGGAAAACATACCACGATTTAAGGTATAAGAAAGGGAAATTCCCAATCACTGAGGGAAAGGTGGATTATTCAATAAATGTTGTTGGAAAAACTGGCCAACCCAGAGGGGACAAGTTCAACTGAATCCTCCTTCATGTCTTTATACTAAAATCAATTAAAGGTAAAAATATATACTTAAGAAACAGAAAAGCTGTAAAAGTACCAAAAAGGAACATGAGGTAATTTTTTCATGTACTCTTGGGAGAGGAAAAAGCTTTTCTAATTAAGACAAAATTCAGAAGCCATAAATAAAAATACTGATGAGGTTGACTGTATAAGTATTTAAATTTTATCCATACCAAAAATACTAAAATGACATCAAAATACAAGCGAAAATGTGGGAAAATATTTGAAAGACGGGTTATGAACAAAGGACTGAAGGGCTTAAGATAAAAACAGGACTTGCGAACCACAGGTTAAAGACCAACAAACCAATTTTTTTTAATTAGGAAAAGATATAAACAAGTGGATCACAGAGAAAGAGAGAGAGAGAGAGAGGAAAAACTAGAAATGGCATATAAACAAATGCAAAGAAGAAAGAGATGAAAATCTGTAAAATTTTTACTGATTAAGTTGGCAAAGATCAAAAAGTTTGCTAACACACGTGTCGATTAGGATGGGGGGAAACAGGCCTTCTCACCACTGTGGGGGGATGGGAATAGATGTGGCCTTTTCCGAAGGCAATTTGGTAGTTTCTGTCCAGATGAGAATAAAAAGTGGCTACCACACCCCAGGAACTCCTCGTGTGCTGATGTGTCCCCGTGTGAGCAAAGACGTGGGACACGTCAGCTCTGTGTCTGGCTAAAGACCAGAAACCACCCAAACGTCCATCAAGGGAAGGCCGGCTGAATAGCTGAGTTCGTGACCGACACTCACAGGACCTTACACCCTGCAGCTGCTTAAAAGGATGCAGCGATCCTATGTGTTCCAAGAGAAACAACCTCCAAGATGGCTACGTGGGAAAAGTACCGGGTAGGACAATGTGTATCGTATGACGCGTGTGTACATTCATTCAACAAAGCTTTCCCAAGCAGCTACCTTGTACCAGGAACTGTTCCAAGCGCTGGGGATACAGCGGTGAACAAAAGAGACAGACCCTCTGCTTTCCTGAGCTGATATCCTACTGCGACAAGCAATAAGTAGATGGTGGAGTGGTCCAGCAGGCGGAAAGTGATACGGAGAAAACCGAAGAGACGTGTGAGGAGTGCAGGGAATGGGCTGCAGCAAATAAGCTTCTCAGAGAAAAGCTCCACCGAGGAGGGGGTACTTGAGCCAAGACTCTTAGGATGTGAGGGAGAGAGCTGTGCACATGGATGGGAAGGAGCCTTCCAGGCAGGAGGGTGGCAGGTACAGAAGCCTGAGAAGGGAGCCTGATGGCTGGCGTGATGGGGTCCAGGAGGCTGGAGCTGCCAGGGCGAAGGAGAACGTGGAGAAGAGGTCCAGAGAGGAGACTAGAAGAGCTTGCTGGCTGTTTGAAGGGCTCTGGCTTCTTACTAAGAGGGGATATGACGTGATGCGACTTCAGGTTTTCAGAGGATAACATTTCCAAAGGGACACACATCTACTGGTTAGGGGTGGTCACCTCTCGGGAGAGGGACAGGGGGAGGCAGGCAGGGAGGTGGGGACAGAGAATTGTTTTTCATCATATTCCACGGACGTCTCTTTGGTTTCTTGACCATGTACAGGCACGTTGTTTTTTACTGTGTTTTAAAGAGCCCTTTTGCCCTGAGTGAAACACAAAATAAGGAACTTCCCCCAGACAGGGACTCCTTTATTCCTGGGTGGGTGCATAATCTAGGGATTGCCTGCATGATGTCTTGGGTTGCGTTCCCCAAAAGCAGACTCTGAGATGAGGATTCAAGAACAAGGAGTCTACTGGGGACATGAATCTGGGAGACAGAGCAGAGGAGTGGAAAAGTAGGGCAGAGGAGGAAAGGAGGCCGAGGCTCAGGGCATCCTTGAGGGGATGGCTACTCGGGTACCCGAGGCTCTGTCCCGCTGGGAACTCAGAGACAGCGTGGGACTTGCTCACTTATCCACCAAAAGTAGGGGTGAGGAAGCTGGGCTATTTGTCCTCCACCTCCTGTTGGCCATACTGAGGGCAGCTCCGGGGACCTCAAAGCCCTGTCCGTCTGCGGCAGGGCATCAAGAGAAAACTCCAGGTGGAGAGTGACTGGTGCCTGGGGTGTGGGCAGGGGAGGGGATGTGGACCAGCTGCCACACAGCCCATTTTGCCTTTTTAAAGGACTGGCAATGGTTTGTCCCTCCATCACTTTTCACCCTGCCTTTCGTGAAGGATGCTGCTCTTTAATTCATTACACGTGAAGATGGAATCGATAGAAGGGAACGGGGTGGGCTTGGAGATGTTTCGAAAAACCCAAGTCTCCCGGAGCACGAGAGACGGCGATCGTCCCGGACCCAGGGTGTGGATGTAAACACCACCTGCCTGTGGCGCTCTGCTGGGAAAGAAAGTTCCAACAGAATCTTTAGCTTGCCGTTTTTTTCTTTTTAGGAAAAGGAAGTGTAGATGGCGGTCCATGTTTGGATGTACCTGGGATGCCCCACTCTCTCATCCACCCTGTTCATGTCACTCTCCTGCTCCAAGCCCAGCTCTTGCGGGAACCCTCCTGAAGGAATTCCAGCTGCCTGCTCTGGGCTACCAGGAGAGGCCCCGCACTCGGGCCTCCTGGCCCCCTTCCCTGGCCCATGACAGGCGTCAGCAGTGGATTGGGAAGATTTGGAGGGACTGCATTCAAATCCTCAGCCAAATCACTGGACCTCTCTGATCCTCTGTTTCCTTGTCTTCAGAATGACTGGGTGAGATTAAAGGAGCCACCCTTCCACATCCTCCCTCATTCTGTGTTTCTAAAGCATCTGGGTTTTGGTACAGCCCATGAACTGACTCAGAAACTATCATGACCAAAAACTGGAGCTCAGAAGGCTCCGAGCAGGCCCAGCTTTGTTGGAACAAGGCACAACTTCTCAGGTGGACAACATGGAGTCAGTGGATGACTTGGAAGGGGACCCCTGCCACTTGAGGAGGTGATGCCTGTATATACTTCTAACATCACTTGTGAGCTCCTCAGAGGCGGGCCGCACATCCCGCTTTTCCTCACCCCCCATATTTAAGGGTGAGCTATAATGTTCACAGTGCCGGGCCAGGGAGAGAGGAATCCAAACAGGGTTTAGTCTCCACTAACAGATCTTGCTATTTCCCTGCCTAAAACCCCGCAGCGGCTGTCGGCCATTCTTGGGAAAAAGTCTGTCTTTCGTTTTTGTGCCTTGAGGTGACCCACTCTCACCCCCTGCCTCCCCAGCCTCCACTTGGGTCCCTCAGCCCACACCCGCCCCCGGCACTGGGGCTTCCAGAATGTGCTCTTCAGACCTCCTTCAAATATATAATACCGTATTATCAGCTGTAGTCAGCATGCTGTACATTAGATCCCATCCATCTTATAACGGGAAGGTGGCACCCTTTGACCAATATCTCTGCACTCCCCCCACCCCCAGCTCCTGTAACCACCACTCTATTCTCTGTTTCTCTGAGTTCAGCTTTCTTAGATTCTACTTATAAGTGATATCGTAAAGTATTTGTCTTCCTCTGTCTAACTTATAAAATAGGCCTTTTATTGAGACTGTGTCTTTGCTGGTTTAATAATTTTTCAATAAACAAATAAGGGTTGCACTTTCATAAATTTGTTCAGAGGTGATGTGGTGGTGATGGTAGTGGGGATGGAGTTGCAGATGGGGGAGGTGAAGGTGGAAGTGGTGGTGATGGTCACAGTGGTGGTGATGATATTAGTAATAGCTGTAGATGGAGGTGAAGGTGGAGGTGGTGGTATTGGTGATGGTGGTCATGACGTTTGTGCTGGTACTGATGGTGCTGATGGTGGTGGAGGTGGTAGTGGTGGTCACAGTGGTGATGGTGGTGGTAATGATG
>NW_021703786.1:40456252-40492926 GCF_005190385.1 Monodon monoceros | reverse complement strand
GGTGGTGGAGGTGGTGGTGGTGATGGTGGTGATGATGGTGGTGGTGGTGGTGGTGATGGTATTGATGATGGTGGTAGTGACGGTGATGGTGATGGTGGTGGTGGTGGTGGTAGTGATGGTGGTAGTGATGGTGGTGGTGGTGGTGGTGATGGTGGTGGTGATGGAGCTGCTGATGGAGATGGTGGTGGTGCTGTTGTGTGTATCCTGCCAGGAGCTTCCCACCCTTGGACATCAGAAGGCATAACTTCCCCACATTCTGACAGCAGGATCCCGAGAGGACTAGACAAAGCCCTCTGCTAACTGTTCTGAAGCCCCAACTGCACTGTGTTCTCTTGAATATTGTGATTGTCTTCTCCAGGCAGGAGAACTAAACCACCTCTTAGAAATGGGCCACTTGATATCCCAGTGGCAATTCTGTGACCAAGAGGGAGGTTATTGACCCAGGAAAGGAAGGTGGAGGTGGCTCCAGTGTCTCCAGGATTAAGGGGGAACTGGCCCTGGATTCTGAGTTAACGGGCATGAGTTGAGATCCATATTGGAGGTGGAGCTGGCCCTCACCAGGGAACAGCATTCAGATTTAGGCTGTGGGCCTCCCAAAATAGACACTTCCAATAGAATTGTAATTTACTCTGTTGTGCTTCTGCCACGCCCAGGCCTTCAGGGTAGACTTGCTGATGTGACAACCTGGGAGAGCCGTGCTTTGAGAAACCACAGGGGGGCCCGATGGCTGGGCTGGGGAGAAGTGGGACAGCAGTGACCTGGGACCTTGGGGCAACTGCTCTGGAGTGAGACAATGGCCAGGGTGACAGGGGCCCTGAGGGGCGGTTTCGTGAGCTACGCAAGCATTCCTCAGAGCTTCCCAGAGAGTGTCTGGGCACTCCCCGTGGGCCTCAGGAGGGAGGCTGAGACCCACGATCCCAGCATTAAAGGGACCTGCTTCTCCTAAAGTTTGTGGAGCCTGGGCCATCTCGGCTCACTTCTACCGCAAGGAGCCTGAGCCACTTAAAACAAGCGTCATTTAATTTTGCAATGGCAAAAAAAATAAATAATAATGAAATTCAAATGGAAAGGAAGGAGGGGGGAAGAAAAGGAGGGAGAGGCTCTGCAGACGAGGGCAGAAAGAGGAAGGGCGTAGAGCAGGGACCCTGCCTTCCCCTGGGTTGAAGCGCACCCCTTGCCCCGGTCTACAGAGGGACCTCCACAAACCCGGAAATGCTGGTAGAAAGCACGGAAGGCCAGAACTGGTCTCTTTGCTCCGAGACCTGGGGAAGTTGAGGTGAGGCTCAGTGGGCCAGAGGCCAGATGCTGAGGGCTTGGGCCTGGTCCCCGCCCGGGGTCTGGTCAGGGAAACACAGGGGCTAGAGGCCTGCCTTGAAGCTGCCTCGCCAGCCCTCCAGCCAAAAAGGCAGGAAGTGAGTGGCCTGGGGTGAGCAGCGTGCAGATGTGGGCGCCGCCTCTGTGTTGCTTCGTGGGGCCGGGAGGGACAGGCCATGCCCTGAACCTCGGCCCAGCCAGGGGACAGCTCCATGGTGCTACAGAAACAAACAAGAGAGCCAGGCCAGCATACACTGAAGGCAGCTTTGCAAAGTTCAAAACCTTCAGCAGGCCACTACGCTTCAGTTTGGCCAAACTTGCGCCATGACCTCACCCCTCTTCATGAGCAGCTGTCCCGATCCGAATCCTGCTTCCTTCTCTAATCCCTTCCTCATGAGCCTGGGGAGGGCACATGAGGAGCTCAAGGCAAGAACGCCCTCACAGAATCCTGTGCTTCTCTGTAACACCCCGCGCAACCGCGATGGGATGAAGTGATTGTCCGGTGTCTGCACCACCGGACGGAAGCCTGAGTGTCTGCCCTGCTCACGGCTGGGCCCCCAGCAGGGTACCTGGCACAAGCCAGCACCCAGCGCATATCTGTCGGGTGCCCTCGATCGGCACCCGAGAAACTGTTAGGTCTATGAAATTTTGTCCCTTCTGATAAAGCCCGGAGGAAATATGTACAATTAACTTGGAATTCCATCAGACAGGCATGGATTGGTCGTTTAAAAGGACAGAATAACTAGATGTTAAATTTTAGGAGACTGTTTGTCCTGCTACTCTATCCCTCCCATGTCCTACAAGGAAGGGCACGTCCAAGGTGCCAGCTGGGTCCTTTGTTCGAATCACACTGTCAGGACCAGAAGGAACCTTACAGCAAAGGTGCCTGCCGCTTGCCTCAAACTTTCTACACAACCCGGCCAAGTGGTTTCTCCAGCCTCTGGATATTACAAAAGAAACCACCGCTTCGCCATGCATTCTGTTTCGGGTGTCAGGACCTGGTGTTGTGAATCATTCGCTCAGTAAGTAATTGAGCCCCAACCGTGTGCCAGGCTGTGGGCCGAGCTCTGGGAAGATGATCGTGAGCAGGGCTGACCTTGTCCAGATCTCACGGCCCTTCCAGACCCTCCTTCCTAGCTCTGCTGGTCCAGCGGCAGACGGTGAGTTAGCTCTGGTTCACGGGTCACACACGACGGGCTTCTAGTGAAGCCACTGCCTGACAGATGGAGTCATGGCTGAACCTGAGGGTCAGCAGCCACAGGCAGGACACACCTGCCCTCTTGAGGACGCGCTAGCAGGACTGCCGGTGATGAAACGGAGGAGAAAGAGGGGGAGAAGGGGGAGGGGACCCGGGTACAGGGGAGGCAGCCTGGACTTGGGCTTGAGGGCCTGGGTTCCAGTCCCAGAGGGGCTCACTTCCTTCAGGGTCAGCTAGGAAAGCATACAGAAGCCCCTGGACAGTGAATGGATGTAGACGCGCTGCAACACACAAAAGTGTGTGCACAGGTGCTGGCGCACGCGTGGCCCTCGGGGCGAGCTTCCTTCCAGCCGCCACTTTCTCTGGAACCAACTCCTCTCTCCACAAACCCCTCCTGACTGGCGGTCCGCAGAAACCATGCTGACTTGCTGGAAGCGTTGTGCTTCTCACCTGCCTTGTCTACCAAAAGCATTGGAGGGTCCTGGGTGGCTGAACACTTAGACCTGAAGAGGAAGTGGATTGGTACCACGAGCTCTGCCCGGCCCCCAGCAGTAGAAGCTTCCTAGAAAGGCCTCAGGTGGAGTGGGAATTTTTATTTGCCCTGGAATAGAGAGCCTGGAGAAGAGATGGGGGTCTTGGCATTAAGCCCAAGGTCATTTTCATGACACTGTTTATCCCGCCCTGTCCCATATGGACATCGGATCATGGTCAGGACCAAGGCACAGAATATGAGGTGGCAGCGGGCTCCACCTAAAGCTGGGGTGTTCCCGCATCCCCTGCCGGCCCTGCCCACTCTCACCCCCACCCCTACTGCCCCAGAGGATCCCTCATGCACACGGCCCAGCCCCGCCCCGCTGGTTTAGGGCACTGCAGTGTGATTTTCAAGTGCCCAGGTAGCTGGCTGAGGCGCTGGGTCCCTGGGAAGAGATGCGAGTGGGGAGGGGTTAGTGAAGGAGGAAGAGGGAGGGTTTCCTGATTATCTGACAAACACAAACCCAGGCCTGAGCTTCAGTGCGGGCTCTGACAGACATCAGCTCACAGTAAACCCCAGGCCCCTGTTTACTTCCCCCCTCCGGCTCACATCCTGTCTTATCTGTGGCCCCGATAACCTGCCGCCCCTGCCCATCATTCCAGAAAGGAGGGGCTTCCAAGAGGCTTCTAGGAACGAATGACTCAGCTAAAGCTGAAAAGAGCCGCTCGGTCCTGATGGGCACCCTGGCCAGCCCACATCTCACAAACCACTTCTACGATCTTTTTTTACCACCTCTGCTGACACGCGGAGCGAGGCTACAGGGCTGAGACTCTGCTGCGGGTCTCCGTCTCCAGGGACACGGAGCCAGTCCCTGCTTGGGGTCCCTGGGCTACGTGTGACTTCTCCTCCACCTCCCGGGACGCCCACCAAATCCCAGGGGTCAAAATCCCTATCTCAGGGTACCCAGCTTTTATCCATGGGTCCTAAGAAAAGATTAAGGGGACTGTGGGGCAGTCGCGCCTCCTACAGTAAGGTCCTCCGGCCCACGAAAGGAAGAGGAGGATTTGCTGTCAATCAAGTGCATGGCTCCCCCAGGCCCCTGGGTTGAGGCCTTCCCCCCGCCCCGCCCCCCGCCTCCCTTGCCAAGTGGAGGGCTCCCAGGCCACCGCCAAGCACCCGACTCGCACCCACCAGCACTGCAGCCTTGTTTACACAGTCACCCCCCCAGGGACCTGCGAACCCAGCTTGGCCTTGAAGGGACTCCCTCCTTTCCAAGGAATTAGACTGTTTCTCTCTCAAAAACGGCCTCAGGAGACAATGCGTCTGGACCGCAGTCACGGACACAAGCCATTTTCATCACAGCGCAGAGTGCGTATGTCCTTGGATCCTGCTTGTGTGGTTGTGACAGGCTGAGAATTAAACTAATCTAAACAATACTATCTATAAAACAACCATTTTAACTTAGAGAGTATATGCGTGTAACAACTGTCAAACACCTAGAGATTTAAAAAACAGAAACAACAAAACACCCAAAAAACTATGTAACTAACACTAACAAAGAGGATCTATAATCCATAGCTTCCCAAACATACTCTGGCTATAAACCCCCATAAAAGGATAGAAGAGAGAAGAATTCTCGTTGGGAATTTATCACCGGCCTCCATGTCTATAAATGTTCCATGGACCCAAATACAGTCATTCAGGTTCACTGGAAATCACCTATTCTTTTTGCAAAAATTCATTCTGGCCAAGAGCTGGGAACCCAGGAATGGGTCTGGAGCTCCTAATTCGTGCAGATCTTACACAGCTCACGGCAGCCAGCATGGAGCCCAAACGTTTCTGCAAGACTCCTGGATGCAGCGAACGCGCTTGTAGGGCAAATTCAGCCTCTTCCAGCAACTAGCACATTGCATCTTCTATGTCTCCGTGAGGGAAACAGGGTGAGTATTAACTGCTTCACAAATATAAGCAGAGAAACTCAGGTGAGGGCAAAGAAGAGAGATGTTACCAATGAGGCCATCCATGCTCAGCAGGCAAGCCCCAAGCCTGAGACCGTGTGGTCTGCCTGTCATAACTCGAGTCTCTTTGTGTCTAAAGACAGAGTCTTCTGCGTCCAGATTGAGTTCCGCATCATTTGCTTTGAGGCCAAGTGGAAACAGCTCAGAGCATGGGTGGACCAATGCCAGCTGCATCTGACAAAGCATAGCTGGGGTCCAGCCGGGAACCTCTCCCCCAGCCAACTAAGCTCCACAAGCCTTAAAGAGCTACAGGGGAGAAAAATCCTCCATTTCTCAGCAGGGGACGCCCGGGTCTCCACTGCCACTTTGTAAACCCTCCAAGGAACAAACATCCCAATACCAGGTGCCAAGGGGGCCAGCAAGGTGGGATCGCCCAGAACCCCACCGGGCAGGTAGTGAGCTCATCTTCCCTTGGCTCCAAGCCCATCCTTTTGCACTCTGCTTTGAGATGCAGGGCTTGGGATCCTGCAAATCACATTTCTGCTCCCCTCCTGGTGAGGCTCTGCCCATCAGAAGTGCCAGAGGGAGTCCGGAGGCTGGAGGAAGAAGGAACTCGCTCCTGATTTGTTTCCTGTTTACCTCTGTCGGCTTCCTGTCCCTTTCTGTTTCCCCCAGCAATTCTCGTTCACTCGGACGGTGTCAACTCCTTCCAGAAACAAATATTTGAGTCCCATTTTGGTTTTCCCAGCACTCTCAGAACCAACTTCGGGGTGTCCGTCAGCCAAACAGCTCCCCCTCCTCAGAGGCGGGGGTTGGCTGCCACCCCCAAAGGGGTCTCCTGTGAGCTCAGGACACCAGCGTCTGGGAACTGAGATGCAGCCCACCTGCCCCTTCTCCGAGTGTCTAACTCTTAATGAGCTCATGCCTTCTCTTTGTCCCCCGAGCCTGCTTCCTGCGGGCGCCCCCTCCATCCACATCTCTGTGCCCCCTTCCTGCCTTTGCAGCTACCTGGCTAGAAATTCTTTCTATCAAAGGATCTCTGGTGTGATTGCTGTCTCCTGCCTGGACCAGGACTGATTCACCCCCAGCTGGGTCCTAAGCATCTCTGGCAGGATCTAGAGCCCGGGGCTTCCCACCCGCACATGACTGCACTGCCAGATGGGGTGCCTTCACCCCCTCCGTGGCCCACATTCCATCTGGTTGATGTCAGCCGACCTCTGCCCGAGCAGGGGCAAGTCCCAACGCAAAGGCCGTCACAAAATATGTGGCAAATGGCCCTTAACTGCTGTACAAGCTTGGGGGGTGGCTGCAGGGACTCCCTGTTAAATGTCGGGGTGTTTCTCCTCGCCGGCCAGCAGTGAGCGGTACGGAAGCACTCTTGTCCTCGGCTTCTGGGAGAAGATGATCTTGTTGTAGTCGGCGGTGGGACTTGCCCTAGCATCCGAGTGGAAGTGGGTGCGCTCTGGAACCACGGGGGGACCCGTGTCCGACATGGAGAAAGGGCCCCAGGCCGAGAGCGTGGTCTCTGACCTCACGTCCTCGAACGTCATGTTGCCTGAGGACGTGAAGGACTTTCTCCTTTCCAGCTGGGTGACGCTGGGAGGCTTGCTCTGCCTGTACGTCGGCCAGCTCTCCTCGGCCGTTTGCAAGCGTTCCACGTCTCTGGCTTTGCTTTTCTCAATCAGTCTTTTCACCAGCGGGGATGTGTACGTGACATAGGCGGGCCACAGGTCATGTTTCTCAAGCAGATTCACGGGAAGCCCGATGTTTTCTGTCAGTTCTACCGGCAACGAGAAATACGGGCAATTTAGAGGCACTCGCAGCCAATGATTCCATTCTTTAAGGGTCGGAGGGTATCGGAACTACATGTTGGATTTCTCCCCATCATGCATGATAGCCCTTCCATCCCCTGTATGCAGTGGGAATAAAATGAAATCCAAAGTTGGGAGACATGGACTTTCCTGGCCAGTGGCTATCATGGAAGGCCATGATAGCCCTTCCATCCCCTGTATGCAGTGGTCCAGTGGTTAAGACTCTGTGCTTATCGGAGAATGGATTACTTTACAGGTTCATCCGTGAACATTGGAAAGTCCCAGGGAGTGTGTCCACTGCCTCCTGCCAACGTCCAAGGACTAAGAGATCGGGTGGCTTCTAACAAGGTCACGGGTGAGGTGGGGAGCTGTGGCAGGGAGACCCCACTTTGAGAACCATCAGTCCAGGGCCACGCCACTCCACCTCTGTGAGCACTAAACCCCGGGAGAGCCTGGGAAAACACGGCCGCGGGGTCCCGCCCCAAGGATGCAGACTCCGCAGAGCTGCTCTGGGGACTGGAGAACTTGCATTTCTAAGTCACTCCCAGGCGCCGCTGCTGGTTTGAGCACCTACTGTGAGTGGTCCTGGTTGAGGCTGAATAAGCTCTAAATCTTTCTTTTGGCTGCAACATACACGAGGACCGGCTTGTGCAGGTGGGAAACACGGCCCTCAGGTGAGCGACTGCCAGACTTTCCACCCCTTTTCCCTCCTCATCGAGGAACCACTGTGGAAGGCAAGGGAGCGAGCTCTTGACAGGGGTCACCTTCAACGCCACTGCATTTATAAGTAAATCACTCCCAATGTCAGTGTTTTATTATAATATACCTCACGAAGCATAGCATCCTAAAGATTCATTCGAACTCTTAAAAAAAAAAAAAAAAAAAAAAGCGAGTTTTTGTCAACCTAGTCAGATCCAGGCCTCACGGATTCCTCACTGCTAAGTCTTAGTGGCAACCTTTCATGACAATACGTTTTCAGGAGAATTCACAATATCATTTTTCCGAAGCTAGGGAAGAAATAATGCTCAAATAGTCCTCTAAGCTAGAGAGAGTTTCATGTAATAATAATGATGATAAAATGGAAGTTGAAGCACCTTATGTCTCCTTCTAAGACCTAGAATCTCAGAATGTCAGGCCATCCATTCCAAGTCCCCAGCAACACAGAGTATGTCATCCAAGGGGTCACCGTCCTTGCTTGCCCACCTCTAACCAAAGGAATTCCTGGCTTATCCTCCACATCTGTAGGGCTATTAGAAGCGTGAGTACCAGGAGTCCCCTGGCGGCCTAGTGGTTAGGATTCGGCGTTTTCACTGCCGTGGCCCGGGTTCAATCCCCGGTCAGAGAACTGAGATCCCACAAGTCATGCGGTGCAGCAAAAACAAAACAAAAACAAACAAACAAACAAAATATTGAATTATACAATAAAAATAAGTGTATTTTTTTTTAAAAAAAAGAAATGTGAGGACTTCTCCCCATACATACACTAGGATTAATCAATCATGTCAGACGGTGGGAAAATGCTCTGAGCCGGCGATATTTGGGGGATGTGGGATCATTCGTCCTTGCTTCTAAGCCTCTAGTTTATGAGCCCTGAAGCTTCAGAGAAGCCCAGTTACTAGCGAATCGTTCGTTTCAACAGCACGCCCTCAGAGCCGCTTGCCCCACCCCGCTGCCCCCATAACAGCCTCCATGGCTGATAGGACAATCCCACAGGCTGGCGGTGTTCTCACGCCCGATGGTGCAGAGACTAGGGCACTGTACAGTCAAGGCTGGGGGTGTCCGAGGCAGCCTCAAAACCCACGGGGAGGACTTGTCTAAAAATCAGAGGAAAGGGCCTTCCCCGGTGACACAGCGGTTAAGAACCCGCCTGCCAATGCAGGGGACACGGGTTCGCGCCCTGGTCTGGGAAGATCCCACATGCCACGGAGCCGCTAAGCCCGTGCGCCGCAACTACTGAGCCTGCGCTCTGGAGCCCGCGAGCCACAACTACTGAAGCCCGTGCGCCTAGAGCCCGTGCTCCGCAACAAGGGAAGCTACCACGGGGGGAAGCCCGCGCACCGCAACGAAGAGTAGCCCCCGCTCGCCGCAACTACAGAAAGCCCACACGTAGCGACAAAGACCCAACGCAGCCAAAAGTAAACACGTAAAATAAATAACTTTATAAAAAAAATAGAATATCAAAGGAGAGAAATAGTCAACATTAAGTCTGAAGACAAGCTGTGGGCTCTGATAATTTCCTCCCACTCTGGCACGCAAGGTCCATTCTGTGTCCCTAGAAATGAAACGCAGACCAGTGGTCCCCAGACAGAGGCAGCATTGCTGGGGCAGGAGGCATGACACTGAAGGGGTTTTCTTGTTTCTCCTTCAGGCACGAAGGCCCGTGTTCAATCCTCTGAGTTTTCAAGCCCAGTTCCTCCCACCCACCCCCTGGTCTCATATCCCAACATCCCCAGAATCTAGTCTGATTGGCTGGGTTTGGCCCAAGTAAGGAATGACAGTTGTCTGGAACCTGATCTGTGACCTGGATCGTGTCTCTTCACCCCGTACGACCTTTGTATCTCACTTACGAGATGAGGACGAGCTCCTGTCCTGCTTCTCTCACAGAGGCGTGGTCGTTATAATAAAATGTTATAATAAAAATAAAGTGCTTCTACCTCAGTGGCCCCAGTTTCACTGCATGTTGGGATTACTGGGGATCTTTAAAAAAATTCAAATACCTGGCTCTGCCCTGCCCCCACCCCACCACATTGTGATCTAATTGGAATAGGATACAACACAGGCAGCGGAGTTAAAAGCTGGATTCTAACATGCAGCAAGGTTTGGGAACCGCTATCATAGAATCTAACCCCCCCCCCCAAAACACTGAAGGTTTATAGGGTTTTAACTACTTCAGAGATAGGAAACAGGTCCAGGAGGTCACTTCAGTCTTTTTTAAGTTCTAAGACACAGATTTAAGAATTTACACATTCAATTCAGACGTATATTCAAGGATTCTTTGTTATGTATGTTCAGGACTGCATATCAGTGGCCTTTAAACATTTTAAAGGACCCTGGAGCATTCCCACCACCACCTGCCAATACGGGAATCACTAAGACCAAAGAAAGTGCTGAGCTAAGAACACTGGGGCTGAGGATGGTGCTTTGGTGCAGAACTAATTCACGCTCTATCTGTGGCCACAAGCTGCATCTTTATCTCGGAAAACCATCCTGCAGAAGGATTTTGTGGGTTCCAGGCAGGACTGATTGGATGAGTGGGCACGAGTCCACCCCACTCAGACTGTTTGCCCCACAAATGCTGTGAAAGTAGTGCTGTTTGCACACCCCTGATGGGCAAGACAGTATCTGACTCCAGTGTCTCCTGAGCTGTGCCCCCAGAGAATGCAGGAATCTCTCAAGATGTTAAGAGGTGTTACTTAAAGGAGGGGAAAAGTCCATGGCAAAGACCACCCTCTAAGGGCTGCATATACTTTTTAATCCAGGGGGCCCCATACACATAGTCTGTGTGGTTTTGCAATAGAAATACAGCAAGCCTGTCCGCAGTCCAGCTGGCCTGAAAGATGACGTGTTAAATTCCTTTAGTGCAGGAATTTCAGAGCCTGTGATAGGCTAACTTGTTCTGTAACTCTCCAAAGGGAAACTGGGATGCAGCATCCCCTAACCTCATATGACCAGGGAATCATTCATTCATTCACTCACTGGGAAGGGCATCTCAGGGAACTAGTAAACCAGGGAAACGGCTGGGAGAACTCTGAAACGATGTCCTCGCCAGCCCTTGTTTTGGAACCTTGAGCATCAGAGGAGGTTCTGCCATAAGTGGACAGAGGGACAAACTTGCTCAGGGTATAGCTGGGTCTTCAATGACTCACTTCCTCCAGAACCAGCCTCAGAAGTTTGGCCTCACGAAGGTGCCCATACCCAGAAGTGCCAAGCCAATGCGAGGGCCCAGCACTCCCCGGAAACCAGACCCACTTCCCTCTGTCCTCTCTGCTCTGCTCTAACCTGCAGGCATCTTGTGTTGCTTGCGTCTCCTCTCACTTTTCTCCCTGAACCATCCGGGGAGCTTGTCTGTTCCCCGAGGGAGAACCACATTTTCCCCGACAGGAAGCTGAGTTTCTTTTCACCTCTGCGTGTTACCCTCCTCAACCTCCCATTTCCTCCCCTGCCCGCTCTTTCCTTATCTGCCCTCTGGCTACTACTCATTTATTTGGGGTGAAGAGGAAGCTTCCACTTAGGCCAGAAGTGCCTGGAGGCTTATCTCTAAGAGCTGGGCATGAATCAACTTGGCGCCACGTGGGGTGTCTGCACTGATCTTCATCCCGAGCGGCGCCCCCATCTTACAGGTCGAGTGTACGCTTTGACCCCCTCCCCGCACTTCAGACCTGGGGAAGCCCAGTGCCCCCCACAGACCTTCCGTGAGCACCACCCCCATCCACCTCTTCACCCTGTCCCGTCCCCCCGAGACAATGGAACTGATGGGCTCCAGGGGGGCCTCCATGAGATCCTGATTTGATGCTAGGGAGCCCTGAGAATTCCAGAGCTGTTAACGCAGAGGGGAGCGGGATGGGGAGAGGCAAGTTCGCGTCCCCTCACCCCTCACTATGGGACAACGTGCTGGCCACCTTCTCTTCCGCAAACACACACACTCCAGGGAGAGGAGGGACAAGCCCATTACTGAGCTCTGTTAAAAAGCCAAGTTGCACATGACGGGCAGCTTTGGTAGCTGATACAGACCATGCCTCTTTCTGGGGGGGGCAACGATCTCCAAGCACACCATGGGTGGGGGGAGAGATGGGAGTCTCATGAGGTGGGATGGTCTTCTAACACAGACCTGGCATCACCGATTCACCATTGTGGCGGGAGGGAGGGAACACACCGCTTCTTGAGAACCCTTCTGTATCCTCCATATTCTCTAGTGATTATGCACGGACTTTGAGGGACACAAAAGCGGAAACAGAGTTCAAGTACCCACGGCCACGCAACATCAGTTCACTCAGGCACGCAGGCATTCCGCAAATGTATGCCGAGCTCCAAACACCGCACTTCTAAGAGGTGCGGATCCCGCGCTCACCCAGAACCCGTTGTGGATGTGCCATGCTCACCTCTTGCCTTGGGGGGTCTACCCTTCTCAGTGTCAAGGGTCCACAATGCACGTTCATTTCCCATGCTGATAACAGATCAAACAAGACTAATCCATGCCATCTGAGTCATCAGAAACAAAAGCAGAGAAATTCCTGTAGAGACCAGAACAAGTCCCCTCGGCCACTCTGCAGATGGGTGTCCGGTACCTGCACGTACCAGGCCCAAAGCAGAATGAGACCGAGCCTTGGTTCAAGGGGCTCCCTGCCCAGTGAGGAGACAGACCACAAGCTTCCTAACTCAGCCTGGGTGGGGAGGGATGGCAAGAAACAGGTTCAAGAAGAGGAGACGATTGTGCTGAGTCTTGAAGGACCCGGGGTGGTGGACGGCAGGCCTCGAGGGTCTCAGATTCCGAGTGCACTGCGTCTCTGCTCGGAGCCCACATTCCTCTTCTCTGTGTGAGGATCACACAGGCTGTTTCCAAGCGGCATGGATTCTGCATAGGAACCGCGATGCTGAGTTGGCTGAATAAACACTTGACAAACGCGTTACAGGAAGGAGCATTGGGCACTGGGTGAAACTACGCATCTGAATTTTATATTTATCTGAGGAATGTTCACTTATAAATATTAAAATTCCCACTTTAAGATGTAATACAAAGACCCGTTAGGCTAAAAGCACCCATGGCCGTAAGTGTCTAGAGATCAAGTTTCAAATTTTTTAATGTAATTTCCCAAACAAGCCCAACAGGCCTGATCAGAGGAGAGCTTTTCAGCCTTTTCCTTCCATGGCCGTTTTGGGGCAGCCAGGTACACTGATAGGCTAGACCGCTAGGAAAGAGATGAAAAACCAGGCAGCAAGAACTAGCCCTGCCTTTTCGTACTCAGGAAACCAGACATGAAAGGCTTCAAGCAGTTTGTGCTCGGAGACCCTGTCTCTGCCTGACAGCTGGCTCAGGAGTAAAGGGACCATGAAAATGTGTGGCTTCACAATGTGTAATCAGTCAGAAAGAGGAAGTTCTGCTTCTCTGGAACAATGAGGGAAACAGACAGGCATCTCCCAGGGCTGGCCACAATCAGCGGGCCCGGCCACCCCCTTTACGATGCTCAAAGCACTAGCAACCCAGGCCAGTGTTTGCTTTGAAGAAGGTGACTTGCTAACTGCTAACATTGGTTACCTTCAGGTCAGGGACCAGGGGACCAGAGAGCGAAGGAGGGAATTCAAATTTCATTTTATCCCTTAATGAAAAGTGTGAATTTTTAACATGGCATATATTACCTACAGTTAAAATATCTTTAAGAAAAAATATAAAAGAAATCTCAAGCAAATCATAGAAACAATGCTTTCTTTTACAAAACAATATTGTAGGTAATAATTAGGAGCAAAATTTTATTTTTTTATCCTTGTATTAATTTGATTTTTCTGCCTGTTTACCTGTACTTATTTTTCTTAATTGGGGAATTTTTCATAAGGCCTCGTTCCACCTGATTATTTTCTTAAACTTTGCTTTAAACATATTAAAATCCTTTATCTTGTTTAAAAAAAAAGAGAAGTGACTTTCATTTGAGACTCTGCCTAGAAGCCAAGTACTAAAGTGGCTGTCTTCTGCAGGGTTCAATTATCCCATCAACACATTGACAGCTTGGCCTCAGTGTCAGGCTTTATCCCAGTTCATGCCAGGATGAGAGACAATCCAGGCATCACACTTCGCACCCAACTCTTGGGTCACCCGTAAACACAAATTACAATGAAATCAAACTCCCAGCTGTCTGGGGTGAGTTGTCCGCAGCTGAACCACCATCTAGATAAACCACCCTTGTGAAAATTAAGGGTTTGACTTTGGCTGTACCTTGTCCTGAATCTCTTCATTCATACTCAGCAATCATTTCAGTCCTAAAACAGCTTACAAAATGGAAATGAAACAAAAGGAAGATGCGACGTTTGGGGATGAAGCAGAGGAAGGAAAGCTGCCTAGATGGATACTCGGCACCGTTAAAGTTGGAAGATGGAGTGAAGGAGGCTGAAATCAAAGCTGTGCAAAGACGACCCTGTTCAATAACTGGAGTCCCACACACCTTCCCACTTCACCAGCCCCACGTTCACTAGCAGATTGTGAGCAGGAAATAGAGCAAATCATCCCCTTTCCCAGAAAAGCAACTCAAGGCATATGTCGTGTCAATGATGGTCAGCTGCATTTTGCTGTATTTCTTTTTCTTTTCTTTTCTTTTTTTTTTTGGCCTAGAGGTTTTCGGGATCTTAGCTCCCCAACCAGGTATCGAACCCAGGCCCCTGCAGTGGAAGCGCAAAGTCCTAATCACTGGCCCACTAAGGAAGTCCCTATTTGTATGTCTTCCCATAACGGGAATTATAAATCAGCATTAGAGAAAGTTTGGAAATGCTATGTTTTAATCTCACAATCCCATTACCATCACACGACTCTGACCTATGTGCTCTCACCTAGTTCTAACATGGTATGGGCACAAAACGTACTTTCGTCTTTGAATCCATCATTTTTGCTCTAACATTAAACTATCTACCTTTGTGGTCTTAGAGATTCCTCTGCTTAGTCATCCATCAAATGAATGAACCATTATTAATCATATTATTGATCATTCCTCCGTTCGCGTTTCTAACTTTAGCCACCATGAGTGATGAGCAGTGACTTTGAAAGATGAAGAGCTCCTTGGTGCCCTTCTGCTTCTATAAACCTGTGCACTGGAAGGTGCTCAGAAAATGTTGGCCACTGAAGGTTTCTGGTCCCCCAAAGTTCTCGGTACCACCAAAGCCCCTCCCCTCTCAGTCCTGGGAGGTGGGTAGTGTCCTCCCTGATCCCCTATCCTCCCTGAGCAGCAGGATATTTGCCACCACGGTCTCTAGGGTTCCTACCAGCTCCAAGGCCCATCGTTTACCGCAGCACATTCCACACTGATGAGGCCAGAAGCTAAAACAGAGACTGTGCGCGACTGGCAAAGTGAAGCCGACTTCAGGCAGGAGGACCACAGCTAAAGCCCCAGATGCCACCGTCATAGAAGGTCAGGGAAGAAGTTGGAGAGAATCAGCTCCCTGAGGCCAAGACCAGCTGTGCACGGGGAAATCGCCCGAGAGGCACGCTATGCTCTGTGAGGCTTTATTTGGGGGTTTTTATTTTTGCACAAATATTTAGGGTTTTCCTTTAATTGCAGTAGAGTAGATTCACAATGTTGTGCTAGTTTCAGGTGTACAGCAAGTGATTCCGGTTTATATATGTGTATATACATACCACTGCATATAACAGTTTCATATATATAACAGGATATATATGTACATGTATATACATATGTGTATGTGAATATGCATACATACATGTATATATGTGTGTGTATATGTATGTATTACACACATATATACATACACACACACACACACACATATATATGTTATTACAAAATATTGAGTTCCTGTGCTGTGTGATGCTTTGTTAAGACTGGATGTGCTAGTAGGGAAACAGCAATGCGATCAATGAAAAATACTCTCTAAACTTTCAAGGGGTGGGTCCCTAGGGCTCCAGGCATAGGAGCCAAGCGAAGGCCACACCACAGCCCTCTCCCAACCAGGAGGGATGAAATACTCCAGCCGATGGTCCACACAACAACCCTCTCCCAATCAGGAGGGATGAAACACTCCAGCCAATGGTCCAGACACCGTGCGACCGGGGCGGGGGGGGGGGGGGGAAATGAAAGAACTTCAAAAAGGAAACCAAGTTCCTATAAAAGCACAAGGAGCGCAGGGCACTTAGCGAAGGGCCACCAGCCTCAACTCCCCGCCCCAGCCCCCTGCCGTGACGAGGCTGTCCCAGCACGACCACAGCCAATAAAAAGCACAGAGGTCCTCAGTGAGGTCCCTGAGCCATCAAGAAGTTGTTGAACTGTGTCCCATATTTTCTACTAAGAAAGCAAGGACATGTAGGACAGATCCTTCCACAGTTCGCACATTTCCTCCACGCTGTGCGGGGGAGCAGGGGCTTGGGTAGGGCAGGGCTGGTTCTCTGAGAAGTGACCGAACACAAGGGGGGCCCGTTGGCTATCTGAGTTGATTAAAGGGGGCCCCCTTTTGCTCTTGTGCTCTCAGCAATCTTCTAAAAATCAATAACCCAAGTAACTCACAGGTACAGGTCCCAATATAAATTTAAGATGTTGGCATCCTGAAAAATGATTTTCTTTTGAATTTGGTCAAAATTAATCTTTCCACCTGAGCCTTATCACTCTGTATCCTCAATTCCACGGGGACCTTGACAATGAACCAAAACATGTTCCTGGGACCCATCTCTTCCCTGAGACTAGTCCCTTGTTTCTAACTGCTTATTAAACAACTTCCTCTAAGCACTTGTATTTCCATCAAATTCAGACTTGTTCAAGACCAAAGTCAGTAGCGGTTACCACCTTACAGGTCCATAGACGCCTCGTCTGTCTCCACACCCTGTTTCTGTCAATGGCATCAGCATCCTTCCCGATGCTCAAAGTAGAAACTCAACTCCTCCTTCCTTCTTTCACCCCAAATTCAGGTGCCAAGGTGACGTCCATCGGTTCTGTGGCTTGGCATCTCATCTATCTGCCAAGTCTTCACTCCAGCCTGACCCCCTCCCCAAAGTCCACACCTAGACTTTAGCTGCCGTCTTTACATCTTCATTGGTGTGTCTAATAGGATATCAACGTTTTCACGGCTCAAAAGGAACTCTTGGGCTTCCCTGGTGGCGCAGTGGTTGAGAGTCCGCCTGCCGATGCAGGGGACGTGGGTTCGTGCCCCGGTCCGGGGAGATCCCACGTGCCGCGGAGCGGCTGGGCCCGTGAGCCATGGCCGCTGAGCCTGCGCGTCCAGAGCCTGTGCTCCGCAACAGGAGAGGCCGCGGCAGTGAGAGGCCCGCGTACCACAAAAAAAAAAAAAAAAAAAAAAAGGAACTCTTGGCCTTACTCCCTAAAACGTTCCTCTCTGGTCTTTTCCATCTCAGAGAGAGGCACCAACCACCATTCACCGAATTGCCCAGTTCAAAAATTGGGGTTGGGACTCCCCTGGGGTCCAGCGGTAAGATTCCGCGCTTCCAACGCAGGGGGCGCGGGTTCGATCCCTGGTCAGGGAACTAAGATCCCGTGTGCCGCAGGGTGCGGCCAAAAAAAAAAAAAAAATCAGGGCTGCCTGATTCCTCTTGCTGCTTCACTGAATACATGCAATCCATCATCCTGCCCCCTACCCACTGCCCCCACCATCACCCCCTCCCATTGCCTGACTTCCCGACCTCTCCATCCTTAGCCAAGAATCAACAGCTACCTACTGGCTGACTGGTCTCCCTGCTTCTCTTCTACTCTTGTTCTCTGCGAGCCCTTCTCCCCAGGGGACCCAGAGCGATCACTTGTAAACATAAATCAGATTAGATTATCCCGCTGCCCACACTCCAGTGGCTTCCTGTCCCATTTAGGACACAAGGCAAATCCCTTCCCCTGACCTACAGAGCTCCCCTTGGTCTAGCCCCGCCCACCCTGACAGCCTTCACCGCCCCCGACCACAGGGGCCTCCTTCTCGCCTCAAACGCACCAAGCTTCCCACGTCGGGGGGTCATTCTCCAGCTGCTCGCCCTGCCTGGGATGCTCTTTCCCTGATTTTCGCACGGTTTTTCCTTCCTAGGAGTCAGGACGCAGCTAAGTGTGGATTCTTCAGGGACGACTTCAGGACAGCCTGAAACAGCCCGCAGTCACTACTCTGGCTCCCGTTCTAATCCTCTGTGTAGCACTATCCCTGACCGACACGTCTCATGATTTACTCATTTGTTTATTTTCTCTGAACCAACTAGAAGGCAATTTGCTCTGTCCCCAGGCACTTGGATCGTTAGATTAAAGGATGTCACTGCAGTCGCCACAGCAATTTCCCCAGAATCTCTAAGGATTATTAGGAATCCAAACACCAGGCGGCTCCCCTTGTACAGGACCCAGAGGAAAGCATGAGCTGGCTGACTTGATAACAGCCACGATGAGAGGTCAGATGGCAAAACATGGAACGTGACCTAATAAATATGAGGCGCGGACATGGTGCATGGAAAGGCCTTGGTTTACGTCCCAGCACTGTCACTTACTGCCTTTAACCGGGACAATCACTTCCCCCCTCTCGCGGAGCTTTAGGTTTTTCCATAGGCGAGGTGGGAATGACACCCCTCTCCCTTGTAGGATTATTGTGAAGCCTGAATGAGACACTGCATGGGAAGTGCCCAGAAAACAGCAACAAGGCAGTAGCTTGGGGACACCAAGTCCAGGATTCAGGCTTCACTGAAACCCTGTGTAACACAGAAAGTCCACGGGGCCTGAACAGACCAAATTCCAACTCAAGCCCTACTCCGATTTTCCTCAGAGCCTCCATTTCCTTTCCCACCTGGTCCAACACGTGCTCCATCCCCTGTGCACCTACCAGACATGTCAGATGTCACCACCGCCAGACGCGGCAACTGGGGGGTCGGCCATCTGCTCTTAGTGGATGAAATGGCCTTTTCTTTCCTCAGGGTGATTACACATTTAGACGTGTGGCCCCCCTCTCTAGTCCCTTTGTCTCTCCTTCCGGGACTGTTCCAATGACACTTCTTTCGGGAGGCCGACCAGCCCCCTAGGTGGGCTTACGCCTGCCCCTCCTCTGTCCTCCCAAGTGTCCTATCTGTGCCTCATCTACCAGAGCCATTTATCCCATTGTGCGTGACTTGGTATAGGGGTCTCTCTCCCTGGGCTTGCTCACCTCGTTTTGATCGCCTCTGGGCCCCACTTCTCCCGCATGGAAGCTTCTGAAAGTCCCTGGAGTGGCTCATTTCACAAGGTTTCTGGAAAAACAGTTTGAGGAAGGCAAACTGGCAAAATAGACTATCATTAAACTACCGTGGATGGTTTGAGGGAAAATGGACAGTTGAATACACAGGAAACTGTTGCCTATGGTTAAAAGAGAAAATAGCAATGATCAGTTCCCCAGAGATCAAGAAAGAGGTCTTTTGAAATCAGGGAGAAATATTGTGCTACTAGTTTCAAGTGAATCTTTCTAGGCACAAATATACACAAATAGTGCACAGCGACCCGTAACTACCATCCACATAGAAAATATGTGTGGGTAACGTGCCAGAAAATTCTGAGGTACTGACAAAAGGAGTTTTTGTTGAGTCAGAAATCCAGTTAAACAAGGGCTTTAATGTGTGTCTTTGGCACAGTGGAGGGATGCATGGAATACTTTTACAATCCGGGAACGGGCCCTCCACGGTGTGTGCTGGGTGGACGGACGCTCTCTCCCAGTGAAGGCCTGGCCCTGCCGACCCACCCTCGTGCAGCCTTGCAGGAAAACCAGCTCTCTCCTTGCTGCTTTCGTGTTTCTGTGATCTTATTGTGTGTGTATTTCAATATCTCCGGAAGGCGACGTACAAGAATTAGCCAAAGTTCCTAACGGGACAAGGCTGCCTATGAAATCATTGTTTGGAGTAAAGCATAGAATTAAGAGCAAGGGTGCAGGACAGGCAGCTACTGCTCAGCTGTGTGACCCGAAACGGGATACCTAAACTTCCTGGTCTCAACGATCTCATCCGTAAAATAGGGTCAATGACAGGAACTGCCACGAGGACGCTGTCATGAGGTGTGTCATGTAAAGCACAGCGCACGGGGCCCGGGCGCACGTGAGGGTGACTGGTTGGACTGTTCTCACCCTCGTTAACACGCAGGACTGTGACATCCGCAAAGAGGCTGAAGCAGGGGGAGGGGGCAGAATGGGCTCAGGGTGGGGGGCCCCCAACACAGCTGCCGCCACACTGCTGTCCCAAAGTCTCACTCATCCCCCATATCCGCCCCACTCCCAACATCTCCGCTTATACCAACTGCTGACGGAAAGGACACCCTCTGGAGGTGACCCCTGAGGCCGGCAGCTCTGAGGCATCAGGGTCCACCTGCAGCCACATGTGTTCAGATGCACAGACAGGTGCACGGCCCTGAGCCCCGGGGGCGGGGAGGGGTCTATGACCTACACACACACACGTGCACACACGCACGTGCGCACACGCCCCATGTTAAGTCTGTGACATCCCTGGGCGAGTCCGCTGGGTGACCCTCAGCTTCGACACCCCTGGTCCCAGCGGAGCCCCATTTTTCTTCTCGGGCCACCGCAGCTCCGGCCTAGAATGACTTAATGAGCAAACCGGGGCTAAGGAGTCTCGCCAGATTCCTGCTGGGAAGAATCTAGAGAACTGGGTATGCGAGCAGCTTAAAGGGGATGCGGAGTGTTTGTTTTAATTTTACTGGAGTATAGTTGATTTACAGCGTGGTGTTAATTTATTCTGAACAGAAAAGTGACTCAGTTATACATATATATTCTTTTTCATATTCTTTTCCATTATGGTTGTCCATTCACGGAATATTGAATGGACCTAGAGATTGTCATACTAAGCAAAGTAAGCCAGAAAGAGAGCAACAAATACCAACTTCACTTCTGTCCAATCTTGAGGAGGTTACTTGATTCTTCCGAACTTCCGTTTCCCTGTGAGAAACACCCTGCCTCAGGGGATGTTACTCAGACCCAATTAATTCCGGTGGAAGGATTTCATGACTAGTAAGCTCTCTCTAACCATCTGCTTTTATAGAGAAGACCAGAAATCCTGAACTAATGGTATAAACTTCCCTCTCGGGTGCGTGACCGGGGCTCATGTTGGTAACAAGAATACGATGTAACATTCGCACCCAAGGCAAGAACTAGATAAGTTCCAGAGAGAGTAGCAGTGTCGCAGAGCTTTATCCAGAGAGTGGAAGAGACGACAGCGGGGGTGGCTGGTGTGGATGCTGCTTGAGGCTCATTCGCTTTCCTTGGGGTGGAGGTGGGATGGGAGGGGAGAGAGGAGTGTAAGTGTAGCCAGTTTAGAAGCTCAGAATCACTGGCCCCTGAGAAGTCTTTAGAATGCTGTGTCTTACCCCCAGGAGGAGCAAGGGTAACCATGGAACTCGTTTCCCTCTGCCCCTCACAGCCACGGGCTTATCAGAATAAGTGTGGGGTGGCAGAGCCCATGGGCTGAACAGACTCAACCGCAACTGGGCCCACAGGCCTCGGTAGGCAGCCTCCCAGATGGCCCCCAAGGATCCCCCCTGCTGGAACTCACATCCTCTGAGACCCCCTCCCCCTGCATCTAGCGACTCACTTCTAACAAACAGAATGTGGTCAAGTGATGGGACATCACATCACAGATGAGGTTACACAGAAACCTTGGCTTCCAGCTTCAGCTTGCTCTCTGTCTCTCTCTCTCTGTGTCTCTGGCTCTGTTTCTCTGTCTCTGTTCATCTGAGGGAAGCCAGCTGCCCTATTATGAGCTGCCCTACAGAGAAGCCAGAGGCAAGGAAGTGAGGGGCGTTTCCAGCCAACAGCCAGCAAAGAACTGAGGCCCTTAGTTCAACAACCTGTGAGGAACTGAATCTCGCCAATAACCACACGAGTGAGCTTGGGTGGGGACCCTCCCAAGTTAGCCCTTTGGATGGGACCACAGCCCTGGCCAAAACCACGACTGCGCCCACCCCCATGGAGAGACCTGGAGATATAGGCACAGTTAAGTCTCACTCGGATCCTCGACCCACAGACACTGTGAGATAACACGTCTGTTTTAAGGAACTAAGTTTGGGGGTAATTTGTTACACAGCAAGAGATAACCAGTACAAGGCCCTTATCAGACTTTCCAGGAAGGATCCTAGTCCTGAGACTGAACAGAGACGTGGAATCTGCCAGCCGTGGGAGCAATTCCTCTGCCTGGTTCCCCCTTCCGCTCTGCCCCCGTCTTGGGGGGGACAGTGCAATTCCTGCTACAAGGGAACACGTGCACGTAAAGGATTCATGGCTATCAAACACCACGGAAATGAAGCCATCCTCCAACAAAGCCAATTTCAACAAGGCCATCTCAACACCGTGGACACACTGCCGTGGCCAGAGGGATTAGGGTCGGAGTGAGGGACGGGGCAGGGTGGGAAGTGGGGGCTCAGGGATGGTGCCAGGGTGCTTTTCCCGCACATTCTTGAGAGGTTCAGGAAGCAGAGCTTTTAGTGGTTTGCTTTTAAGACCAAGGAAAAACGACTTTGGCATCAAAATGGCTTTGCGAAAGCAGCCAGATTATAAAGTCAAGTTCTATCAAGCAACTATTTTATCCACCCCCCCTACATAAATACCATTTGGGCTCTGGACCTGGGTGGATAGCCACCCATCTTTCTCTCCTACTTGTGCGTGCATGAGTGCATGTGTGTGCACGCACGTACCCACCCACTCACATACACAGACACACACACACGTACACACACCATAACAGGGATTCAAGAGTAGGATTCCAGGGTTTGAGAGCACAGGGTGAGAATGCCGGGGGTTTCAAGGCCACTGCCTGCCCCCTGCCCGACGTGGATTTGGGCTGTTCCAGTTCAAGAGGCTGAAGGGCAGCTGCCCCGAGGCTGGGGCTTCACCCAGGACCCCACGGAGAGCAAGTCATCGTCGATAAAGAATGAAGGAGGGCTTCCCTGGTGGCGCAGTGGTTGGGAGTCTGCCTGCCGATGCAGGGGACACGGGTTCGTGCCCCCGTCTGGGAAGATCCCACATGCCGCGGGGCGGCTGGGACCGTGAGCCATGGCCGCTGAGCCTGCGCGTCCGGAGCCTGTGCTCCGCAACGCGAGAGGCCGCAACAGTGAGAGACCCGCGTACCACAAAAAAAAAAAAAAAAAAGAATGAAGGAACAGGTTATTGTGCTGGGGGGAAGAGCGCCTTTATCTTTGAATTGATACCATTGCTTTCCCGAAAGTCTCTGTATCTTCACGAAAGAGAAGAGAGTCTCCACGGCCCTGTGTGGTCGTGCTGCTCAGTAATAAGCGACCGTAAGAGTCACAGCTTATCACAGGCACCAACCAGCTCGGTCCTGAGACCCAACCAGCTGTGTTGGGGTCTTTCCAGCCCAGCTCTCTAGGCCTCATCTCACTAGATTTCTCTATGAAAATAAGGGTTCCCCCACCCCCACCCCCCCAGTGCTGACCTCTTCCCCACACAGCATGCCAGTTTCCCAACATCCCACCAAATGAATTCCTTATGAGCCCAACTTCTGGGTTTATCTTAGCTGAGAAGACACAGCAAGCCCTGGCCTTCAGTACTCAGCTGGTTCTCCCTTCCTGCCGCGTTTCAGCAGAGAAAGCTCACTTTGCCCTCTAGGGCGGGAAATGCGAAAGGCAGGGCGCAAAGCTGGGGAGAGGCCGCCACCAGCCCCTCACAGGCAGGCGCAGCGCCCACAGGGTGGCTGGCGGTCTTTCCATCCGCCCATGGAAATTCTAGACGCAGAAGGTGCCCGGACGAGCCTGCTTTCACGCCCTTGCCAACTGCCGTAAACCTGTTTCTGTCCCATTGGAGTTGCGACATGAAGCCAGAAATCTGGAAGAATTTAACACCCAGTCGGTTCAGACAGAGGAAAACATTGTTCAGAGTAAACACTGGAATCCCTCCCTCATCACCCAGGAATGTAGAGCCAGCGGGGAGGGATCAGCGCGGCTCTGCTAGGGCTGCCACAACAGGAGGGCCAGGAGGGGCTGTGGTCCAGCCTGGAGCCCGGCGCCAGGGGGCTTCTCCCTTCCCTCCGTCAAACCTGGGCCTCGGCTCCAGAACCCCGTTTGCTGGCAGGACCCTGCCTGCCTGCGGAGGCCTGCACGTCTGTGAACTTGGGAGGAGGCTGGAAGAGGCAAAGGGGGGACCTCGTGGAACCCAGAGGGGCTCAGGATGCTCTGGGACTTCTCCTTTCCTTCAGCTGCACAGGCCGTGAAAGAGTCACTTTTCCTCGAGGAAGAAAGGAGGCTCTGTGTGCATGGCGAGGGCGCGATGCCCGCAACCTGGAGCCGCGTGTGCCGGGCGGGCTGTGGACGCCGGCATCCATCTGGCTCTGATGGAACCTTGATGGACTCCATCTCTCAAAAGCCACAGGCCAGGCCCCACCCCATTTCCTCTGGCCCTGGAGCGGGGAGACGAGGGACTGGCTTTCCCCAGGGCTACATGGGGGTCCCAGGAAGAGGGCACTGTGTCACCACGTCTCTCTGCCTAAAATTCTGCCTAAAGTCCACCCGCGAACATGCAGGCCTCACCTGAACTGCTAACGTTTCTGACAGTCAAGGTCAAGGAGGAAACCTGAGAGTCGGGAAGTCTTCAAGAAGGTGGTGCAGAGTCCGAAGACGGCTGCTTTGTCACAGGAAGCTCTGGTGGGGCTGCCAGGGAGCTTAGGGGCAGCAGCAAACCTGGCGACGGCCGCCCTGCGTGTCCCTGAGCCTCACCACAGCCCTCACCCCACTCTTGAGCCCCGAGGGATCCACAGAAGGCATATTTAAATGTACTTACTGATGCCTCCCACTGATGCCTTCCCTGCTCTCAGTGAGCGTACGACCCAGCCCAGAGGTCACCAAGGGTGGTCCAAGGGCCAGCGGCAGCGTCACCTGGAAGCTTGTTAGAAATGCATTTTCCCTGGTCCACCCTGGCCTAGCGCATTGGAAACTCTGGCATGGGGCCCAGGGACCTGTAGTTCAGCAAGCCTGCCAGGTGATGCTGGCACACAAGAAAGTGCTCGTCTGCCACCTCCCTCCCGCTGGGTAACAGAGAAAGACTGAAAGGTTAATAGTTGCTTCCGGGAAGTCGGAGAAATGGTGTGTGAATGTGTGTCTAGATTCAAAACTGCTGCACCAAACTCTGGTGTCCGTGGAAATTCTGATTCCGGTTTTAGAAACACTCTTTCCACCTCAGTTTGATCCCCCTTTACGGGTGGTTTCTAAAACTTTATTCTGAAGCTGAGGCAGGAGCAAGAAAACAGTGGGATTTCTTCTCACTTGGAGCCGCCCCCAGCCCTGGGCCATAGCAGCTCCCTCTGGAGGCCACTCTGAGGGGCTGGAGGCCCTGCTGCCCCCGGGGGGCTCTCACCTCACCTAATGCTTGCCGGGCAGCAAGGAGAGGATACAACCTGATTCTCTAACTGAGCTGACCTGTAAATTGAATTACCAACGGATAAAGTAAAATTTCATCCATCCCGCTGGCAAACGACCTCCATGCGGCCCAGCTCCATCATCTACGCTGTAATTTGCTGCTTGCCTTGTCTGCTGGCAGCAATGGGATGGAACCCGCGGCCTCTCCTGAAGCTCCCTCTTCCCTCAGCCCCATCCCTCCACTCTGTCCCAGTTTCACCGGCTCCTCGTCAGATCCCCCCCCCCCCCGCCCCGCTCCACCTTTAAAGCAAGAGGTCCTGGGCTCCCCTTCCTTTCCCCATCGGCACCCTCTCCCAGGGTGACCCCATCATTGTGCCGTGGCTCCCACCTGTGTGTCTCCAGCCCTGGGCTCTTCCCTGAAAGCCAGGCCCAGACGTCCTACCCCACCCTTCCCAGATGTTTTATAGGTGCCTCACAACTACCCTGTTCAAAACTGCTCAGAGCTACCCTGCTCTGATACACACACACACACACACACACACACACACACACACACACACCCCAAAACCTGCTCCTTCATTGGTCTTCCCCATTTCATTTAAGGGCACCACCCACAAACCATTTTCACAAAAAATGAGTCTTTTTTTTCTCTTTCCTTCATCCTCAAGATTCAATTTATCAAGTCATGTTAACTCAGCCTGTAGAAGTATCCTGAATCCGTCATTTCCTCTCCATTCTACTACGATGATAGGTGCTGCTGCTACTACCGTCCCTCCTAGTGAAGATGACGATGAGAATAACAGCTCACGGCGTGGATGCCCGTGCTCTACACGTATTAACTCACTGAGTCCTCCCAACAAATGCAGGCTTACATGCTACTCTTCTCCCCTCTCACGGAGGTGCATCTGGGGGAGAGGAGCTCAGGGACTTGATCAAAGCCGTCCGTCCTCCAAGGGGGAGCTAAGACCTGGGCGCTGGGGAGCCGGCACCGGCTCCCAGCTGCCTCCGCACCCACAGGATGCTCTCATGACCTCTGACTGGCCTCCCCGCTCCTACCCTAGTCTCCATACGATTTACTTTATACACCCAGCAGCCTGAGTGGTCTCCCCAAACCATGCACCAGGACCCATGTCACCCCCCAACCTAGACATGCCTCCCCCAGGATTCCACAGAGTCCTGGAAGTGAAGCCCAAACTCTGACCAGGACTGCCTCTGCCTCTCAGATCTCTCTCTCTCCCTGTCTCTCTCCCTCCCTGTCTCTCTCCCCCTCCTCTCTCTTTAAGAATCACTAGCTTGGATGATTTCCTGGCCCCAGGTGACCATGAAAGTACTCTGTGAGAAGTTGTGTGCCACTCGCTCTGGTAGAGACGTGGCTGATGCTGTGAGAAAGGACCACCCAGCTCACCTGGGAGAAGAAAGAATCAGAGGGACTTCTAGGAGGAAATGGCACCTGAGTTTAGTTCTGAATAACATGTAGGCATTACAGAGACAAGGGAAGAAAAATAGGAAACGTGAGTAAAAGCAGGAAGTAGCAGGAAGTAGCATGACATGATTCTAAAAGTTAAAATCTATTTCAATATTGCTGAAGTGTAAAGTATAAAACCAAGATTAGCTGAAGGTAAGACTGAAGCCAGCACCAGATACCAGTCTCTTGAAAGATGAGTAGCAGGAAGCCAGGCTGAATGAGAGCAGGTGAGCCTGACATACTCAGAGAACTTCAAAAACTTTGGCCAACACATAGGGTACGCATAGGTGGATGGAGAGGGTCGTAGGGAGAAGTGAGTTTGTAAACAGGTAGAAGCCAAGCCATGAAGAGTCCCACCCTGGGGCTTTGTGCTACCTGTTTCCTCTGCCTAAAATATTCATGCTGCAAAGTTAGATCTTCACCTTGCAGGCACCATGGTATCTGTTGAATGACTTTAAGGAGAGAGAAGCATTATCAGCTTGGAAAGATCCCTGAGGCAGAGACCTATGGTTGTGCACCAAGGGTTTGTACTTCCTGTCCTTAGTGTCAGCCTGACACTGGGAATCAGTTGCCCAGCCAAGAACTCTATTTCCCCCACCTTGTATCCATCATAAGGTAGAGCCTTATGTCTGAGTTCTGGCTATGTGCAGACCTGGCCCATGAAAGCACCAATGTAACCCTTCATTCCCTTTTTTTCCCCATTCATAGGCTAAGAAGCAAAGGAATCCAAGATCCAAGAGATGCAGAGCCACAAGATAGAAGGAAACCTTGGACCACCACATGGCAGTTGACCACAAAACACCCAACTGAATTCTACAGGAGTGAGAAATGAACACCTATTGTGTTAAGTCCCTGATACGTGGAGAGTTATACACATATAACACCTCGGGATATCATAATAGATTCCTATGGCTTTGCTATGATCATGAACTGGAGGCCAACAGGACTGGCAGAGGGAGATCAGTAAATAAGCTGTTTAGCAACTGGGGGAAAAATTATGAGAAACTGAAGCAAGTTAGTGGCAGTGAGAATGAACAGAAGCGGACAGAAGGTGACCACAACTAACTATAAGGATGAAGGAGAGAGTGGAGTCTAGGAAGATGCTCGGGTCTCTGAATTGGGTGATGGAGACAAGCAAAAGAGAAAGAGAGCAGGTTTGGGGAAAGGGTGCTTATCTTTATTGGGGGCATCATAGAAAAAGCAGGTAGTCGTGCCCACTGGACAGCTGTCCAGATGACCCTGGAATCCAAGATGGCAGCCATGGTTATAGGCACAGAGATTTGGTAAAAGATGAGGCCAAAGATTGTCATATGTCTCATTTTCATAGGGTGAGTTGAGAAGAGGGATGAGAACGGAACCATGAGAAAAAACAGCATTTAAGTCATGAGAGGCGAAGAGGAGACTGAGAGGAGGCCAGGCAGAAGAACTGAAGGAGCCGCCTCAGGAAGTCAAGAGAAATTACCTGCTGAGGAGACTGTGGTAAGATAAAACAATATGTGCTCCTTGTCCCCTGTTCCTGGCACAGAGCTCCTAAAGCCTTTGGAGCTTATTGCGTTTTGTGTGCTAATACGATTGCCAGTGGGGGAGCCCTTGATAGCTTCAGGATGGGGGCTGGTGGCAAGAAAGGTGGTCATTAGAAGGTTAGGACTTTTACCCCACCCCCAGCCCCTGGAGCAGGGAGAGGGGCTGGAGATTGAGTTCAATCACCAATGGCCAATGAGCTAATCGATGGTGGCTACATAAAGAAAACCGTAAAAATCCCTCAACGATGGGGTTCAGGGAGCGTCCAGGTTTGTGAACAATCCATGTGCTGGGGGTGGCACCCCTGGAGAGGGCATGGAAACCCTGTGTCACCCCCATCTCTTCCATTTGGCTGTATCTGACCTGTATCCTTTACAACAGTGATCACCAATCTTTTTGGCACTGGGGACCGGTTTCGTGGAAGATCATTTTTCCACCGGAGGCGGGGTGGGGGAAGGTTCAGGCGGTAATGCAAGCGATGGTAAGTGATGGGGAGCGGTGGGGAGCAGTGGGGAGCAATGGGGAGCGGTGGGGCACGGTGGGGAGCGACGGGGAGCGACGGGGAGCGGTGGGGAGTGGTGGTGAGCGGTGGGGAGCGGTGGGGAGCAGTGGGGAGCGACGGGGAGTGGTGGGGAGCGACGGGGAGTGGTAGGGAGCGGTGGGGAGCGACGGGGAGTGATAGGGAGCGGTGGGGAGCGGCAGATGAAGCTTCGCTCGCTCGCCCACCGCTCACCTCCTGATGTGCGGGCCAGTTCCTAACAAGGCACCGACCAGTACCAGTCCACAGCCCAGGGGTTGGGGACCTCTGCTTTACAATAAACTGGTGAACATCAGTAAAGCATTTCCTGAGTTCTGTGAGCAAACCTAAGGAAGAGGTGATGGGAACCCCCAAATTTATAGCCAGTTAGTCAGAAGTAGAGGCAGCCCCTTGAACTGAAGTGGGAGCAGTCTTGTGGGGCTGAGCCCTCAATCTGTGGGATGTGATGCTCTCCAGGTAGACAGCATCTGAACTGAATTCATTTGTAGGACACCCAGCTGGGGGTGGAAGATGGAAGAATTGTCTGGTGTGCAAAACCTCACACACTTGGTGTCAGAAAAAAGACATCACAGAGATGGACATGTTGAGGCCACAGAAACGTCAAGAAACTCAAGGACCAAATAAGCCTGCTGACGTTGACCCTAGGAGCAAGTTTGAGGGCAACTCCATAAGAGGACAGGGTGAAAGCCAGAATTTGGGGAGCTGTGGAGCTCATGGGAAAGGTGGGCATGGGGACAAGGACCGAGGTAACCAGTGTAAAGGGAGGCCCGTGAATGCCAGCACTGCCGCCAGAGGGACATGCTCCATGTCATTCATTCCTCGTCGCTGTACACCTATGACATAGTGTCCCTGTTCTGTAGGGGGAGAAATGAGCCTCAGAAACATCAAGCAACCCTCTCAAAGCCCTACATTTGTCAAGTGCTGAGGTTAGGATTCAATCTGATTCTAAAGCCAGTGCTCTTAACTAGTGTACAGTTGCCTTCCACTCACTATCCACGGATGCCAAACCCGCAGATACCGGGCCAACTGTAAGGAACTTGAGCATCCATGGATCTTGATAACCACGAGGGGTCCTAGAACAATCCCCCGCACACACGGAGGGAAGACTCTGACTGCATGTGTAGAAACCCAGGTGAATCTACAAATAAACTATTAGAATTAGTGAGTTTAGCAAGCTTGTTTGAAGCAAGGACAACATACCAAAATCAACTGCATTTCCATATACCAGCCAGAAACAAATGACTAAAAAGATACTGTTTACAATTGCCTCAGAAATGCCAAATGCAGGGATAAATCCAACAAAAGATGTGCAAGTCCTCTTTGTAGAAAAGTATACATTATTGAGAAAACATGTCTAGAAATCTAAATAAATGGAGGGATATGCCATGTTCACTGTAAAAATGACAGTTCTCCTAAACTGGGCTGTAGATTTGATGTCATCTCAACCCATCTAAGAGTGTCTGCAGAAACTCACAAGCTGATTCTAAAATGTGTTGAATATATGGACATAGGGCAAGCTAAGGATAGAGAAGGTAATCTTAAAGGTGGACAAACCTGAAGAATGTATTACGCTTGAGTTTCAAAACTTATAAAGCCAGAATAATTAGGACAGTGTAGAACTGGTGCACAATTGATAAATAGACAAATGGCATAGAATAGAAAGCTCAGAAAAGACCCACTTCTCTATGGCTCTGCAGCACAGCGAGTGAAGAACATTATTTTCAAAAATGCTGCTAGAGCACTTGAATAATCATGTGGAAAAATCACGACATTTAACTCCTACCCTCTCACAGTACCCGAAAATCAGTTCCGGGTGGGTTGTCCTTCTGTATGTTAGAAGTAAGACAATAAAACTTCTAGAAGGTAAAATGGGAAACTATCTTCATGCCCTCAATGTAGGAAAAGATTTCTTAAAGTTAAGAATTTCTGTTCACTGAAACATGCCATTAAGAAAATAAAAAGTCAAACCTCGGTGTGGAAGCAGATTTTTGTAGTCCATATGACAGAAGAGGGTTTATACACAGAGTATATTTTAAAATTTTTAAAAATCCCTATAATTAATCAAAAAAAGAAAAGACAAAAAATAGAAAATTGGTCACGAGACTTTAGGTATATCACAAAAGATGATATTCCAAATGGCAAAATAAACAAAGGAAAAGGTACTCAACCTCTGGTAAATTCACATTAAAACCACCATGAGATAGCACTATACCCCACCACATGAATGGCTAAAATTTTTTAAGCTGACAAGTAGAAGGAAGACGTAGCGCAATGAGAAAGCTCATAACTGCCAGTGGGAATGAATTTGAAAACAGTTGGACCTCATCTACTGAACACAAACATACACCCACTCTTTGACCCGGCAACTCCACACCCAAGTTCAGAACCGTGTAACATGAAAACACACAGTCAAGAAGATTTATAACTACATTACTTATAATATACCCCAAAACTGGAAATAAACCAAATATCCATCTAGGGTGAAATGGAGAAAATACACAGCAGTGCATTCATTCAATGGAACACTGCGTAGCAATGGAAATAAATAAGCTACACCTGTGTGCAACCACGCAACAGAATCTCACAAACAAAATACTGAAAGAAGCCAGGCACCAATGAGTATATGTAGTATAAGTCCATTTACATCAAGTTCAAAAACCAGGCAAAATACATATGATCCAGCAATCCCACTCCTGGGCATAAACCTGGAGAAGACTCTAATTCAAAAAGATACATACACCCCAATGTTTATTGCAGCACTATTTACAATAGCCAAGACATGGAAGCAACCTAAATGTGCATCGACAGAAGAATGGATAAACACTATGTGGTATATATATATATAATGGAATACTACTCAGCCATAAAAAAAGAATGAAATAATGTCCTTTGCAGCAACATGGATGGAGCCAGGTTATCATACAAAGCGAAGTAAGTCAGAAAGAGAAAGGCAAATACCATATGATATCACTTATATGTGGAATCTCAAATATGACACAAATGAACTTATCTACAGAACAGAAACAGACTCACAGACATAGAGAACAGACCTGTGGTTGCCAAGGGGGAGGACGGGGTGGGGAGGGATGGATTGGGAGTATGGGATTAGCAGATGCAAACTATTATATATAGAATGGATAAACAACGAGGTCCTACTGTAGAGCACAGGGAACTATATTCAATATCCTGTGATAAACCACAATGGAAAAGACTATGGGGAATGCGAGCCTTGCGGAGGAGCGACTGTTGGAACAGAGCTGGTGGCGCTAGGCTTAGTCAGGTCTTGCAGCTGGGAGTGAGGCAAGGAAGAAGAAAGGATCCTCCTTGGTCTTCTCATTCACAGGTTAAGCCTACCTTTCCAGATAGTGCAACAACTAAGTCACCAGTTTCCAAGGGCATTTGCACTACCTATGGAAAACACTGGATCTGTGCACACCAGACAGATCCTTGACAACTCGTCCCACCAACCCCCTGCACAAAAGTTGCTGCACCAGCAGACAAAGAAGGTGACCACTGACTTTCTTTTCATTACCAAATAGATATAATATCCCTGCCAACAAAAAAGAGTACACAAAGTGTCTCTTCATAATTTCACAACCAGTTAAGACCATGCTAGGAAAATCAGCTTGCCTAGATGAGGACCCCTTCTCTTCTTGGGTAGCCAGCATTTGAAGGAGAGACTCTGACCTGTGCTACTGATAAGTGACTAACTTTTAAACACTGAACTGGTCCTGAGAAGTGAGCTGTCTTCTTTGTAAGTGAAGAACATACAGCATAATCTTGAAGAACTGCACAGTGGTGCGAGCCAGAGGCATACTGTGTGTGTGTAACAGACTGAGAAACAGACAAATGAATCCTATTGAAAGGATTTCTCGTCTTCTGCTTCTGTTTGCCAGTGTTAGTGTTTTACTGGCTTATACTGGTACCTTTTTCTGGTACCTTTTTTTCTATACCATCGTTCTGTTCTAATGGGTCCTAGAAATCCCTCTCCTGACCCCTTATCAGAATCAGAAAGTGAGGAAGGAGAAAACGCTAAGAAAACACTGAATAAACGCTAACTACCTAAATGAAAGTTCTGGGGAAGAGTGGGATTCCTCTGAAGAAGAGGACCCTGTGGTGCCCAACCTAACACCTCTTGAGAGTCTTGCCTGGCAGGTTAAATGCCTTTTAAAATATCCTACAACTTGGAAACCTTTAAATCCTAATTCCTGATTGTATCATGCTAAACTCTTGGATGCTAGCACACCAGTCCATATACTTCGAGAGACAGGACTAAGACATTGTGTACCCAAACTGGAACCAATTCCTGACTGGCCTCCTCCAGGCTCTTGTGGAGTCCCACCTTTTCAAAAGCCCCTTATGAGTCCCAGCCGGCTTTCTAGAGATCATGCCACTTTAAATGGAGTACCGTACTTTGCCACCAAACAGTTAAGCCGAACATTGAGTACAGCCACTCCCATACCTGAGTACCTAAAACAAATTCCTAATTCGTGTGTTTCTGGTTGTTGCTGTGGCTGGTTAACTAAAACAGTTAAGGAAACAACCCGCACTGAACCCATCAACACTACTTACTCCTACACTGAGTTTCAAAAGGCAGTTAACAAACTCCTAACTGCATCAGTATAAAGATCCACCGTTCCTTCTCATATCTCTTGCGTTGCCAGTTGAGAAAGAAATGCAGTTCCACAGCCCACAGTCGAGAAACTAACATCTTCTCAACCAAACTATGCCCTGTCCTGATACGTCAAAATACGATCAAGTACTGAATATAATACCCAAGAGTCCTGTAACTCAACTACAGAAGATGTTCGCTGTGAGCATTCCCTTTGAAAGACCTAAAATGAGAACTTCAGTAGAGAATTAGTCAAAAGGGACCTTATTACAAGAATAAGTTGACTATTCTCCACACTCAGTTCTCCCCACAATTTACTCTGCCTATCTGATGGACTTAACTAGATACCTAATTATTAATGGGAAGGAAAAGGAGGCCACTACCCTATTCGTTATCCAACCTTCAGAACAGCCATTGTGGAAAGTGATAAGTTAGCTACTCCCAGTAATACCTTTCTGAGCATACTTTTCTCTGATATTCATTTCTAGGGAGGTAGTTGAATTAAATTGAATAACCAGATTTAAAAAATGGTGGGAATATGGATTTATCTCCCAGTTTTTATATTGGTAGACCTACATATGGCAGGCACCTTTTAGGAGTTCCTATTTTGGGGGGAGGGAGTGCAGTAGTAGCCTACACTACCCCAGACCTATTATGGGACCTGCAGTTATAGCATAAACATTTTATAGGCTCCCACCAGGCTGTCTCTAGCTAACCTGGCTTATAAGATCATACCTGGGGATTAAACAGACACCTGTTCTGTAGGGAATATATTTCCTGCATCTTGGCATCCAGACCTTAGTCAAGAGCAAATAAAACCCATTCCAAAGACCAATGGGAAAAAACTAAGAGAGCATTTATGCTAGTGGATTAAAGTATTTCATCTGTATGATGTTTCCTGGAGCAGTACTTCATGCACTTTCCACATCCATTGCAAACTTTTCAGGAACACTTCTAACTTTAAAGAAACTTACTACAGAAAATCTCAGCCTAATACAGTCTGAAGTTGAAGAGGTTTTTTAGCATCATTGCTTTTCTACATCTAGCTGTAGATTTTTCTTTTCTGGCTGAATAGAAAGCATATGTATCCTTGTAAATGAGTCTTGCTGTGTTTATTTGGATGAGTCAAAACATAGAGATCAACATACATAAAATGCATGAGACCAGTAAGTCTTTTCACACACCTACAATAAAGAGTGAAACCTTTGTGTGATCCTGGTTAACTGGGCATCTAAAGGGAATCAGAAAACAGATTGTTAAAGATATATCATATATCCTTCCTTATTTTAGTTTTGCTTTTTCCTATTCTCCATAATTAAGTGCTGTATACACTGTGGCATCAAAAAATTGAAGCATTGGGGCTTCCCTGGTGGCGCAGTGGTTGCGAGTCCGCCTGCCGATGCAGGGGATACGGGTTCGTGCCCCGATCCGGGAGGATCCCGCGTGCCGCGGAGCGGCTGGGCCCGTAAGCCATGGCCGCTAAGCCTGCGCGTCCGGAGCCTGTGCTCCGCAACGGGAGAGGCCACAACAGTGAGAGGCCCACGTACCACATAAAAAAAAAAAAAAAAAAAAAAAAAAAAATTGAAGCATTAATGGAATCACAAATTCTATAAATGTATAGCAACTTTAAGGAGAGAGAAGAATGTTTATAACCTAATGAGTAGTTTCTGCTGAACCTTAGTGGTCTCCTCTTGAGGAAAAAGGAGGGAATTGTAGTGGGTAGAAAAAAATATTTGTTAATGGAAAATTGTTACTGAACTGAAACCATCTAATGTTAGTGTAACTGAATGTATCAGTAACTGTTCCTTTGTAGATGTCCTATGAAGTTGGTTTTTAAAATGTTACAAAAACCTCTTTCTTTCTTTCTTTCTTTCTTTTTTTTAGGGGAAGGTGGGAAGAGGTAGCGGGGTCTAAAAATTAAAATATGTTGATGCTTATGTAACCATAATATGTTCCTTTGTGTGTGTGTGTGTAAAAGTGCCTTGTTCATGAACACATTTTTGCTGTTCATTCCCAAAGGAAGCCTTTCCTCAGCTTCCCAGCTGAATAAACCAACAGCTTTGTACGTGTAAAAAAAAAAAAAAAAAAGAATATGAAAAAGAATGTCTATATGTGTATAACTGAATCACTTTGCTGTACAGCAGAAATTAACACAACATTGTAAATGAACTATACTTCAATTTTAAAAAAAAGCAGGCAAAATAGTGTTTAAGAACACACTTCCTCAGCGTAGAGCACGGGTATAATTGATTACCATAAATTCGAGAGAGCAGTTACCTCTAAGGGTTAAAGAAGATGGAAGTGATGGGAGGGGGCTGGAGGGGAGCTCCTGGGGGTAGCACTGTCCTACTTCCTGATGTGGATGGCTGTTGCCAGGTGTCCACTTTTGAAAAATCACAAAGATATAAAATGTATGCCTCAGTGCACTTGATGTATTGATATATCTCAATTTTTTTTTAATGCTTTTAAGATATAAGGATGGCAGGGCTAGAAAAAGGAGTAGGGAGGGTGGGCAGGACTGGAGCAAAAGATGGAAGGGAAAGGGGAAACGGAGGATTGTGGAGACTAACTGGGTGTCACCCACAACCCTGCCACTGGTGGTAAGGCCACCAGTCTGGGGTGGGTCTGGATGTGGGGGAGGGAGTCTCTTTAGCATCAGAGAGGAGACTTGGGAAGAAGGGTGTGGGATGAAGAAAAAAAAGGATCAGGTGTGGTGGAAAAATCAGAGGGCCATGGCGTCGGGGAGGGTCAGGGTCTCGGTGAGCCAGGGTGGCTGGAGAAGAACGCAGAGGCTGGAGACATCCTGTAGGCAGCCTCCCCCTCAGAGAAGCCCTGGCCACCAGCCAGTGACTTTTAGGCTATAATTAGCTAATTGGGTCTTGTCTCTCCACAGCCAAAACTAAGTGTCAAAAACCAGAACAAAGTCATTCTTTCCCATGTTCCTAAAAACCTTGAGGATTACAAAGGTGAAATAAACATTTATGCTAGAAATAAACAATGAAAATTGAAAATCAAAGTGGGCCAAGTATTTGCCAGGCAGCCGGCCTGACCTGCTCCACATTCCTGATGTCTGGTTTCAACCACGTGCTCCCCGCCAGTTGGCAACCCATCCTTCCTTTCTCCTTGATTTCCCAGCACATTCCCCACAGCGCCAAGCCCTGTGAGCTCTGGGTTCGGCTCCCCATTTTCTCTCTCTGCAGCCCACTCCCCACCACGCATTCACCAGGGGCCACAAGGCATGACACTGGCCCGATCCAACTGGAAATGCCTTGTCATCAGCACCCTCCCGTCTTCCCGCACGTCTGTCTGTCCCGTCACCAGAAATATGGTGTCCTGAGGAAAACAGGGACTGGGGACGTTGCCTGAGGTCCTGGGGAAGAAACAGGGGCCAGTAGCTGGTGGGAAAATCTGAACTGGCACACAGGCTGGCTGAGGTTTCAACAGTGAAGGGCCAACTCAGGAGCAGGCAAAGCAATATTAGAAGATCAAGCAGGCAACAGAGCCAGAGGTCGGAGGGCGACCAGGGACCAGGAACCCAATGCTACAGAGGCGTCCAGAGCTTGAACACTGGAGTCAGATGGCGCTGGGCTCCAGTCCTGGTTCTGTCATTTACCAGCTGTGTAACTTTGGGCAAGTTACCAACCTCTCTTGGCCTCATTTTTCTCTAGTGAGGTGAGGATGTGGATGGGCATGGGGATGGGGATGGGGGTGGGGAGGGGGTGGGGAGGGGGAGGGGGGGGGCGGGGGGGGGGGAGGGGGAGGAGGGAG
>NW_021703786.1:40267252-40451252 GCF_005190385.1 Monodon monoceros | reverse complement strand
GGGGGAGAGGTGGGTGGAGGTGGGGAGGGGGAGGGGGAGGGGATGGGGATGGGGTGAAGATCCATATGCCAGGCAAGCCTTCAGGTGTGAGAGGCTGATACATCTTTGTCGCATGAGATGCTGAGCCTGTTAAAGGCAGAGAGCAGCTCCTGGCCTGGGCTTGGTGTTTGGCACCTTCTACCTGCCCCTTTTGCGGGTCAGGGCTCATTCCCAACAGCACCAGCACAGCGGCTGGGTGTGTGAGCAATCTGGGTGCTTGGTGACCAGCCCGGGGCGGAGGGCAGCTGTGCTGACGTCCACTTTCCACGTTCCGGCCCCTCCGCACGCTCCGCCCGTTGGCCCTACTCCCTGCTCTCATCACCAGCACTTTCCAAGTGTCCCTCCCTTTCTGCTTTCAAACATCCCCAAGTCTCCCCTCCCCTAGAAAATTCTTCTCTTGACCCCAAGCTTCCCTGACTTCTATTTTCCTCCTTTTCTCTGCCAAAACTCCCCAGGGAGCAGCCTGTACCAGCTGCCACTCCTTCCTCACTCCCCAAGGCCCAGCACTCCCCAAGGCCTGGCGCCCACTGACAGCCTCCGGGCGGGAAGGACAGAATGCACAGCCTCGGAGGGGCTCGAAAGTGGGAGGGTGGGCACACACCCATACGGGGATGCACACACAGGCACACACACATACACATGCACACACAGACACACACGCACACAAAGATGCACACAAACATGTACACATAGGCACGCGCACAGAAATACAGACGTACACACACAAATATACATACACAGAGACACACACACACACACACACAAGCGCATAGAGGCACACAGAAATACACAGACACAAATACATATACCCAGGCACAAAGACACAGAAACACACACACAAACACGTAAACACACAGGCACATACACAGACACATATACTCACAGTCACACACACACAGACACAAAGACACACACACACTAATCCATTCCAATACGACAGCCGAAGGCCCACACTCTGACCAGAGAGAGGAGGAGGGACCCCCGGGGCCATCTCTTGCTCAGCCTGAAGGCTGCAGACCCCTCATGGAAGCACCAAGAGCGCAAAGAGAGGCCGCTGGAATCGCTGCCCTGCAGGCAGACCCAGGCCATACGGGCCTGACCGTCCACAACTGGGGAGGAAGCATCTTTATACCCTGCACAAGTCCCAGCTGTGAGCGCTCAGAAGACACCCCTGAAATAACGTCAGCTGAAAAGGAGAGAGCGAAGTGCTGGTGGAGGCCTGGAGGAAGACTGTGACCTTGGGACCCAGAGGGTCAGGCGTGCAGGACCAGCTCCCTGACCCCAGGCTGGTCAGTGACCATCTCCCAGGCACGGGGCAGAATCTGAACTGAACCCCGGGCTCTGGCCCCCTGAGTTCTTGCCCCTCACCTTTCTGCTTCTCTCTCACCAACTCCACGCAGCTCAACAAGAGCAGAACCAGAGCTGCCGGCATAGAGACGGTGGCCTCTGGGGGGGTCTGGGTTGTGGGCCCAGGCCCCCGTCTCCCGTGGAAAGCAGTCCTCGCTCCCCTTCCCCTCGCCCGTCTACACTGTGGCCTCACTGATCTCAAGGTTTACAGATTGTTGTGTTTATTTACTGACCCTTTTTCCTCCTGTTCTTAATTATTTTTAAATAAGCAACTGGAATATTCATCACCAGTTTTTAAGAAACCTACTGTCCGGGTAGCTGTAACAACCTTCTCCCCTATGGGTTCCTACAGGTTCTTAACCGTAAGAGTTAAGGAGATGCTTTCCCAGTCCTGGCCGAGCACCTCCTGGGTCCTGAGCTCCGGAGCGAACGTGATAGGAGCCCCGCCCCACACCTCCAGCGAGGAAACGTGGGTATGTTTTGTGTGTTTGTTTTGGTTTGCTTTGCTGCTCAAGTAAACTTGTCTTCTTGACTGCACTGTGGAGTCACCTGACCGTTTTAAAAAACATGCCCGAGTCGCCTGCAAAGTTAATCAGGCTCCGGACCTCAGGAGGGTTACAAGAGTCCGGGGGTGGCGGGCGGAGCGCGACCAGACCAATCGGGAACCGGCAAGGAATGCGGAGGCTCCAGGAAGGCTCCTGCTGTGGAGGGCTCGGCCTCGGGCCGGCTGGGTCTGTGCTTTTTTCACCTTCACCCCTGACTCTCCTATCCGGGACACCTGGCGTCCCAAGGTGTGAGATAGGACCCACAAACACAGCCGACTGTTACCTGAGAGTCTCCTGCGGTTCCCCACACTTCCCTCAGGATCCTGGTAGTTCTCCTGCCCAGGGCTTATTTCTCCCCCGCAAACGTCCCCTGGTCCTGGATCCCACTTCCCCCCTCGGTCCTCTATTTGCTGCCGCCAGCCACCCTCTCTCTGCTGCCCCCAGGTGGTCCAGGAGCCTGGAATCAGAGTAAATAGGGCGTTGTGACATCAGCACTTGCCATGCTCCCTGCCCTGGAGTCTTCTGTCCTCTTCTCTTCTTCCCCAGGGAGCTCAGCCAGCTCCAGGGTTAGCCCAGGTACCGTGTGCACGACCTCACTTGGGTCTCTGCCCCCAGAGGAGCAAATACAAAACCTTACTCTGCGCCAGACCCAGCCAGATGGAGAGCAGTGGTCGCCTGCCTCCGTGTGGTCACCTGGAAGGTCTGTTGAGACTCAGCTTGCCGGGTCCCACCCCAGAGTTTCTGATTCAGTAGATCTGGGGTGAGGCCCAAGAATTCACCTCTCCAACAAGCTCCTTTCAGCGGAAATAAGCCTATTTCTTTGGAAATAAGATGCTCTTTGGATGAACAGCAGAGAATTGCTGTCACCAGAAGCTGATGGGAATCAGCCCGTCTCCTCCACTCCAGTGACATGTCCATGTTTCTCTAAGGAATGTTCAACGTGTAAATTCCCACCTCACCTGAGACCCCAACTCTGGAAAATTCCCCACGATTCCAGGAGGACCCAGCACAGAGGAGTGTAATTGTGGGTGTCAGCTTGGGACCCATCTGAGAGCCAGGCTGGACTTCTCTGCTGCAGAGTCATCACGCCCCAGGTAGTCCCTCCCAAATGCCTCTCCCAGTATCCACTCTTCTCCATCCCCCCACGGCTCTGTCCCTGCCTGCAACCTGCCCAGCCAGGAATCCAGTGTCCTCTGGCCTCTCTGCACCCAAGCAAGCGCTTCATCTCCCTCACGATGGTCAGCAATGTCCCGTTGTCTCCAGGGTTCTCTGGCACGTACTGGGGAAAGCCCAGGACCAGGAGGCAGACGTGTCTCTCTGTGTCACAGCAGGACAGGAAAACACACACCCAAGTGTTCTGCGGCACAGACCCACGTTTCCTCCTGCCCACGAGCCAAAGCCTGGTTGCTGTCCTTCTCCAAAAGCCTTCCTCTATCCATCCTCTCTCCAGATCCTAGTTCTTCACGTCCCGTCCCTCTCCCTGGGCATCCTTCCCCCTGCTAGGACCCCGAGTCAGGGGGGCCTGCCTGTCACCTCTCCTTGGGCACCATGAAGGGCATTAATAAGAGATGGAGCCTGCAGGGCCTGGCTGTGCGGGCACACTGCAGGGTCTGCACGGGCAAGGAAGGAGATGAGCTCTGAGAAGCTCCACCCTCTCTCCCGGCGGGTCTACGGAGACGGTGGACACCTTCGTGTGCAAAGGCCGGGGGCAGCAGTAGGTTTGCAGTGCTGGGGGTAGCAGGTGACCACGGTTTCACAAGAACCTCCAAAGACACAACCCATAAAGCCTTCCACAGCTTGAAGTGGCTCTCTGAGCTCTTCACAGGCCTAGCGCTGCAGGTGACAGGGACCAGGGCCCAGCTGGGAGCCAGGTCCCTAGATCGACCAGTTAAAGAGCCTTCGGGGAGTGACATCAGCCCCGCCACCTGCCAGCTCACAGGGGAGGCCATGATGCTAACCACACCCGCGTCTATGTCGTTCATGGTGAGGCTCCAAATCTCACAAAGAAAATCCACGGCCCGAGTTATTTTCCTCCTACAGGCCTGCCGGGCCTTTGATTGTCAGCTTTGGAGAGGTGCATTTTTCCCTCCTCTGTGGGCAGCAAATTCCCCGAGAGTCAGCACGCTGTGGCTCTGGGCTCATCCCCCCACTGCTGTCACCTCAGAGAGACCAGCCAAGGCAGTGTGCTGGGCGAGCCCTGGGCCTCCCGGTGCCAACCAGCCCAGACGCCCCAGGGCTTCCAGGGTCCCTGGTGAACCCGACCGGCCTCAGCAGGTACTGAGCCCAGCCCTTCCCTTCACTGAGGGCACAATGAGTTAGGGCACCCGGGGGTCAGGAGCTGGCTTCGGGTCACCCGTGCACACCCCCCGTGCCAGGGACTGTCCTCAACTTCCCACACACTCACCGATCTGATGTTCAAAATCTCCACAGCCTAACAGGTAGGTTCCACTACTTTAACTTGACAAGTGAAGACACTGAGGCACAGAGACCGTGAGTGAGTTTTCCGTGGACACACGCTCTGTAAGTACGAGAACAGACTCCAGAACATACGCCACCGAGAAGGGGAAGCCCAGGCAACTACCTGCGTCAATTCATCGTGAGGTCCCACTCGAAATCCATGGGGGCACTGCCGGACCCCTAGCTCCCACCCCTCCTGCAGGCCCTCCTCTTTCCCTCCCCCTTCCCAAATCACTGGCTAAACAGACTCAGACACGCCTCTTTGGCACTCAGACTTTCTAAGAAAAATGAGAAGAAAATCAGTGCTTTGGGTCAGAAGTTGATCAAACCTCTCTCTGGGTCCTCAAGTTGCCTTCCAGGTGCTAAACACCAGCACACGTCACCCCTCCCTACGAGGGTCCCCCGTGGCCCTGCACCTCCACTTGAGTAAGTCAAAGATGAACAGACAATCCCAGCAGGTGGTCCACTGCCTGGCCTCTGACCTGTGGCCTGGCCTGGAACAAAGAGAGGACCTGGGCCAACCCAGTTGTCTCGGGAACGCCAAGAGGAGGGAAAGAGAGGCCTGGCACCGACAGCTGGAGCCCAGCTGGAAGGATGTCCTGAGGAGCACAAGGCCATGAGGGGTCATGGCAAACCCAAACAAGGCCTGGGGGCTGCAATTGGTCCATCCACCTCTTAAGTCTCTTTGATCGTACAGGTTTGTACAATAAAAACTTTGGTTCCTTGTGTGAAGAAGGAACTGGGCTTCCCACGGTCTGGACTGTGCTGATTGCATCCCCATGGTGTCCTTGAACTATGTGTTCCTCTCCCCCTATGAACTGGCTGTAAGATCGAGAGCCTTGACCAGGTCCAGTTTTGCTTTTCCAGAATCGCTGTTGTGTCAGCAGGCGTGTCGTCTACTCGGCCGTGTCTCCTTTTGTGATGTTAGCAGCTGTGGATGATCCATGACTAGAAAAGTTACTTCACGGGCAGTTTCAACGGGTAATATTCTAATTCTAGCATTCCTTCTTCATTTTTCATCCAGAGCTCTTCTATAAGGAGACATTTCTCGCCGACTCGTTGGCTACACTGAGACACAGTTCATGGGAAAAGCAGGACAAATCCTGGATTGTTTCCCCTTATCAGTTTTCTTTTCTTTTCTTTTTTGGCCATGCCACGAGGCTTGTGGGGCCTTAGTTCCCTGACCAGGGATCGAACCCGTGCCCCCTGCAATGAAAGCACCGAGTCCTAACCCACTGGGACTGCCAGGGAAGTCCCTATCAGTTTTCAAAATAATAACCTGGGTGCTTTGCATGACCCAAAAGTGACTAGGGTTATTGGGTTTTGTAATGAATTCATGGGCTTAAATATATTTGAATTGTTTCAATCCATTACAGCTCTTATTCTTAGGGATGTTCAAGTATCCCTCCTCTAGCCAGTCAGAACCTTTTCACGCTGGTTCCTGAGTCCTTTTGACATGACCCGCAAGGTCTTTGATAGCTTCCTTGCTATTTTTACAACAAGCTGCTCCGGGCTCATCTACAACATGAGATAAGCAATTTCCCTAAGGAGCCCTCTTCCTCTGGTGGGGGATTGGTTGTCAGAGGCTGCATGGAGACTCACTCCCACTGCTGTCTGTGGACCTGTCCACACCTCTCCAGATGTTCTATGCAGGACCTATGCAAAGCCCCGCCCAGGGACAGCCTGCAGACCCCATAACATAGTACCCCAAGGTAGATTTCCAGAGATCCAGTGCTGTGCTAAAAACCATGCTTATTTCACTTAAGCTCTTATGGGTCTGGAATTCAGGAAGGACTTGGCTGGTCAGTCCATCTCTGATCCACGTGGCATCAGCCAGGGCAGCAGGACTGGAGGATCCATTTCCAGGATGACTTCTTTATTACACGCTGGCATCTGATGCTCCTTGGTCTCTCTCTCTCCCCACCATGGTGCCCCATCCTCCAGGCCTCTCCATGTGGTCTGGGCCCCTCAGCAGCAGAGTGGCCTCGGGGTGGCCACATCTCTCACGTGGCGGAAGGAAGTGGAAACCTCAAGGCCAGTTAAGGGCTGCTACTGGAACCAGCAAGGCATCATTTCTTCCAGATTCTATTGGTCAAAGGGGTCACAGCACTTAGCCAGACTCAGCGGGGGGGTGGGGGGGGGCAAAACAAACCACATCTTCTGATGGAGTGACAAGAACAAGTTGCAGAAGAGCACGTGAGGTAGGGGTATTATTGTGACCGTCTTTAGAAAATAAAGTCTGCCAGAGTAACTACTTCACAACCCTAGGAATCACGCACACGTTCCCTTGACTCATTCACGCATCCATCCAACAAATAATCTCTGAGTGAGGCCAATAACTCTTGCTAAGGACTTTATACAGAATTTCTGAGAAAATGAAAAAGGTTTGGAAACCATTTCAATTTTTTAAATTGACTTTCCCCTTTAAGTCCCAGCTTTTTTCTCTTAAATCTCATAGAAAGAAAACCTTGCCTATCTTGGGCCAGCTCCATTGTCACCTCCTCTAGGAAGCCTTCCTTGATCTCCCTTCAGGCATACTGTTAGCCCTCAAGCACCCTGTTCACAAACCAGTGTGATGCTTATATCTGATCTGTATCTGAGTTCACATCCACCACAAATAAAGACTACATTTCCCAACCGCTTTTGCAAATAGATGGCCATAACACTACGTTCTGGCCCGAAAAATGTAAGTGGAAGTGGTATGTGCGACTTTCCAGAGAGGTCCCTAAAGAGAAGGACTGTACCTTTATCCTTTCTTTTCCTCCTTCCTGCTGCCTGGAATGCAGTCCTGATGGCTGGAGCTAGAGCAACCATTTTATACCATATGATGACTTTGGGAACAGAAGCCACATACAAAAGAACAAGATAAAGCGCTCAAGTTCTTGACACTGTGGAGGGCCACTCCCACGCTGGACTTCCTACACCCAGGTTTTTACATGAGACTGAAATGAACTACTATCTGGTTTAAGCCACTATTGGGATTTTCTGCCACTCACAGTTGAACCTGATCCTAGCTGATATGACACATCTCAAATGGGGGAAAAAGGCAAAAATGCCATGTGATGCCCTCTTCACTGAACTATGTGCTCCTTGAATTCAGGGTTTGTGTCCCTGTCGTGCTCACGTCTCCAGAGCCCATATGGGTGTACAGTAGGTGCTTGATAAACATTTTCTAAATTAAAGACAAGCACACAACATTTTAACACATCAAGACACATAGAAATGAATTATATGAGCTTCTAACAGACACAGACAGAACTTGCAGCTATTGGTGGGAAATACTAATTCTACTAACAGCCCAGGCAGGAGAACGAGTACCTCAAATAGTAACATAATGGCCTACAACAATGCATCTGGGGACATTGTTCATAATGTCAAGAGTCTGGAAACAACCTAAATGCTGATTGAGGGGGCGTGGATTAAAATATGGAACATCCCCATAATGGAAATTCTATGTCTCTATTTAAATGAATGAGGCAAATCTATATATACAATGATCACAGTAAGTATTTAAGTAAAAATGGGAAATACTACCACCCTAAGGGAAACCAAAGAAAGTAGGTTAAAAATGAAAAAGGTGGGCAAAAGTGGATAACTGCTGAAGCTGGGTGATGGGTATGTGAGGGGTCACTGTACTTGCCTCTCTAACTGAAGTGTACATTTGAGAAAATCCTGTAATAAAAGTGAAAACAGAAAAAAACCATATGGTTCTGAGCCTTGTTTTTGTTTTCACATTTGGTTAAAAATATTTTCAAAAGGCTGCCCTTGTGAAGAACTAAAGGGAAGAAGGGGGATGAATATACATTTAAGGGCTTAAGTATGCACAGAAGATTTGTCTCTGGCATGCCACAAAATTCCAGCTGCAACTGAAGGGGGGAAGATGGGAGACGGGAAACTTACTCTTCATTCTGTCGTTTGTTTCACCATTCGCCTGCGTAGCCCTGTCATCGTAGACAAACTCATTGTAAGAGGAAGCATGGGAAAGAGTGCCACTAATCACCGGTAGGGTTGTAGGCCTGGAGGCAAGGACATAAGAAATCCCCATCTCCCCACCGGTGCCCCTTTTGCTCCCTGTCTGGCTAATTCAGAAACAACCTTTAAGTTCCAGGTCAAAGGCCATCTCCCACGGTGGGGACCAGAACCTAGGGGCCTTGATGAACAGGCTGGAAACAGAAATGCCCCCCAAAAATGAGCTTAATTCACTAAGGAGTGATGGGGATGACGGCCTGCCTAAAGATGTTGAATTTGAAAATCGTTAAAACACAACAGCGGGGCTTCCCTGGGGGTGCAGTGGTTAAGAATTCGCCTGCCAATGCAGGGGACGTGGGTTTGAACCCTGGTCTGGGAAGATCCCACATGCTGCGGAGCAACTAAGCCCGTGAACCACAACTACTGAGCCTGTGCTCTAGAGCCCGCGAGCCACAACTACTGAGCCCGTGTGCCACAGCAAGAGAAGCCACCGCAATGAGAAGCCCGCACACCACAACAAAGAGTAGCCCCCGCTCGCTGTAACTAGAGAAAGCCCGTGCGCAGCAACGAAGACCCAATGCAGCCAAAAATAAATTAATTAATTAAAAAAAAAAACTCACAACAGCAACCCTAAAATATCTGTGTGTCGACCAGGTCTGGGCCTTGACTCCAGGCTGCCATCCTGCAAAATTGCCTCCCCTCCCCTTCTACCTGTCCCTTCCCCACCTAGAACTGACTGTTCCCTCCACTGGGCCCATGGCCCTTTGATCATACGTCTTTCGGGGAACTTACATTGTACTACAGGCGTTCACGTGCCTATCAGACTGTAGGTCTTTGAAAAATTAATGACAATTATTGTCAGCCTTTATTGAGGGCTTATCAGGGTCCAGGCAATGGGCCAAGAGCTTTACATCTATTTTCTCACTGGGTCCTCAAAGCCAGCCTAGAAAGTAGGCTTTTTCAGATGAGGAAACTTGAGTCTGAGAAAGGTTGAATAACCTGCGGTAGGTCACAGAATGACCATTTGGGTGGCGAGCAGAGCTAGGACTTGAACCCAGGCATTTTGGCTCCAGAATCAACTTGCTTAACCAACACTTTATTTTAGAAGAGAAGGCGTGTGTCTCAATCCTACTGGGAGATTGGGCGCCTAGCACCTTAGCTGAAATCCACCTAAATTAATACAATAACACTTTATGGGGCAACTACGACATGCAAAGTTTGCTCCCTACCCCGATAAAAGTCGTGACAGGGAATCATTTTCATCGTGTCTCACCTGACCCACAGGTTCTTCTCAAGAAAAAGAGCTGCTACGTGGATAAACCTTGAAAACGTTAGGCTAAGTGACAGTAGGCAGTCACAAAAGACACCATATGGTATTGAAACAGAGCAGGACGCTATGGTCCTTGTGCCCCCATGTCCTCAGCCTGCCTTTTGTCTGTGGAAAAGCTTTAGCCAAAGAATACGTTTAATCAGAGAAGTGAGAAAATGCAGAAACAAAGGAAAACAGTCAAAGGAGACCAAATAATAATAGTTTAGTCATTAAGCAAAGTCAAGGACATTTAGTTCCTTCTCAAGGGCTATAGGTAATATTCTGAGCCATGTCCTGGGAGCTGCCTTATAGACACTGAAACCCCATCAGGTGGAAGAAGTTAACCACATGATGACCAGGCTGTAGCCATGACATAAGCTGCCACAATTCTGAGAACTGGCCTCAAGGAAATGGAAACAAACTGACCCTGGAACTGAAGATTAACTGTACCTGCAACAATCAAGATGACGCTGGTCAGACCACCGATGACCAATTTCAAGGTGATTGTCAGAGCTGACTGCACTGTTTCTGCCTCTGTCTATAAAAGCTCTTGCCCCCTGATTGTCGGAGGGGGAGTCGGCCTTTGGACAGGCATCCGCCCTCCCCGCCGCCCCCCGGTTGCTGGCCTCCGAAATAAAGCAACCTTTCCTTACCTACCAACACTTGTCTCTCGAGAACTGGCTTCCGAGCATCGAGCAGCTGGACCTGGGTTCGGGAACAGATTTTGGCGCCCAAAGTGGGGCTGTGCTCTCACGGCATCTGGCTTCCCTGGGTCTCCCAGAGTAGAGCCACCAGCTACAGCAAACACGCCAGGGTAAGCCGCTACGAGCCAACTGCTTGTGGCTAGCCAGCCCCGAGAGGGGGATTTCAGGGGATGTGCACAGCAGCTGCCGAAAGCATTTGTTTCGGGGATCCTCCCTGTTTCTCCCCTGCTGGGCACTGGCTTCCGACTTTCGCTTTTGGTTGATGGAAATGAAACGTACGTTTGGGACGAGCTGATGAGCTCCAAGGCTGGGAAAGTCCACCCGCGTGCACCGGGGCAACCTTCCCATTTGTGAGCACTAAGTGCTATCTGGGCCCTTTTGCCAATTGGTTCTGATGTGTGTCTGATGTTGAGGACTGTTTGTGAGCACTGACTGCTCAGGGGTGGGGCAGTCAGCCTTTAGACAGGCGTTCGCCCTCCCCCCACTGGTGGCCGGCCTCTGAAATAAAGCAGACTTTCCTTTACACCGACGTGGCCTCTTAATTGGCTTTCGGGCGGCGAGCAGCCGGACTGGGGTTTGGTGACAGTATGATTCCATTTATATGAAACATCCAGAATAGATCAATCCATAGAGACAGAAAATAGGGCTTCCCTGGTCTGGGAAGATCCCACATGTCTCAGAGCAACTAAGCCCGTGCGCCACAACTGCTGAGCCTGCGCTCTAGGGCCCGCGAGCCACAACTACTGAGCCCGCGCGCCACAACTACTGAAGCCCGCACGCCTAGAGCCCGTGCTCCACACCAAGAGAAGCCACCACAATGAGAAGCCCACGCACCGCAACAAAGAGTACAGACCCCGCTCACTGCAACTAGAGAAAGCCTGCGTGCAGCAACGAAGACCCAACACAGCCAAAAATAAATAAATTTAAATCAACTGTACTTCAATAAAAATTAAAAAAGAGACAGCAAACAGCAGAGAGAGAGCCTTAGACACCTAGCTGTGTATACACAGCACATTCTGACCACTTCTGATGCCCCATGTCGTCTGGGTTGACCGTTACTCTGTGCATCACAACTCCCAGCTTGGAATGTGTTATCATGTCAGAGCACAAGACATATTCTACCCAGTCAGCCCTCACCTTTCAACTCAAGAAAGAATGCTGCGATACAGTGATCCAGACCCAGGCAAGCCCGCAGGAATTTCTTTTATCTCTGGAACACTTTATGTAATTTATTTCTCAAGACATCCAGATACCTAATTCCATCTTTCATTGGCGACTATCAATAGGAGTTCACGCTGCTCCCAGATGAAACTCTGGAGCTCCAGGGGGTGCTGGTGGAGGGGACGGGAGGAGACATGGGGAGAGAGCAGAGTCCGCATCAGGAGCCCTGCAGCCCTGAGAGGAAGGGACTCTGGCCAACCTGACCTCAGCTGTGGACCCTGACTGACCCATCAAATGCAGACACCTACCATCCAACAGCCCCCTGAACCAAGCAGGAGGAGAGATTCAAACGCCTCATAAGGGGTTGGGGGCATGAAACCAAAATCTTTTTTTTTTAATTTTTTTAATATATTTATTTATTTATTTGGCTGCATTGGGTCTTCACTGCTGTACGTGGGCTTTCTCTAGTAGCGGCGAGCAGGGGCTACTCTTCGTTGTGGTGCGCGGGCTTCTCATTGCGGTGGCTTCTCTTGTTGCGGAGCATGGGCTCTGGGCGCTCAGGCTTCAGTAGTTGTGGCACGTGGGCTTAGTAGTTGTGGCACACGGGCTTAGTTGCTCCGCGGCATGTGGGATCTTCCCGGACCAGGGCTCGAACCGGTGTCCCCTGCACTGGCAGGCGGATTCTTAACCACTGCACCACCAGGGAAGTCCCATGAAAGCAAGATCTTGCCCCGTAGGAACCAAACAGAACCTCTGGGGGACTTATTTCCCTCTGAGCCCAGTCAGTGGGGCCAGCGTGCAGCTCCGGAATGCTCCACATTCCCAGCTCCATCAGGCATGTTCACACTGTGCCCTCCACCTGGAAAGCCCTCTTTTTCTCAACTTTGCACAACTCTGTTCACGCTTCAAGGCTCACTTCACCTCTGTGAGGCCTCTGATCCCACCAGTCAAAGCCCCTCACTCCCACCTGGCGCTCCCCCAACACGCCACTCATACGTGTCTCACTGTAACAGCATCACTTCTTCACATGTGTGTTTACCCCAGTGGGTCAATGGCTTTTTTTGTTTTTGTTTTGGCCATTAGGTATTCATTGGTATATTTGGTCTTAGCAATTCCCTCCTAATAGTTTCAGAAGTGTGTAAATAAAAATAAATTACATAAAAACAAAAAAATCTAAAGGCATGAGAACAATATTGTAAATAGTGCCAAAGTGTTTACAACACGATAATATATATTATAGAGCTTAATTTTGTCTTTAGTTTTTTTTAATTAACTTTTATTGGAGTATAGCTGCTTTACAATGTTGCACAGGGAACTCTATTCAATGCTCTGTGGTGACCTAAATGGGAAGGAAATCCAAAAAAGAGGGGATATACGTATACATATAGCTGATTCACTTTGCTCTCCAGCAGAAACTATCAATGGCTTCTTAAGGGTAGCAATCGTGTTTCTAGTTACCATCCCATCTGAGGCATAAAGGGCTGGTGATGTGCCTGGCACACCTCCTGCCGTACATTACTGAGCTACTGTTTTTTAGAAATCCCATGATTAATTTAAGATACTACAACTGTACTGCACTGGGCTCTTAGTCTATTGAAAAGTATCATCTTTTTTAAGACTTTATTTTTTTAGAGCAGTTTCCAGTTTACACAGACCTGAGAGGGTGGTACAGATCGCCCATTTCCCCCTGCCTCCACACGTACACAGCTCCCCTATTATCAGTATCACTCCCCAGAGTGCTACATTTTCCGCTGAGGTGGAATCTACACTGGCACGGCATAAACCCCCAAAGTCCAGAGTTTACCTTAAGGCTCATTCTTGACGTTGTGCATTCCATGGGTTTGGACAAGTGTATAAATGACCTATGCCCATCATTATAGTACCATCCAGAGCATTTTCACTGCCCTAAAAATCCTCTGTGCTCTGCATACTCACCTCACTCTCCAAGCCCCTGGCAACCACTGATCTTTTTATTGTCGCCATAATTTTGCCTTTTCCAGAATGTCACGTAGTTGGAATCACACAGTGTGAAGCTTTCTCAGATTGGCTTCTTTCACTTAGTCATATGCTTTTAAAGTTCCTCCATGTATTTTCATGACTTGACAGCTCCTTTCTTTTTAGCACCGAATAGTATTCTATTGTCTGGATGGACCACAGTTTATCCGTTCATCTACTGAAGAACATCTTGGTAGCTTCCAAGTTTTAGCAATTATGGATAAAGGTGCTGTAAACACCTGTGTGCAGGTTTTTGTGTGGACTTAAGTTTCAGTTCATCTGGGTAAATACCAAGGAGCACAACTGCTGGATCATATAGTAAAAGTACGTTTCCTTCTGTAAGAAACTGCCCAAATGTCCTCCAAAGAGTCTGCACCGTTTTGCGTTCCCGCCAGCAGTGAAGGAGAGTTCCTGTTGCTCCACATCCTCTCCAGCATTTGATGTCATCTGTGTTCTGGACTTTGGCCATTCTAATAGGTGTGTCATGGTATCTCATTGTTGTTTTCATTTGCAATTCCCTGATGACATACGATGTGGAGCATAAAATTATTACTTTTTCAAATTAAGCATCAAAAATATCACAGTGAATTTAGAAACTTGTCTTCTCGTTTCTGCTTTTTACAGGTCCAGGAACTCTGAAGCGGCCTGTGGCTCTCTTGACCTCCAAGAGACCCTGTGCATACCTCAAAGTCCATACAGAAGGTATTCAGGAGATAACTGCTGATCAATTGCTACTTTATCGCAAACTTCCTTTGAGATGGACCAAAGCCGGAGACGGTAGTTTTTCCACAGGAAGACAAACGTGATACTTCTCGATTTGCTTTATGGAACTTGATTTGCTTCACGAAACTGAAACATTAAGCGTGTAAGGCTCTCAGCTGCAAGAGATGCACTCTGGGCTGAATTGCATCCCCCCAAAAAGATGTTGAAGTTCTAATCCCTAGGACCTGTATGTGTGACTTTATTTGCAAATAAGGTCTGTATAGAGGTAATCAAGTTAAAATTAGGTCATTAGGTTGGGCCCTAATCCAAAATGCCTGGATTTCTAAGCCATCCAGTTTGAGGTACTCTGTTATGACAGCTCTAGGAAACTTATAAAGATGGACACTAGCTGAAACAGAAAAAGCAATGTCATCAGAACTTGGTGTTTCTTGGTTTCTCTAAGCTCTGCTTTCCTCAGTCTGGGCTCCACTCCCAGGCAAGCTGTCACGACATGGTGGGCCCCAACAGCAACAGATATACAGTCTTCCGGCTTCAAGTCCTCTGCGGGGAGAGCTTCTTTGCTCAGGAAGTCCAACAGAAGACCTGGGATCCAGTCTTAGTGACTTGAATCTTGAGGGTGAGATTAGCCTCCTCCCACACCCCAAGGTCTGAGAGCGGGAGGAGGATTTTTCTTCATGGAAAACCAGGGTTCTCATCCCAAGAGTGGGGGAAATAGATGCTGAGTGTCAGGCAGGTAAAACATAGGAAGGTCTCTGGAACACAAAGGATTCATACATCCATATTCAGTCAGCAAGTCTTTCTTGAGTGCACGGCATTATTCTAGGTCACTGGTCCTGCGTCAGTGGGCAAAGTGGATAAAGATCCCAGCCCTCCTGGAGCTTACAGTCTCGTAGGAGAAAGAGTAAGTAGCTGAAGGCCGAGGAAAGCACTGTGGCAGATTCGGTGCCGGTCATCCTGTGGGCTCTGAGTGTTTACTGAACGAATAAATGAACAGCAGTGAGAACAAGTGGCTCTGCCGAGTGAATCCCCGCTGCGTCTGAAGCCCATAGAGACGGGTTATGGGATTCCCACACGCCACGTGGGATGGGACTTAGGTACAGAGAGAGACGGGTGGACCTCTGAACCCCAGGGAGGCGATAAGAAATAACTTCACCCAAACTGGAGAACCCAATGCCCGGTGATGTGACATTCTGTGACAGACACACGGGAAATGTGATCAAAGTGGACACACACACAGAAAAGCCTGTAACAATGGTCCTTTTATGGAGTGAAAACCGGATGTCACTGTAACACTGTTTTTCTGTTCTTTCAAGGAACGCTTGCTAGGCCGGCCCAGTGTGAAGAGAACTGTGCTTCTTCTAAGGGGAAAAAAGAAAAGCATGAAGCCGCTCCCTCCTGAATGAGCTCACGGACGGAGTGAGAATTTGCAGCTCAGTCGGTGAGCTTTCAGAAAAAGCAGAATTCTAAAATAACGGCCCCAACACATGCAGCTCCCTCTGAAATTCTGAATCATTCAAACAGGTTCTGCTCTCCGAGCGAAGGACATAGTCTCTTTGTTTGCTTTAAACCAAGGGCAAAGGTGGTGCCACTGGCAAAGGCTTTAGTGCAAATTCACCGCCTTCCAAATCATCAGTGGCATTTTACTCATTTATGTATTTGCCCATCAACAGATTTTTCTGAGCACTGTGTTCAAGCACGATCAGCAAAAACAGACTCAGTTCTACTCCGATGGAGCTTAGGGCCTATCCTAACATACAGTTTGTAAGAGCTTACAGACTTCCATCGATCCATCACAAGTAAACATACAATTTCAAGTTGCATGAGAGCATAAATGTGGAGATTTGACCCAATCAAAGGGGTCAGAGAAGACTTCTCTGAGGAACTGATAACTCAACTGAAATTTAAAGGATGGAGCAGAAGGTACATGATGACAAGAAAGGAGAAGCAATCATTCCAGGAAAAGGAACAAAATGTACAAAGGTTAGTAGTGAAAATGAGGGACCCTCAATCTGCCTGAGATACACACAGGGATGCAGTGGGAAATGAGCCTGGAAAAGCTGGGGGGAGCAGGTGTTGAAGAGAAGCCACACGAAGAAGCTTTGTCTTCATCCTAAGAGTGACGGGAAGGCATCCAGGAGCGAGTGATACGCTCAGATTTGTGATTTGAAGCTGTGGTGGACACAACATGGGAGAGAATGGAAGGGTCAGGGTGGAAGCAGGTAGAGCTTGCAGAGGATCCTGGAGTCACCCACGTGAGGTTGATGAACTGGGATGGCGGTGAAGGAGAGGAAGGGAAGAGGACGAATTCAGAATTGTTTATGAGCTCAAAGCAGCAGATCTTGCTGATTAGACTGGATGCAGAATTGAGTGTGAGAAGGTGTCAAGGTCAACTCCTGGATTTCTGGCTCACATAACTGGATGGTTGGTGGAGCCATTTACTGAGATAGGGCTGGAAGAGGAGCGGGGTTGAAGAAGTTAGTTGCCGAGTTTGTTGTTGTTATTGTTGTTGTTTTAATTAATAGACTTTACTTTTTACAGTAGTTTTAGTTTTACAGAAAAATTGAGAAGTACAGAGTTCCCATACAGTCCCTCACCCACTTTCCCATTACCAACACCCTGCACTAGTATCATGCATTTGTTACAACTGATGAATCAGTATTGAAACGTGATTATGAACTAAGGTCTGTAGTTTACATTCGGGTTCACTCTTTGCGTTGTATAGTTCTGTGGGTTTTGACAAACGTGTGATGTCATGCATCCACCACGGCAATACCACACAGAATAGCTTCGCTGCCCTAAAATTCCCCTGTGCTTCATCTGTTCATCCATCCCTCTCTCCTCGCACCCAAACTCCTGGCAACCAGTGATTTTTTTTTACTGTCTCCATAGTTTTGTCTTTGCTAGAATATTGTACAATTGGAATCATACAGAATATAACCTTTTCAGATTATCAATATGCATTTAAACTTCCTACTTGTCTTTTCCTGGCTTGATAGCTTATTTCCTTTTCACACTGAATAATATTCCACTGTGTGGATGTACCAGAGTTTATTTATCCATTCACCTACTGAAGGGTATGTTGGTTGCTTCCAAGTTTTGGCAATTATGAATGGAGCTGCTATGAACATTCTGATGTAGGATTTTGTGTGACATAAGTTTTAAACTCATTTGGGTAAATATCAGGAAACCCAATTCCTGATTCATATGGTAAGAGTATGATTAGTTGTGTAAGAAACTGCCAAACCGTCCTCCAAAGTGGCTGCACCATTTTGCATTCCCACCAGCACTGAATGAGAGTTCCTGTTGCTCCATATCCTTGTCAGCACTTGGTGTTGTCAGTGTTTTGGATTTTAGCCATCCTAATGGGAGCGTAGTGGTGACTCCTTGTTTTCACTTCCCCTTCCCTGATGACATACGATGTTGAGCATCCCTCCACGTGCATATTTGCCACCTGGATATTGTCTTCGGTGAAGTGTCTGTTCAGATCTTTTGCCCACTTTTTAACTGGCTTGTTTGTTTTCTTATTGTTGAGTTTTAAGAGGTCTTTGTATATTTTGGATACAAATGCTTTATCAGACATGACTTGTCGGTGGTTTGTCTTTTCTTTATCTTAACAGAGTCTCTTGCAGAACAGAGGTTGGTGAGTCGACTTTGAACTTGATAACCCTGAAGAGCCTTTGTGGGGTCAAGGTGGAAATGCCAAGTAAGCAGGGCAAAAGCCCTGGGACAGGAGAGAGCGTGGGAAGTTCCAGGAACCCAAAGAAGGGAGTGTGCTGAGCAGGGCGAACAAGCCCTGTGGGTTTGGGAAGAGGAGTTTGGTCTTCATCCCATTGAAGGGTTAATCCCGGAAATGCTGACGAGTCACCTCTGAAGCCAAGCCTTTCATGTTATTCTGATAGAGTTAACATCATAGCCAAATTCCCTTCTCAAAGGCAGTGGGAAATCACACCTCAGGGTTTAATGCAGTGCCTTGGGTTGCATATGTGTTTAATCAATATTTGTTGAGTAAATGAATTAAATGTCTGATTATGTTGTATGGTGGCGTTTATATAAATATCCACATGATAAATTATTTCATTCATTCAAAATATATTTCATGAGTGACTAACACATGCCAGGCATTACACTAGTTACTGTGAACCAAACAGGCTAAGATCACTGCAGCCCTGGAGCTTACATCCCAGCAGGAGGAAATGGTGAATAAAATACAAACATAGCAAGTAAATGAAACCGGACACGAAAGGGATTACCAAGCTCTGGGAGAAAAGCAAATGTAAAGCAAGATAGTGGAAGTGCCCAGTTTGTGACGTCCAGTGGAAGGCCATGGCATGCTTCACTGACACGTGACCTTTAAACAAAGGTTTGAGGGGGAGGGAACAGCTGTGTGGACACCACAGGGGGTGGGGTAAGAGCCGAGGTCCCAGGTGGCAGGAGGCAGGCCCCGTAAGGTCCTGTGTGTGAACCCAGGCTTTCTTTGCGTGAAACGAGGAACTGTTGTGGGGTTTTGCATGGAGGAGTGACGTGATCTGGGCTGCATTTATACAGTGTCCCCCTGTCTGTGGAGGAGGGTGGGAGGCCAACCAGCTCATGACTGCAGTGATTGGAGCAGGAGGCTGAGAGCGGCTTCACTCTAGATCAAAGCTGAGGACAGGTTTTCCCGACAGACTGGACATGGGATGACGAGAGAGTGGAAACCAGGATGACGTCAAGGGCTTTGACCTGAGCAACTGGAAGGATGGACCTGCCAGCAACTGAAATATGAAGCGGGAGCATACCTGGGGCAGGTGATCAGGAGCTCGATCTGGAGGCAAGGGCGGCAGGTGCCTGGAGGAGGGCTAAGGAGTACAGGTGTCAGGTGGGCAGCTGCAGGGAGTCTGCGCTGGATACGGGAGTTGGAGGGCGCGTAGAAGACACTTAACACCGTGACACCAAGTGAGGTCACACAGCGAGGAGAGACAGAGAGGACAGCCCACACGGAGCCTGGGTTCTCCAGCGCACCTCTCCTCACCACCTCCTCACTACCCCCTGGTCCACAACCCAGCATCACCTGCATCTCACAGCCTCCATTCGGCCCCCCTGGTTCCACACCTGCCCACCTTCAGCCCACGCTCTACGCCGTGGCCAGGGTGGGCCCGTTAACGCTCAGACCCTGCAGTGTTAGACAACCAGGATGTCTGTCAGCGGATGAACAGATAAAACAAACGTGGTGCATCCAGACGACGGAATAGAGTCAGAAACGTGAAGACTGAAGTGTGGATACACGCTACAATGTGGACGAAACTAGAAAACCTTATGCTTAGTGAAGAAAGCCAGTCACAAAGATCCCATATTACACGGCCCATCTACATGATACGGCCAGAACAGACAAAGCCATAGAGACAGAAAGTAGACTGATGGTGCCCACGGGTTGGAGGGAGGGAGGGAAGGGGAGTGACTGCCGACAGGGAAGGGGGCTCAAAACTTACATAGTGTTGATGGTGCATAACTCGGAATGCACTAAAAACCATTGAATGGCACAGTTTATTTTGTTAACTTATTTTTTATTGAAGTATAGTTGAATTACAATGTGTTAATTACCACCGTACAGCAAAGTGACTCAGTTATACATATATATACACTCCTTTTTAATATTCTTTTCCATTATGGTTTACCACAGGATACTGACTATAGTTCTCTGTGCTCTACAGTAGGACCTTGTCGTGTATCCATTCTATATATGACAGTTTGCATCTGCTAGTCCCAAACTCCCACTCCATCCCTCCCCCCCACCCCTTCCCCTTGGCAACCACAAGTCTGTTCTCTATGTCCATGATTCTGTTTCTGTTTCACAGATAGGTTCATTTTTGTCACATTTTAGATTCCACAGGTAAGTGACATCATATGGTATTTGTCTTTCTCTGTCAGACTCACTTCACTTAGTATGATAATCTCTAGGTCCATCCATGTTGCTGCAAATGGCATTATTCCATTCCTTTTTATGGCTGAGTAGTATTCCATTGTATATATGTACCACATCTTCTTTACCCAGCACGGTACAATTTAAATTGGTGAATTGCATGGTATGTAAATTACATCCCCGCACAGCTACTGAAAATGCCTGCAGGGCCCCCATGGACTGCAGACAGGAGCCTAGTCACTCAGGCCCCCACCAGCTCACACTGCTTGTCTGTCTGGACATGGGATGTGATCTCTACTCCTCTCCCCTCCCCCATCCTCCTGCCCAGGCTTGCTGTCCCGCAAACATGCACACTTGCTTTTCCTTCCTAGTGCACCACCTCGGGTCCTCATTCCAATGTCACCTTGTCACCTTGGCATCCCACACGTGCCTGTGGTGGCTGCGACTCCCCTTACCATTTTCTCACTTCATCCTCTTCTCACCACCTAGCCCACTGTGGACTCACCCATGGGCTTTACTGCCTGTGTCCCAGCTGGAAGGGATGCTCCCGGGAGGCGGGGAGTTGGCAAGGGTTGTGTCCACTGTTGAACCCACAGGACTTAGAACAGAGCTTGGCACCCAGAGGCAGTGAATAAATAAACAGGTCTTCACGAATAAATGGTTATCTCTGTGGGCTACCTTGTACGTACCTTCAGATTTCTTTTCTGACATAGTTGGTTTTTTTCCTGTAAGTTTTCTAGAATGAATATGCATTACTTATACAGTCAGAGGGAAAATGTCATATAAGGAAAAAAAAAAAATCCTGACACTGCTCCCCACTGCCCACAGGATGAAATCCTAAACTCCTTAGCATATCCCGGCTTAACTAGAAGACAAGCTCCCCAAAATGGTACAGATGAACCAGCCTGCAAGGCAGAAACAGAGACACAGATGTAGAGAACAAACGTGTGGACACCAAAGGGAGGGGGCGTGGTGGGATAAATTGGGAGATTAGGATTGACATGTACACACTGATATGTATACAACTAGTATGTATGCAACTAGTAAGAACCTGCTGTATAGCACAGGGAGCTCTACTTCACTTCGCTGTACAGCAGAAACTAACACAACATTGTAAAACAACTATACTCCAATAAAAAATAAATAAAAAGCAAAAGACAAGTTCCCCATCCCCTCCCTGCCCAAGGATGGGATGCATCCTACGTGGTTCTGGTTCCTCAAGTTAAAAGTAAATGTTTTCTGAAACAGAAAGGGGGGCTCCTTTGCTTACAAACAGTTAAACAGGTTGTGTCTCGTTTTGTTTGTTTTGCTAAGGACCTTCCATACAGGCAATGCTGCCTGACTTACTCGACCCGGGAGCCCCTTCGGGGCAGGTGGCTGGTGTCCAAGGAGGAGAGTTCCACGGAACAAGCCGAGGAGCACCACCCCCGGCAAGCAGGGCTCCCGGCAATCCTTCTAGAAGCACTTCATGGTCTCTCAAGAGACGTGGCTGGAATCCTCAACCCTTTTCCCCGCAGAGACGCTCCTCTTGCTTCAGAACCCAGTCCAACAAAGTCCCACCTGGGAGGACTTCCCCCACCTCCTAATCCAAGCTAATGCCTCACTCCCTTGCACTCCTATAGGACTCTGTTCATATGATTTGAGCTTGTGTCATAATCATTGCTTGAGCGCTAAGCGATTGTTTGAATGTGTCTCCAGCACCAGACCGTGAGCCCCCAGAGGGCAGCAGTGGTGCCTCTGCTCTTGGGTACCAGGGACCCAGCGAGGGGTGTTTGTGCTCCTGGACCAACTCCCTGGGGGCAGGTGGGTCCCCCAACCCATGTGGCCGGCAGCCGGAAGCAGGCTGGAGAGAATCCCATGTTCGCATTCTTTCCACTTGCCCTTCTCCAGGTCTCTGGCACCTTAGGGGTGAGCGAGCGTCCAGATATCTTTTTCTTAGCTGTTCTCTTTCTGCATCTTTGGAATTTCTCTGAAAGGCTGGGGGATATTCTCCAGTTTTACTGTGATATAACTGACAATATAACATTCTCCTCACTTCAGGTGTGCAACATAATGATTTGCTGTATGTCCACATTAAATCTAGTGATCACCACAGTAAGTCTAGTTAACACCCATCACCTTGCACAGTTATAATGTTTTTCTCTTGATGAGAATTAAGATCTACTGTCTTAGCAACTTTAAAATATATAAGTGTATGCAGTATTGTTAACGATCATCACCACGCCGTACATCACGTCCCCAGGACTTATTTATCATAGAACTGGAAGTGTGTACATTTTGTCCACCTTTACTCATTTCCCTCACCCTCTGTCCCCCGTCTCTGGCAACCACCAAACTGCTTTCTGTATTTATGAGTTCAGGTTTTCTAGATTCCATGTATAAGTGACATCATACAGTATCTGTCTCTGCCTGACTTACTTCACTTAGCATAATGTCCTGAATGTCCAGCCATGTTGTCACAAATGGCAGGATTTCCTTCTATTTTACGGCTGAATAATATTCCATTGTACACATATACCACGATTTCTTTATTCATTCATCCATCTATGGGCACCTAGGTTGTTTCCATAGCTTGGCTATTGTGAATAATGCTACAGTGAACATGGGGTGCATATATCTTTTCCTGTTACTGTTTTCGTTTTCTTCAGATAAACACCCAAGGGAGCAATTGCTGGTTCATATGGTATAGTTCTACTTTTAATTTTTTGAGCAGCCTCCAAGTTATTTTCCATGGTGGCTGCACCAATTTCCATTCCCACCCACAGTGGACAAGGGTTCCCTGTTCTCTATATCCTCGTCATCACATACCTCTTGTTTTTTTGATGACAGCCATCCTAACAGGCGTGAGCTGATCTCTCCTTGTGATTTTGCACTGCATTTCCCTGATGGTTAGTGACGTTGAACACTTTTTCATGTACCTGTTGGCCACTGGTATAAAAGGGCTGTTTTTAAATCAGAGGATCTGGGTTCTGTCATACTGAGCCTGTCATGCTGAGGCTGACATCTTCTACCAACTTATTAGTTGGCAAAGGAGCTGTTTAGAAAATAAAAACTGCCCACCCTGTGGAAGGAGGGCGGATCTGCTGGAAACTGCACTGGACTGTGAGTCAGGAAACTTACATCTGAGTCTGAGCAGTATCACTAATATCGTAGGGATCTGGGTCAATCACTTAGCTCTTCTGAGACTCTTATTTCCTCAGTTCGAAAATGAAAGGAGCTCAGAGATCCTTAACTCTTAACTTAGCTCCAAGACTAAAGCTCAGCTGAAAAGCAATAGCCCTCAGGGAACACATTTGCTGAGAACTTGCCCTTGAGACAGTCTGATGACCGTACAGAACCCTCTTGTGCAGGAAAGCTCCATGGTCTCCACCACCATCAACCAGAAAATTCAGATGGGATTTTTGCCCCCCTTGCTAGCCCCTTCCTAGACGGTCTTTGAGGAGGTGTGTGGTCATCTTCTATCTGGCAGAACATGGGTGGTCAGGTCAGAGAGAGCTTGGATGTGCCTGGCACTCACCCTACACCACCTCCCTCTGGGCAAACCATGTCCAGAGAACCCATCACGAGGCCGGTTTACAACACGTGCTCCTCACGCACCATCAGCACCCTCTCTCCATCCAGGCCTCTTGTCCTGATCTAGACTGGAAGCAAATGGTTGCTAGAGCGATGGCTCTGGCCCTCCTACAGGCGAGAAGCTCATGGGAGAATGAGTCAGCTCCTCCTGGACTTCCAGCAGCCTCGGGGCAGAGGCAGGAGGGCAGGGAAGCAGAAACAAACAGAAATCCTGGAGAGACAGTCACCAAGCCTTGCCGTTCCTGGGACCCTCCCTGCACAGTGGGGAAGGGCCATTGATCTGGCTGGGGGACGCGGTGATACCGTGCGGGCGGCGTCTCTGGCGAGGAAGGCACAGATGTCCGTGCTGGCTGAGATAAGAGGCTGCTCGGGAAGCCTGAGTCACCGTGGGCCAACTGTCTTTGGAAGCAGGGAGACCTCCAAGCAGTGCAGCCCAGAGGCAAGGCCGGGCTTCCTCCCAGCCTGCAGGCCCTGGGAGGCAGCATTTCCTGTTGGTGTCCTCTGACCTGGGTGGCCCCCACCCCTGGGAAGTTTCCGGCCACCCTCACCCAGGCCCTGTGAGCTTGCTGCTCCAAGGTCATTGTCTCTCTGCTCATCTTGCGTTTGTTTCCTCTGGAATGTTCCAGGCCCCCTGTAGTGCCCTGTGCCGTGAATCCGAACATTCCAGAGCGGGAGAGGCTTCACGGCACTCATTCCTCCTGGGGTTTCCCGATGAGGATCCAGAGAGCTGAACTCTGGTCCAGGTCTACAGAGTACTGGCGGTCACAGTCAAGGCCCCCTCTAAGCCTTAATTTCCTCATTTACCTAATTGAGGGTGAGAGGCAGGATGGAACAATTTGGGGAAAACAGACTTTCGGAAGTAGGGTGATACTAGCACCCTATGCCTCCTGCAAATGATTTGCTACCTGCTGGCCGACACCTGCCATTCCATCATTGGATGGAAAGGAAGTACTTCAAGCTGTCCTCACTCATGATTTCTCATGGAAGCAGAAATAACGGTAAATTCCACAAAGGCACTGGTTCCCTTCGGGGGTGCAGGAAGCCCTGGTGAAGATTGGGGAAGGAAGGAAGCACAGGTAGAAGATTCCACTTCACGCATTTCTTAGGTTGTGGCCCAAGTGAAGGGACTTTCAGAAATTAGGATGTAAGGGAATACGTGTGAGAGCAAATAAGTTATTGAAGGTCAACTAACCCACCCTAGATTTTCCAAGTAGGGAGACCATTACGTCAGTCTTATGAAAGTTCCCAAAGCCAGGAAGGGTGCCTGGAACCTCCGCTCAGCAAACTCACCACTCTGGGCAAACACACAATCTGTCGGGTCTCAGTTTCCTCAACTGTCAAATGGGGATGACAGCAGGATTATGAGGAACAAGTGAGACGCTACCCATCACGTCTGGCCAGTGGTCGCAGGCGGTAAATGTTAGAAGGGTAATAATAGCAAGAACAGTAATAATAGTAGATAAGCCGTCCAGCTCTCCAACAAGTTCTCCCCCAACAACCACAGCTAACCATCCTCCTAACCAGCACTCTTGACCTTTCGGTGAGACTTTTTTTAAATGGAGGCAACACAAAGTTGTTCTTAAATGAACCTAGCTTCAGTTTTTCACATCCCCATTTCCCCAGACCTCCCTGTGCTAAAGAGGCAAAACCAGCCATCACCATCTTGCCCCCGTGGGGGTCACTCTGGGGTCATTCAAAGGAATGGCGCTGCTGGAGGCCCCCCATCCCCCACCCACACCAGTGACCCCAAACTCCCAGAGAGAAATGGGCGTGGAGGTGCGATCACACAGCTACCAGGCTGAGGGAACCGGAGGTGAGCTTGTGTTCTCGGAGACCTTGCAAGTGAGGGAGCGGGCTCCCCAACCCAAGCCTCGTCCTGGCGCAAAGGCTGAAGGCTGTTGGAGAGGAAGACAGCCCGGTGCCTCCCGGGCCCGGGGAGCAGGACACAGGGACCAGAGCCCACCCTGGGTGGCAGCCAGAGCCGCTGCTGGGGCCGGCGTCCACTGCTGAGCTGTCCTGCGCCCCAGAGCGCCAGTCTTTGTCAAAAGAAGGGATTTGTGCGGTGCAAACCCCCAGGGCCCAGCTTTGTGGAGCTGTCCGTCTGCGTTTCAGCTCCGGGCTTCACCCTCTGGTGAAACTGATCCCTCAGTCACAGCGCATCCAGGGCAGAAACATCAGCCTCACCCTTTTCTGCTGAGAGCTTTGTGTGATCCGGGGCAGCGGAGGGACTCCTGGAACCGGACACCTGCCCCTGCCCACAGGGTCCTGCTGTCCTGCTGGGAGAAGGACCCCTGGGCGTCTGGAGTCACAGGAACAAAGTGCTGTCTTTCTCGGCTCTGGTGTCCTCGTCTGAAGGAACACTGCTGACTCAAGCTCCATCTTTCCTAAAAGGGGCTGAACACCACCTGTCCTCCTGGAGGCCTGACAGGAACCTGAAGGAGGCAATGCCGATGGTGCTATTCTGGGCAAACTGTGATGAAAGCGTCCTTCGCTGCATGTCACGCTTGTCAGGAGAGCCGGGTGGCATTATCACTGGCCGCCACCCATGGCGGGCTCTGGCTCCCGTGCCCTGCTCCCGGGGCCCCGGGAGGCACTGTGCTCTAGGGCCCACGAGCCACAACTACTGAAGCCCGTGCACAAAGAGCCCGTGCTCCGCAACAAGAGAAGCCACCGCAATGAGAAGCCCGCGCACCGCAACGAAGAGTAGCCCCCGCTCGCCACTAGAGAAAGCCTGTGCGCAGCAACGGAGACCCAACACAGCCAAAAATTAATGAATTTTTTTTTAAATCACTTCCAGGTAAATCAATTAATTTTTTGTAGAAAAAAATGCAAAATCATGTTTCCCAAGGAAAATAAACTTATTTTGTCACTGACGGTAGAGACCAAAACACAGAGACATTATTCTGAGTGAAACTAGAGTAGCAAAAACAGCTCACACTATTTCAAAGATGCTGGGGGTAAAAAGACTAAAAGATATGACAAATGTTGGGCTTAGAATAAAAGAATGCTTTTCTTTTAATTTATCAATAAATTCCTTTATCACATGATCCTACTGGATCCATCTGATATGACATCACTGACCATAATGTCAGTGATTATGTGTAAGAACGATTACTGCTGAATGTGACCGCAGACACTTTCATCTGTAATTTGTCTAAACTGGTGGTTCTCAACTGGGGGTCAGTTATGCATGCCTCCCCCTCCCCAAGGGACATGTGGCAATATCTAGAAATATTTTTGGTTGTTATAGCTGGAGCGGGGGGAGGGGGAGTGCTACTGGTGTCTGCGTGTAGAAACCAGGGATGCTGCTGAAACCCTACAATGCAAAGACTGTCCCCACAACAAAGAATTATCTGCCCAAAGGCCAGCAGTGCCGAAGTTGAGAAGCTATGGCCTAACCCACTAATGTGCAGACGCGTCAGCTATGTGGGCAGACGGAGAGACAGAAGGAGAGAGGAGACGATGGGGGGGTAGAAAGAGCACACAGATTCTTGCTTCTGCCTTTCCTTGGAAATCCACGCTCTAGGAGAAGAGGACGGGTTAAGGTGGCGATTCTGTTCTGAGCCTCTCTGCTTGATGAGCCGGCCCTCCCAGCCAGGACTCAGCGGTGAGGTAAATCATGACAACTGTGAATGTGGTCAACTTGTGGTCACCTTTTCAGCTCATCTTGTGAGGAAATGAGCCCAAGTTCAAGGTCCTCCTTTTCCACCCTGCAGGACGCAGGGACTCAGGGAGGAAGCACATTCTTGAGGTTTTGAAAAGAGTACTTGAGTTAAAACTTCCTGGATGAAAGTTATATCCGGAAAGGCCATTTTCAGGATTCCAGGTAGCTCACGGGGGAGGTGTACCTCACTGCTGTGTTGAGGATGAATTTTCAAGGCAAAAACGGCCTTTGCACAGGAGGGAACGGAGCGAGCTGCCCTCATGACTCTCTTGCGGGGTTTCCAAACCCGCCTGGGGCTCTCCCATCGTCCCCACCCCCGCTCTGGAGATAACTTGGGGGGGGCGGGGGGAGGGACCTTCTAAGGGAACTTAAGTCTGTCCTTCTCCTTCACCTGTCTCTCCTCCAGACCAAAGGGAGTGTCTAAGTTGCTCTCAGGCGAGAGTGTTTCCATTCCCCAGGGGAAGGTGGCCCCGGGAGAGTGGGACAGAGACCCCTACAGGGGGTCAGTCCAGACGGCTAAGCTCCTCAGAGAGTCCTGCACACCCTGGGGTCAGGGGAGCGGCCACTGCTTGAAGGGGAGCAGACAGGGACCTGAGAGCTAGCGCACCTGATGTCCGAGGGCCAGGACACACATGCGGTAGGGACCAAGCGACTTGAAACCCGGTAAGGATAAGGACACATCAGTGGGTATAGTGCTGATACAGCATCCCTGGGACTGAGGCCTCTCCACTGCCCCCGCCTGTGTTAGATGATGGGTGACAGGACTCAGACACCTTTCTGGAAAAACAAAGGCAATGTGAGAACCCTAGATCTGAATTTTAGCGGAAAACACAGAAAGTTCCTGACTTGACTCTGAATCAGCCAAGTTGTGTTTCCTACTCTCAGGTGGAACTGAACCTCAGAATCGAGAATCTAAGGATGCTAATAATGTTAATATCATGATTATAAGAAACAGAACTCCCTTTCTTGCAGAGCCGAGTGCGAAGTTTGAAAACGTGAGCCCCTGGCACTCGTGAACTTATTGGAAATGGAGAAGCTTGAGGCAGATGTGGCTTTCTATCCTATGGAGGGGGCAAGGCTCAAGAGAGGGAATACTAGCCCTTGAGGCTCCAACGTCAGAAGTTAAAAACCCAAACCTGGGGACAGCTGTTCCTGCCTTGGCTTCGATCCCAAGCACCACCCAAGCACATGCTCGATGCCTGCGCTGGGAGTGCTCTAGGCCCAGAGACATTTGAAGAACACTGAGAAGAAACATCCGTCATTTGCACTGCTTCCTTCGAACAGATTATTTGGGTGTTGGAGTCTTCCGAAACCTAGAATTTCCTTTACAGAAAGCAGGCTGAAGGCCGGGAACTGGGGAGAGGAGCTGGTGACGAGAAGGAGTCCAAGGAATGCGTGGATTCTGCTCAATAGAAGAACGCGGGCAGCTTCGTCCTGTAACTTCCAAACAGCTGCCAATCCCCCGGGAGCACAGGTTCCACCCTGTCCAGTGGCAACCACGGCCAAAGCCAGTCCTTCTCTCCCGGCCAGTGGCAGGGGGCGAAAGTGTACGATAACAATCGCTTCCAAAGCCATGCTTCGAAGCTCGCTCCAAAATCAAGCACACGCCCACATAAAACAGACCACAAAGCTCATCGAATGTTAGAGCCGAGAAGTGCTTCCAAAATTATCCAGTCTGGCGACCTCATTCTGCAGATGGGGACTCAGAGACAACATGCCCTAATCTTGTCACCAAGTTCGGGACCGGGAATAAAGCTGGGGGTAAAACTGGTTCTCCGGTTTCCAGAGCAGGCTGCTTTTATCCACGGCTAACACTTTTTGAAAACAAACAAAACAAATGTTGGGGTTTTTAATATATTTTTTTCAGTACTGACCTCCTCCAGGATGACAGCAGGACACAGCAAGGAAGTAAAACATGACAGTGTGACCCGGATGCTTCGCTCCCCGAGCTGGTTCCAGCTCCCCCTCCAAAGCGATCAGGGTCCGGTTGTGGCCCTGCCAGGGGGCGCGTCTGAGTGTCGCTTCGGCCACGACTGTGGGACATCAGGCAAACCTCTTCTCGGCTCTGTGCCTCAGTTTCCCTACAGTAAAACCAACTTAGAAACATGATGACTCGAAGCCCCAAGGAAATTCCTGAGCAGCTCTGTGTCTCTGCGCCTCCAAACCGGCGAGTCCCCTTCCAGAGAGGACGGATGGACCTTCCTCTGGGGACGTGTCAGGTGGTAATTAGCACAGAGAGACTCAGGCCTTCCCGGGGTCACAGAGCTTCCCTGCTGCAGTGGCCCTAACTCTCCCCCGGAAGGCTCTGCCGGTCAGAGCCCCCGTCTTGTTCCGGGACTATGGCCCCGGCTGCAGTAAAGGAGATTTATGTGGTTTCTCTGCCTCTGTTTTGATTTTTTTTTAATCGTCCTGCGTATCAACCCAGCAGGCTACAATTTGTTTTATCTAATTTGTATTGGATGGAATCCATTGGGAGACCTGACCATCCAGGCCATACAACGTATGACAATTATTATGCTGGATTCTTGATTACTTGACCTCTTTGAACTTGCAAAATTGTTTTTCATTCTGTGATTTATTCAATCATTCAATAAGAATTTGTTGAAAATTCATCGTGTGTGAAAATACCTTGTAAACTCTTAAGGATACATGCAATTATTAAATTTTAAGACGTGTGGGAGATACGACAGATGTAGAAGATACAATTTCTGACCTTAAGGAGCTTATAACTTGTTTAGCCTATCATGTGTATTTCCCCTAAACTTCTTAGACCAAGACTTGAGTGTCTCCTAATAACAGAGAGAAGGTGCCAGGTGCAGCTGGAGCCTTTCCATCGGAGTTTTCCCAGGGTCCCTCCCTAGTCATCTCTGTCCCATCCCAATGACCCATGTCAACTTGGGATTCACTATGATCACTAGATCCTTTTCTTTTGTCCTCTATTCCATTTGGAGTTCATTCTGACCACTTGGAGATTATTTAATTCCATAGACACAAAGCCTACCTCCCCAATCTCGAGCTGACTTTGGCGACCTATTAAAAATAGTTTCTATTTCATTCAATGTGTCACTGGGGAAAGAGGGGGACATCACATTTGTGGGACCGGCTGCAGCAGGCCCCCAATCCGAAGCCTTGTGACCTGCTACTAATGACATTTCCTCGGGGAGCCCCTGGGGAAGGGGGCCAGAGAAGAGCCTCACAAAAAGCCAGCCTGGCCCGGCCTGGAGCTCTGCTCACAGCTCTGAACACTCTTCCACACGCTTCGCCAAAACACAGCCTTCAGGAGCAGTGAGAGAACGATGAGTCTGTCCCCAGAGAGGCAGCCAGCCGCAGTGGTTGAAAACAACGTGGTTTAGGTGGGAAGGGTGAAACAACCAGATTCAGGGGGTGCCACCTGCCTGAAAGCAGGGGTAAACAACCCCTCAGCGGGCAGGGCTACAGGCAGAGCTCCCGTCCACCTTAGCCACGAAGGCATCTCTGGCCGCAAGAAGGGGAGGGAGAACTGGACCTCACTCCCTACCTGGAGAGGGTGCCTGGCTGGCCCTCTGCCCCCATGTCTGTCCCCCTCTGCCCCCTGTCCCCACCCAGAAAGATGCCTGGACCTCACTGGACAATGGATCACATAGCCTTTTAGGCACTAACCACTTTCCACCATCAAGGCCCAGAAAAATAATAAAAGGGGAAATCCAATGGGGGGAGGGGTGATTGAGTGACATAGCAAGTTTCTGGAATCGGACCCCTTCAGCCGTACCCATCAGTCACCCTCAGAAGCAAGGGTATGCATGCAGAGGAGGAAGGTGGATGGCCTCCGCCCTTCCCTCCTGGTCCCCGCCTAGGAGGGACCGCCATGACAGTATGAGGGGGGCTGGCAGGCCCTGCGCCCTGGGGACCCTGTCATGTCACCCTTTGTTTGGAACCTCTGGCTCACCGCTTCCTTCCTCCAGGCCGTGCGCCCCGTCCACCGGAGCGGACGTGCCAGGGGTGGGGCTGGAGGCGAGCGAGGGGCGGAGGCACAGCCTCCCCTCCAAGACGCCGGGCTGCTCTGCATCTGCTCGGCCCTTTTCCCCTCTCTTCCCCTCCCCGGTGTTTCAGGCTGTTTCTCTCTCTCCCCACGTCTCTTCCAAGGAGACGAAAGTCAGACCTGCGGGCGTCGCTAATGCGTTCCAGGCGCCTGAAGAAAGCCTGGCGCGGCCTGCCCCGCACCCCACCCCTGGCCCAAGCAGGCAGGTGGCGCCACCCGATGGCCGCGGCCTGAAGCTCAGCGGGAAGGAGGAGGCTTTTAGGGTGGGGCTGGAGGTTTCCGGCGACCAGCTCAATTCAGAAGCTCTGGGTGGAAGAATTCCATCAAAGGTCCTTGCGGCAAAAGTTCCATAAATGAGAACGCTTCAGTCCTTAGAAAGGAACGGTGACGAGCACTAAAGATTTGTGGGGCGTTCGGACAGCCCTCTTTGTCTCATTTTGCTACCTCCGTACTTCTATCAACCTTTTTTTTGCTGTTAATTGCAGTCTGGAGCCCAGCTGGGTTGTTTCCAACGTCCAGTCCTTTGAAGAGTGGAGATTTGTGCTTCCAACCTCGTGTTAAACAAAACAAACCAAGAGAAGACGCTGTGCAGATTCAATTACCTAGTCAGTGTGTGGCCTGGTGAAATCTAGAGGAGAAGGGGAACTTGCAGTAAACGAAGCAAGTGGAAATAAATGATGGTCCTGTCTTGTTAAAAAGCCTCTGGAAGGAATGGAGAGACACCACAGGCCACTGATGTCCACTCGGACCCCAGACACGTGGGCCAGGGGGGCTGTGTCCTGCTCAGGCCCTGCAGTTGCCCACGTGTCCTGCTCCAACCTGGCCAGGAGCTTCCTCAGACACCAGTCTCCAGCGTCCAGACTTCCAGCTGCTCTTCATGTTACCGAGTCCAAGCTTGCTCTGCTCGCTACATGACAGACCAATGAATGGGAGACGAGGTGTTGAGGCAAGGAAGACGGCTTTATTCGGAAAGCCGGCAGACCGAGAAGATGGCAGACTAGTGCCTCCGATAAACCGTCTTATCGGGGTCTGGATGCCAGTTTCTTTTATAGAATCAGAGAGGGCAGTGAGGAAGTAAAGTAAAAGGGCCATCAGTCTTGCAAAACATCGCCTGGAATGACCAGCCTAGGTGAGGGGATGTGTTAGTTTCTTTTTTCTTGCAGCCATTCACAGGTGGGCACGGTTCCCTGAGGCAGGTCATTATGTACAATTATAATGACAAAAGCAACGAAAAGCAAAGGTTAAAGTCAAAGAAGCAGATCCAACGTGGAGACCGATTTAGCTCTTCCCTGTTACTTTTCCACGGGGCTCACAGGCCCCCGGACCCCTCTGTTGCCAGTCCCCATGTCCTACCAACCTCCCAGAATCCTTCTCGCTGGAATCCATCTTGGCTGAGTGATGCGTGCGCCACCAGGAAGGACCCTGAGTCAGAATGATTGGCCAGAGACAACCCAGAAACTAACCCCATCACCATAAAACCCGAGACTGCGAGCCACGTGGCAGAGCAGTTCTCCTGGGTTCCCTGACCCTGCTGCTCTCCACCCGGGCGCCCCTTCCCAATAAAGTCTCTTGCTTCATCAGCAGGTGTGTCTCCTCGGATAATCCATTTCCGAGTGTTAGACAAGAGCCCACTCTCGGGCCCTGGAAGAGGTCCCCCTTCCTGCAACATCTCCCCGTGCCCCTCCCCATGGCGTCCCTATTGTTTCTCTCTGTGCACCCAAAGCTATAGGTTATAAGACACACCGTGCTTTCAGAGCTGTTGGAATGTGTTTTAAGTGCTACTTAGAATTAATGAAACACAGGCCCTGGTTTATAGCTGCCTCACCCCGTGTCTAGGACAGTGTTTTGCATGCAGTACATGTTCAGTAAATATTTCTGTGCTTTGCCAGAGGTTCTGGCATCAAATCCCAGGGGAGGGAGTGATGGAGCAGAGCACGGGTTTGAGGAAGATAAAAGCAGAAACGGACGAAGCAAGACAAGATGAAATCCGGGGAGCCCTCCTCATGGGTCGGGTATGTCCGCTCCCCGTGGTCCAGGGAAAGGGTTCGGGGCTGAGGGCCCAGTCACCCCAGAGTTCCAGCTCTCTGATGGCCTGGCTGTCACCAGAAAGCCACTTCATCCCTGTCATGCCCCACATTGAACAATGACAAGTTAGTAACAGCTAACCTTTACCAAGTCCTAACCACACACCTGAGATTTTACACGTATTAATGTACTTTCCTTAAAAATGGAGAACCAGAGTCACTGGCCCTTTTCATTTTAAGAAGGATAATGGGAGGGGCAGCTACCCACAGGTCATGTGACCTTGGACAAGCCACCACCCACGCTTCACAGCTAAGGAAACGGGATCACAAGAGTTAATCACAGATACCCTGTCTCCACTAGAGGTATTTTATAAGGACAAAATACAAGACTGAACATCAAAGAGCTTTGAAAACCTCAGAGCCAGACAACTGTGAGAGGTTATTATGGGCAAACAATGACATTACAGATTGGGAAGTGCTCACTGCCATCAAGGACAAGGGTCCTATTTCGCTCCAATGCATCACCATAAGAGAGACAGTCCCTGATCTCAAGGCATAAATTTGCCCCAATGAGGCCTTCAGAGACTGTCCAATCGTTAAGTCATTACTAGTATCAGAAAACAGAATATAGGGCAAAAAAAGCATTAAGATGATCTTATTGCAATTTCTAAAGACGTTATAATAGATGTGGACATTTATGTATTAAATAAAAGTGTGTTGTGTGTATACTTTTTTAAAGGTGAATTAATGGACAGTTCTGGGATTTTGTAACCAACTCAATTTATAAATATTAAATTTTATATGGGCTTCCCTGGCGGCGCAGTGGTTGGGAGTCCGCCTGCCGATGCAGGGGACACGGGTTCATGCCCCGGACCAGGAAGATCCCGCGTGCCACGGAGCGGCTGGGCCTGTAAGCCATGGCCGCTGAGCCTGCGTGTCCGGAGCCTGTGCTCCGCAACGGGAGAGGCCACAACAGTGAGAAGTCCGCGTACCGCAAAAAAAAAAAAAAAATTAAATTTTATACTTATATTTTATATGTTTTTCCTTTTCATCTTTCCAAGATTGAATCTTCTAATAAATAGTTCATTAATAAATCATAGCAGGAAAAAAAAAAGCATCCTAGATGTTTCTACAGATTCCAGGAACCCAAAGGAATTGATTTTAGGTCCTGAAGAATTAGAATCATATAAAGTACCAATAGAGATAATGGTAGTCCTACAAAGATGGAGGATAGAGGGGTTTTTAATTAGTCCCATTTTCCCTTGTCTCTTTGTTCTAATCAGAAAATCATTTCAGTCTCTATCTTCCTCCAGATCAGTATGGCCTTGAGTTTACAGGATGGGCTTCCCTTGCCTCCACCTGACGGCTCAGGAGCCACTGTAACACCGCTCATTTCCCCTCTTCAGTAGTGTCTGTGACTCTGTAAAAATAACTTACAACAGCTGATATGTAAAAGTTCGGCAATCTGATACCTTTAAATAAGGTCAACATCAGACTTAATTTATAGAAGGGCAAGGGAGACTCAAGGAGCTGGAAAGTACGGCTTCATCAGCAGTCATGCAGAGCAGTGATTCTCAGTGAGCATCAGGACCCCGGGACCACTTGCTAAACACAGATCCCAGGCCCCATCCTCAGAGGGCTGGGGTGGGATTCCAGAACCTGCATGTCTCATAACCTCCCAGGTTACAGTGGTGCTGCTGGTCTTGGGATCCCACTTTGAGAACTACTGACACAAACAATGGTTACTGGAAGAGCCAGCAAAGACAAACCACGGAAGCCTTCTCTTCCGTTCTCCTTGGGAGGTGGGTTGCTACGGGCAAAGGGGCTGGGATTAGGGAAAGACTAGGGAAGACACATTGGGCAGGGGGACGGGTCTCGTGTATAAAACCTTTTCCACAGTGCCTCTGAGTTGGGCTGTATATGCGCCCTGGCATTCTCCATCAGAGGGCTAGACATCATGGAGATCTAAGGTTTTTCTTTTGGGACCAGATCCTGTCTGCCTCCCTGGGATTCCAAAGGGGCTTTCCCTGAGGTGACTCAAAGAGGCCAAGGCTCCAGGGGGAATTCTCCAGCACCAGTAACCATGACAGAGCCCACACAACCCCTGCAATGCTCAGGGGCTCATAAAGAAGGGGAGTACATGGTCCCATCCGGTGGTACAATGGGAGCTTCCCATCTGGAAATGATCTGTGTTGCTACAATCCGAAACTACTGGGAGCATTCTGTCTCTGCTGTGCATATTGATTATTAGATAAACACTATAGATAGATAGATAGATAAACAGGAGAGAGAAGGGGGAGAAAGAGAGATAGAGAAATTTTAAGTAGCCCATAGATCACTGAGATATTTTGCATAATGCAACATTGTTCAGATTTGGAAATACTGGGTCACACTCCCTGTTTACCACCTCCTGAGGCATCCATGTGTGTCAAGCAAACCAATGCTACCACCATGACCAGACCTAACTGCACCAAAGGAAGGTGCCCGGATTAGGAGTTCCACTGAACCAAGAGGGAGCCGGCCCCCCACTCCCCCGCTCGGGTAGCTGAAGGAAGGGAAGCAAACGGGCACCATGAGGCCTCCGCAAGTGCCTGGCCCTCCCTGGGCTTTCATTTCTTCCTCAGCAACGTGAGGATGCTGGCTTCCACCAGCTCGGGGGCCCTTGCGGCTCTGACCGACATGAACACAGTAACCTTCTGTTCTTTCACACGCCACCACAGGTCCCCTCTTCTCTATGCTATGCCCGGAACTTGCTCTATCATCAGATTTGAGTTGGGGGGTGTTGGATGCTCAGAAAGGCTGAGAACAGCCCATAGGAAACCAGGGCCGACTTCGCACTGTACAGTCAGACTCAAATGGCAAGGACCTTAGACAATGTTACATTGTGGGGTTTAAAAACACTCATTTCTAAGAGCCTGGGCTTACTGAGTCAGCGATCTGGAACATTCTCAAGACACTAAAAATATCCTGAGAGTGGACTGAATTTTAAACTGTGCTTTAAGAAACTTTCTGTGCGAAAACAATTGGGCATTTCTTCTTTAAAACAGTTATGCATTTTCTTTATTTAGATTTTTCACTACTGGAAAGAATAAGAAATACAGAGGGTGTTCGAGCCTCAGAGGGGAACTGAACGTCAGGGCCCATAAGGCCATCCAGTCCTAAGATTCTATCCAAAGAGCCAAGATTCTACCCAGAGGACCACGATTTATAACCTTAAATCTCTCAATGTACATTTTCAAAGCAAAAAAGATAAAATGCTTTCTTTCCCTTCTGACTGACAGTTTGAGGGTTCCCGTTCCCGGCATCAACTTGCAGGACAAAGGGTTCTTTTCAGCCAGGAGTTGGCATCTGCTGAATGCTTAGTTCTTGGAATTGCCTGCCTGCTCCTAGCAAGACGTGAGCAAGATATCCGTAAACGGTCTGAAACAGGTAAAATGGACACCTGGGTCTCACCACCCTCCAGGCAACCTTTTCCTAATTCACACTAAAATACATTTGGGGACATAGGGAAGGCAAAAGTTCATGATACTGAAAACTGAACGTGGTAAACCACTGCCTGGATCCCAGCACAAAACAGAAGGAGCTGAAAGGAGAAAGTGGCTTCTCTGATGTTCTCAGATGGGCTCTGAATCCAGGGGCCGACAGTGAGAGAGGCAGAGAGACCCAGCGGCCGTCACTCGCCAGAAACCGCGGCATGGAGAAGCTGCCCAGAAGACGTTCCTTCCCATTCGGGGGGCTCGCCCAGGGCCTTCCCTTGGGCCTATGGATTCAGACTCCAAAGGTGAACGTGGACCATCGATCTGGCAGCAAACACACCCTTTAAAACTAAAATAATCTCCCCTCAGGTTGGAGCAGGCTCTTCATCCATCTGGTCTTAGCTCGGGCTGCCGGAACAAAACCCCATAGATGAGGCGGCTCAATCAACAGAAATGTATTTTCTCACAGTTCTAGAGACTGGAAGTCCAAGATGATGGTGCCAGTATGGTCAGTTTCCAGTGAGGGCCCTCTTCCTGGCTTGCAGGTGGTCACCTACTTGCTGTGTCCTCACAGAGAGCGAGCGAGCGAGCGAGCTCTGGTGCCTCTTCTTTATAAGGGCACAAATCCCATGGTGGGGGCCCTACCCTCATAACCTCATATAAAACCTAATCATCTCCGCAAAGCCCCGTCTCCAAATACTTTCCCACTGGGGGTCAGGGCTTTCACACATGAATCTCAGGAGAGACACAATTCAGTCCACAGCACGTCCACCTACTGACCACCTGTTATGTGTCAGACGTGCTGGTTGCAAGGGATGCAGACGTCAAAACACAGACCCTGGCCTTACGGAACTCCCAGTTGGGAGCTTTGCCCACAGCCCCAGGGACCCCTTCACTGTGCGGGGGCATCCTTTCCCTGGCTTCGGGAGGCTTTTTCCTTCCAACAGCCCACAGATGCAAGTCTTTTTTGGACAGCTGCCCTTGGGCTACTGGAGCGGCTCTTCCAGAACCAGCCAGAAATGGCGGGGAGCCTCCAACCCCCGCTGGGTGTGGCCCGTGGCCAGCGATTGATGGGTAGGAGCCCAGAGAGCCCGGCTCCCTTGCTCTTTGCTCCCAGAGACGCACTCAAAACTTTCAAAGGCCTAGCTGACACTCCAGGGTTCCCCTTCAGAAACAGGCTGAAGCTACCCCTCCGGGACTCAGCCTAAAACCACACCCTCTCCAGCCTGCTCCTCCCACTGCTGTGCGGACACCAGGAGCACAAGGCTTGCAGGAGAATCGTCATCTCGGTATCCCTCCTGGGGGCGCCTGACCCAGAACCAGCACCTGGGTGAATGGGGCACAGTGCCAGGCTCCGTGGAGGACTTGCCACCCAGAGCAGCAGCGTTTCTCCACTCGGGAGGCCTCCCTGGGGGGCTGGGCCTGAGCAGCGAGACACCGGCTACTACGCTGGATGTGACTTTTATGACGAAATGTTACCAGAGTCACTTGGGTTCAGAGGAGAGAAATCATGGAGTATTTTTTTAATCCTTTTTGCTTGTGGAGAACCAGAATCCAGAAAGGCCAGGTAATAGAAGACAGGCCTCTGAACAGCACACCAAGGGGTTGAGACTGTAATTATCCTAAATCCCATCTTTCATCAGTATCTCCCTTGCTCTGGAGTCTCTCGTCTCCAGGGCAGATTGCAGGTTCCAGACACAGTGAGGCTTGGGGCCGCCACAGCAGGGCGCCAGAGCGGAGGCGACAGCAGGAACAGAGAAGAAAGCCTGGCGGTGCTTGTGGAGGGAACCCCAGGGGTCTGGAAGCTGGTGTGAGAGGTGAGATGGAAAATGGTTAGTGTCGGAGTGGGCTCAGGCCCCTGTAACAAAGCACCACAGGCCGGGCAGCTCAGACAAGACACTGACTTCCTCACAGTCTGGAGGACTCTGAGATCAAGATGCCAGCAGGGCTGGTTTCTCCCGAGGCCTCACTCCTGGGCGCTTAGATGCCGCCTTCTGCCTGTGTCCTCACCTGGTCGTCCCTCTGCGTGTGTCTGCGTCCTAATCTCCTCTTCTTGTAAGGACACGAGTCTGGGCATAAAGCTTGGACTAGACGAGCCTGCGTGCCTGCCCACCTCGGGCCGCCTGGTGAGGTTGGCGCGCAGCATCTCACCCTAGGGGTGCAGGTTCAGAAACGCGGCAGGGTCCGATCGCCAAGTGCTGACCAAGCCCCGGTGAGTCAGTTCACACCCGGCAAACTCAGAACAGGCGGCTCCGTAAACTAGAGTGCCTATCTAATAATCTACCGGCAGAGATTTCTGGAAGATTACTGAGTGCCGGTCATTTCCATGGGACCCTCCTTTCCTGCCCTATCCCATCACCCCACACTGATTACAAGCTTTCCGTGGCCCCCAAACTGTGTCCTACTCGATTTCATGTCCCCGTTCACTCATTTCCAAATGTATCTTATTAATATTTGTCCACCCAGTACCGAACACAGCATCTCGCATGGAGCTGGTGGCCAACATATGCGTGTTGGTGGCCACGCTGGCGACACAGGGAGTGTCAGCTAAGGGCACAGGCTCTGGGTCAGAACGCTGTTTCTACCAAGTACCAGCTGTGTGACCCTGGGTAGAACCAACTGCTCTGAGCCTCAGTTCCCTCATCTTATCAAGTTAGGGTGATACTTAACAGAACCTCGCAGCGTTATTCTGAGCACTGACTGAATTAATCTATGCGCTCATTATACCCCACAGAGCAGCAAATGGCACACAGTGAACAGTATGTTTGTGCTGGTCATTTTTTTTTTTTTTAACATCCACTGTGTGCCTGACGCATTGCCTAGTTTCTCTCGTTAAATCTCCAAACAACTATCAGGCGATGTTGTCACCTCCTCCTCAAAGAGGTGGAAGCCAGGCTGCTCACCTGGTAGGTGGCAGAGAGGGGACGTGAGCTCAGAGCTGAGGCTCGCACCTGCCCTCTTTCTACTGCAGTGCAATTAGGCTGCAACCATCAGTGCTCACAGTCTGAAGCGGGGGCCAACATCGCCTCAGGCTCCACCCCAAAACTAAGGCGTTCAGAGATGTGATCAAGTCCCAACTCCTACCCTACGTGGTTACAACCCTGGATGCTATATCAATATCCCATCCAAGTGCCAAAGCCTTTGCATTCCATCAGCCCCAAGGCATTCCTAGCATTCAGTGCCCCCAAGATGTCCCCCTGGCTCTCAGCCAGACCACCAGCATGCCGGCTGTGCCCACGTACTGGAAAGCAGGTGACAGTTGGTGAAAAACATAGACTGTGACCAGGACAGGATAGGACCGTGCTTTTTGAATCTTAAGCATTCCTTCAGCCCCACGATGGCAGAGAGTTAGACACTGTCAGCACTAATTCTAATTAATTAGAAGCAACAGTCTAGAACCACGGCTGAGGCTGGGCTCAGTGGAAAAGAGCTCCATGCTTGACTAGCGATGTCCGCCGGGGGCACAGGAGGAAGGGCAGCACACAAGATGCACGTTTGCCAGCCCTTCCTCAGGCCAAGCCCCTATGCTCAGGTATTGAGAAAGCACCTGGTAACCATGGGGTTTATTCCCGGGAGGGGAGGGGAGGGGAGGGGGACATGAAAACATAGATGTGCCATGGTCCCTGCCTTCAAGAAGAAACACACGGAGGTGAGAAATCAAATAAAGATATAAATACAAATGATGCGTAGGGAAAACTGCTCTGTCTTTTTATGGGGTGGGGCTTTCAGGGACTTTCAGTTTTCTCATCAGGCTTTAAATGCAGTCAGTTGTCGCCTGCCTCTTACAGAAGCCAGGCTATCAAAACCAAACCATAATCAACCTCGGGACTGGGCCCTGCACAGCACTGAGCCCAGCCCCTGTCGCCCTGTGGCAACAACCTGGCACGCTGCCCAGTCCCTTCATCAGCCCAGCCGGGCACGGCAGCCGCTCCAACCCAATCAACCACGACTCCTAGAAAGTATTTCCTTGGGCTTGGCCCAAACCTCTTTTCCTAATTTCCATCCAACCGTCCTGATTCCGTCTTCCAGGGCCATACACAGCATGAAGAACACCACTCATCTGAGGTCGGCGCCTTTCCTGCTCCCAGTTAAGCAGTCCCAGGACTTGCCCTGTTTTCCAGGTGACCTGCTTTTCTCAGATCACCTAACTTACCCTGGGCTGGCTTCTTTGGATCTTCTTTGATCTCACAACTCAAGGCGGCTGCCTGCCTCTCTCTGGGCTCCTCCTCCCTGATCCTGGTGTCAAATTGCCTCCAGGCAGAAAGCTCAGGCGATTATAAGGCTCACTTCATTGTTATCCCTTTTCTCAGGCACCACAATTGTGCACCACCTGTTGTCCAATGCCTGGGAGAAAAAAGTTCTTTTATGTATTTTATGTATCCTGTTCAGCTTTCCAACTGTTCACAATGGGAGGTTAAGTCCAGGCCTTGTTATCACACCATGGAAGTCCCCACAACATACATTTGTGATTTTGAGAGCTATTTCTGAGCGTTTTTAGAGATCCATCCAGTTGAGAGTCCCATCAGAATGTCTGGTCCGGGAGCTCTCCAAAGGGTTTTTTATGTCTGAATCTATACAGGTGCTGGCATATATGTTATCACTTAATTCTCACAATTCTGTGAGGTGGGTATTATTACCTCCATTTATCAGATGAGGAACCAGGCTTGAAGGGATTAGCAAGGTGAAAAGTGATGGAGCTCCACACCCACAAGGAAAGAACCTGGACACTGACGGGGGTGGGACCAAGTTAGACACAGCCAGAGCTCCTCCCTCTAAGCCCCAGCCTCCCAAACACATACCTAAAATTAAAGTGTAAATGGGAAAATGTGTGCTTTCTAGTGCCTGCGACTCTACCTGACCAAGAGATCTTTCTAAAACTCCGGCCTGATCATGTTTTCACTCCCATGTTTCAAAACTGGGCAAAAGGGACAACTCTCTTAAAAATATATAAAGAACAGACAGACTCAAGAAAAGCAGCCTGAACAGACTAATAACAATAAAAGTAATCAAATTAGGAATTTAACACACACACACACACACACACACACACACAAAATCACCCTACCTAGAGTTTCAGAGGCAGTTTCTATTAACATTCAAGGAATGGATAATTCACATTTTGCACAAACTGTTCCAAAGGAAAGAAATATTCCCAAACTGATTTTATGAGGGTAATGTGACCTTGATGCCTTCCCACAAAGAAAACACAACGCTCAAGCTGTTCTTCCAATGTACCACCAACTATTAAGGAAACAATAATTCCAGTGTTAAAGAAGTGGATGATATAGGGAACAAGGGAATGCCTGCCAGCTCACTTTACAAGGCAGTCATACCCTTGATATCAAAACTCAACAGGACAATTTGAAAAAGAAAAATTTCAGATCAGTCTCACTCATGAACATGGATGAAAAATATTCTTTTTTTTTTTTTTTTTTGCGGTACGCAGGCCTCTCACTGCTGTGGCCTCTCCCATCGCGGAGCACAGGCTCCGGACGTGCAGGCTCAGCGGCCATGGCTCACGGGCCCAGCCGCTCCGCGGCATGCGGGATCTTCCCGGACCGGGGCACGAACCCGTGTCCCCTGCATCGGCAGGCGGACTCTCAACCAGTGCACCACCAGGGAAGCTCCGAAAAATATTCTTTTAAAATATAAAATCAACAACAACATGGTTGGACTTGGAGGAGATCATGCTAAGTGAAATAAGTCAGTCAGGCAAATACTGTATGATATCACTTACACATGGAATCTAAAAAATAAAACAAACTAGTGAACGTAACAAAAAAGAAACAGACTCACAGATATGGAAAACAAACTAGTGGTTACCAGTGGGGAGAGGGAAGTGGGGAGGGGCAAGATAGGGGTAGGGGATTAAGAGGTACAAACTACTACGTATGAAATAAATCATCTACAAGGATATACTGCACAGCACAGGGAATCTAGCCTCTATACTAACTATATAACTATAAATGTAATAACTATAAATGGAGTGTAACCTTTTTTACTGAAGTATAGCTGATGTACAAGATTATATAAGTTACATGTGTACAGTATACTGATTCACAACTTTTAAAGGTTACACTCCATTTATATAAACCTATACAATATTGTACATCAACTATACCTCAGTAAAATATTAAATTAAAAATAAAATAAGGACTTCCTCGATGGCGCAGTGGTTAAGAATCCTCCTGCCAGTGCAGGGGACATGGGTTTGAGCCTTGGTCCGGGAAGATCCCACATGCTGCAGAGCAACTAAGCCCATGCACCACAACGACTGAGCCTGCTCTCTAGAGCCCACAAGCCACAACTGCTGAGCCTGCGTTCCACAACTACTGAAGCTCGCACGCCTAGAGCCCGTGCTCCGCAAGAAGAGAAGCCCCCACTCACCGCAACTAGAGGAAGCCCACGTGCAGCAGTTAAGACCCAATGCAGCCAAAAATAAACAAATTCATTTTAAAATAAATTTTAAAAATAAATAAAATAAGTAAAATATAAAATCAAACCCAATTAAATATATTTAAAAATGGTAAAGTAAGTACTCAAATAGAGAATTGGAACTGAAAAGAGGTTCCAGAAGCAGGCCCACATGCGTGCAGAAATTTAATTTATGGCAGAATTGGTACTGGAGATCAATGTGGTAAGGATGGATATTTCAATAATTGGTTATCCATATTGAAAATAAAAATAAATTAAATCTAGTGTTAGTCAGCCATGTTGCTGCAATGATGCTGTATAACAAACATGCCCCAAGATCTCAGTGGCTTACAACAAACAGCATTTCTTTCTCACGCACATACAGGTCTGTACGCCAGCTGTGACATCTAACAGTTCAGAGTCAGGTCTGCTCCAGCTGTCTCTCATTCTCTGAGCCAGGCTGGAGGAGAAGAGGGGACCTGGGACACGCACTTCTCATGTTGCAGGTAAGGAACCCAAGAGGGTAAGCCAAACTACATAGCACACTTAAAGTCTCTTGTTGGCTGGGGCACACATTATATCTGCTCCCATTCCATTCACCAAAGCGAGTCACAAGGTTAAGTTCAAAGAAAGTCAGGAAGTGGAGTATATTCTGCCCACAGTGAGCCATAGCAAGGACACAGAGAAAAGGAAGAATTGTTTTTAAATAGTACAATTTACTACGGATCTCTATCTCATACCATACAAAAAAAGTTCATCTTAGAGGCTTAAACACATAAAGGTAAAAGACAAAGTTATGAAACTTTTAGGAGGATATCTTTATATCCTTAGGGTAAGAAAAAGATTCCCAAATATGATGCATAAAAAGAAACCATTAAAAATTGATAATTTCAACATTAAAAGTAAAAGCTTCTGTTGATCAGAATTTCAAAATGAGATGAAACATTTGCAACATTTATCAATGGTAAAGGATTAGTATCCAGAATATATAAAGCACCCTTCCAAATAAATAAGAAAAATAGACCTGTGCATATGGCAAACTTGATATTTGACATAAGCAGCATTAAAATCAGAGAGAAAAATCTGAACTGTTTTGTACAAGGTGCTGAGACAACTGACTGTCTATCTGGGGAAAGATAAAAAGAGATCCCTGCCTCACACTGTATACCAAAATACATTCTGGATTATTTAAAAAGCTGAATATGAAAAGCTACATTGTCATTTTAAAAGAAAATATAGAGTACCACTATGCACTACTTAAGGAACAAGTGTTTTAAATGAATACTGAAAAATCAAGTCACAAAAGGAAAGGCTGACAAATTGACTACATATTTTTTTAAAGCTGTTATGCCCAAAAACATCCTAAACCAAGTTAAAATTGAAGTTACAGAACACGTGTCATGGACAAGGGATAAATATCCAGAATATTTAAAAGATGTCTTGCTAAACAAAGCCTTGCACATCTGAAGAACAATGAGGAATCTCCCGTGGCTGGAGCACACAGTGGTGTGTGTGCGTGCGCGCGCATGCCCAAACGTCTGCATGCTAGGCTCCACGCTCCTGCACAAGGAATTCTTTTGACTTAGAAAGCCCTTTCCCTGTTTTCTTCTAGGAGTTGGAAGAGACCTCAGGGAAACTAGTCTTTCCTTCCTTGACGCTTCTCTGGCTCGTTTCACATCCTCTGAGACAAGCTTTAAAATGCTACAACTCATTATGATTAGTATTGCAGTGGCAGCTTGGGCTATCATAAGAAAATACCGTAGGTGAGGGGGCTTAAACAACAGAAATTCATTGCTCACAGTTCTGGAGGCTGGAAGTCCAAGATCGAAGTGCCAACGTATTCAGCTTCTGATGGCAGCTCTCTTCTGGGCTTGCAGATGGCCACTTTCTCTGTGTCCTCACATGGCCTTTCCTTGGCATGTGCACATGGAGAGATCTCTCTCTTCCTGTTCTTATAAGGCCACCAATCCTATTAGATTAGGACCCGCCCTTCTGACCTCATTTTACCTTAATTACCTCCAAAAAGCTCTACCTCCCAATAGTCACGGTGGTTAGGGCTTCGACATAGAACTGGGGGAGCCAGGGAGGGGACACAACTCAGTCCTGGCAGGTATTCTGCCTCCACCACCCGTTTTTTAAAAAGCTTTCTGAAATCTGTACAAGTCTTGAGCAGCATCTGCCACAGCCCACCTCTGTCCTAGGGCTTAGGGTATCAAGATGAGTTTGGTTGTCGTCAGGTTACTTCTGTAGATACGGCTAACGAAGGGATGCGCCCATGCTTCTAGGAGGGCAGCGTGACGAGATCCCAGAGAAGAGAGAGGAGAAGGTGAGCAAGTGTTCCAAGATGTGTTTAAATGCTCTTCAAGTAAGAGGTGATGCCATCCTCTCTGAAGTGGTGGGAGGTATGAAACCAGATGCCCAAGAAGGCTCCCCGAAGGACGGCATTTTTAGCCTAATTTTTGGTGGATGCTTCCACCATCTGGGTGGCACCCACTATGCTGTCTCCATATTTTATCAGAAGAGGCTGCCAGGCCTCAGAAGGACGCATGCAGGGCTGGTCTTTCAGTGACCATAGGCACTCATAGATCCACAGTCATCCACTCTTACCTAACCTCACAGGTTGTGCTACATTGTGCCTCCATCCCAACAAAGACAAGTAGCATCAGTGGCTGGAAACAGGTGCCAGCAGAAACCTAAAAACAGAGACAGCGGACACCCAGCGTTCTACAAGGACCCCCACCCAGCTCTTAGTGGTGGCAGCAGCCCTGCTCCCGGCCCCAGCTGGCGATGACCATTAGTTACTTCGTCTTCATTTCTTGCTGTTCAATCCAGGGGGCCCCGAAGGAAGTAACATGTGACTCAAGACACCGAAAATCTGTACCTCTCCAGGTCTACAGTTGAAAGTTCACTTCCGCCCAGGCTGTTGGAGCGTCAGTACACACTCAAATAAGGTTTGTTGGGTGCCGCTGGGTCCCTGGCATTGGTCAACAAGAAAGAGAGCCTCGTGCTGTCACAGCGTTTGCAGACCACTCGGAGAAGAGTGATGGTTAGTTTTAGGTGTCAAGTTGGCCAGGCTACAGAACCCAGGTCTTTAATCAAACGCTAATCCAGGTGTTGCTGTGACGGTATTTTGTAGATGTGGTCAACACCCACAATCCGCTGACTTTAAGTAAAAGAGATTTTACCCTTGAGAATGTGGATCGGCCCCATCCGATTAGTTAAAAGGCCTTAAGAGCAAAACTGAGTTTCCAGAGGAAGAAGGAAGTTGGCTCAAAACCAAAACATCAGCTCCTCACCAGGAGTCCCAGCCTGCTGTTCTACCATACTGACCAGCACTGGCCAGCTCCCACAGCTGCGTAAGCCAATTCCTTGAAATAAATGCGTATGTTTGTGTGTGTCTGTGTGTGTGTGTGTGTGTGTCTGTGTACATGCACTAGGTAGGTAGATATAGATATGGAGAGAGAGTTTATTTCAAGGAATATATCCATAAGATGTAAATACAGACATAGATCTATAGATATAATTTACATTTATATCTCCTACTGGTCTGTTCCTCTGACTGGTACAAGGAGGCTCACACATACACAAGGCATTTCTAGCCAGTGTCCTACGCGCTACGACTGGGGGAGCATCACATGCCGTACTTAACGGTGTGAGCCTAAGTCGGACTCTCCAGATCTGAATCTTAGAGCCATCGTGCACTAGATGCACCATGACCTTGGGTCAGTTCCTATGTTCTGCAAGCCTCGGTTTCCTCACCTGTAAAATGGAGATAGCATCTTGCTCCTGAGGTTAATGCAAGGGGTCAAAGAGGTCACCTGTCTCGCCCAAGAACACGCCGCTAGGAAGTGTGAAGCCAGGACTTCAACTCAGGACTGTCTGCCACCAGAGCTCGCCCCCCTAACCCTCTGCCGTCACCTTCTCCTTGGGGATTACACTTCAGCTGTTTCTTCTTTAACAGACGCTCTGCCCAAAACAGCCCACATATGTTGTTACAACTTCAACTCTGTTCTGCAGAGATGCCTCTTAACTTCATAGCTTCTGCCCAATCCTCAGGAAGAATTGCATGCTTCCATTGCATTCTGGTACTTGGATGTGACCACTGGCTTCAAACCCAGCATATCTTAAATTCAAACTCATCATCTTTCCCTGCCACTGACCAGTCCTGGCTTCATCTCTCTCTAGTTGTATGACCCTGGGAAAGCTACCGACCCTCTAAGCCTCAGAGTCCCCATCTGTTCAATGGAGGGAGGGGGGTGGTGATATGAGGAAAGCAGACACATATCCTGTATGTAGTACCTATCTTGGGGTCTGGTACATTGTAAGCACTAAATATGATTGTACTTAGTCATTCAGCATCTATTCATTCATCAGCACTGGTTTTAATTTATTCCACAGTAGGAAGCATGGATTTAGTCCTAACCCACTACTTGCAGGCTAATTTTCCAGGAAAACTATCATTTCCCACTAAATCGAGTAAGTAAGATGCTACAGTATGGCTGTTTCCTTTCCATTTTATGTTGGTGTATTGCCATCTAGTGGACAATGCACAAGTTACAAGCAAAAGAAGAAAAGGGCGTGCAGACAAAGGCGATAATCCTAAAAGAAATGTTTACCGTGAAGACTGGTCCATAGCATTGTTGGATTTCAACAACTATCTGAAAAACATAAATAACAAGATGTGCTCTGAATAGAAAATAAATTGTAAATGAACACTACAGTAAGTTACCAGCTTATAATATTACAATCTCTAACTTGTTCTAAGCAAAATAAAAAATAAAAGAATCAGCATTCTTTCCTGCAACTGACCACTTTTCTCCACTTGAATTCTCCATGCCGCATATTGGATGGGAATCTAAATCATAAGGAAGCCACTCAACCAGGAGTTAGACCTCCTGACTGCTCTACCTTTAACTAGCTAAGCAACTCTGTTTTCCTTTCTGAGTATGTTACCATTACGGAGTGCTTACCATATGCTTGGGACTATGCTGAATATTTTATATGGATTATCTCTTAATCATTAAATTATTAATAGTGAACCACTAGTAATAATGATTACTGAGTTTTTTATTTCTCTCTTCAATCCTCTGACCTTTTGCTTCAGGCATTTTGGACCTCTGTTGTCAAGTGCATATATGTTTATAATTGTTATGTCTTCCTGATGGATTGACCCTTTTATCAGTATGTAATGTCCTGTCGCTTGTAACAATTCTTTCTGTCTTAAAGTCTATTTTGAATGTGTCATCTGACCTCATGGTTTCTGATGAGAAGCAAGCTTTTAATCTTATTGAGCATCCTTTATATGTGATGGATTGTTTTCTCTTGCTGCTTTCAATATTCTGTCACTGGCTTTTGACAATTCAACTATGATGTGCTTAGATGTGGATCTCTTTTGAATTTATCCTTAGAATTTGTTGCACTTCTTGAAAGTGCAGGTTAATGTAGGGGTTTGTTTTTTTTTTCCAAGTCTTTCATGAAATTTGAGAAGTCTCCAGCCATTAATTCTTCAAATATTCTTTCTGCGTTTCTCTTGTCTCTTGGGACTCCCATAACATATATGTTGATATGTTTGATGGGCCCACAGGTCCCTTTGGCTATATTCACTCTTCATTCTCCTTTCTTTCTGCTCCTCAAACTGCATTATTTCAATTGTCCTATTTTCAATTGTTCTTTCATCTGTTGGACTTCTCTAGTGAATTGTTCATGTCAGTTACCATACTTTTCAGTTCCAAAGGTTTCTATTTGCTTCCTTTCTATAAATTTTTCATCTCTTTACTGATATTTGCATTTTGTTCACAGCTCATTTTCCTACTTTCTTTTAGTTCTTTGCCCAAAGTCTCTCTTAGATCTGTGAACATATATGACAGCTGATTTAAAATCTGGGCTTCCTCAGGGAAGGTTTCCGTTGAATATTTTTTTCCTGTGTACGAGCCACTGTCTTGTTTCTTTGCATGTCTTGTAATTTTTTGTTGTTGTTGAAAACTGGACTATTTCAGTAATATAAGGTGGCGACTCTGGAAACCAGATTTGTGGCCCCTTCCCTTTAATGCTTATTGTGGTGGTGGCTGCAGGCTTTTTAGTGACTTTCCAGAACTAATTCTGTAAATCCGTACTCTTTGTCACGTGTAGCCACTGAAATCTCTACTCAGTTAAGCTCCATCTTCAGCTAATAATCGGGCAGATATTTCCTTAAGCACCTGAAATAAGTCTTCTGCCTTTGGCTGAGGGGCTCATGTGTATTGGGGCACACCTTCAACACTCCGGAAGTTTACAACTCTACCTAAGCCTTTATTTCCTGTCTGTGCAGAGCCTCAAGACCATCTAGAGATGAGAGATGAGGGCCTTTTCGGGTCTTTCCTGGGCATGCAAATCCTGCACATGCACGAGACACATAGTCGGGTGCTCGCAAATATACATATAATTCCTGTATATGTGGCCACTACAAAGCAGACTAATGCAGCTGCAGTGGTTTTAACTTGCAATTCAAATGCCATGACCAACACTGACACGAAAACTGGTGACAGTTTTCAAACTGCTGAGACACTTTGTAAGGTACTGAAAGAGTACAACTTTCCTTCACTTGATAGTTGTGTTTTTGGATAAGTCAAGTGCTGCAAATCTGCAACAAAAAAGGACTTACAGTCTAAGCTCAGATAATTATTAATCAGTGTCAGGGCTCACCAGCTAGAGACCATGCGGAACAGAACTGTGGTTGAACCAAAGTGGGTTTATTAGCACTTTTCGCACAAGGGAGACCACACACCATGGGGTGTCTCAGTACAAGGGCGCTAGGACGGGCTTATCAGAGAATTTGGGCCTGTGTTAGGGGATTTCAAGCAGGGTTCCATGACCCCTAGTTTTACTCCAGATTGGGTGCTTTCGGAAGGCAAAGCAATTCTGAGTAGGTACCTTAGTAATTTTCATCTAGGTGGTAGGAAGAACAGAGTGGTCTAAGACCATACTCAGCAGAGCAGCAGCAGTCTCCACATAAGCCAGGAGAGGGGGTGTTTGTTCATGTTTTGTGGTTTGCACGGTATTCTTGTTTCTATGCTCCAACATGACTACAAAGCATCCTCATTTTTGTCTTGCTGCCTCATGGTCACAGAGCAGCCTTGTCAGATGTTGGTGTCGTAGAGAATTACTCATGTTCAAAGAGAACACCAGAGCCTAGCTGTAAGGGCCAGGTCAGCCTCCAGCTGACAGCTGTCAGGGGTTGCTTTTCCTTTCTCTTTATAGCAGGACTGTCATGTACATAACTTTCATGGGACACGTGGAAGCTATAGAGATGTAGGACAATTTGGGGTTGTACAGGACTGTCCTATGCGCTACAAGCTCCAGGCATCCCTAGCCTCCACCCACTAAAATAACCAATCATCCTGCTAACCAATGATTAACACATTTACAAAAACACCCTCCCTTGGGGGTGGCACCACCTCAAGAGAACTCTTGAGGGTGTAGCTCTAAATATCCTAAATCCAACCCCCAAATCACATTAAAGTAAGAATATATACATAAGAGTACAGCAGCCTACGCCCTCACAGAACTATTTCACCAAACAGTGCCTTAATGGCTTTGCATCAAAAGTTGGCTTTAAAAAGGCCGTCCAGATCCAAGGCTATTTATTTACTGTAGAAACGGTGCTGACAGCACCAGCCACAGCAGCAGCCGGTGCCCTCTACATAAAGCCCCCATGAGAAGTATGTGGTTGGCGCTGACAGTTTCCTACCCAATGTCCCTTTCTCCTTTCTCCCCTAACAAAACCTCACTTTTACTCCAGGCAGCCATGTGCCCACCTTCATAGCTGCTTTTCCAGACTTCCGTACACCTGGGTGGCACCACTTTGGCCAATGAGATGTAAGCAAGCAGAAGCAAAAGTCTACAGTGGTTTCTGAGAAAGCTTTTGCTTTTCTGCTAAAAGGGAACAGATAGGACGGGGACCTCCACTCTCCTTCCTTGCTTATAAACAGAGGAGTCATCTTCAGCTGTGACAGTCATCTTGTGACCCTGAGGCAATGAGCATGGGGACAAAAACCAGCTTTCTGAGGAACTGTTTAGTAACTGCATCAACACCAGCAGGTGCCCGCTTTTAGACTTCCTTTGTAGAGAAACACACAAACCCTTTTTTTGTTTAAGCCACTATTATTTGTGGAATTTCCTGTTACTTGCAGTTGAACAAATTACTAATAGAGAAAACAGTTAAACATCAGATAAGGAATAAGAAACGGAGGTTTATGTTAAGCCTTTAATGTTACAACCAAGTGGGGGAAAAAAAAGTGCTCAAACTATATGAGGGGGAGGGGTTTGAGTTAAATCTTCATTTTTCTTAGCAGGAAGCCAACAGCTATTATAGCAAGTTGATAAGTCAAGAAACACTGTACAAACAATAAGCATTTTATTTAGCATGGAAGTAAATACCCCAAACACAAAACCTGCGGCAGTTGCAGATGCTTGCTTCTGGGGAGCAGAACTGAGTGGGGTAAGACTTGCATTTCTTTGTAGCCCTTCGGTTTTCTGACCATGACTGCTTTAATTATTATTTTGTAATTCATTGTAGCGGGGAAAAGTGATATATAAGACTACATTTTTTCTTGGCACTAAATTTAACTTCTTCAGGAAGGAAGGATTGCTCTTTTCCTTTTAGAATAACAATATTAAAGTTTTAAGGAATGCTTCCTGCTTCTCACAAGAATTTGATATTATTTCAACTTTACTTTTAATTGAAAAATGTATGTGACATATGATTTGAGAACGTGTTCCTCAAAACCAGGCAGACTTTGGTTTCACCTTCCCAGCAGCGGTGTGCAGCAAACAGTGGCTCAGGGGCTCAGGGGCTCCTTGGAAAATGGTAGTTAGGGCTGAGCGGGTGATTCCAGAACCTCCAAACCTGTTTCCTCTAGAGCAGCTCTGTTTTGCTCATTACAGATATTCAGCTTTGACACAAGACTTAGAAGAAAGAGCTCTACTAGTTTGAACATCACTGCAATGCCACAAAAGTTAGCACAGCTGAACCTGACCTGCAAACATACTCAGTTTGACTTCACATATGTTTTTTTCTTTTAAAATTTAATTTACAAACATTAAAAGATCGGATTTCATATAAACATCCAGATTTTCCATTCCTCTTAAAAAACTGAAAACCCTAGCAACACAGGAACCACATTCCTGAGTGGCAACAAGTGGCTGGAAATGAGAAGCTCCTGTCCCTTTAGATGGAGGTGGACTCTCCTAGTTGAATTTTCACCTGGTCAACTTCACCTGTCTATTCTGATTAGAATTGGTGATGCTGCACTAAGGGACCAGATTCCAATTTCTTTCCTTGCAAAAGTAAACAGCATGGAACAGTGGAGAAATTACTGAATTAGGACTTAAAAGTTCTCTGACTATTACTTGTCAGGTGTGCACCTATATTCGTCAGAAGAGGCTATTACGTTGTGTTATGTTATGGAAACAAATTAACCAGGAAATCAAGTGACTTCACACACCAAAAGTTTATTGCTCACTTACGCCATTCGTCCAACAGGAGCAGGTGGGGGATTCTGCTCTACAAGCCACCCAGGGACCCAGCTGGCCGAGGCACCATCTCGAGCACCACTGGCTGCCACAGAAGGGAAGAAAGATTAGAGACTCTCACATCAGTTTCACCTTCCTCACCCAAAAGCGATGCAGGTCACCTTCACTCACATCACACAGGCCATAACTGATCTCATAGCTTCAGTTAATTAGGGAGCTGGTGGGAAGTACAGGAGAACAAAGGAAATACTGGGGGAGCATCACTGTCTCTACTACCTGCAATCGTCAGTAAATTATTTTACTTTTCTCTGTCTTAGCTATTCATCTGTAACATGAGGTTCATCTGTAACATGAGGTTGTTCACGTTAACCTCCTTCTAGAGGTTACGGGGGAAAATCAAATAAGGTAATAGACATAAAAGAACTCTGAATGAGCTCTGAAGAGTTTTACAAATTTAAAGGACCACAGTACTGACACCATGGTGGACTTACTGTGCCATCACCTCCACACAACCACACACACCCTTGCCTATGTTTCAGAGTTGTGGGCCAAACAACAGGCACACTGGGGGCTCCAGAATGCAATGTTACTTTCATTTTAATTGCACCATTCAGTCAGTTTACCTGTGCTCAAGGCTGACCAGGGAAGATAAAAAAGAAAGCAACACCTGCTACCCTCGGTCTCTTCAAGCAGTTTTCCCGTCTTGAAACGATTATGTGTGGCAGATTTTACTTTCCAAAGATGGCTGCTTTGTCCCCTCCCCATGAACTCAGGGGGACCTTAGTGGCTGCTTCAACCAGAGTATGGCAGAAGTGACACTATGTGAACCCCGAGACTAGTCATAAAAACGTCACACACTTCTCTGGCTCCCTGGGGAAGCCTGTCTTAGACCCCAGCTGCCAGGCTGTGAAGAAGCCCAGATGAGCCTCCACAGAGAGACGACCCAGAGGTCACAAATGTGGGTGTTCCAACCAGCAACCTGGCTGAGGTTCAGCTGACAGCCACCATCAATCTCCAGACCCGTGAAGATGCCCCCAGATGTTTCCTGCCTCCTGGCCAATGTGCAAAACCCAGCCTTCAAATCTCTCAGCCAAGCCCCAGACTGTGCAGCAGAGGGGAGCTGTCCCCACTGAGCTCCACCCAAATTCCTGACCCACAGCTTGTGTAAGCATAAGAAAATGACTGCTTTACACTGCTAAGTTTTGGGGTGAATTTTTACGCAGCAACAGCATCTGGAACAGCTGGACTTGTTAGAATCTATAATATTAGCTTAATTAACTCAAAGAGCAAATATGTATTTGATGAACTATTACATCTCAAATACTATACTAATGGAAACAATTGTGGGGGTTGCTGAAAATATACTGTATTGATAAGAATTCACTTAGGCTGTAGTAACAGAAAAACCAAAGCAATAACACTTAAACAAGACAGAAGTTTGTTTCTCGCTTAAAAATTCAGACAGGCAGTTCAGGGCTGCTGGCCCCATCAGAGGGAACTCAATCTCTACCTTATTTCTCTGCTGTTCTCAGAAATAAGGCTTCCACCCCATCGTCCATGACAGCTGTTCAAGCGCCATCTATTCTGTCTACATTTCAGCTAAGAGGGGTGAAAAGGGGAGGGGACGCACATGCCGACCTTCTAAGAATACTTCCTGGAAGCGTAGCCAAGGTGCAGCAAGAAAATCTGGGAAAAACTGTCTTTGTTGCCATGTCCTGGCTAATAAGCGGGAAATGAATAGAAGGGAAAAATGAATATTGGGGGATAAACAGTAGGTCTTGCCACGTACATATTCCAAAATTCAATTCATATTTGGTTTAGGATTGCAGCCTGAAATAACAATAGTTACCTCAAGAGCAACCCCCCCCCATGAGACTCTCAGCTCTACAGACTGACACCAGATCTTTCAGGTTAAATAAAAACATTTATGCAGCATCCACTTTCCTCACCAGACAAGTATAAATAAAATGGGAAACAAGCACTTACCAAATTAATGACTTAGTAAATTAATGATTCGTACGAAAGGAAAGGACATTTAGAGACAAATATTTCCTCTAAAATCAGTAATATGTCCTGATGGGTCTTCCTGTAATCAGTGTCTCCTTGGGCAAGTCAGTCAATAACCTGAAGTCCTGTTTCGTCACCTATAAACCGGCATCACACATAACAGGCTTGTCGTGAGGATCAAATGAGATTACGAGTGTCAAAGTGCTTTGTGAGCAGTAGAGTTTTATACAAATATAAAGTTATGCACCTTCAAAGCTATCACGCCAATAAGATACATTCAATTAAACAAAACATCTTCAAAAAATTTTTAACAATGTATAAATACAATCACAAAATAATCTATCTGCCAATTAAAAGAAAATTTACAGCGCCTACAACAGAGTTTACAGATGCCTGCAATAGTTTGCGGATTGTTACATACATTGTTTTAAGAAATACCATTAATACAAATACATGATTTACAATATCCCCATTATAGCAAGAAAAAAATAGATTCGTAAAATAAAACGTCTTTTAGGCATTTACAATGCCAAGTATTGAAATGATTATTCTCACTATGACATGAGAATAATACTCTTTTAGTGGTAAAAGATAGATTTCATTAGGCCAAGGACCAATGAAGAGCTTCTGGAAGGTTCCAAAGTAAAATCTGGCTATCTTTCCCCAAAAATAAATAGAACAGCAGCAATGCCTACGTATCCCACGAACATAAACTATGAAAATTCCTTTTATATTAACTGGGCCTTAAGTACGTGACTCATTACAAATAAAAATAAACAAAATTTTAGAAACTAGTTAACACCAATAGCCCAAATTTGGTTTTTACCTGCCTGTAAACGCCTAGGATAAGAAGTTTCATCATGAAGTATATATTAAGTGTAAAATTAACAATTATTTCTAACTCTATATATAAGCCAAAGTGCTCACTCTTACCATGGAAGCAAAACCTAAAATAATCTACAGAAATAGTATGTAAACACAGAGAGTTTTGAGATAGACTAGGAACATCCTTCTTGTTCTGTGGATCAAAATGCAAAGGTCTCCATTCCATATGGGCATGAACACAAACACTTTTGTTAATTTAAGACACATGGATCTTACACGACTATGTGCATACACATGTACACCATGAACCAAATGTTAACAATGTTTCTAGCTACACCACACCTTCAAGCCCCATATCCTAGAAAGTAAAAACTTAATATGAAAACTACTTTTCCTTTTTTTTTTTTAAAGTAAACTTTAAAATGGAAAAACAAACCCAACACTCCTCTTTGCAATAGGTACTGAGTTCTAAAGGTTCAGAGTCAAGATCCCCTTCAGTTGTTCCCAATGGAAACTCCCTCACTCTCTTCAGGAGGTCTGATCGTCTCCAGTGGTCTGCAAAAGAGAAACAACTCCTTAACACTAAAAGCTATTTTACTTGCAAAAGAGAAACAACTCCTTAACACTCAAAGCTATTTTACTTAACATACCAGATTTAAAGCACTAGGAAAACATTTTGTAATTGCCAGCACAGCCAGCTACTACATTACCTGGCACCCCATGGCCCAATTACATTAAAAATTACTGTCATGCTAGAGAAGTACAGCAATGGGTCCACCCAGATGTCCAGCAAGTCACTCGCATTTGAGCAGAGCATCACCAAGTGCCATGTAAGTCTACTGACCCTGTCCATGTATGTCAGCTCAAGGTTCAATTTCACCTGAATGCTGGTAATCGTAAGGGAAAAAAAACCTATTAAGCACACACTTGACAATTACCATGAGGTGGACCTTACCCCGCAAAGGTATACTGGGACTCTGCAAAAACCCTCAGGAGGAGAGTCATGTCCCTACCAGAATCCTCATTTTCCCTACTTCTTAACTTTTATATAAGAGAAACTGTACAGGAAACGGCACTGGATTTCAAGAGAGCTGGCTTAAGCCCTAGCTTTGCACCACTTTGTTTCTGTATGTTCCTGAGAAGTCACTTAGCCTCTCAGGGCTTTAGTCACAAATGTAATCCTTGAACCAGCAACATCAGTACCACCTGGGAACCTGCAAACGTGCGACCTATGAGACCCAGTCCCAGGGCAACTAAATAAGAAACTTTGGGGGTAGGACCCCACAATCTGTGCTCTAGCCCTCCAGGAGATTCTGATGCATGTCCAAGGTTGAGAACCCTAAGTGTCCTGTATAACGTTACCTGCCCAACCAACTGCATGAACACAAACACGAGACATCACTCATACAAAGACCTAATCAATTTCCCAAAGGTTTTACCAATTACTATTTACCTATGAATACCACTTACCCCATGGAAAACTACGATTTAAATCTTCATATCGGGGAACTATAGTAAAACCTATACATTCTTCAAAAACAAACTGAGTACTTTAAAACAATCTTTAACGATACGGTCTTATTATGTTTCTAACTTGTTCTTACTATAAAGCCTAAAACCATACAATATATTGATACATTCTTCAAAACTGTTCATTTAGAGCCACCGGAAGTAATGGAAAGCAACTGAACTTCACCTAATTAAAAAAAAGAAGTTATTATCAATGAACATTTATCCCTCTGGTTTTAAAATAATTTCAGGATATCGACAATACATTTCTGGAATGCCCTAAAAGCCTCCAAAGAGAAATTAAAATAACTTTAGCATCATCATGTCGTACTTAAATAAGTATGTCCCTTTAAAAAACCTTTTTTTAAAGTACTTCATAGAAATTAAACTCTGCAAGAGTTAGAAATCTTCATTGCATTAGTCACTGACCACATCCAAATTACCCTGACATCCAGAAAACACTTACTTGTCTTAAAAACTGCTTTCCAAGGTACGACGTAGCCATGCTGGTTAAATTCTTCCTGCTGCCCACTTTGCACCTGATGTAGCCATACAAGTTGGCCCCTTGCAGCACCACACCCATGATAACCACCGCCTGGGAGAGGGGAATAACCAACAGTTACGGGCTTGACACTGACTGACTGTCTCTCTGCCATAAACAAAACGCGGAGACTGTCTCGGGAAAGAGCAGGAAGTGGAAGCTCTGTGAAGGGGGGCTGTGGCCGTGAGACTCCCGTGCACCCTCCCTCCCAGAGCAGACCCGTCCAATATGCGCTCTGCACCACCCAACAAGCACCCATCAACACACATGCTCTGTGCCAGCTCTGGGGGTGCAGTAGGGGGATCATTCATTCTCTAATATTTTCCATGGTTCTGTGAGTAAAGATATAAAAAAAGTAAATGAGACTCAGAAGGGGCTCAAATGTTAACTGTTTCCTTAAGAATGGTCAAGAGATAGATCAAGTTCAACACACTGAAAGCACACAGAGCTGAGTCTCTGCTCTATGCTACTGTGTGGGCAACAACTGGCTTCTAAGAAAGCAAACCAGTGCCTCAAGCAACAGGGGTTTGCCTTCTGTGACAAGGAGATGGGGGAAGGGCGCAGAGGGGGACACAGCACTAGGAAGAAATGCACTTCAGCAGAGTTGTTTCTTCCTTGTGGCCACAATCCTATAGGTGACCCCACTAAGACCGCTAAGGATTGAGAAAAAGAAACGCAAGCCTACTATTTAAATATTATTAAAGAAAAGTTAATTAGAACAACATGAGGGGATCCCACGGTTAAATATTCTACAAAGCTTTTCTGTAAAGGGCCAGATAATAAATATTTTAGGCTCTGCAGGCCATATGGTCTCTTGCAAATACTCAACTCTGCCATTCTAGCCCCAGAGCAGCCACAGGCAATATGTAAACAAACAGGCAAGGCTGTGTTCCAACACAAATTTACAAAAACAGGCGTAAGGCCAGATTTGGCCTGCAGGCCAGTTTGCCAAGCCCTGTTCTAGAATAAGCAAATGGTCTGAGTAGGCAGGAGGACCAACGGTCATCAAGCCCATCACCACAGAGAACAGTGGGTGGGGAAGCTTGAGGGACATGATGCCCCCTTCCTGCCCTGTGGTCTTAAAACAGGAGCCCAAACCACCTTTCACCCCCCTCTCCCTGCTCTGCTTTAGGGAAGGGGAAACACTGCCAGAGAAAGACTGGGCTGCCTCCCCAGAGAGAGGTGAAGGCTCCAAGGGCTCACCAACGATCTAAAGCAGGAGGGCAAAGCACAACAGAGCAACAAGAACTCCACTATGTAAGGGAAGGAACCCGAGCAAGCCAGCCGAGGCAGCCGGCGGCAGGGCTGCGGTCCCCTCCTCACACCTGCGCCTTCAGGCGGCCAAACCGCAGCTCACAGCAGAGCCCAGATGTCTCAGACAACAAGGAAGGCAGGCAAGGAGAACTCACCCACACGAAACCAACATAAAGAGAAGGTCTGGACAGAGCCGCCACTGCGAACAGGAGCAAAATGGGGAGGGGAACAGGGAAAGGCAGCTACGCAGAACCACAGCAAAAAACAAAAAGAAGAAAGAAACACAGTATGCAAAAGGCAGACGAAGAATCGATTCTAAAAAGAAATAGAGTCCACCAAAATAAAAGCATTCCTGAAGCATACATCACCCTACAGAAGAACCTAAAGACAAGAATTCAAAGAGAATGAAGGTAAGACAAGACACCAGAAGGAGTTGAAAACGGAGCTGGCAGACCTCAGGAAACGCAGAGAAGCCCTTGCTAAAGCAGCCCACTCTGCTCTCCCTGGCACTCTCCACTCCGTTACCGCGTGTCACCTTTCTAACAACCCTTATTTACTGTCTGTCTACACTCTGCTCCACTAGAAAGTGGTGCTATCGGAGCAGTCATCTTGTTTATCAGGCCCTTAATCATATCCCCAGCGCCCAAGACAGCTCTGGTGCATGGCAGACTCTTTTAAAAAGATGTGCTGAGTGAAGAACCAGAAAGGAAAAGATGAGAGACGAAAGCATTTAAGATGGTAGATGAGAACAGATAAAAATGATCCAACACAGAGGTAACTGGTACCTCAGAATCAGAGACACCAAAAACACAGAACATAAATAAATGTAAAGACAACAGAAGATAATTTTCCTGATTCAAAGCAAAACCTGTGCCTGCATATTAGAGGGGCACAGTTTCCAGAAAAAGCAATACAGAAAGATAAACACAATCTGGTTCTGTATGCTATTTTAAAACTTCAAGAATGATTAACAAAAACTATTTGTCCAGGGAGAAAAATAATTCACTCCCTTACATGGAGGTTAAGTAAGCCAGGCCTCAGATTTCTCTACAATATTCAATATTAGAAAATGAGGAAGTAATGTCTTCTAAATGGTGAGAGAAAAAAGTTGTGACCCAAGAATATTAACTTAGCCAATTCTTTATTCAAGAATAAAGAATCTTTTTTCAAGAATGAAGAAATAAAGAATTTATTCAAGCATAAAGAGTTTATTCAGAAAGAAAAAAGAAAAGTTTATTCAAGAATAAAGTCAACAGGCTCATATTCTTAAACATGACAGAGCCAAAGGAAAATAACACCCACAAGTTTTTTGAAAAAAATCACCCAACAATGAAATTCAGCCAACCAAGAGGTAAAGGAGAAGCTGCAATAAAAGGACTGAATCAATTTATTTAAAAGTAGATCAAAGACTGAACAACCAGTAACAAATATCGTTTCGAAAGGTAATTGTTATAAACCTTGACAACAAAAATAATACTGGAACAAACAAAGCTCAGGCATAGAAAGGGAAGAAACAAAGGAGGGAATATAAGAGTGTTTATTTCATTCCCTTTCTAAACAGTCTCTAAGTCAATAAACAGGAGTAAGTATATTACTTAAAATAACTAAAGTAAGACTACAACCAACAAAAATCCAGAAGTGGAAGGAGGGAGGAAAGGTGGGAGAAGGCATGAATGTTAACTTTACATCTTTCACAGCAGGAAATCAAGACATTAAATACATTTCTTAATTCATGAAAGAGGGTATGATACATGAAATACATGAAAGAGGGTTATGTGATACAGATAACTACTAGAAAAACTAAAAACAGAAAATAAACCTTCCAAACCTCAAAAGGGAAAGTATTTATGTACGTGTATGCACAAAGGAAAAGAGAACCTATACAGCGAACTAGACAAGGAAATATTAAAAACAGGGGAAAAAAACACAATTAAGGCCAAAATACATCTGATACCAATATGTATTAAGTGAGATAAAATCAATTATTAAAAGAATAAGACACACAGTTTGGGCTAAGTGACAGATTATATTTTCCAAACATGGTGGCAATTGTATCTCCACATGCTCTTCTAGAATCTTCTTACTCCCCCATCAAGCTGTAGAGCCTAATTTCCATTCTCCTGAATGTGGACGGGTGCCAAAAGTGATGCTGTGACTTCTGAGGCTAGGTGGTTGTCATGGGCTGAACTTTGTTCCCCCAAAATGTATATGTTTAATGTATATAATCCCAGGACCCCAGAATGTGACTGTATTTGGAAGCAGGGTCTTTAAAGAATTAAGGAAAAATAAGGTCACTAGGGTGGGCCCTAATCCAATATGATAGGTGCCCTTATAAGTAGAGGAGATTAGGACACAGACATGTACAGAGGGAAGACCACATGAAGACACTGGGAGAAGACAGTCAACTAGCCAAAGAGACAGACCTCCAGAATTGGGAGAAAATAAATTTCTGTTGTTTAAGCCACCCAGTCCGTGATACTTTGTTATGGCAGCCCTAGAAAACTAATACAGTTGTACAAGGTAATACAGCTTGTGAGCTAAAATACTCTCAACTGGAGCTGTGACCCTCCAAGTAAGCTGTGACCCTCCAAGTCTAACTGCCATGAGGCCACCAGACTGTAATGAAGCCCCAACCAGCAATGTAGAAAGACCGTGTTGAGAGGCCATGGGACCCCATAAAGAGGAGAAGGCTCAGCAGCCCCCAGCCACTGTCTGACCACAAGTACAAAAGATCCCAAGCCAGAACTTTCCAGACAAGCCCTTCCCAAACTTCTGAACCAGTGAAACTGCGAGAGATCATAAAATGACTGTTGCAGTAGATAACCAGAACAGGTTACCAACCAGTATTTTCAGAAAAGACCACTCTGTTAGTTCCAAACCAAGCTAAGCACGTGTGGAGTATACTGACCATCCCCGACTGACAAGATTATGTGATACATGTGGTAATCACTGAACAAGATGGGCTAAATCAAATTCTGCTCAGCACTTGGAGAACTGGTGAGATGGAGTCTTTCACAGGACTCTGCTCTCTGTACTTAGAGAAGAGCAGAGTTGAGAAACCAAACTTGGGAAATACATGATGAAGCTGCCTATTCAAGGGGGGGGGGGTCCCTGATGTTAACACAGGTGCTGCTTATTATGACTGTCCACCAGCCACCTTAGCAGGTTACTGACAGCTCCACACTGATACTCACCAACCACTTCACTCTGAAGGAGAAGAGGGCACTAAAGGCAAATATCACCCACAGCACCGGACAGGCAATGAGTCCTAACCAGAAGATTCTTGATTCAGCCTCTGAAACAGTTTTACTGTCTTGAGGAGAGGCCTACAAAAGAACATGAAGTTAATAACCAATGTTCTGTGGTATTTATCAGCAAAAAGTTTAACATTTTTAATGAAAAACCCCTTACCCTCAAATTCAAATAAATTAATACAGACAACCCAAGTCCCAAGTTAGAACTCCTACCTCCCGCCCCACAATCTCCCTCAAGCAAAACAGTAGATCTACCACTACTGTAATTTTTGGAACTGGTCTTAACATACTTTGTTTTAAATCGAGAATGTTTCATTTTCAGGGCAGAGTGGACAGTTGTCATCACCCAAGACAGTAAGGGTGGCCTCTGATAGGCTTCTAGTCAATCCTTCTTGCACTTATACTGATTATTCATAAGCAAGCTTTGAAAGATGCCTTCTTAGGTGAGGATTCAGGAAATCAAGGCTATGGTCATCCTGGAGACTAAAAGGTCCATCAGGGTCCACAGGAAGAAATGCAGTCAAGGGATTCCAGACAATGACCAGAATGTCTCAGCAACACCCAGGAATTTAAAAGGGCGCTGAGTGGTTTCCAAGGTAGATTTTATAATATAAAGGACTATGGGCTCACTGAGCACAATGCTGCTTTCTGAGGAGTCCTAGTCAGGGGCCCTAACAAGCAGAGGCAAGCAATTTAATTGGTGCTGTCTCCAGGAGTTTTGTCCTCTGGCTCCCAAAACTGATTTCCACTACAGATAAGCAGGCTAACCCAAAACAGAGCAAGGTCCCCTAGGGCTTCTGAAGGCACAGCCTGAAGAACTGACTGCTCTCTGCTTAACTCAGATTTTCTATCCAGATGCAAACTTCCTCTTTCTTCCTCCTGAGTACGAATGGAGGAGGACCCCGGGGGCAAGGACAGAGGGAGCCACTGGAGGGAGCTACACTAGGCAAGGCACACAGGGACCCCAAACAGAGACCCTTCAGCAGCAGCCCCTGGGAGGCAGCTAAGCACACGGCATAAACCCTGAGCCCAAGCCCTCTCAGGGTTCTTTCCTGGACACGCCCTGTTTCCAGTCGGAACTAAAGAGAAACGCAAGGCAAGTTTAGAAGGTCATCTGGTTCTGTGCTATACCATGCCAAGCGACCTGGGGCGGTCCCTTATGTGTAGATGCATCTGAAGTGTTTAGGTAATTGACCCTTAAATACTCAAATGTATCTACACGTAATTTTTTTTTTTTTTTTTTTTTTCGGTACGCGGGCCTCTCACTGTTGTGGCCTCTCCCGTTGCGGAGCACGGGCTCCGGACGCGCAGGATCAGCGGCCATGGCTCATGGGCCCAGCCGCTCCGCGTCATGTGGGATCTTCCCGGACCAGGGCACGAACCCGTGTCCCCTGCATCGGCAGGCGACTCTCAACCACTGCACCACCAGGGAAGCCCTACACATAATTTTTTGAATGACACTCAAAAAAAACCACAAAAAACAAAACAAAGGCAGTTTACCTTCCTGGACTCAAACACCCAATGGCTTTTTCCATCTTCATCAATATGATTCCACCAGCGCAGGCCAACCATTAGTCTACCTGTGACATTCTGGTAAAGATTAATATATGCACACACATTTTAAAAACATTATTTACAGGTCTACCATAACATCGTATCTTAGTGTAACAGTTCACAAACAAGAAATCATCAGCTTTCCCACCATAATATCCAGTTAAAGACCACTACGTACCAGGCCTGGACAATGCCACGGCAGGCCCCACAGGGGCAGAGGTGACAGGGTCAGCACACCCATAAACATTACCCTTCTTTTCCCTAGCGAACTCTTGTCCTTTCTCCAGTTCCCTAATGTGTTTCTAAACCCCTTGATCTTTAGCTTCTGGGACCTACTTTTTCCTATATATCCTGACCACAGCTACATATACTTTATAACTATGTATCTCTAAAAAAGGTTATGGACTGAATACTGTGTCCCCCCCAAATCCATGGGTTGAAACTCTGCCCCCACCCCATCACCAAGTGATGGTATCAAGAGGGGGCCTCTGGGAGGTGATTAGGATTAGATGAGGCCATGGGGGCGGAGCCTTTGTGAATGGGATTAGTGTCCTCATAAGAGTCAAGAGACAGCTTTCACCCTCTCTCTGCTCTCAGTCATGTGAGGATACAACGAGACATCAGCAGTCTGGAACCCAAGGAGGGCCCTCACCAGAGGCCGACCATGCTGGCACCCTGACCTTGGATTTCCAGCCTCCAGGACTTGGAAAAACAAATTCCTATCGTTCGTAAGCCACCCAGTCTCTGGTATTCTGTACAGCAGCCCAAACGAAGACTATGGTTATAGGCACTGACCTTCATTCAGTACTTGAAATGCACCAAGCTCTTTCCCTCTTACCAATGTAACAAATTGCTTTGATAGCTTTCCTAACATGATGAAAGGAATACAGAAGAGAAGAAGAGGAGGAGCCTTAGAGACCAAACTTCGTTTTGTAGAAACGCTACCAATCAAAGGCTAAGCAAAAGAGAAGAGCTGGCAAAGAAGACCGAGAACAGCCAGAGGTCTATTTTAGTGGCCCTTTCAAATAACAGCTCTTCGAATAGTCTCAAACTCCTCCATTTTCCCATTTTCCAATTCTTTACTTTGTTTTTGTCATTTTAGTTTATTTTCCGAATTTCTCTCAAGCTTATTATTTTTGTTTTTGAAACTTCTAGACCTCTAATAAAAGCCTTTTGTCTATTGTTTTTCCTCTGAATTCAGCTTTAGACACATTTCAAAAGTTTGAATGTAGATGTTCATTATCATTAAGGTATAAATAATCTATATTTACAGTTTTTACTTCCTTTTTACGCCAAGATATTTAACAGAATGGCTCTTTTTAAAAATCCCAATTTTGACAACCATTTTTTTTTTTTATTAGTCTCCAGTTCTGTTGTACTGGACTAGAAAATGTAGCTGCTTTGGGCAATTTCTTTGGATTTTCTTCATAGTGATATTTAGTCAGCTTTTGTAAATGTTCCACAGGAACTGAACAAGAAGGTATTATGCCTCTACATACAGAGTTCCAAATACTGCTATGAAAGTGACCTTGTTATTTCATTCAGATCCTTCAAATCTTATGTATTTTTTGTTGCTCTGATCTGCAAAGACAATGGTTTGTTAGACTTCTATCACAACAGTGTTCCTCCATCTTCTCTAGTGTTTCTAGTAGTTTTTCACTATAGTTTGATGTGATGTCATTCTGTGAATGATCCTCACTGTGACTCATCAACTGACCTTTCTTGTTCCACTGAATGCTGTCTTACTCTCAATTTCTGCTTTGTCTGATAATAATATAACGTCAAGTTTCTTTTTGTTTGAATTGGTCTTATGTTATCTTTGCCTTCTTTTACTTTTTCTAATGTTACAATTATCGTTAGATCTTTTGCGTTGGACTTTGATTTTTGACCAAATCTAATTTTTATCTTTAAAAAGAGGGTTTAATTAAATTACATCTAAAGCTGTAACTAATGTGCTACTGCTCTCATCCCCTTGCACTCTGCCCTATGATATTTCAGGTTCCTGGACGCTTGCTTTGTTCTCCTTCTCTTGATGTTTTAGTTGCTCCTGTCTTCTCCAATGTTTTGGAAGACACACAATGTTTTAAATTTTACTAAAAGTTACCATAAAAATTTGAAAACAACTATTCTTTTTTTTACTATATTTCTCAAAATAAAGAATAAGACAAAAGCCCCATATAGGTTATAACATTTAAGTTCTTTTCATTTTTTAAATAACTTTATCTTATTTATCTCTTTTTTTTAATAATTATCTCTTCTTTTGACAACTGCCTTGAGATTTACAACTACGACACACTGCTGTTCTAACTACACTCAGAACCCTGCACACCCCCTTCCCCAAGTCCATTTAATAATTTCCCCATTCTTGACTTCTTAATTTCGTATCTCAATTGTCTGCATATCTGTAAGTAATTCTGCCACAGATGAAAGAGTATTTTTAAAGCCCTTGTTTTAAAAAAAAAAATGTTATCAGAAAATATACTTTCTGGCCACATTTTTTTTTTTTTTTTTTAATTTGGTCATGCTGCGGCTTGCATCCCGGTATCTCAGTTCCCTGACCAGGGACTGAACCCAGGCTATGGAGTGAAAGCCCGGAATCCTAACCATTAGGCCACCAGGGAACTCCCTCTGGCCACATTTTTTAAAACTCTAAACCCACAAGGATCTAATTATATAATTTTTGGAAATTAGCAGGAAGAACTGACTGAAGGTGGTGTTCTATTTGGCTAAGCAGAAATTACATGAACAACAAAAAGAAATGTTCCTCAAAACAAAACTGTGACCTGGATACAGTAAACACTTTAGAGCACAAAGCAACAGAAGAAATTCAAAGAAATACAAGGCAAAGAAGACTGTACAAAAGAAAAGACTACAGGAAACAGACCTTTGTAATCTTTACTCTCAGCATTTTGTGGCCTACGGAAACTGGCCACCACCAAGCCAACCACTTCTGATATCTGTAACAATCAAAAGATCTAAAAATGGCTGCGTTGGTGGACATGAGCAGACCTGTAACATCTTACTGGTTTTTGAATCAATATACATACCTCAAATTCCAAAAGTAGCTTTTGCCTTTTTCTTTTTTGCCTTCAATTTTTCCCCCTACCATTTTATTATGAAAATTTCCAAACACACAGAAAAGTCAAGTTTTACAGTGAATACTCATACACCTATCACCTAGTGTCTACATTTAATATTTTACCATAGTTACTTTATCACATGCCCCTCTATCTATATACCTATCTCTCCAACCATCCATCCCTCTACCTACCACCGCCTCTGAGTTTGAACCATTTCTTACACTCTTTTCTACCCCTACAACAGGATCCCTCAGCCTCAGCACTATCCACATTTTGGGCCGGGTGATTCCCTGATGTGGGGGGGCTGCCCCGTGTGTGCACCTTAAGATACTTAGCAGCATCCCTGGCCTCTACCCGTGTGACACCAATAGCACACTTCCCCCACCCCCAGTTGTGACAACCAAAGATGTCTTCAGATACTGACAAACTAACGTCCCCCTGGAGGGCAAAACTGGCCCTGGCTGAGAAACACTGCCCTCAAGCTCAAATAGGAGCCTTTGTAATGGTCGGTACTTGTAATGGTGGACAAACTACCCTGGGGTCTTATCTAGAAATCATACGCGGCATAGCCGGAGGTGACCCTGAAGCAAAACCAGTGGTGAGGATTAGAAGCAATATGTGTAGTCTGTAGCTGCTGGTCACTTTTTTATTTGTTTAACTTTAAAGCTGACATAGGTTAACGTAAAGCACAGACAAGTCAGTAAACCTACACGTGATCTGCCACAACTGGCACTTTGACACCGGTGAGGCCTAAGATAACAAAAAGATAAATTAACACCAATCGGAAATGCTAAGTGTCATTATTTTTTTTTTTTTTACTGTTTACACGTCATTCAATCTCATCATATAAATACGATTTTAAAATAAAAACAATCAAACCTACCTTGACTGCCCAAAAGTCACATGACAACAACAAGATAATTGTCACCATACAGGCAATAAAGCTGCTGCTGAACAATTCACAGAGAAGATAGACTATAATTGCACTGACTCGAAAGAATAAATGGAAAAATGATGCCACTGGGTGTCTGAAAACCAAAACATAATAAAAGATATGCAATTACATTTACAACAGGTACTGTAGATGTAGATGAAAATGTTTCAGCCAAAGCAGAACCATGCAGAGTCTTGCCAAAATAAAAGATGACTTGAGGAAGAAGCAAACCGCCTACCTCTCTTTTTTCATAAGTCCCATTATTTGACTAGGCCCTGCTGTCACAGAAAATACACTATGTAAACGTGACTTTAACACCTCATTGATTATATACTTTCACAAAATATATAACAAGAAACTTTACCAAGCTTAGAGGAATTAGGAAACTACACTCTTAGGACTGACTCCTATTTTCACATGTCTAAATGTCATGCCCTAAGAATTTCTAGGCCCTCAGAAATCACTTCAGGCGTTAAGACAAAGTGACCACCAGGCATAGTTGCCGTTTTATCAGCAGCTTCGTTGTGATATAATCCACACGCCACACAATTCCCCTATTTAAAGGGTATAATTCAGTGATTTTTGGTATATTCACAGAATTGTGCAATTATCACACAATCAATTTTAGAACTTTTTCATGACCCCAAACATAAAGCCTATACCCATGGGCAGTCACCCCCCCATTGACCCCAATCCCACCCCTCTCCAGTCCTAGGCAACCACTAATGTACTTCTTGTCCCTATAGATTTGCCTATTCTGGACATTTCACATAAACAAAATCATATAATACGTGGTCTTTTGTGACGGGCATCTCTCACTTAGAGATGTTCTCAAGGTTCAGGTAGAATTTGATTTCATCAAGTGAATTTCTTTAGCGATAACTAAGTTTGGAATAGAAAGATATTTGGCTTGATATTCTCACATTAGTTGATACAAAAGACACAATTCTGAAATTTGCATAATAAATCAAAATGTAATATATCTACAGAAACTATCTAAAGAAATGGTGCATTCTTGGTACAAAAGTCAGAATTAAAAACACCAGTGTTCAAAAAATTGGATTTGCAGATTTGAAAACTCAGTATTGAGTAAAATGCCATATGTCAATTATTCCCAGGGAAAACGTGAGATGTCACCTCATCTCAGACTAAAGAGCAAAGCAGCAATACACAATATTCACCAGCACATCACAACCACTCTGCCCCGAACCCCGTCGCTGGCACCAGGCGATGGACAGAACAGCACCAGACACTAACCCGAGTCTTGTAACTTATCGTCGTACCTGATTTTGGATTTTTTTGGTCTACTAGTTGTCTCCTCTTCTGCATCAAACAGTGAAACATCTTCAATGTCATCATTACTGTCCTGATAGGAAAAGCAAATATTCATGAAGCAGAATGAAACTCCGTATTGCATGCCTACTACACGCAAGGCAGCACACAAGTCAATATGAAAGATGACGGCAGGATGCCGTCACGGCCACCTGGAACTCACAGCCTAGGGAAGGGGCGAGGTCAGTTCCCTCCCCCAACCCTGATCACCTGGCCAAACCCCACGTGGCAACCCAAGCACCTGCTGTCTCCATCCCACCCAAGAAGCTGCCAAGCGCAAACTCAATGCAGCCACCCTCAGGCGGCTCTCAGAGAAGGCTGAGGCTGCCGAGATAAACTCACTGTCTCTGGCTCCTCCACAAAATCATCTGACTGCAGCCCTGTTTTCCTGACCCCTTCTCACAACTCTGTCCCTTTTTCTCCAAGGCTAAACCAGCTACTTGTAGTCAGAATCCCTTCTCTTCCTGCCCCCTTGGGGGCGTGTTCCATCACTCTTCCCCTTTATTTACAGTTTCCTGTATCTTCAGGTCTTTCTGGTGGATCTTTCTCATCAGCATACAAGCTTCTTCAGGTGTCCTTTACAGCGTGAAGAGATGTTTTAAAGTCCTGATGCTGAATCTCCCTTCTGTCCTCTACTTCCCTTCCCTCCTCAACCTCAGGTCTCTAAGTGGTTCGCACCTCAGCTCACTGCAACTCACCTGCAGCCTCAGTCATGCTTCACACCTTCACAGTGCCAGCCCCTCCCCACTCACCTGCCATCTCTGGTCTCACCCCCGCTCTACTCCAGCCCCTCATTACCCGGAGTATCTCCCTAAATGGAGAGCATACCATGTCACCCCCCTGCCCAAACTGTTCAGTGGTGCCCCTCCCTGTACAGGATAAGACTTAAATCCCTCAGGCACAGCAAACCAGAGCTTGCGGCAGCTCAGGACCTGATCCCGTGCCCACCTCCCGACAACGCCCCCTCCCACTGAGCACTGCAGCAACGCTGTTACTACCTGCTCTGGGAAAACACTTCGGGTCCTCCCACCTTTCTGCCCTTCATGTTTTCTCTACCCAGAAGCTCTTCCCTTCCCCATCCCCTATGAAGCGGACCATCAGGCAAACGCCAAATCATCTTTCAACTTTCAGCTCAAATACTGCAACGGCTGAGAAACTTGCCCTGAAATCCCCAGGCATCCCCCCTCCCACGTCCCCACAGCACCTGGGCAAATCTCCGCTTGAACAATTATCTCGGGATAGTCTTACTTTAAGTCTACTCCTCCTACCTCCTCCTAGACTCCAAGCTACTGGAGGGCAAGTTCCGTCCCTGCATTGTAATAAATCCTAGGGTCTAGCCGAGCACCAGGCCAGGTGCTACAGTATTTGTTGAAGGCATGAGCTAATAAACAAAGAAGCAATCACCTACGACACGTGGCAGACTGTGATCAGTGCCAGAAGTAACCTGAGCGCAAACAGGAGCAGAGGGAGGGACGGGCTGTGGGGAGGCTTCCAGGAGAGTTCACCCGCTGGGCCTCCCTCTGGCCCCTTGACTAGGTATCTGTTCACAGGCACAGAAGTGGGAACACACAGAGTATGTATGGAGAAAGCCCTCATAGTAAATGAAGGTGGAAGAGTGGAGGAACAGCTGAAGCTAGAAAATGTAAAATGGATTCACATCTATGAGACCAGTGGTCTCCACCTTGGTGACAGGCTAGAATTCTCTGGGGGTACTTTATTTAGGCAAGAGGGGATGGAAACCAGTGCACAAGGAGAGGGCTCGACTTTAGAAGGCAGCACCGGGACTTCCCTGGCTGTCCAGTGGTTACGACTTCGCCTTCCAGTGCAGGGGGTGTGGGTTCGATCCCTGGTCAGGGAGCTAAGATCCCACATGCCTCATGACCAAAAAACCAAAACATTAAAAAAAAAAAAGCAATACTGTTTTCGCACAAATTCGATAAAGGCTTTAAAAATGGCCCATATCAAAAAAAAAAACGCAGCACAGACAGTGCAGTTACATAAAACAAAGGCAGAGTGAACAGGAGATTACAAGGAAAGCTGGAGATGGCAGGCGGTGCGGACACCGATGTCTTCCACCTTCTCAGTGAAACGAGCAGCAAGGCTAGGGGCTGAGAGCAGATAAGGAAGAAACGCTGAAGGTCTGAGGGAGAAGCCCTGGAGAGCAGCCTAGGTGGGAGGGAGAGGGGGCTACGGAGGGGGCAGGGTGAGGACTGCCTGGCGGCCCTAAGGGCTCGCTTGAGGTGCCTGGCCACACGCTTAAGTGGGAACAGTCAGTGCCGTTGTGTTTTTCTCCAGCCTCGCTTAAGTGGGAACAGTCAGTGCCTTTGTGTTTTTCTCCAGCCTCCTTCAGCCGGGGCGCAGGTGCAGACCATCACCTGGTTTTCCCCACTCAGGTCACCTCCCCGGAGCGGTCCTTTCCGACACTAAATCCCGAGGGCGTCCTATTCGCAGACACCTGCTATCACATCACCCTGGTGACAGCCCTGTGAAAACTACCTTCAGTCTTTAACTTATCTTGCCTCCCCACCTCCGGTACCTTCCAATTCTCCCTCCGATTCAGGGCAGGAAATCGTCTGTGCGGTTCGCAGCCCTTCCCCGGGGCCTAGCACAGTGCTTGGGCCACAGTAACCCCTCAAGAGGAAAAGACGCCTACAAAATCTAACTAAAAGTGTAACTTTTTAAAAAATAGCAAGAAACTACGAAATGATTCTTACTAATCTCTGATCCTACACGTGAGGGCTGTAATTAGCTCGGAGGGGCAGATGCAGTCACGGGAGTGGACCAGCCACCTCCAACGCTGCTGTAACAGCACAAACTTGAACGCAAGGCCGGGTCGGGGGTCCCCTAATCCCACGTGCGGGGTGGCGGCCCCCCTCCCCTCGCCCGGCCACACACGGCGTCTCCGCAGCCGCCCGCCCACCCGGGCGCGACCCCGCGCCTCTCACACCCGCGCCGGCCCTCAGCGCAGCCCGGACCCCGGCCCCGCCCCCGGCCGCCCCGCTCGCCGCCCACCCGCTCCTCCTCGGGCTCCGGCAGCGGCCCCGGACGCTCAGCACGGGCCCCTCAGGCCCTGCAGGCCCGGCCCACCCGCCGCGGCCCTCTCTCCGCGCCCACAGCCCCTCACCTGCTGCAACATAGCGGCCCACGCCAGCCCCACTTCCGGGAGCCACGTCAGCGCCGCAGCCGCGGGCCGGGGACCAGAACAGACGAGGCGGGGTCACTACGGGCCTGGAGGAGCCGGAGTAACAGCGGCAACCCGACCCCACTTCCGCTTCCGGGCCCTCAGGGGAGGAGCAAGTGGGGGCGGGGCGATTCGGAGTGGGAGGATCCGGGCGGGGCTAGAGAGTGGGCGGGGCGGGGCGGGGCGGGGCGGGGCGGGGCGGGGCGAGAAGCCAGGACTCAGGCTGGGGCCCGGGCAGGTCCAAGCAGGAGAGGAAAGTAAAAGATGCTGCTTTAGGCACTTCATGGTTTGTTGCCTGGAGATGTTGCTGCCGCCTACAGTGTCATTCCTCTAGTGTGGATGTCCTGAAGGCAGGGGTGGGGGTCAGGGGCATGATTATTCCATAGTTTTCATTTCGTTTGAGTGTTTTACGGTGACGTGTAATTCCGTACAGGATTACTTTTGTACCTTAAACAGTGGAAGCAGTTGAAGAAATAAATGTCCTCCTGCGAAGGGGTAAATGTTATTAAGAAGAACTAGGCAGGAGGACCGTAAACATGGCGGGTCTTATTAAGGGAGGAAGGTAGACCTGGGAAAGAGTAAGGAGAGAGGCTGAGAGCGTGGGCCCCGGAGTCTGAGCCCCCTGGGTTTGAGCCCGTCTACTCCGCTTAACCAATTATCTAGCTAACATCTATGTGTCCTTCCCTTCCAGGGTCCATACCTACCTACTCAATAGATGTTATTCTTATCACGGTTTTAAGTTTAGCCGTGAATATTGTGATCTTGCCCCTTGAAGGAGCTGAAATTCAGGGACTTCATGTCATCTTTGAAACTGTGATTATAACAATATCCTATCTGCCCAGCCTGCTGTCAAACTGCTGTTGGAAGGCTCATGGAATAATGTGTAGAAGCACGTTTCCTTAATTGAAGGGATTCTTTCCATTCAAATCACAATTTTTACATGGCTATTTGCCAGTGCTACTTTAAACCTGATTTCCTAAGAATGGAGAAAAAATTCTCCAGGGAGAGAAAGCTTGGCAAATGATGGTATTCCTGCACCTGGAGGTGAAAGCGGAGGCTGGGAACAGGTGGCCTGTGCATCCAGCCTACCGATGCCAGGGTTTTGGTGGCCCACTCAGTGTGTGGGTTGCGGAGTTTTGTGGGGTTGGTGTCTTGTTGTTTTGTTCTGCATTCTGCTTCAATGGTTTCCATCCTACGCCAAGCTGAGCTACTGAGTAGGAGCTACCCCCTTCACATGGGGCTTGAGCTCTTTGACGGGCCACAGCACCTATGCTGGGCTGCTCACATCTAAATCACCTGCCTGGCCCCTGACACCAACCTCAGCAGGCTTAAGTAGCAACCTCAACACACATGATATTAATGTAGAAAGGATGAATGTGCCTAATTCTCTTCCATAGGAGTTAGCCCTGAGGAGGAAGAATGCAATTTGAGGGCTTCTCCTTTTAGATTCTTAATTGAACTCATTGAGCTTCATCAGGCTTCCATACGAAAATACCAGGGAACTCCAGTGCATTATTCTGATATAATCCCATCAGTTCATTTGCTAGAAGAAACGACAGCCCTAAATTGGTAGCCATGAGTGGTATTAAACTTCCAACATCTCCCATCAATGAAACAGGGCTTCCATGCCTCTCACTGAATGGTTTTCAGTGGAACTACAGATGCCAATCACCCCCAGCCTCTCTGTTTTCTTACTTTGATAAATATCAGTTCTTTGGCTTATAGGAAAATAATTAAAGAGTCCCCATGTTAATTGCCAGGGAACAGTTGAAAACAAACAAACAAAAAGAGGCCGAACACCAACATCCATTTGGTTTTTTGTTTATTATAAAACGCTGTAATTTCCCAAGGCTGGTTCAGATAAATACGTTTTGCCCAAGTTCAGGGGCTGCTGTTTTCCCTTGTTTCATGAAATTATCAATGGGCAGGCCTTTGATCTTCCTGACCCAGGCAGCTCTGCTGGCTTTTTCCAGATCAACCCCTCCAGCCGGCTTTATGGCCTGAAACTCCCTCATCTTGGCCTCCTCGTACTCCTTCTCCTCCTTCACAGTCAGCAGCATGAACTCCGTATTCACTCTGAAGGGGTCGAGGGCCGTGTAGAAGCGGGGCCAATCTCTCTTGGCAGCCTGGGCCGTCGTGCCCATCGGCGGAGCCAGCACGCAGTTTGGTTGGATGACCTGTGTGCTGGTTAAGGGGCTGAAGCTGCGCACTGCCCCATCAGTTGAACTGGTTGGCGGGTCTTCAGCCTTTAAGCTGCCAGACAACCTGGGGCAGATGAGCACCGGCTGGGGGATGGTAGACTGGACTCTGGGGCTGTGCACGGAGTTCTTCAGGTTAGGCTGAAGCTTCTGGATTTCAAGGGGAATACTGGTTTGTTTCACGTCTATGGGAGGGTTGCTCAATCTCAACCGATCGACGGCATGTTGGACCGATCGTCCCTTCAAACTCAGGACCTTCCTTGGGTATGAAATGGAAGGTCCCCAGGCATCGATGACCTGGGTTTGGGGCCTCCGGGGATAGGCAAGCTCCCCAGAATTATGGGCTTTCTGCAGGGCATTCACAGTCAGGAGGAACTGGTCAGGTGACATAGGGATGCACCAGGACTTCTTCTTTGAGCAACTGATCAAGTCCCCCAAAGTTCCCAGTTGTCCTTGTTTTGGTATTTCCTCCACATCACCTGCTTTAAAAAAAAAAAGAAAAGAAAGACAAACCAGTGTTCCGTGAAGACCATTAAGTACTTACGTATGAAAGTTAAATCCATTCCAACTGCTGTTCAGACTATGGTCTTTGTTACCCAGTGGACATGCTGCCATCATGTGAGCAAAAATCCTCTATGAGACGAGAAATTACAAAATATTTAACACACGTTTTTAACAAATATGCTAGTACTTGTGTACAAGTGTGTATGAACCTCTAGATACGCATATTTTGGAAGGAACATATGTAATGCCTGTGCTCCACACATTCCTGAAACTTCCCTGTGGGAAGGACCTTCACACCCCATTTATAGCCTTACAGAGTTTCAGTAACATACCTATATTTTTAAGTAAAACCTGGATGGCAAAGCTTGATTTCCACTTTATTCATCAAATTTGACTCCAAATGATCTTTGGATGTTTCTCAAAATCAAAACTGCCTTCAAAAAACATGTCACCTCTGCAAAACTGAAACTATCAAATGGCCAAAAGACAGTTCCTGAACAGGAGTTCCCTAAATGTTTTGAACATTTCGTAGGTCCAAAAGCCACTGACAAGGACAAGAGATTTATTCTGGCATGCTACTTTAGGGTCAAGGCCTCCAAGATGCCTAAGGCCCTTGAGTTAGCAACGATGTCTTCACAGGTGAGCAAATTTACTATGTCTCTCATTTGGGCTTTTGAATCTCTGCAATACCTCACAGACACACTGAAAACATTATCCTCCTTTTACAAAAGGCATAACTGAACCATGAAAAGGAGAAGGCATTTGTCTAGTCTGACCTAGCAAGTAAAATCTGCACCTCAAACTGCACCAATAAAACTAGCAAAGAAAATGCAACAGGGTATTGATTTCACAATTTTATAACAGTGTATAATTTTCCTTGACCAAGTAGGTCTTATCTAAATGAAATTAAGATGTCAAAGTCTTCCCCGTGCTTCGTGCAATTCCAGAATACCCCACTCTGTGTGTGTGTGTTGGGGGGGGTGTCTGTGTGTGTGTGAGAGAGACAAAACACAGTTTTTCTCCTATTAAAAGGAATTGTGATGGGCTCATTGTTCAGTAACTTGTCTTTTTTTCATATAATAATACATTATGGATCTCTTTCCAAGTCAAAAATGGGGCTCCATGGGCTTCCCTGGTGGCGCAGTGGTTGAGAGTCCGCCTGCCGATGCAGGGGATGCGGGTTTGTGCCCTGGTCTGGGAAGATCCCACATGCCGCGGAGCGGCTGGGTCCATGAGCCATGACCGCTGAGCCTGTGCGTCTGGAGCCTGTGCTCCGCAACGGGAGAGGCCACAACAGTGAAAGGCCCACGTACCTCAAAAAAAAAAAAAAAAAATGGGGCTCCTCATCCATTTTTAGCTGTTGTATAATATGCCTTTGTCATAGTATGGCTTTGTCATCACCTACTTAGTTACTGCCCACTGAGGGACATTTAGTTTGTGAGTGATCAACCTTAAAGAAATGCAAATAGCATCTTTACTTATCATATGAGCAAAATGATGGTGGACACCCAGTGTTGGCTTGGGAGCAGTGGGAGCTCTCAAGCATTGCTGGTGGGAGTGAAAAGTGACACAGCAGTTTTTAAAGACAACTATGGCGATCTCCTTCTAGCTTTTAAAAGGCAATCATCCTTGTGGCTCAGCGATGCCACGCCTAGGACTTTATCCCACAGGTATACCTATACAGGTACACAGAGACAGGTATATGCAAGGATGCCCACTGTTATTACAGACCTCACAAAACTCAATTGTTTTACCCTCACCTTGAAGCTAGTCTCTGCAGGGAGTTTGATTCAAAGAAACACTATTATATTAGCCAAAAATATTTGAAAGGCATTTTAAATCTTTACCAGAGTCTCTCAAAAACAACAAAGGGACACCTGATTCATGGTAACTCTTCTCCAAAGCCCCTCCCCGCCTATCTCCCTGATCCCCTTATCTCACATGTAGAGCACCCCCCAATCCAGCTCCTCCCCCATGAAACCCCCCTAAAACGCCTCTGCAATCAGCCCCACTGCCTCTTCTCCCTTCCGCTGAGCCCATTACTCAGATTGATGACACAACAGTCCAAGAAGTGATGAGGCTGACTGTGAGCCCAAAACCAGAGGCTCAGCTCTGAGAAAGGCGCTCGCTCTGTGTGGCCTCAAGTCAGAAAGGGGACGGTTAGGGAAAACCCACCACTCTTAGGAGAAGCTGGGCATTTTATCCATTCAGAATCCAAGCAAACTGATTGATGAACCTGCTGAAAAATTAGACTGAACAAAGAAAGAGAGAGAGAGAGAGAGAGAGAGAGAGAGAGAGAGAGAGAGATTGAATCTTGCCACATGAATTCAGAATAAAGGATCACCGTTCTTCTTATCTCCGGCGAGGGGTTTTGCTTCCAAATTCTCTTGCTCGGTGCCCGTGCCATTTGCTTCCCTAGAACTCGGTCTCTTCCTGCCATCTCTTCGGGGTGACTTTGGCGTTCCTTGACTTAGAGGGGCCTCCGTTAACACTCCTAAATTAAGATTGAGGAGGAAACTGTAGTAATTATGTGATTCAATTAGGTATGAATACTGGGGGCGTAGCCGATAATTCAACTGATTTTCACCCAAATGATCACTTTACTGTTTGTTGCTTCCTGTTGTCCCATGAAACTAGGCAATCACCTGGAGCCGAAGGTCCATCTAGATCACCTCCTGACGCCCCCCTCCTACCCCCGTTTCCTACTGATTATCCAGCTTTATGCATTATCTGAAATTCTCGGTCCTCTGTCCTAACTGACCGTTTGCGGTGTAATACTCTTGGAGGTGATCTATTGATCTAGTATTTTCCAGGTACGCATGTTATCAGTCAGAGGTCTACAGAGAATACATTCCACAGAGGACGTTTTTCTGCCGTACAATATATCTTGTCTGTGTCCTAAGGAAATAATCACGTACTATATGCTTGGATCAGGCGCAAGGGGGAGGATGTTGGTTGTCTGGTTTTTGTTTTAATGGCAAGTATGAAGGGCTAGTGTCATCTACTGCAGAAAGATTCTGTAAGTCTGAAAACTTAGGCCTTGAAAATCAGGAGATCCCCTTGAGCTGGCTAACAAATTGTCACATCAAAGAGAATGACATACAGGTTGGGATTTATATCATCAAGAAACCACTGACCAAATTATTCCACAGAGAAACTGGTCCTGGAAGCCCCTCACCTGCTCCACTGGGTACCACTGGGGCTGCCTAGGATTTGGTTCTTACCTGTAGGTAACCTGGATGCCCTCAGGAGAACTGGGGACCTGTGAGATTTGCTGAACAGGGACTCCTGGGCCGTGTGTTTGCTAGGTATGGATTCCTGAGGGCTGTAAGTCTGAGTGCTCGACTTGGAGAGAACTTCTGCGAGGCCGTTTTCTTCCCTGTCATACTCTTTGTCCTTCTTCTTTTGTTTGGCCCGTTCCAGGGAGTACTGCCACTTGATATTCTCGAACTGGAACATGAGGATGTTGCTCTCTGTGTTGATCACCATCCTGGAACCAAAGCAACAGGGTTGCCCACAAAAGGAGTGTGGAGGCTGCCACTGCCCGGCTTCCAAATATGCATTTGGACTACTGTCCCATCCGATCCTGAGGCCAAGGGATCAGTGCCCGGGAAATGACCGCACAGACAGGGTGGTGTAGGTTGTTGCAGGGTCTACGGGCGGAGAAAGGTGGCAGGCCGTGCAGCAGGGGTCGTTAGCTCTGTAGCCGTTTTCTTTAGAAATTAGATGTGAACAAGGCACACACGTCCTGATTACTTCGCTTCTCGGATTACAATATTTTTTAACGAATTTCCGTTTCTGGAGTGAGTGCCGAGAACCTGGGGTGCCCGAGTCAGAAGGCTTAGCTACTCTGCACACAGATGTCTTCAAGTTCACTCCTTTTTTCTTAAGCACAGCATCCAAATGCCATGGCTCTACTGCCGTGATGGGGTGAGGAAAACTCTAATGGGGGAGGCCTTCAAGCCCTCGCTGACCCTCCAGCCCCACCCCCTTCAAGCCATCGCTCTGGGTGTCTGTGCACGCTCTACGTTCAGACAGAACATTTGTACTTTGTAAAGCAGGAGGACATCTGTCTTCCCTAATCCCCACTCTCATGCCACTAGAGAAAAAAAGAGTTCTAAACCCAGGGTCCCCAACATCACCTCCTACCCACCCACTGTTCCTGGGGTTCACAGCGGTTACAGGGCGTTGCTTTTCTTCCCCCACCTCTGCTCCTAGGTCTCCCATAACCATAAACAAGAAATGGAAATGCTATGTGTGGGCTCCTTTCTGTGCCAAAAGCCTGCAATTTTAAGACTGTCACTGTTAGCGTAAACTCTCCATAAAAGTGACTCGTTACGGTTGGAAGCACTGGAATGGAACTTGGGGAATCGTTCCACTTAGGAATCTCTTTCAGACATATTTTGCTCAAGCTGACATCTCTCTTCGGATGTCATGATTAAGAAAAGGTCAAAGGTGACCTTTTTTTATAGGCTTCTGACTTCGTAACTGAAAACCATTAATTTATTGAGCCTTAGTATACTAGCACCCCCCCTGCTTTAAGCAAGGAGGACTAATCAGGAGGAAGGCAATGTGGTTCGAAGCGATTAAGCGATGTCTTAAGTGAGGCTGTGGTAGAATTTAAAAGTTAAGTCTAGTTGGGTATTTTCACATAATATCACCCTGAACCTAGCGTCTAACAACACCGTATTATATACAGCTAGTGTCGTCATGGTTCTGCTTTCTGTAAACTCATCTGCTCAGTTCTGCCCCACTGGACACTGGGCCGCCTGCCAATGCCACTCCCGCCCTCCTGCGCGTCACTCTGCATCAGAAGCGAGACACAGAGAGCTGGGAAGCTCTCAGGCTGGACGTGGGATCAGGGGCTGCAGGCTGGCAGAACCTCGGTCCCCACGGCAGAGCTGTATCGAGCCCATCGCGTGACTGGATCAGACACCCAGAACGAATGAAGAGTAGTGTGGTCCCTGATTGCTAAGTTCTGTGTGAAGTCCCATGAGTCCCCCATGAGCCTATCACTGCAGCCAAGACTGGAGCGGAGCACGGCCCACTCTCTCCTGCTGCCAGCAAATCCGGGGCCGGTGTCCCATAGGAGGAAAAATAATCATCCAAACAGAAATGCTCAGGGCTCTGACCTACCACCCACCTGTTGCCCTGAATAAAGAAGGACAGCACAGGATAACCTCTGCCATTGGCTTTCATCACCTTCAGACAGTTCCCGTTTAGGAAATTGTAAATGCGGATCTTGCCATCTGCACAGGCACTGATGACCCGGAGGAAGAGAAGGGCCACGTGGAGAACCTCCCTGGAAGGGAACAGAGCAATGGGCAGTACCCACCTTCTGGCAAACTGTGTGGGTGTGTCTGGAGTTGGGGCATTTCGGGTACTGTTGGGAGGCAGGGGTCGTGACTGTCCTTGAAACGATGTTTGCCATCATTTTATGATTCTGGATGTAAACCATTAACCCTCAAGACACAGATGGAATCTCCCCCCATATTCTGTTATTTTTCCTGCAATTTGGTCACAGTGCCACAAGGTGGCAAAACAAAAAAGCTTAAGTCACAGATTCTTTTTTGGTCTGATACAGAGATGACCATGCTTCTCTCTTACAATTTGATTTCTAGCTAATACTTCTCATGCTGAGAAGTATTTAACGTTTTGAATCTTTCTAAAAGTAGCATTGTTATATAAAGAAAAAACAAGGGAAAATAATCTTTATAATAAGCAAAAACCTGGTATTTGAGCAGTTTCTTTTGGTTCTTAAATTAGTGGCTTTAATTCTTTCAGTGAAACATCCTTAAGGAAAATTGTACCCAGGGGTGAGATTTTTGAGCTCCCTTTTGTGACAACCAGCAGGAAAAGAGAGGGGATCAGGAGAAGACTTAGGTAGATGCCTCCAACAAAATTCTCCCTACAACAGCTGGCTCCAACTTGGGCTCCAGGTAAGTTGGAGTATTCAATTCTGAGAAGTGTAATTACCCCATTGCTGTTAATGCTACTGAAAAATGGACCTTGAAGCCACCAATTTGTTAGATCTTATATGTAAAGCAGATCCATTGATCCCTGCCGTCCATCCATGGCCTCGCTCACGTGCTACCTTCTCCATAAAACCATCCCTTACCTTCATTCTCCTCTCATTCCACTCACATACACAAACTTCGGGTATATTGTCAGAACCTCTTGGGCACAGTCCACATCTTATCCATCTTTGCACACCCAGCACAGTGCCTAGCCCCATAGCAGGCCCTCAATAAATATTTGTTAGAAAAGTGAATGTCAACTCACATTTCAGTGTATGATTGTTGCTACAGTACGTTAAAAGAATGACATCCACCCCACACCATTTGGCCTTGGTCAGATCCCAGAGCCAATAATAAGACTTTTCAAGGCCCCAACAACTAACAAAACAGAAATAGCAAAGACCTTGAAAGACAGGAGATATTCAAAAAGCAGCAAAGACGCCAATGTGGTTCGAATCCCACCTCACATGATGAATGGATGGATAGATAGATAGATCAATCTAAGGTATAAAATAAGTATAAGAAAGTCCAACAAAGTTCCGGTTTTTTCTTAAGATGGAAATACAATAACTATATTGATGCACCTCGGTCCACCTGTGGGGGAATCCAGCACTAGGAGAGATGCCTCATGATAGAAGGGTTGCCTCTTTGTGTATCTCTTTGGATCTTGCTGAGCTAAGCCTACACTTCTCATGGGTTCCTGTGACATTTGGTGGTTCAACCTATACCATTATAGCCTGGTGATTAAAAACACAGGCTTTGGGATCAGAAGACCTGGGATCAAAACCTGATCCTACCTCTTATTGACTATATAACCTTGAGAAAATAACTTAACCTCTCAGTTTTCAGTTTTCTATTCCATGAAAAGGGGGAACTGCCTCAGAGGATTGCTGTCAGGATTAAATCAATCAAGGTATTTTAAAAACTTAGCCCATACCTGACACAAGAGCAGTTTTCATGGTCCTGGCATAACCCAGTCTCCTTTCAGGTTTATCTCTGTTCTAAAAATAAGTCATTTGTCTCCTTCTTTGTTCCTCTTTTATCAAAAGAGACTGCAGAGGGTGATGTCAGTGAAAATGGTGGAGGAAGGAACTCCAAAATTCCATCCTTCCATAAAAGCAACGAAGAAACTGGCAAAAGCTGTCAGAATCAACTATTTGGAACTCTGGAAAATAACCAAAGGCTTGCAGCAACCCAGGGAGCACTTAGACAAGAAAATGATCTTAGTCTCAGTAGGAACAGTGGACTTTGTGGCATGTTAACTTACCCTAGTCCAATCCCAACTCCCCAGCCCAGTGGCAGCCATGAAAATATCAATAACAGCCTGCATCCCTGGTACTGGAGGAAACAGAACAGAACTCATTCACAATGAATTATCTGACCTGTCTGGTGGCTTCCTGGGAGACTGGCTCAAAAAACTTGTCATTATTTCATCTCACCAGGAACTTACCCAGTGCTAAAACTACTACCTGGGGAGGGTAGAGGTGGGGGCAATGTTTTGTTAAAAACATAGGCAAATATTTTAGTCATGGTTGCCTAAGGCAATAGATATCTGCTGGGGCAAACAATACACTAACCAAGAAGCTTTGGAGGAAAAACTGGGGAATGAAATGTCTGTAAGGGCTGTGAAAAGCTCAGCTGTATTTCTGGGACTCTATCTGGCCACATACACGCCCAGGGCTGTGCACATGCTTGGGGGAGACTTGAAAAAGCCCTAAGCTCTCACTCTTGAATGACCTTGATGGTCTGCACAAGCAGGAAATGAGGGCTAAGGCAGAGTTGTAAACTGTCTGGCTGAGTGTTGAAGGCTTCCCTCAACAGGCACACAGAGCCCCTTGGCAAAGAATGGGGGGTATTTTGTTTCCAGGTGTTCCAATAATCTCTTTCCAGTCATGAGCACACCACCAAGGTAAAAAAAGAGACTTCGGTGGCCAAACAACACAAAGAATACAGACTCACTAAACAAACAAACAATAAAAACTACAACAAACAGCTAGAAAAAAAAAAAGAAAGAAAGAAGCCCTGGGCATGGGGGAGAATTTGATTTCCCGAGTTGTCATATTAAAATATTCAGAATGTACAGCTTTCAGCAAAAAAGTTGTAAAGTGTAAAAAGACACTAGAGGGTATGGCCCATAAACAGGGAAAAAAGTAATCGATAAAAACTGTGCATAAGGAAGCCCAATGGTTGCACTTTCTAGACAAAGACTTTAAATCATCTATTTTAAATGTGTTCAAAGAGCTAAGGAAAACCATGCCCACAAAACTAAAGGAAAGTATAAGAATGGTGTCTCACCAAATAAAGAATATCAATAAAGAATTAGAAATTATAAAAGAATCCAAACAGAAATTCTGGAGTTGAAAAACTGTACTAACTGAAATGAAAATTCACTAGAGGGGCTCAACAGCAGATTCAAGCAGGCAGAAGAAGGAAAGCATTTGAAGAGAGGTCAATTGAGACTATATAGTCTAAAGAACAGAAAGAAAGGAGAATGAAGAAAAATGAACAGAACCTCCGAAGTCTGTGTGACATCATCAAACATCAACATATGCATAACAGGATTCCCAGAAAAAGAGGAGAGAAAGGAGCAGAAAGAATATTTGAATAATGGCCAAAAACTTTCCAAACATGATGAAAAACATTAATCTACACATTCCAGAACCTCAACTCTAACTAGGATAGACTCAAAAAGATCCACACCTAGACATATTATAATCAAACTGTAAGCAGTAAGAGAAGGGCAGCTCATAACATAAAAAGGATCCTCAATAACATTAATAACTGACTTCTCATCAGAAACCATGGAAGCTAGAAGGCAATAGAATGACCTACTCAAAGCGCTGAAAGGGTAAAAAAATAACTGTAAACCCAGTATTCTATATCCATCAAAACCATTCTCAAAAATGGAGAAATTAAGAAATTCCGAAATAAACAAAAACTGAAAGTTCATCACTAGCAGACCTACCTAACAAGAAATGGTACATGGAGTCCTTCAGGTTGAACTGAAAGGACACTAGACAGTAATTCAAATCCACATGAAGAAATAAAGAGCATCAGTAAAGGTAACTATCAATACAACTACCTAGGAAAATATAAAACAGAGCATAAATGTATTTTTTAATTTATAACTCTTTTTTTCATCTCATTTAAAAGACAACTGCATAAAACAATAATTATAAGTCTATGATAATGGACACACAGGATATAAAGATTTAATTTGTTTACAAAAAGAGTATAAAAGAGGGGGGGAAAGGAGTTGTATAGGAGCAGTTTTTGTATACTATTGAAATTAAGTTGATATTAATGTGAACTAGATAAATGAAGACATTCATTGTAATCCCCTGGGCAACGACTAAGAAAATAATTCAAAAATATAGAGGAAAAAAATGACAAGGGAATTAAAATGGCACACTAGAAAATATCCAAATATTCACTTAATATCCAAAGAGACCATAATAGAAGACTTGAGAAACAAAAAAATACAAAAGACTATATAGAAAATAGCAAAATGGTAGAGTTAAGTCCATTCTACACTTAATGTAAATGGGCTAACTCTTCAATTAAAAGGCAGACATTGGAAAAAGGATTAAAAACGTGATCCAACTATATGCTGTCTACAAGAGACTCAATTGTAGATTCAAAGACACAAATAAAGGTGAAAGAATGGAAAAAGATACTCCATACCAAAGAAGCTCCAGAGTAGCTACACTAATATCATACAAAATAGACTTTTAGACAAAATTGCTAATGGAGACCAAAAAAGAACATTGTATAATGATAAAAGGGTGAACTTACCAAGCAGATATAACAATTATAAATGCATATTCACCTAAGAGCCCCCAAACTCACAGAATTAAAGGGAGAAATAGAAAACTCAATAATCATAGATGGAGACTTCAATGCAACACTTTAAAAAATGGATAGAACAGAAAATCAGCAAGAAAACACAAGCCATAAACAACATTATAAACTATATGTAGACCCAACACACATATACTGAGCATTCCACCAACAACAGCATACACATTCATACCAGTGCACATGAAGCATTCTCCAGGGTGGACCATACATTAGGCCATAAAATGTGTCAGTAAATTTTGAAAGATGGAAATTATATAAAGTATGTTCTCCAACTGCAATGAAATTAAATCAGAAATGAGTAACAGAAGGAAATTTGGGGAATTCATAAATATGTATGGAAATTAAACAACATGCTCTTAAATAACCACTGGGGGAAAGAAGAATTTAGAAAGGAAATTAGAAAATACTTTGAGATAAATTAAAATAAAAACACGACATATCAAAACTTATGGGATGCAGCCTATAGCAGTGTTCAGAGGGAAATTTATAGCAGTAAATACTCACATTTCTCCAATCAATAACCTAACCTTTCACCTTAAGAAACTAAAAAAAAGGGTCAAACTAAACCCAAAGCAAGCAGAAGGAAGGAAAATATAGAGCAGAAATCAATGAAAAGAGAATTGAAAAACAATAGAGAAAATTAATAAAACGAAAAGTTTGTTCTTTGAAAAGATCAACAAACCTTTAGCTAGAAATTGTCAAATCTTTGCTTAGACTGACCAATAAAATAAGAAATAAAAGTCAAATTACTAAAATCAGAAATGAAACAGAGGACATTACTACTGACTAATGGAAATATTCTGTAATTAGATAGTGGTAATGGTTGCACAACATTATGGATATACTAAAAACCACTGAAATTGTATGCTACAAAATGGTAAGTTTTATGTAATGTGAATTATATCTTAATTTTAAAATTGCAAAAAAATATATTAGTACAATACTAGCTATGGAAAAGACATTAAAGAATAAGGGTTTTTAAAAAAAAGACACTCCAGGGTACAGAAGCTTTTCTAAGGATCATCATTTTTGTCAGCCCTACTTTGCATCCTCTAATTTCATTCCTCATAACCATTCTCTCCTACGCTGTATACAGAATCTTAATTTTGGATAAAAAAAAATGTTGGACCAAGAGAACAGAAAGGAGCCCTCTTTCTCTGGTCCTTCTTCCATGAAGGACAGAGAGCAAATATATGTTTTTTCATCCATGTCATATTCTAAAGATGGGTATCAGTGCATCATTAGAACCCTCCAGGAAGGCAATCTGTCAAATTAGTCCTCATTATCAATCAGTTGGAAATATTTATTAAGCACTTACATATACACAGCACTACGACAGATGAGTGGGAGAAAGGGCCCTAAAAATGAGAACATTGACAATGTCCTCCAGGTGTACTGTAACTGTCTATGGATTTGCTGTAACTGTACAAGGCATCAAGAGCCAATGTGAATGGTATGTTGGGCTGTCATTCGACGGAAGTGGGAATGGTCTAAGAAGGTCTCATAGCTGAGGAAGAGTGGGAGGCTCATAGATTGATGAAATGTTGAACATACTGCTGAGTTTCCTGGGAACAATTATTTTCCAATAAGTAAACTAAATCTTACTGAATCATGCTTGGAAGGTTTTAAAAACGCAGAGTTACAATTTTCAGGTGACATCACAAAGTTTGAGTCCCTCCTTGAGGTCAAGTTTTGACAATCCAGATGATATGCTGAGAAGCTTACTGATAATCACCCAAGGGTTGGGTAAATCACTGAACACTGGCCTTTCCTGACACCCACCTGTCAACAATGCAGTCATACACGCCAGAGAGAGAACATACACATAAACGCCCATATCCCCCTCCACCGCCCACAAAGCCAGTCTGCCTGTTCAAGAGGTTCCTGTGAGGGTACAAGGAAATATAGGGCCATATTTCACTAAATAACTATTCCGTGATAGATCCTCCTGGAAGGCCCATTTACTCTTTCAATCGATTGGGACAGCACTTAGTTTCCTGGTATTTCTTATAATGCACTCAGGGGAAGAAGCATTATTCATGCAGTACAGAAGTGGCATACAGCAGCCTGTAAAACCCATGACTGTGGCAGAACCATTAACCGACCACAATACCCTTTCAAATAAGCTTAGATGTGACCTCAGAGTACTTCTTAACTGGCTCCAAGCAGCCACCATCACTAAACTGGGATTGGAAGTGTACAATGAAATCCATTTGCTGTCCTGGAATAGAATCAAGCCCGCAGGCTTTAAGGGAGCTCCTTCTTTAAGCCCTTGGTTATTTTTAAACCTTTGGCACTTGGATAATTTTAAGCTTTTATGAACACGCAATTCCAAGATTTTAAGCTTAGTGGAGCTGGCATTATTTGGGGGGCAGTTCTGCCAATATTCCTAAGTTTGGTAGGTAACAGATACAAATTTATCCCATGTGCCATAAGTGTAAAGTTTCAATAACCTCTCAAAATCCACATTTAGTATTATTTCTTAAGAGAAATAAGGGAGGACAGGAGAGGGGGTGTTCGTAGTGGACGACACGCAGAAGAAGAGGGAGCAGAGACGGACGAGGAGCAGAGGCAACAGAAGGTCAGCAGAGGGGACCGATCTGCTGAAGAGGGAAGTCTGGGCTCTGGCAGGAAACAGAGCGCGGCAGGAGCTGGGTCACAGTTTCCTTGGCACCTACTTTGGATGCTTGAAGGCCATGAGGCACCGCTCGTACTTTCCCACCATGCTCCAGGCCATCACCAGGCCGTCAGCGCTTCCCGACAGGAGATGCCACTGGTCGAAGCACAGACACTTCACAGCTCCCTCATGGCCGTTGAGAGTCTGCAAGAAAAGATGCCTCTGTTTTCAGCCCGTCTTCAACTCAGACTGTGACTCCTCAAAGGCCAGAGCTGGAGGCTTCTCGAGATGAATCCCAAAGCCACACTCCACCAATCCGTGGCCACCACCACTTAGCATTTATCTGAGCTGACCGCGCCTTTGCTCTGATGAGGCCAGCGGACTCCACGCCCCCTGCTCCCCGGAGCTCTCCGGAGTTAAGGAGGAAGGTGAGCAGGGCAAGGCCTTGCTCCCGGCGGGTCTGCGGCAGGGCCCACCTTCCTAGAGTGCCAGAGAGGGCCACGACTTACCTTCCTCTGCTGCCAGAAGGGCAAGGCTCAGGTGTTCCGTCCCCAGCTCCTTGCCAGGACCCGGAGGCAGCTGGGCTTCTCTGTGCCTGCAACTGCTGGGCAGACCACAGTGACGACACCACTGGTGGCAAGAGCCTGCCAGCCACGTCAGTGTTTCTCCCTGTGATCCTGTGTCCCGGCACAAATGACATCTCCCCACCACCCACTAGGGCCAGGGGGCTTCCAATCCAGCGAGAACGCTTTTTGTGTGTGAACAATCACTTTCTAGACAGCCAATGTTCTCTTCTCGTGAGAGGAAGGAGGAAAACAGTTGTGGCTTTGTTCATTCCTATACCCCACACCAGAATCAGGCTGGAATGTTCCAGAAGAGGAGAAGGCACTTTACTCGTGCTGCTGTTAAAAGACCCCGAGCCCACGTACCATGCGGAGTCAGAATGCAGCCTCCGCCACCGCCACCCACCCATGACGAGGCGGCTTACGCGGGCCTTGACCGTCTACTGGCTCAGAATGGCCCATTCTTGGGGGGCCTTCCCCTCCCCCTTTTCAGGACCACCCTCTTGAGGTGACTGCCACTCAACTGCTCTAGGGCAGTCTGGGGAGCTACCTGGAGGGGGACTGTCAGTGTCCTCCAGCCCCTCACCCCCAGTGCCCCGACCCCCCAGTCCCCACCCCTCACCTTTACCAGCTGGGCTGTGATGATGTGCCACACTTTGACCAGCCCTTTCTCACAGCTGCTCACGATGTACGTGTCATTGATCCTGGTGGCCAGGATGGGGTCTTTGTGTTTAAAGGTCTTCAGGCACTTTCCTGTCTCTATATCCCACTCTGAAAGGGAGGGCGAGAGAGGGGTAGGTGCACGGAGAGGGTGGCAGTGGGGCTCCACACCCCATCGCACAAGCTAAGACCAGCCGAGCCCATGGTGTCAGACCCTGCAAGGCTTCACCTGGCCCGGCAGCTCCAGAGGCTGACCCACACTCCATGTACCTGCAACCCAGCGCTCCCCGAACACAGCCCTTAGGAGAGCCAGCAGTGCATGGACCTTGGCTCTGACCCTGGAACTTAGCCTCAGGGTCCGAGAGTCGGACAGCTCATCCCTAATAAGCCTCCTCAGCTCTAATAAGCCTGAAAAATGCTTCCTAGGGAGTGGATTTCAGGAAAACCATGGCAGACGTTCATGTCCTCGTTCCTCCCGGATGCTGTCCTCCTGACCCACACCTTCTAGCCCCCAAAGGAAAGAAAGCTGTGTCTCCTCATTTACATTTTAAAATATTTCTGAATCTGACTTTTGGATTGATTTTACTTTTGCGAGACTGTCACAGCTCAGGGCAGGTCTACTGCTGCTGCTACACAGACAGCGTCAGAGCCGCTGTACCCCAAACTGTAAGTGTTTGGGGGGTATGTGTCCCTGGGTGGGTGGGAGAGCTGAGCTTAAAGGAAGAAGCTGAAAGCAGGCACCACAATTTCAGGGGGGCGAGGGCATTAAAGCCCCCGAAGAACCTTCCCCCTCGGGTAACAGAACACGTAAGCTAGGACCGGAGAGTAACCATAGCTGGCGTCCACGCTGCCGCTGCGCTAGCTGTGAGCCAGGCGCCACTCGAAGTGCCTGACAGGCATTAACTCATCTTCACAGGGCAGAGCGATTACTATTCCTCACTGTACAGGTGGGGAAACTGAGGCCCAGAGAGGTTCTGTAACCTGCTCAAGATCACACAGGCGGTGAGCAGATTGAGCTGCGATTCAAACCCAGGGAGTCTGGGTCCACAGGCCACGCTCCTAACCACTAACCAGAACTATGTGAATACACTTCTCTACACTTGTTTTTAAATATATATTGGCCCTTTTATCAAATTAGGAGTGGGAAAATTGAAAGATGAATTAAAGGAGTTATTGGTAAGGTGTCCTGACTTAAAGAAATTTTAAAGTGTGGGGGGGTACCCTTCAGGTCTCTAATTGTCTCCTTTTTGTTCTATTTTGGTAACCCAGGAAGGTGGGAAGAGCCCAAGCAAGCTGGCTGGTAGCTTGGGCCAGGATTAGGGTGGAGTGAGAGATCTTCAGATACTTTTTTCGTTGTGTATTTTGCACGTTAATTTTGACTTTTAAAATATTGCATTAAAATAAGCATCTTGATCACTGAGGTTTTTTTTCTGTCCCCTTAAATTTTGCACCAGAGGTGAGGGCCTAACTCCCCTTGCCCTATAGCCCTGCTGGTGGCCCACAGGACTCTCTCAGGTGAGTGGGAGGTCACGTCCACCCTTCCATCTTCAGAGTCTCATCCTTCATCCTTTCTGCTCCACCCCTCAAAGCAATCACGGCAATGAGACGCTCAGTCAGTTGGGGAGGGCAAAGAGGTAGGGAGTAAGGCTTCCCAGGCAGCTCTGAGCATCCGTGTGTGTCCCACCAGCCCACTGTCCCTTTCCCGTCATTTTCCTCCGCCCACACCTAACATGCTGTGGGTTCCTGAGGCCCTGGCTTCTCTTCTCTTTCACTCTTTCCTCCTGCTCTGCAAAGGAAATCTCACCCACACCCGGGGCTTCCACCTTTCACTGTACTTGGTAACCACCAAGCTGACCCATCTGGGGCTGCATCCACCTCCTGCTGCCCTCCCCCGGATGTCCGCGGTAATCCCACGCTCAATATGTTAGCTTCCTATTGCTGCTGTAACAGATTACCACCAGCTTCGTGTCTGAAAACAACAAATGGATTATCTTACAGACGTTCGGCACGACTTCGCAAGGCTAAAATCAAGGTGTCAGCAGGGCTGTGTGCGTTTATGCAGTCTCTGGGGGGTGGGCGGGAAGGAACCCATTTCCTGGCCTTTTCCACCTTCTAGGGTCACCCACATTCCGTGGCTCACGACCCCCTTCCTCCATCTCCAAAGCCAGCAACACTGTATCTCTCTGACCACTCTTCATAGTCATGACTCCCTTTGATCACAGGTAAGAAAATGTCTGTTTTTCTGGATCCAAGTGATCCAGACCCATGGGCCCACACCAACAACCCGGGAGCATCTCCCCATTTTAAGGTCCTTAACTTCAGTACATCTGCAAAGTCCCTTTTGCCATGCGAGGCACAAGATGACACAGACGCCGGTGTCCGGGATTAGAACGTGACCATCTCTGGTCGGCCGTCCTCCTGCCTGCCACACTCAACGTGTCCAAAATGGAAGCCTTCACCCCCTCCTGCTTCCCTCCCCCACCCGACTCTTCCTCTGAAGCCCCGTTTCCATCAGCGGTACTTCCAGATACCCAGAGGCCTGCGTTATAAAGTCTGGCCTCACCCTTTGCCCTCCTCTCTCACTTTTCATCTCCAGCTAGTGTTGAAGTCCCGCCAGTTCTCCTTCTAGAAGTCTCCCTTCTCTTTGTACCATCTCGTGTAAACTCGCATCCATCTGCTGTCTTCACACTTGCCTGTTCTCGGATATTCTGAAGACATCACAGGTTCTCTAGACTGCGTAAGTACCTTAACTTGCCCCCTGTCCCCCGGAGTCACCACCTCTCCAAATCCTTCTTCCACGATATCACCAGAGCAATCTTTCTCGAATACACATTTCATCGTGTCAATCCTCAGCTTAAAGCGCATCTACCGGCCCCCACGTCTTATAGAATAAAGTTCAATTTCCAACCACCGCGCAGAAGGCCCTTGACAATCTGGCCCCAGACAAACGTATCCGCCTGATCTCCAACACCACAGGCTGCAGCCCAGCTGTACAGAGCAAAGGGAAATTCCCCAAATTCTTCATGTTTTTTCAATATTCTGTGATTTGCCTGAGGTGTTCCTTCCGCTTGGAATGCTCTACACTCTCCCTCTGCGTGTAGAACTACTCCTCCTCAAGATCACACTCAAAGAGCACCCTGCCTGCAGTGCTTTCCCTTTTACTCTTATATCTACGGTCCCTTAGTACCCCACAAGCTCATTGGAGCACACGTTTTAGAGCCAGACAGCCCTGGGTTCAAATTCCCACCCGACAACTTAGCAGCTTTGATTTGGGGCAAGTCGGTTTTCTGAGTTGTGGATTCCTTATCTGCATCCATCCCATAGGATTCTTTTTTTTTTTCTCTCTCCCTCTTTTTTCTCTCTTCTTTTTAAAATTGATTGTAATTTAAAATTACAGTCACCCCATAGGATTCTTGTGAGAGTTAAATAAGATAATGTATGCAAAGCACCTATCACAGTGCCTGTCTCAAGGTTAGTACTCAATGAATGGCAACTGTTATCATTCACATATTTACTATAATCCCCCATTATATATTTCTACGTGTGTCTCCATTAGAAGACCATGAGACTCTTGGGGAAATAAAAAGCCACATCGGAAGGGCCATATCATAAGCGCTTTTTTCCTTGCCGTCTAGCACAGCACCTGGCATTCAATCAATAGTTGTTGAGTGAATGGGTCAGTGGATACATGGACAGTTGAAAGGATAAATGACCGCCCGTAGAAATGAGCAAAACAAGTCCTTTGGCAACCCATGGATTTGGGGAAACTTCTTAGAGAGGTGGAGGTGTTTCTTTCTCACCTTTTACCTGGCAATCTCTTGCTCCAGATGCGAGCTTGTTCTTCCACACATCCATGCAACTGATAGCCCCCTGGTGGCCATTGAAGATGCGTATGCAAGCCCCACTGTCCAGATCCCAGTATCTGCAGGAATCAGGCCAAAAATAATAAGTTTTTGAGGTTTTCTGAGGGCCCAAGGGATCAGACGGTATAGAGTTCAATAGGGAGTTGGAAGGCAGCGGTTTTATGACCAAGGCCTGCATCTGAATCCCAGTTGCAGGGCCTATTAGCTGTAACTTCGGGAAGGTTACTTAATTTCTGAGTAAGCTTCATTTCCCCATTGATAAAATGGAGATGATAATAATAGTAGTTACCTCACAGGGTTTTTGTGAAGAATTAAATACACTAATGTAGTGACTGTCAACCAGGGGTGATTTCTACCCCCAGGGGTGATTTCCATCCCCTGTGACAATGTCTGCAGGCATTTTGGGTTGTCACAAGTTGGTAGGGAGGTGCTATTGGTATCTAGCATGCAAGGTCCAAGGATGCTGCTAAACATCCTACAATTCACAGCATGACCCCCCCACAGGGAGAATTTATGTCAATGCTTCTGAGGTTGAGAAACTCTGCAATAATGCATGTAACACTAGAACAATGAGCAGTGTGTAGAAAATAATTGATAACTGTTAGCTCGTATTAGGTGGAAGGGTCCCTAGAATGGTCACCAGGCTCAGAATCCATGGCACCGATTCAGTGGTAGAGCTGACCTTCAAACAAGAACAACACAACAATTGACCCGAGCCACTAGAATATTTTATGTGCATTTCTAAAGCATATCTAAGAGATAACGTGGGAACGTGTATGAGTCACACTGTTTTTTTTGTTTGTTTGTTTTTGTCTGTTTTTTTGGCCACACAGCTTGTGGGATCTTAGTTCCCTGACCAGGGACTGAACCCGCGCCCTTGGCAGTGAAAGCATAGAGTCCTAATCCCTGGACCGACAGGTAATTCCCAGAGTCACACTGTTTTTTAATACGCAAACCTGCCTGAGGTCTCTCAACTATCATTAATACTGACTTCCACTTCAGCCAAATGCCTTTATGATAGTACAAAGTATCGATATAATGTCAAGATGGTGGGCTCCGGAGCCAGGCTGCCTGAGGTCCAATCCCAGGTCCATCACTTACTAGCTGTGTGATCTCGAATAAGTCACTGAATCACTCTGTACCTCAGTTTCGTCATCTGTAAATTGGGGATAATAATGGTACTTACCTCATAGTTATTATGAGACTTGGCACATAATAAATGATTAGTAAATGGGTTTTTTTTGTTCTGTTTTTCTTTAGATTTGTTAGGCTTTTCCTTCTAATATTCCTAAAGGTCCTATGGCTTTACCTGCTCGTCAGAGCCTGCTCCGCACCCACAGTGAGTTCAACAATGTCCCACTGGTCTGAAAAAAAAGCATGTTTTTTTAAAATTTATTTTTGGCTGCGTTGGGTCTTCGTTGCTGCGCATAGGCTTTCTCCAGTTACGGCGAGCGGGGGCTACTCTTCGTTGTGGTGCGCAGGCTTCTCATTGCAGTGGCTTCTCTTGTTGCAGAGCACGGGCTCTAGGCATGTGGGCTTCAGTAGTTGTGGCACATGGGCTCAGTAGTTGTGGCTCGCGGGCTGTAGAACGCAGGCTCAGTAGTTGTGGCGCATAGGCTTAGTTGCTCTGTGACATTTGTGATCTTCCTGGACCAGGGCTCGAACCTATGCCCCTGCATTGGCAGGCGGATTCTTAACCACTGTGCCACCAGGGAAGTGCCAAAAAGCATGTTTTGAACTTCTGTTTCTAGCAACATGGCCAACCACATGTCCAGGTTGTCTTCGTAATTTATGCAGAAAAGGTATTGATATTTGAGAAACACTTTCAGAAAAATAGGAATGGAAGGGACTTCCTTGCCTTAGCAAACTTATAAAAGAAAAAACAGATGTACTTCCTTCAAAAAGGGGAAAAAGATAAAGATGGCTTTCACAGCTACTGCTTAACTATAAGGCCAAGGCAAAGTTAGAATGAAAGAAAGAGAAAAAAGCATAAGTATCAGAAAAGAAGATAATATATAGCCATTATTTCCAGTTGATAAGATCATCTACATGGAAAAACCAAACCAACATACATACTTTGAGGTTAGCAAGAGAGGTTAGCAAGGTTGCTGGATACAAGATCCACCTATAAAAATCAATACCATTTCTCAATACCAGCAATAACCAACTTTAAAATATAAATGAAAATAAGATACCACTCAAAATAGCAATAAAATTATAAAGTTTACAAGTATTAAATAAGACTACACAAGACTTTTATAAAGAAAAAGTTTTAAGTTCTAAGAAAGAACAAAGAAATGAACGTGTTGCCCAAATTGTTTATAAATTCAATGCAACTCCAATTGAAAGTCTAGTTAGATTTTTCAAGTCGGTAAACTTACCCTAAAAACTCAAAAAATGTATACCATAGCTAAGTTATATAAAAAAAGGAAAGTGAAATGTAAAACTTGCCCCACCATCACATACGAAAACATCAGAAACAACAACAACAACTTTAAAAAAATCTTTAAAACAAAACAAAACAGGGTAGAGTCCCAATCAGAATCCTAGCAAGTTATTTTGTGGATATTGAAAACTCATTCTGAAGTTCATAGGAAGAGGCATGAGACCCAGAATTGCCAAAACAATATTGAAGGAGGGGAATAATGGTGGAGAACTGACACTACCTGACTTCAAGACTCACTACAAAGCTATAGTACTTAAGACAATGTGGTATTGGTGAAAGAATAGACAAATAGATCAATGGAACAGAACAGAGAACCCAGAAACAGACCCATGTAAGTACCGTCAACTGATTGCAAAGGTAATACAATGGAGCAAAGAGAGTCTATCCAACAAATGGTTCTGGAACAACTGGACGTCCACATGCAAAAAAAAAAAAAAGAATTTAGCCACAGACCTCACATCCTTCACAAAATTTAACTCAAAATGGATCACGGACTTAAACATAAAACACAAAACTATAATATTCTTAGATGATAACATAGAAGAAAACTACGACCTTGGGTATGGCAATGACTTTTAGATACAACACCAAAGGCATGACCCATGAAAGAAAGAATTGATAGACTGGACTCCATTAAAATTTAAAATAGCTACTCTGCAAAAGATAATGTCAAGAAAATTAGAAGACAAGGCACAGACTGGAAGAAAGTATTTGCAAAAGACACATGTGATAAAGGACTATTATCCAAAATACACAAAGAACTCTCAGAACTCAACAAAAAGAAAACAAACAACCAAAACAAAAACTGGGCAGAAGAGCTAAATAGACATTTCTCCAAAGAAGACATACAAATGGCCAACAGGCACATGAAAAGATGCTCAACATCGCTAGTTATTAGAGAAATGCAAATCAAAATCTCAATCAGGTATCACCTCACACCAGTCAGAATGGCCATCATCAAAAAGTCTACAAGTAATAAATGCTGGAGAGGGTGTGCAGGACAGGGAACCTGCCTATACTGCACTTTTCCACAGTGCAGCCACTGTGGAAAACAGTATGGAAGTTCCTTTTAAAAAGCTAAAAATAGAGCTACCATATGATCTAACAATCCCGCTCCTGGACATATATCTGGAAAAAATGAAAACTCTAATTCGAAAAGATACATGCACCCCAATGTTCATAGCAACACTATTTACAATTGCCAAGTCATGGAAACAGCCTAAGTGCCCATCAACAGATAACTGGCTTAAGATGATGTGGTATATATATATATATATATACACAATGGACTATTACCCAGCCATGAGAAAGAACAAAATATTGCCATTTGCAGCAACATGGATGGACCTAGAGAATATACTTAGTGAAGTAAGTCAGATGGAGAAAGACAAATATTATATGATATCACTTACATGTGGACTCTAAAAAATAATAAAAATGAATCTACATACAAAACAGAAAGAGACACACAGACATAGAAAACAAACTTATGGTTATCAAAGGGTAAAGGGAGGGTGGGAGGGATAATTTAGGAGGATGGGGCTAACAGATTCAAAGTACTATACATAAACTACATATACAACAAGGATTTACTGTATAGCACAGGGAACTATATTCAATATCTTGTAATAACCTATAATGGAAAATAATCTGAAATATATATATGTATGTATTTCAGCTTACCATACACCTGAAACTAACACAATATTGTAAATCAAATATACTTCAATTTTTTTTAATGGGCCAAAGATTTTAACGGACATCTCACCAAAGAAGACATCCCCAAAAGATACTCCACGTCTCAGGTCATAAGGGAAATGCAAAAAAAAATAACAAGACACCACTACACACCTATCTGAATGGCCAAAATCCAGCACACTGACAACACCAAATGCTGGTGAGGATGTGAAGGAACAGGAACTCTCATTGATTGTTGGTAGAAAAGCAAAATGATGCGGCCATGTTGGAAGACAGTTGGAGATTTCTTACAAAATTAAACATACTTTACCGTGTAATCTAGCAATTGTTCTCCTTGATATTTACCCTAAGAATCTGAAAACTTATGTCCACACAAAAAACTTGTAAATGGATATTTATAGTAGCTTTACTCATAACAGCCAAAACTTAGAAGCAACCAAGATGTCCTTCAGTAGATGAATGAATAAATAAACTGTGGTCCATCCGGAAAGTGGAATATTATTCAGCATAAGGAAGAAATGAGCTATCAAGCTATGAAAGGACCCAGAGGAGCCTTAAATGCATATGACTAAGTGAAAGAAGCCAATCTGAAAAAGCTACGTATTGTATAATTGCAACTATATGACATTTTGGAAAAGGGAAAATTACGGAGCCAGTAAAAAGATCTCTGGTTGTCAGGGGTTAGGGGGAAGCATGAATAGGCAGAGCATAGAGGATTTTTAGGGCACTGAAAATACTCTGTATGGTACTATAATGATGAATACACGTCACTATATATTTGTCCAAATTCATAGAATGTACACCACCAAGCATGAACCCTAAGGTATGTTATGGACTTTAGGTGATTATGATGTGTCAATGAAGGTTCATCAAATGTAACGAATGTACTACTCTGATGGGGTATCTTGAGAATGGGGCAAAGGGTATATGGGAAACCTTTGTACCTTCCTCTCAATTTTGCTGTGAATCTAAAACTGCTCTATAAAAACTATCTTTTTAAAAGAGGCGGTTTTGATGCAAGAACAGAAAAACAAGCCAACAATACTGTATTGTATGTTTGAAAGTTGCTGAGAGAGTAGGTCTTGAAAGTTCTCATCACAAGAAAAAACACTGTCACTATGTGTAGTGATGGATATAACTAAATTCACTGTGGTAATCATTTTGCAATATATGCATATATCAAATCATTATATCGTACACCTAAAACTAACACTTTATGTCAGTTATACCTCAATAAAAAATTAAAAAACTCATGCACATGGGTATCAGGAGACACATCCAGGAATGTCTGTGGCAGTTCTCTTTGAAAGAATAAAGAACTATAAACAATGCAAATATCCGCCAACAGAAGAGTACATAAACGAGCTATGATGTATTCATCTAATAAAATACTGTATCTCAGCGAAAATAAAGTAATTACTGCTACCTACATCCTACAAATGAACCTCAAAATCACAGTTCAGTGCAAGAATCAAGTACAGATGAACTTTTAAGATACAATTCCACTTATGTTAAGTTCAAGAATGGACAAAAGTAATTAATATATCGGCATATATATAAATAGGTAGCAAAACTATAAAGAAATACAAGGGAATAATTAGTATAAAATTCAGGATAACATTACCTCTGGTTGGGAGGAAGAAAGAAGGAATAAGAAAAAGGCACATAGGGGATTTAGGGAATGGTAACACCCTATTGCCTGGCCTGAGTAATGAGCACATGGGTGTTCATTAGATTGTTTAAAAATATACATATATATATATATATATATATATATATATATATTTAACACTATTTTGTTTCCATACCCACAAAAAACTACTTTCCCCTGAAGAAATCTATAAAAATATATATAAATTATGCCTTCACCTAATAATGCTAAAGAAAATACTTTTTGAGTCACAGCCTTCAGCTAGAAAATAGATCTGATAATTGCTATACATCTATCTCACACAAAGTTTAAACAATATACAAATTTTTGGTTTTTATCTTGCCAAAATAAAAGTGGGTTATTCTAAAAGTCAGTGTAATTTAGGATAACTTTTGCATAAATACAAAAAGGTAAAGGCATGCACGTTCTTTCCACAAGCTGCATTTAGGCCTCGGCAGGTTGGGGACCACAGCTTTCTTGGACCACTTACCTGATACTCAGGTCATAACTCCCGCTCAGGAGAAAGTTTTCCTCCTCACACAAGAAGAGGGTACGGATACTCCCAGTGTGGCCTCGGAACTTGATGGGTATCTGTTTTATCTGTATGATGTCCAGAAGCTGGATCTTCCGATTGGATGACACAGCTAACAAATCTCCCCCAGAATAGTGGATGACTCTGTTTCGGTCCCACCTGAGTTGCCAGAAAAAGGATGATCCATGGAAAGAAGAGTTAGTGTCCTTCCTAGAACTCACTTAGCACAGTGCCTTTCACCTGCAGCAATACTATAATGGAAAATACAGGGCCTTCCAACAAGGGATATAGCAGAAGGCAAGGCCTAATGTTAATGGTTCCTGATGGATCCCCACCTCACACCATAACAAAAATCCATTTCAAACAGATTTAAAACCTAAACACAAAAGGCAAAACTATTTTAATAATTTCTGCTAATGTATGATAAATCATCAAGACACAGAACAGAGTATGCAGCATTTCCCACCTTATTTGACCATGGAAACCTTTTTTTCATGGAAAACCTCAGAGGAACACACTTGGGAAGCCCTATACCCACTGCATGTCCCATTGTTGGTTTTTTGCTGTTCTTCTTTTTTCCCTTAACCAATATCCAGTGAGCATATATTAGGGGCAAAGTCCTGGGATAATTGGTGCTAACGGGAAATACAAAGATAGATGAATAAGATATGAATGGACCTTGCCCTCAATGAGCTTACAGTCTAACAAAACAGGGTGAGTTGAATTAATTTTCCAATCATAAGATTATTAGCAAATAGATAAAATATGAGCAGGATGACCAAATAATTTATTGTCCAAACTGAGTTTTTTTACTGTGAAAGGGGACACTATTGTTAATTATTGGAGGACCACAGAGTAAAATCGAATTGTTTCAGTAAACAGGAATATAAAGTCACTCTAAATATGAGGAGCAATTCCTGACGTTTTTGTCCTCATTCCATTTGTCCTATCTAGAGTTCAACCAGTCATCTTCTCTTCTAAAGAGCACGTATCACCATACTATCCATAAAATCTCAGCTCTGCCTTTTCCCATCTGCTCTGTCTTCCCCCTACTGGCTGGTCAAGAAGCAATTTGTTAGTAAGGTTCACAGACAAAAATAGAACAATGATGGTCTTCACAAAACTTTATGAATAAAGAGTGAAGTCCTAGGTCTAAAGTATGGAAGAAAGTTGCCTATTAAAGGGTCTTCTTACAGCATATTCAAACGATGCCACACTAGGTAGTTATCATAAATACCATTTTCATGTTTAACATGGAAAGACATCCACAGTACCTTGCCAGAGTGGGTTACAGAACTATGTATAGCATAGCCCCCTTTCTATTTAAAATATGTATTTATAGAGGCAAAGAAAAAGTTCTGGGGTAGACATCGATATTAATGGTAGTCATCTCTATGTGACAAGATTGTAGGAGAGCTTTCCTTTCCTCTATACACTTCCTGGCATTTTTTGGATTTTTTTTCCAGTAAGGATATATTACCTCTAAAATAAGAATTAAACAATAAAGATATTTTTTAAAAAGATTTCATGCCTGTGAATTGTGTAAAAGCTTGGTCAGTGTACACAAAATTTATAAGGGGAGAGCGACCTCCACCCAATGCCAAGAATGGTGCAAAAATCAAGCACCTATTCTCCAAATGGGATCTCATGTGGGTTTGAGGCTGGGGCTTGAGGTGAGGAAGGACTGCCTTTCCAAGTAAGCAAAGGTCATGGGAGTCCTCAGATGCCCGTGTGGGTAGTTCAGGGGTCCCTGGAGACCTGGACTCTGACCACAGTACCTACATGTCAGAGAGAATGCGGATGTTATAAGTGCCACAGAAGACATTCCTCTCCTCCATCTGCACCTGCTGAGTTTCCTGGTTCTGGTATGCGGTCCACAGGTTGTAGTCATTCTAACAAGGGAACACTTACAGTCAAAGGACGGCAGCAACCTGACCCCAGACACGCATCCCTATGACTCTCCCACGGCGAGGGTACAGGGGCCCAAGAGCTCCTTCTCTTCAGGCTGTGGCCACTGCTATGTGGTGATGGGGAGGGACCCGTGAGCAAAAGGAACCCCTGTGTGAGAAAATACTGAGTTGAAGGTCCTGACCCTTCTTCTACCTCTGGTTCTGTGAACTTCCGATGCTGCTGATAGCACAACTTTTCCAAAAATGAGCTCACGACCAGGATGCACACAAAATAAAGTCATCGGTGCCCATTTCACAGAAGCCGGGGTTTCGAGTTCCTGTTGTGTGTGCACGAGACAGTACAGAGCGTACTCGTGGGAACTCAAGTCACATGTGAAATTCCTGTTGCACGCTCTACGCACTTGTGTGTCAAAGTTTTCATACAGCTGCAACCTTCATTTCTCCTTACAGCTGCCTCACAAAGTACATCACTTGCCCCACAAAGTATTGCCACCATTTTACAGATGACGCGTCTGAGCCTGAGCGGGGAAATCAATTTTATCAAGTCTCAACAGGGGTGTTCCCCGTCCCTTTCCAACATTCCTTCCTTCCTTCCTTCCCTCCTTCCTTCCTTCCCTCCTTCCTTCCTCCCTCCTTCCCTTCCTTCCTTCCCTCACTTCCTTCCCTCCTTCCTTCCTCCTTCCCTCCCTCCTTCCTTCCCTCCTTCCTTCCTCCCTCCTTCCCTTCCTTCCTTCCTCCCTCCCTTCCCTCCTTGCTACCCTCCCTTCCTTCCCCCCTCCTTCTCTCCCTCCCTTCCTTCCTTCCCTGCATCCTTCCCTCCTTCCTTCCTTCCTCCTTCCTTCCCTCCTTCTGTCCTCCCTCCCTCCTTCCCTTCCCTCCTTCCTTCCTCCCTCCTTCCTTCCCTCCTTCCTTCTTCCCTCCTTCCTTCCTTCCTTCCTCCCTCCCCACTCCCTCCCTTCATCACACACTTTCTGAGTAGCTATGGCCCTCCAGGGATGCTAAACTCTGGTATAGATGACTCAACTGGAATTCCAGCTCCAGTCTTCTTCCCAGCCTCATTTTCTTCAACCTCAAAAAGCAGGAAATAGCAATCACGCTAACAGGAAACTGATAAGACAGGGTGAGTTTATGATGAAAGCAAAGAGGACAACAGCACGACGTCTGTGTCTGGGGACCTGTCTTCCTTCCCAACCTCAGCCTTCTCTTCCATGCCCGTCCACTCTTCCTCAGCCCATCCTCCTTCTCGATCTTTCACCAGGTCCTGACATCCACATAGAAGTCTCTCCCCAGAAGAATCCATCAGCCTGCTTCCCCTCGCGTGTTCAGGCAGCTCTGATATCCTGCCTTGAATTAAACGAGGCTTCCCTGGCTTCTCACAGCCCAGGCTGGAATTCCTTGGCTCTCACCTACCCACTGAGCTTTGAGAGCCTGGAGGCTACTCGGTAGAGTCGATGGGGTGGAAAAGATCTGGCTTCAAATCCCAGCTCTGCCATGACCAGCCAGGAGACCTTGGGCAAGTATTCTAACAGCACAGCCTCATTTCCACACCCACACACTGGGAGCAACGCTGTCCACCCGACCCGTTGTGAGGATCAAGTAGATCACGGAAATCAAGCACAGGCAGTACCCGCTGTAGCCACCACCCCTGGAAGCACTCACCACTCGTCTCCACCTCTTCCCAGCAGCCCGCTCTCTGCTGAGTCCCACTGCCTCCCTACCTGTCTCCATACCTTTACCTGTTTCTCTTTCTTTTCTTAAATTAATTATACATTTCTAAGCAGCAAACACTGTCCGGGTAGTCCTTGTTTGTCTGGCAATTACTAGCTATATCACCTAAGGAAGAAGGGTGCTGGCTGCGTTACACTTAACAGAGCGACGGGCTTGGAAAGAGCGGGTCAGCCTTGAACTTATGTCTCTTTCCCTCCAGTGGAGGCCTGACACTCTGTTTCTTCTTCTATAAAATGAGTGGAGGGGCCAACTCAAAGATTTCAAAAATTGCAGGCCCACAAATGTGCTTTCTTTGGCCCATGTAGTTTTGGGGTTTTTTTTAATGCTTTTAATTGGTTGCCAGCATTAAAGAAAAGCAAGAGTTGTCCCGTGATAATTCAGATTTCTCACTTCCCTTGAAAGCTCAGGCGGCCTGGGAAGCCGGGGTGCACAGTCTCCCGTGGCAATGCTCAGCTGGACCTGAGTAGGGACTGGACCCCCCAGAGTCACCACGGTCCCATCATCCTGCTGCCCTCCTCGCCTCCCTCCCTCCTTTGTGTGACCAGAACGGCCTCTACAGACATAAGAACTGGACCCTTCTCTTTCTCAACTTCTAATTGAAACTGCACAGTCTTCCTATGGAAAGCTACAGTCTGACCACCCTTGTTAAGTATACTTTTGGGGGCCATTGAATAGATTTCAAAATAGAAGGCCCTTGAGCAGAGAGGAGGGGGCAGGAGTCCACTGGTCTGGGGAACGACCACCACGGCTGAATGCGCAGAACCCAGAGCTCAGAGTCTCCCATCTGAGACACGGTACTTTTTTTTTATTACTGCCCGAGGTTTTGTAGAGAGGTCTGAGGCTAAGTAACGCTCTCCTTCCATCCCAGAACCAGAATGAACCTGGAAGTGAGAGGTTGGAAAGCTTAATTCATTCTGGACCCTGGACATTTGGGGACAGCTCTAGCCCTGCCCTCATGTCCTCAATCCCGAGCGACAGACCCCCCTGCAGCCTCTCAATGCAGGGACAGAGGTGGTGAGGAAAACCCCAGCGATCCTGACACTGCTCCTGGCTCTGAGCTCCCCACTAGATGGCAGATGCCATGGACACAGGACCTGACGTGGGAGCTGCAGTCAGGAAGAACCCTGAGAAGACAACCAAATCAGCCCCCTCATTTAACAGAAGAGGTAGTTAAGGCTTAAGGAGAGAAAGTCACTCCCTTAAGGACACACAGCACCCAACTGTGGTCTCCCTTAGGGAATGTTGCCTCCCATACCCTACATCCATATGCTCCATGCTACACCCTCCCATACCCTACATCCATATGCCCCATCCTACATCTCCCATATCCTACATCCATATGCTCTATCCCACACCCTCCCATACCTTACATCCATATGCTCTATCCTACATCCTCCCATATCCGACATCCGTATGTGAGGGCCGAGTCTGGACTTCAGCCTTCAATAGCCAGTAGGAAACGACGCCCACAGTCGCTTGCCCCAGGTGCCATCGGAACCCACCTTCGTTCTCAGTTTCCATTTCTGATTTTTCACACATAGGTGCTTCCCGTCATCTGCCATCTTAGGAACTGGGATAGTAACTTTGTTGGCATAATTAGGGTCTATTCCCCTGGTGTAGGACCCCTGGGGGAAAAGAACCAAAAATGGCTACTCTTAGTTCTTACACTCCAAGAGGAGGGGAAAAACTAGTGTTTGGCAAGATCTGAAAGATGGGTAAGTTCTGGGCAAGGAAGGCCTGGGCCTGGCCAGCTAGGCTAGTGGTGCGTGTAGACTGGCTGAAGGAGGGTAACGCCCACCAAACATCCGGAGAGGGACCAGCGAGGATGGTGGGCGGTTCCCAGCTTCCAGCATGTCCCCTGGCTCAAGGTCTCCTCTCCCTCTGCTGGGAAAAATCCAAGCTACCAGGAACCCATGATTTAGGGTCAGGCTTCTGGCAAGAAACAGAAGTATGAATACCAGAGATGGTTACTATCCAGGGAAAACTGCATTTTAACCTAAAAAAATACTCTGTGGCTCCGTGAACATCTGTGTACATGAGGCTTTCTTATATTGCACAAGCTGCAATATGGCTCCCTGGGGAAAGTTCCCTGCTCTGTGAGGCTCTGGAAAGGCTCTGCCTCTGTCTTCCCAAGAGGTTTCTATACGTGTCACCCCTGCTAGATGCACCAACAAGGGGAGAGTAAATGGGGATATCGGGAGTCCAGACAAAAAGGCAGCTGAGGAAGCAGCAGGAGGCCAGCTCAGGGTCTACCGCAGACGGAAAGGCTGGTGCAGACATGAGGCTGGTCTACAGCTGTCCCCTCCCAAAGAAAGTACCTGCAGTAAGGTGATCTGGTGCTGGATGAAAGAGTGCATGGACAGGTCGGTCCTGACCTGCTGTGCCAGCACTGCCCAGTGCTGGCTCACGAACACACACCTGTTCAGGCTGTTCTTATCCAGCATACCTGGAAGACAAGAGGTGGACATGGGGACCTCCCAACTGCGCTGCGATGGTGGCGGGCGGGGGGCGGGGGGCGAGTCTTGAGAAATCCCCCAACAGGCCCCGCGTACCGAGGATATACTTGGAGAGATGGACCGGCAGGTGACGGATGAAGTCGCGGTATGCGCTGACCCCAGAAGACAGCTCTCTGACGGCCTCCAGATCCACCAGCACATCGGCGGCGGGGGCCGAGCCTGCTTTGGACACGCTTGCTTTTTCAGAAGACAGCCTATTCATCTCGGAAATATACTGGAGTGAACTCTTCCACTGTCCTTCTAGAGGAAAGCCGGAGAAGGGGGCATGGTTGGGGCGTCTTTGGGGTGACTCCGGGCCGAGAGCAAGTCCTTGCCAAAAGCTTTCCCCAAAACAGAGCTCACCAGGGCCTACCCTGAGGCCACCGGGGTTTGGTCATTTCTTCCGCCAAAATGAAAACAGAGCTTCCCCAACCAAACGCACCAGCAGTTTTCAACGTTCCCAGCTCAAGTCGATGTCTGTGGCATCCAAACTGCCCTGCTGGTGAGATGGCATGGTGTCTGGAGTTTCCTCTAAATGAGCCCAACAAGAAAAAGTCTCAATTTCAAAAGAGGGGGTTGGAGGAAATAAGATTGGTAAGGCGGTGATAATTACTGAGGCTGGATGACGGTTATGTGGGTAATGATAACACTGTTCTACCTACTTCTGAAACTTGAAAATGTCTGTATAAAAAGCGTTTCTGAATCTATGTTTTGTGTTTCCCGTAATTTTTCCGTGTATATGTCTTGCTTCAAAACCCAAGTGAGGACGGCCCTAAGGTCAGGGCCCAATTCCCCACTGCTTTTGTTTCCACCTCAAGACTGAATCCAATGCCGCAAAAATAGCTCCTGGTGGGTTGGATTCTGGAGGTGCCCCTCCTCATATCCCCCCACACCAGAGGTCAGGGGCTAGACCGAGAGATTCCGGCCTGGGGCAAAAGGGGACTTAAGGTCACACTGACTGATTTTATTTTATCTTTTGGCCACGCCCCACAGCATGTGGGATCTTAGCTCCAGACCAGGGATCGAACCCGCAGCCCCTGCAGGGGAAGCGCAGAGTCTTAACCGCTGGACTGCAAGGGAAGTCCCACACTGACTGATTTTAATCCTTGTTTCTCTCCTTACCAGATGTGGGATTAAATGAGGGAATAAATATCACAGAGCCCACCCCACTTCGTAGGTGACAAGTGAATGTTAGTTGCCCAACTCTGTCCTCCCCAGATACGGCTGCCCTACCAGCCCCTCCATCTCCACGGGACTCCCTCCCCGTCGGCTTTCTTCCTACCAGCAGACTTACCAGTAGTGGCTGCTCCCCACGACACATTTTGCTCCCCACGACACAAGTGCAAGCTTGCTTTTCCTGTAGTTTTGGAGAACGGGAAGGATGTGTGCCCGGGTCTGGCTGCCCAGCAGACTTGTGAGGTCTTGCACGGGGGCGTGTGGCCTTTCTCAGGGACGAAAAACACATCCTTGGAGTCTGGGTCGTTCCCTGAAAAACAAAAGGCCAAGATGAGCAGCTCTTTAGTACAGGTGTGTGGAGAGGAAGTGGTAGAGAGAGATGGTGTTATTTCTACTGGCTTCTTTTTAATCGACACAAAACGGACCAGGCCAGTTATGTCTGTTTTTATTTGGGGCCTCTGAGTTTCTACATAAAAATCACAGAGAGCCTCTGTTAGCCTTTGCCAGCCCACCTGCACTGCAAACTTCATCAGGGCTCTATACACACGAGGACAGAGAGAGAATGAGAGGGAGAGAGGGAGGGAAAGAGGAAGAGAGCGAGCGAGGAGCTGGAAGAGGGACTGCTTTTCTGAAGCTTTTGCGTCATGTTCTTCAATGATATGAATAAATGCCCTTGAGTCAAATTAGAAATTTTAATTTTTTTTCTTTCTTTTTGGCCGCACCGCGCAGCATGCAGAACTTCCCCCAACAGGGATCGAACCCATGCCCCCTGCAGGAAAAGCAGAGTCTTAACCACTGGACGACCAGGGAAGTCCTAGAAAATTTAATTTTTAAGAGAGAAGCTCCCCTAGGAAAAGGGGAAGGTTGCCACAACCCGTAACTGGACTTACACAACTTTTAATACAAGGAGCTGATTCCTATGGTGGGTGAGGACCTGTGTGTACAGATGAGGCTACTCAAGCCTGCCGCCGCTGTCCGGGGGCCAGCATTGCCCATGGGAGATGATCAGGATGGGGGGCCTGGTTTTCAACCCCCCGACTGGGTGACCACGGCCAAATCACTCAGGTTCCCTGAACTTCGACTTCCTTACCTATACAATGAAGGAGCTGGACTGATCAATCTCTAATCTAACTTATGGGATCCTCTGATTTTCTCCACCACTTTTTCATTCCAGATGATTATTCTTTTACTTTGTGGACACACCAAAGAAATCAAGGGCATATAACGGGATCTAACTGCCCCCAAGGTCACGTAGCTTTAAACTTTCCCGGGATTCTATGAGTCTGCAAACAGGACCACAAACCAGGTCTCATGGACAGCAGGAATTCCCCGCCCTCAAGAGCTCAACCTCTGAATCCCTCCATCTGACGCCCTCTCCCAGCCTTGTCCCAGTCTGCAATCCTCTGCTTCTCGTACTGGACCCCCTGCAACCCCCAGTCCCTTACCTCCTTTCTGGTTGCTTTTGCTGCCCCAGTCCAGCTGGCCAAACATGTCCAAGACCTTGTCACCGACACCCTAGACCACCGGCTCTCAAAGTGAGGTCACCAGACCAGCAGCAGCATCCGCTGGGAACTTTTTAGAAATGCAGACTTGTGGCCCACATCGCACCTGCTGGGTCAGGACCTTTCGGGGAGGACCCGGCCACCTGGGTTTTAATAAGCCCTCCCAGTGATTCTGATACAAGCAACGATTGAGAACGCCTACCCCAGCCTTATTTGGCCCCTCCACTACCTCCAGCCTTGGATAAACTCCAAGTCGAGGTTGGATTTTATGTGCAAGCAAGGAATACAGTGGGATGAATGAAGGAAAGCCCTAGGTTCTGACCTCTTGGCCTAGTTTCCGTGCAGTGCAAACTGAAGGGCAAGACAACTCAGTAGCACCCCCCTTACCACCTCAAACCTGCTTCAACCCCTAACCCGCTAAAGCAGGAACCGCCCCAGCATTCAGCAGCAGAGGCGCAGACCCGCCACTTCTGGGCCTAAGGGAGGCAGAAATCCCTTTGAAAAGCCTGACAGTTGAAAGTTCCTTCTGCATTTGTCCTTTTAGAATTTTCTAGAAGGAAGTCACATTCAGCAGCTTCTCCTTCGGTCAACAGGATCAGGTGTCAGGACAAAGCGCTCTGTTCTGCAATCTGGAAGATCCCCATCTACCTAAGCTTGTCCACACCTCCCGTTCCTTGACGGGCTCCTGAAGTCTGGCCTCCTGGTCTCTGGGGACCCTTAGGTCTCTACCTGTGGCCTCGCTCACCTGAGGCATCGTTCCGCCCTCTCAGAAACAGGACTCTGATGACATCAACAGCAGTGAGCAGTAACTCGGGGTCGCACATCTGCAGCAGCAAGAGTGTGTAATTCGCCTTCGTCCGGCAGCTGCTGTTCCCAAACCAGTACAAAATCTCCCTCATCTTCTGTTCCACCATCTTGTCCAGCATTTGGTTCAAGGAGGACTTGATGATTTTCCCCTCCTTCTTGCTGAGGTTGACCCGGGACCTGTGGTAGACAAAATCCTTCCCCTGCGTGGTCTGAAGGATATTTTGAAAATAGTGTAACAAATACAAGCTATCCAGCTGCTGCAGGATGCTGACCAGAAACCTCCTCTGGGATATCCTGCCCACCCTTCGGAACCACTCTTTGGTGGAGAAGATCTTCCAGGCCAGGACACACGTCTCACACTTCTGGCACACGGGGACAGAATTGTTCCCCTTCTCACATCGAAAATAAGGGGCATTTTTGAGCCTCGATGCCATGTTTTCCATGGTCCCGAGATGACCAGCTCATTTTATCCTTGCCGGTTGTCAACTGCACCAAACCCCAGAGGAACAGGAGAGGCTGATAAATATCCCAGTTGAGCCTTTTCAAATGTGAACATCTCCCAAAGAAAAAGAAAACTGCTGCAACGGGCAGAAAGCTGCTCTCCCCAGAAACTGCCGTTGACTCTGGCTTTCCGTACTGACCTCCTAGGAAACATGCCTTTACCGTAAATCTCCTAAGCCTGGCGCTGCTCAGGCGGAGGCTGTTGCTGTATATTCTGAAAGAGCCGGTCATGTCATTTCTAGAACAACAGGAAGAGAGGTAGTCAAATTTAAGTAATGTACGGACCCCTTTCAAAGGGGGAAAAAAAACCATGGTGGAGCCTGGTGTTGAGCTTCCACTGTTGCTGTTCGCGAGTGACTTTTAAATATTTGTGAATATGAAATTAGATGGAAACGTCTGTGTACGGCTGTTTGGTTAGAACGATCTTGAATATGTTTATAGTCATCTTCTTAACTCATCATCAAAGTGAAAACACAAATGTTTAATATATATTTGTTACTTAACTGCTTCAGAAGCTTAACCAGAAACCTCTGCAGGGAAAACTCCCTAGTGGAAAAAAATGTCTGTGGGCCTGAGAATATATTTGGGGACTTCCAGCCTCAATCACACACCAACCCAGGTATCTGGGAGGAAGCACAGCTGAGCGGAGTGTGGGGTCTGGGGTCAAATTCCTGGGTTTGGACCCCAGCCCAGCTGCTCACTAGCTCTGTGAACACGGGCACATTACTTAACCCTTTATGCCTCAGTCTCCTCATCTGTAAAATGGAAACAACAGTAGTTCCTACTTCAGAGGCAGTGTGAGGATGAAATGGGGTATTATATGCAAAGCACTTAGAAGACCGCCTGGTACATATTCAGCCCCCAATAAATGCTAACTATCGTCCTACTGTCATCAGTATTATTGTCATTGGGATCATTATTCTGGGCAGCCACATAATCCATGTCCACTATGATGTTTATACATGCGTATGTACAGACATTGAGATGCATGGGAAGAAACAGTATGTGTGGAGCTTTTAAAAGAAAAATGACATGACAGTGACTTACCTGTTTCATGAGATCATTACCATTTAGCACTGGCTTGTGATCCACTCAGAAGTGGTGACTTGGGCCATTCCAGCCAAACACGTGAGCACACACGGCCCTCGGGGCCCCCGAAAGATGGTCAGTGATGACCCAGAAGGAGACCAGGGGCTCACTGAGATTTCCAAAACTTTTTAGTAACAAAAGCCTGTTTGCAAATTATATCTTCTGTAAAAACCCAACATGCAACATAGACATAGTGATAGTCTATTAGTATAAATTTATAAGTTCAAAAGTTGACTTGTTAGCAGGGCAGCTGTTGAGAGCCACGGGGCTATTCTGAAGACAAAACCTTTACACCTGAGGCCAAAGATGACAGACATTGTCTTACACCAGCTTCAGACTCCACAAAATTTAAATTAGCAGCAGCTCCAGAGAACCCAGAGTCCACAGAAAACAGCTTGAAAATCACTCCTAAATGCTGACATACTCAGAATGAAGTGTCTCCAAATAATTTTCAAAAGGTCTGAGAAAAATACGCGCACACACGCACACACACACACACACAACACACATATTCAGTGTGTATATGTGTATACACAGAGAGAAAGAGAGCACAAATGCAACAAACTGCTAATAACTGGTGAAGTGGGTGAAGAGCATATGAGTGTTCATCATTCTATTCTTTCAGCTTTTCACAGGTTTGAAATTTTTCAAAATAACTAATAAAGCTATACTGCTAAATTAGGAAAAATGACTGTAAAAGACCACTACGTAACCATAGCCCCTCAGCTCACCACCGCAGCCAAAATGCCCTTGCAAACGTAGGACAACCCAGAAAAGAGTTTTGAGGACACCCTGAGACAACTCTACTTCAGGTGGGACCAGGTTCACACACTGATTCTGGTACCACGGAGCTGGGTGATCATGAGCTCCCTGCCTGGCTTCTCTGAGCCTCAGTTTCTCCATCTTACGGATGATGAGGAAGGAGGAGATGAAGGCAGGTGATGGAAATTACGCTACCTTCTACCATCAGATCAAATGTGTGAGGCCAGTTGCCTCTGCTCTTGGTGTTGTTATTACTACCCCGGATTAAACCGAAAGGTTGGCAATACCGTGAGCATGTCTAGCGCCCGCGTCTGGCGACCGGGCACCGATAGAGAAAGGCGGCGTGAGTCATCGCTGGGTTGGCTGGCCGTGAAGGTCTTGTAAAGAGTGGGGGTGGGGACAGGAACCAGGCCGGGAAGGAGGTCAGTGCTAACAGCTCAAGCTCCCCTATCTGACAGATGCCTGGAGAAAAGGCCAGAGTGGGTTAGCATCTCACCCACCAGGAAGGCCAGACAGAGGAGGGAGGCCCAAAGCACCTGAGCGTATAAGGGGGCACATTACCCCCAGAAATGCTACAAGCTGAAAATACAATAGCTTGTTCCTAAAGGTCCAAATAAATGAGGATTTTCATCTGTGAAGCTGACATACTTCAAGGGAGCAGTTTTACAATCCAACTCAGCCTTGGAGTCAGAGATTGGCTGGAATCCTGCTGCTTTCTTACTAGGGCTGTGGCCTTGGGCAAGCCCCTCGGCCCCTCTGGGACCCCATCTCTCCTCCTCTATGGAAGATGTGTGATCACCAGTGCCCTGCAGGGTGAGGCTTACATTCGTTAGTGTAACTAAGTCTGGTGGTTACTTCTGCTGCCGCCGCATCCCGCATACACAGGTGTGAGCACGCACACACGTGCACACACGGCATGTCAGCCCGCTCAGGCAGGGACACTGGAGCCATTTGAGATCGGGTGTTAGAGTTTAGAATGTGACCTTGGCGGATGGCGGGATGCGACGGCCTGATGGGTAAGCCAGTGGTGGGGAAGTGGCGCCGGTGGTACCCAAAGAGGTAGGCGGGCAAACAGGTCTCGCTGGAGTAAGACCCAGGAGGGGAAAACACTTCTCAGAGGAAAGCTTTGGTGCTGAGACGTACATCTGGAGATTTCTCAAATATCCAGGCTACCAGCAGGCTGCAGGCTCCATGCAGTCCCCGAGCTGCCTTCTGCCCTTTGCATTCTGTTTTGTTCATGATTCTGATTAAAGCCTACACCGCCCCAAATCTTCACCTCCTCTGCCCGCCCCCTGCATGGCGTAGCGAGCCCCAGAAGGCATGGCTGCTGTACCCCCATCGGCTCCGCTGTCCTGCCCAACGACGTGCACCTGAGGTTCTGCTGGTTCCCACCCAGCACCTGACCTGGGTCAGACGGCGGGAAATCAGGGAAGGGCTCAGGATGCAGAGCAGGAGGGTCTCGGCTACGGAGCAGCAAACATACCTCCACCCCGCGACTCACTTGCCGCCCTCGGCTGCCCGCCTCTGTAGATGGAGATCGTGAGTCCACCTCGCTCACAGGCGGGTGATGTGTTTGCAAAGGCACTTGATCACGTGGGAAAAGCTGTACTAGGATCGTTCTCAAGAGGAAAGATGGGAAAACCATCGTGTTTGAGCCACCGCCTGCCAATCAGGTGGTGTCACACTTGTTGGCAAAGTTAACTGAGACAAGTCTCCATTCCTGAGAAATCGTGGAGTTTCCAGTTGCCATTTGCCCTTTGGTTTAAAGAGAAGCAGGTGGGGGGCTTCCCTGGTGGCGCAGTGGTTGAAAGTCCGTCTGCCGATGCGGGGGACACGGGTTCGTGCCCCGGTCCGGGAAGGTCCCACATGCCGCGGAGCGGCTGGGCCCGTGAGCCACGGCCGCCGAGCCTGCACGTCCGGAGCCTGTGCTCCGCAATAGGAGAGGCCACAACAGTGAGAGGCCCGCGTACCGCCAAAAAAAAAAAAAAGAGAAGCAGGTGGGGAACGAGGGCATTGGCTAGAAATGTCTCCCTCTCCGGGAGGGGGAGAAACACGAGAGCACAGAAAAGTTCTCACCTGGCTGACACGGCCAGGTCCTCAAGGAGATCGGGTGACTTCCTGCTTGTTCGGAAACTCGCGGCCACTTGCTATTGGTATGAAGGGTGGAACAGATTCAAGAGAGTAGATGGGGCAGACAGAAGTTCTCAAACCCAAGTCTGCATCAGAACCCCCAGAGGCCTTGTCAAAACACTGCCCCAGAGATTCTGATTCAGCGGGTCTGGCTGACGCCCGAGAATTTGCTTTTCTAATAGGTTCCCAGGTGGTGCCGATGCTGCTGGTCAGGAAGCCACACTCTGAGAACCACTGATGTTCATGTCTCAGAACCTGTGAACGTAACCTCGTTTTAGAAATAAACACAAACGTTTTTTTCAAAACGTCCTACTGAGCGTCCTTGACCAAGTTTTGCCTCTCTGAGCCGCCAACCTTTTCATTTTCATTCCATAGAACAGGAAAAATACTACCTGTCTCACAGGGCTGCAAAGATTAAACGAGGTAAGAAATGGGGAACGGTCCTCAAAATGCCAAAGCCCTCCCTACTCATCATTAACTTTAAAAACCTAAGCTTTAAAAATTTTTTTAATTTTTATTTTTTGCCGGCGTCGCAAGGCAGGCGAGATCCTAGCTCCCTGACCAGGGATCAAACCAGAGCCCCCTGACGCCGCAGTGGAAGCGTGGAGTCTGAACCACTGGACCGCCAGGGAAGTCCCCAAACCTAAGCTTTTTAGAGGAAACCCGAGGGCCTCAGCAAAACTTCAGTGAAGGAACGCGGCAGCCAGCGGTGGGTGTGAAGAGGAAAGAGGATTCAGAACCTCTGGAATGTCGGATCAGCTGCATCTGCTATTATACGTCCCTGTCTATGCTTAGGGAGTTGCCAAAGACCGTGGAGGCTTCTGTGGGACATACAGAAGAGTGGCACACACTGACACAGCTTGGGGAAGATGACAGAGGGCGTAAAATTGGCCTTTGTTATCTTTTTTAATTTTTTATTTTGTTTTAGGCGATTTTCAGTTTTTGGACCCAGGGGAAGAAAAAAGATATGCCCTCGCTTAAGGCAATGCTAATGCTCAATTTTGCTTTGATCTTCTATCTCGAGAAGAAAGGTCTTAAAACCAAAAATGAGTGGACAAAAAGAGGAACTGAAGTTCAAAACAGGTAAGGAGACACCCAAAGAGTTCCTTTTATGAATCTGAGTGTGGCCTAAACAAATTACATCTCACGACACTGACACAGTTTACCAACGTGACTGAAATCCAGGCAGTAAATTTTGAGAAATTAGGGAGAATGGTGGAGGATGAAGACAGGCAATGTTGTCTTGATTTTTTAAAAGAAAAAAAAGGTAGATTCTGGAAACAGCAGATGAGGTGTGAACTTACACCAGAATTCTAAAATGGTTTGTCAAATATCATGTGAGCATTTGGAGAAGAAAGTAAGGAGCAATCAACAACCCAGCCAAGCTGATCTCACTTTCCCCCTAGAGGGCATCATGAGAGAGGAAATGCTGACATAGTATATCCTGATCTCTGCCACTGAAAAGTCCTTCATGGTGTGCAGTGGATAAAGGGGCATAAGGTGGGCTACATTAGCAAACAATTCTACTGATGTATAACTTACTGAACAACTAAACCCAAAAGATATTGCCTGAGGACTGCAAGATTCCAATCAATATAGGTATCAACCTAATCAATATGTATATCAACAAGAGTAAGATTTAAGAAGAAAAGGTTACCAATTCTGTAGGTGACACCAGGCTAGGAAGGAGAGCTATTACACTGGGCATAGAGTCATGAATAAAACTGTTTCCGCAAGCAGCAATGATGTGATGACATTTAAAATGCAAATTTAAAAATTTCTAAGGATGCACAGTATAGCCCAGGGAGCTCTACTCAATACTCTGTAATGGCCTATATGGGAAAAGAATCTAAAAAAGAGGGGAGATATGTGTATGTATAACTGATTCACTTTGCCGTACAGCGGAAACTAATACAACATTGTAAATCAACTATACACCAATAAAAATTTTTAAAAATATTTTCAAGGTCAATAAAATTCAAAGCTTTTAAATTCAACTAAAAAATTCAAATCCTATACTATATAAATCCTAGAATTCAAATGTAGGGCAGGGTCTCTGGAAACGAGTCAAGTGACGCTGGAGTAAAGTACTCTTGACACAGGACCGTCAGACTGGCCAAAGAGGAAGGGACTTGACTTGACACAGGTCACGGAAAAGACCCAGAAGTTGTATTTCCAGGGAATCCCGAAAGGGGCCTCAGGTTATATCCTCAGAAACCCATTTAAATACAGTTTGTCATTGCGCTTAGGGAGCGCGTCTGAAGAAAGGAGGGGGATGTGATCAGAGGAGTAGAAGGTCCGGAAACCACAAAGGAAAGTGGGAGATAGAGCGAGAAGCCGAGAATAATTCCCGGGCGGGACAGTGTGAGAGCTGCCCCCAAACACGTGGAGAACTGCCCTTGAATGAGGAATCAGACGCATCCACACCGTCCGGGTGGCTCCAGGAGAGAGGAAGGAGCCCCGTCGCCTGAGGTCACAGGGACTATAGGACTCGGACCCCACTAAGACATTCCTGCAATCCTCACTGTCCCCAAGCCAGGTGAGCTTCCAGGTGAGGTAGTGAGCTCTCCATCACGGCAGAGCTGCTGCAAGGCCCGGTCAGACGTGCGGGTGCAAAGCGACGGAGGCCGTAAGACGCTCTACTCCTATGAACGCAGTTCATGATGTGGTTTATTCCCGTGCACACAACACCCACCGTCTAAGGAGCAAGGCAGCGTGGGGTCGGGGTTAGAAGTTCAACGTCAGCCCTCCCAGGTCTGAATCCCGGCTCGGCCACTCACTCACCACATGACCACGGTGACCCCGAGCAAGTTCACTGACCCCCGCCAGACCACAGCTTCCCCACCTGCAAAATGGGGACGGTGTGAGCAGCTACCCCACGGGGCTGCCATGAGAGCCACGAGGGCTGACGCACGGGAGGAGCTCAGGACAGTGCCGGGGACGCGGGGGAAGCGAGATAAAGTTAGCGATTTATTCTGATTCCTCTGCAGTCTTTCTGACGGTTCTGAGGATTCCTGGTGACCACCTCTGGGCACCGTGCACTGCTCACCCGAGCAGACAGGACATCACGAGAAGATGGCGAGGGGGACTTAGGGCCTGAGGATTATTGCAAACGTGGGGAACAGTGCTGCATGGAGCCCAAGGCGGCGGCCAGAGACCCTTCCCCTCATCCTGTGACCCACGTGATTTCTGAAGCCAGCAACCGCTGGCAGAGATTCTGCCCCCCAGTCAGCCTTAAAACGCAAGCTGCCGCCCCATCTGTGTGTTAGCACAGGTCTGGGCTCTGGACCCCGGCATCTAGGGAGCAGGCTCCACCGGGGTCGGTGCCGGCTTCTCGGGTTCCTCTCCCAGATCCGCAATCCGGATGGTGTTGTCCTTCTTGGAAAGCCAGAAGGCTGGGTAGACAGGCTCCAAAAACTTACAGTCGAAACGGTGCACCAGCGTCATGGCCTCCTGCTCAATGCCGTAGAAGGAGAGGACGCCTCCGGGGAAGTCCACATAGACTCCCAGCCTCCGACAAGGGCGGGCCCTGAGTGGGGTCTCCGTGTCACTGTGCCAGGCCCTGAACCCCTTGCCATCCCACTGGAGGCTCCAGGAGAAGTCGTTTCCGGAAATGCAACCATTGCGTTCCTCGCCCTTGCGGTCGATGCCCTGGCACGTCAGGCCCACGTAGATGCCCGCCCCGGAGAGCTCCACCTCGAAGTAGTACCTATGCAGGTAGAGGCTCTGCTGGGCCAGCACCTGCCGCCAGTGTGTGAACCTGCTGGGGAGGCCCGGGTACGGGTGCGCCCAGGGCGTGGTGTTGGTGACCTTGCGGTTGTCCTCCTGCAGCCGGAGGTACCTGTGTGCCGTGTCGGGATCGAAGGCAACGTCACAGCCATCTGAGGGGACACAGAAAGTCAGGGACCGACAGCTGATTCAGACCCAACACTTCAAACCTAGCGAGCCTCCAAAGGACGAAAAGACATCCGTCTCCCAGACCCCTGTTCCTTCCCAGAAAAGAGGTGGGTGAAAACCAGAAAACAGAACGCAAGTGTGATATTGTGATTTATAATAAATATATATTTGGTCTCTGGTTCCCGTTTGCCGGCACAAAGCTCCCTGTGATCTCCTGAGTGATAAGAGCACTAGGACCATCTGTTGTTCTAATATTTGGTCTTTGGCCCCTGTTCCCGACACAGAGCTACTGAAACCCTTGTAATTTCCCAGGTTATACATGTATCTTTTGTTCTGACGAGGCAACTCTGGGTGGGCTCCTGGAGGGGGCTGGCTGGTCACCAGAGAGACCAAGTCACGACTAGAAGCTTGGAACTTGCAGCCCTAACTCCTATTCTCATGAGAAGTGAGAGGGGCTGGAAATGGAGTTAGTGGGCCATCATGCCTGTGAGATGAAGCCTCCATAAAATCTCAATAGTGCAGGGTTCTGAGTGCTTCCAGGTTGGCAAACATCCACACCAGAAGGCGATGCACCCCATCTCCATGGGGACAGAAGCTTCTGAAATCGGGACCCTCCCCAGCCTTGCCCCGTGCCTCTCTCTCTCCATCTGGCTGCTCATCTGTGTCCTTTACCACATCCTTTAATAAACTGGTGAATATAAGTGTCTCCCTGACTTCTGTGAGCTGTTCTAGCAAATGCTCGAGTCCAAGGCTGGGGTGGGGGGTCCTGGGAACCTCTGATTTGTAGCCAAGTCGGACAGAAGTTGTCCGTCACCTGGGGACCCAATACTTGGCGACTGGCATCTGAAGTGGGAGCCATCCTGTGGGATCTGACGCCATCTCCAGGCAGTGCCAGAACCGAGCTAAACTGTGGGACGCCAGGGCAGTGTCACGGAGAACTGCTTGCGGGGGGGCACCTCGCCCATGCAGGTCGTAAGTGGTCCCAGACCCCTTTTGACAAGTCAACCCACCTCCTTCCTTCCTGAAGCTCAAATTGCTTGGAATTTACTGTATTATTTGCTGCACTGAATCAAGAAGTAAAACCTACGGATGGGCTCACGCTTTCATTCATTCAACAAATACGTCCTGAAATCCAGGCACTTTTCTACCCAGTGTCGGCAACGGTTTGGGGCAGACAGGCACTCATACACCCACATTTGATTCACTCATTTGTTAAAATATCTGGCCAATATTTAGCAGGGGAACCCTCAAGCAGTCCCCCACCCCACACATTCTCTTCCTGGTCCCAGAGAACAACACCTCCACGCACCCAGGTGCCCAAGTCACACTCCATTTCTTTTCCCTCATCCTCCCACATCTTGTCCCACCACACACACAGGCAGCCCTGAGTCCTCTCAGTGCCCTGCTTCACCCCCATCTAAGCCACCCCCAAATCTCCCCCAGAGCGTGCAGTAGCCCCATGCTGGTCGGGGTACTCTCTCCCGCCTCCCCCACCCAGACCTTCTCCCCGACAGGAGCTCGCTTCAGGGAGCCAGCTAAGGTGAATCGCGTCGCCCCAGCTTACAGCCCCTGATGGCGCCCCTGCCCTTAGGAAAAAGCGGTGACCTGCCTCCCTGGCCACCCAGCCCTGTGTGACTGGCGCCTGCCTGCGTCAGCAACCTCGTCTCCTGCCCTCTCCCCCTTGACCTCCACACTCCAGCACCCTGACCTCAGACCCACCCAACGCTGAACCCGCTCGGGCGGCTTCGGCACAGACCGTTCCCTCCGCGGTGGGGTCCTCGCCCTGACCTGAGTCGGGGAGACCCCGACTGATCCGTTCGGATTGCGGTTGTGAGTCTGTCCTCAAAGAGGTCTCCATGCCTGCCTGTCAATGTCTCTCGGAGAACCCTGGCTTTATAACTTCCTGGTACTCATCACAATGTGTAATTATTTATCAGTGTGTTTGTTTCATGAATGTTCTCCTTTTATTCTATCAGCTCCACATTTTATGCGGGGCTCTATCCTGGGGTTCTAGCTCTGAGAAGATGCTCGGTATACACGTGCCAAATGAACGAGTGCGTTAGTACTCTTCTCATCTAGGGCGACCCAGGGCTCCTTACAGGGTAGGTGATTCTATGCCTTGGGACAAGAAAACCAGAATGGGTCTGGAACATTCTGTTAGTGCCAGAAAGCAGCAATACTTTTTAGAATCTCAAGGGCAGAAGGTCAAGGCTTAAAGGTCACAGAGGCCAGCTTACAAGTGGCTCCCACTGGTCAGTCAAGTTGGCAATTTGACAGAACTTGGACAGGTGAAATGATGTGAGTCCATAAAAGGCTAAAAGTTCACAGCAATACTCTAGGAGCAAAAGTTAATATCATGCATGAAAAGAGACGACTTTCATGCAACAGAAAACAGACTATAATAGGATGTGGTTCACTTTTATTTTAATGTTAAGCACAAAAGGTGTTTGGCTTCTTGTATTAACTATATCTGTTAGTAAAACATACATGTGGGGCTTCCCTGGTGGCGCAGTGGTTAAGAATCCGCCTGCCAATGCAGGGGACACGGGTTCAAGCCCTGGTCCGGGAAGATCCCACATGCCGCGGAGCAACTAAGCCCGTGTGCCACAACTACTGAGCCTGAGCTCTAGAGCCCATGAGCCACAACTACTGAAGCCCATGTGCCACAACTACTGAGCCCACACGCCAAAACTACTGAAGCCGCACACCTAGAGCCCGCACTCTGCAACAAGAGAAGCCACCGCAACGAGAAGCCCGTGCACCACAACAAAGAGTAGCCCCTGCTAGCCGCAACTAGAGAAAGCCCGCGCACAGCAACGAAGACCCGACGCAGCCAAAAATAGATAATTAATAAATAAATAAATTTATTTTAAAGAAAAAACATAGACGTGCTGGTGTCAGGAAGCAGGAAAGAATAAATCAAGGAAACTGTGTGGAAACCGAGAGGTCCTGGGGAAAATGAGGAGCTGTGGAAAGAACAGGAGACAGTCATCGAACCCGAGGCTCCACGTCACGACCAGAGCAAAAGGGGTTCAGGAGTTGGTCAGCCAGCGCTCACCCCCAGAAAGCAAGCAGAAGCAGGGTTCAACAGCACGTTCCAAAGAGATGAAGCAGCTGCATGTCCTAAAAGTGAGCCTTGACTACCCAGATGCAGCCCTTCCTCTCCTGGGAGATGAAACCTCCCTGCCTTGTTAACCATAAGGAAGTATTAATTGGAAATAACGTGTTTGCAAAAATGCTGACAGCCCAGGACACTCCCACATCATGACGGGACAATGGGTTTTGCAGTTCTGGCCAAGTCAGACTTAACAGGGAGCCATTTGGGAACTAGCCAGGATCTTTGAAAGGGCCAAGGTCATGAAGGACACAGAAGGACAAAGGGACTGGACCCAGACTGGAGACAAAGAAACATCTGTGACCTTGGACCGGACTTGCAGCCAGAAAAAGGACACTGGGAGGAATACCTCGTGAAACCTGAATAAATTCCATAGATTAGTTAATAGACTTGCAGTAATTTCATTTTCCAGTTTGGATCAGTGGACCATTGTAATGTAAAGTGTTAATGTTTGGAAAAACCGGATGAAAGGTATACAAGAATTCTTGGTCCTCTTTTTGCAATGTTTTAGTAAGTTTGAAACTGTTTCAAAATGAAAAGTTCAAATTTTTTTTAAATTAAACTTTTTAAAATGTACCATTTGGGAATAGACCCTGATGTTGCAAGAACCTGAAACCTACGTGAGAGACGGCATCCTTGCTTCCAAAGCCTCACACGTACACCCACACCCAGGGAAAGGGAAGCTGTTCACGACTTACACAGGAGGAACTGCTGCCTGGTGCTGGGCTCCGGTTCTGAGGTCCAGTGTTTGTGTTCAGTGATGGCACACACCTGAGTTCCGATGTCATACTCCTCTAGAAAATCAGAGAATTGTGAATGCACACCTGTCCAGGTGGGCAGGAGAACCTAAGAAGCAGGAACCCCCAGCCCCTCTTCCCTGGGCTTCCTCGGGGAAGAAGGGCCCGGACACTAGTCACGTGTCAGAGACCCCTGCTCAATGGACCACACTAAAGTAAAACACGCCGAGGAGAGACCCCAGCCTGACTTGGATTTCCCTTGAAAGTACAGGCGTCAGCAACCTCAGAAGCTAGTCTCGGAGATGCTGGCCAAGGGCGTGATGTGACTGACTCCCATTCTCTGGTCTCAGTCATCAAGGTAAGTGTCCATCAGTAGCATGGCTAGCCAGAGGATGGCTCTGAAAATGAGAAGCTCCCCGGTTCTGCTCTCCCTCCCAACTCCCACCTCCCGCGTCAGCCCCTCCGAGACACTTCAAGCCACAGCTTCTCACCTTCCTTGGAGAACTCCTGGAGCTTCTCCTTGTAGTTCTGCAGCAACTGGATCAGGTGTGCGGTGGTGTCCGTGATGACCTTGCGGATGCCCGAGAGCTTGTCCTTGAGTCCAATGTAGACACTGGGGAAAGCATCGTCCTTCATGTTCTTGAACTTGCAGTACTCCTGCAGGAAAGGACACACGGCAGAACTTGCCCTGGCTTCTGTGCTTCTTAAACAGGGCTGTCCTCCTCAATACGGCACCTTCCTCATCTGTAAAATAGGCTGATGGTGACGTGCACTTCACAAAGAAAGTGTGTGTAATGGGTCCAGCTCAGTGTCTGATAATGTAGAAAGCATTCGTGTTTTTTAACTGGGAAAGTGGACTTTGAAAAATCAAGAGATACTAGGCACCCACGAGCAGATGCAATACACAGCCCAGACAGGGAATCGAAGAACAAATGTGTTACACCAACAGCGCAGATGGCGGTAACATTCCTGCAACCTTCATTCTATCAGTACTTTTTTTTTTTTTTTTTTAACTAATTTAAACACAAACCACGACAGGGATGGAGGAAGGGGTTTAGCACTTGGAAGATTCACAGACAAGTCCTCAGGCGGGAGTGCTTGCTGCTGCATTTTCCTAGTCGGTTCAATCCAATACACAGTGTTCTCTAATTCTTGTTCTGTGCTTTAGAGTTTGAAAAGTGTTTTCACATAGGTAATCACATTATCAAGCCTCTCGTGCTTCAAAACTCTGCAGTGATCAGGAAAGGTTGCTTTCAGGTGTAACACATTATCAAAACTCAAACGCAGTGGAAGCACTGGATTACAGGGTGGGTACGGCAGAAAACTTAGCGATGAAAACAGCTGTACCAGAAGGGTTAGATTAATAATGGAAGAGAAGAAAGAGGCCAAGCCAGAGAGTAGACAGGGAGAAAAATGAACATTTTAACACCATATGTAGAGTTAGTGCCATATATGATAAAAGTAACATTTTAGATCACTGGGGGGACTTCCCTGGCGGTCCAGTGGTTAAGACTCTATGCTTCCAAGGCAGGGGGCGAGAGTTGGATCCCTGGTTGGGGCACTAAGATCCCTCATACTGCACGGCACAGCGAAAAAATAAAAAATAAAATAAAATAAAATGGTCTATTTCTAAAAAAAAAGAATCACTGGGGAACAATACATGTCATTTCGATTGGCTAAAAATTTGTGGAAAAAGAAGTTATGTTTAACTAAAATAAGTTGGCCTATACTAAAATATATTTTATACATATTAAAGTTTTTATGTTAAAGTTACAAAAGGAGAAAAAAATAAAGAGATTTTATTTCTTTTTAAAAATTATTTATATGCTCTTTAGGAAACTCATGACATGGGAAGCCAAATCTTTCTTCATAGTTTCTTTGTTTTGATATTGAAAAGTAAAGGAACTGAAAGACATTCTTTGGTATGTCTGTCTGTCTCTGTCTGCTTCTCTTTCTCTCGCTCACTACAAGGCTAACGATGATTATCTTGGGTGATGGGAATGTGAATGATCGTGTTCCTTTGTATTTTTCCATATTTTCCAAGGCTTTTTTTCATAATAAACATTTATGTCTGCCATTAACTAGAAGGGAATCTTCCCAAAATGCAATAAAAGAATTATTTGTATGTAGGAATATTAGCACTGAAGGAGCCTTGGAAATCATTGACTCCGACCTGCTTGTTTATAAATGAGGAATTTGAGACCCAAAAAGGTCAAGTGACTTGCTAAAAACTACACAGCGCTCTAGTGACAGATCCAGGAGGATGCAATGTCTGATGGCAGGTGGCTTAACATACAATGAATGGTAATGAAAGGTCTCATCTTCTCTGCTGGGCTGTCTGTCCTCAGTCACCCCCAGCGCGTGCAGCCCTCTCCGAAAGGCAGCAGGACCCGGGTCTCACCCCGGCCCAGCAAGCATCCCTCCACTGTCGGAGCGGTTTATAAAGCACACTGAGGCCTGAGCTCATCACCCCTCAGCTGAAGTCCTCCCTGGGCTGCTGTGCCTTCACGATGAAGAGCAAGCTTCTACAGCCAGATGCCCACCTGGCCCCGCCAGCCTCGCCTCCCAGCACTCTGTACCCAGCATCCCACCCCCCACCCCTGTGAAAGCGCCTCAGTTCCCCAAATCAGCTGTGCTGTCTCAAACCTCTCTGCCTCGGCACATGCCGTTGCCGCTGCTGGCACCGGATGCGTCTTCCACGACCCGGTTCCAGCCTCTCTGCTCTGGAAAGCCCTCCCTCCTGTACCCCTGTACTCAGCTCCTCTCTGCCCTCACAGCTCCCTGCGCACCCGTTTATCAGCGGGCAGTCCCCCTCCCCCGTGCGACACAGGCCGAGCAGAGCGAAGGTCTCCCTGGCGTCAGCGGCACGGCAGCCCATACCTCCAGGAAAAGCACGGGGTTGCCGATGGCAGCGATTCTGTCCAGTTCCTGCCTGGTCTTCTCCATCTCCGCGCTCCTGTACTCCAGGTGGGTCTTGATGCCATTGGCCTGGCCCAGGGCAGCTTGTTCCTTCTCCTCCAAGAAAAGCATCATGTCAGCCTGGGCCTTCCTCATGGCAGCAAGGAGATTCCCAAACTGCTCCTTGGCCACTGCCTTTACCTCCGACACCGACACCTGGCGGGGGGAGGGGCGGGGGGGGTGAAGAACCTGTTAGTGAGGCGTCCAAGCTTCTCAAAGCTCAACACGCAGAAACGCAAACCCGAGAAACCCGCAAATCAGGGAGCGATTTCCTATTGTAAAAGCAAGCCTTTATTCTCATTTGAATCCTGGGTTCCCGGAAACAAGAAGGACTCTCCAGGGTATAAGTACTTATTTGCCAATCATTCCCTTAGTCTCTCATCCATCAGATGAGAGAGTGAATTATCTGATTTCTGAGTCCAGCTCTGACAGTCGGGCTGCTCTTCAAGTTTGTGACATCAGTCTACCAACCAGGACAGTGTGCGTATTCAGTATTCTTGATAGTCATGTTTCTTGCGGTAAAATAATAATTTGGCTTCTTTGTACAAATCAGTAGCATGGATTTGCTTTCTTAGCATTTCATTTATGTCCAGTTAAACTGCCCACCGGGTCCATCTGAGCCAAAAGCACATCTAACCCTATGGTGTCTGTGCCAGGCACAAAATGTTTAGGGTGTGTGCAGGTGTCCACAGCACCTAAGCATCACAGGACCAGCCTACCTATGCAGATGGAATGCCACGTTCAAAAATATATAAAACAAATTCCATGTGATGAATAGCAAGGATTTGCATGATGGCACTTGTGCATGTGGGATTCTATCCTTCCACATCCTTTACAAATGCCTTCAGTCAATGTCATATTTACAACTTCAATCCACGTTTTCAACGGTTTCCACTTCTCTTTGGTAGTTCTTAGGTCCTGGTGCTGACGGCTCCCTCTGACAATGCCCAACTCCAGATCGTTGCCCCAACACAAATTACCTGGTTAAACTTCATGTAACGTTCTTGGAAACACTTTCCTTTGCTCACCCTCCCTTCAATCTCCCCCATTGTCCCTCCATGACCATCCCATCTGAGAGCCCTCTGAGCAGCCCCTCCAGGTACTATTTTCTGTTCTTCTGGGGTCCTGCCGCCTGCCTGGTCACTTTTTAATTACACAACATAGTAATACAATACCGGCCACATTTAGTAAGTGCTTATCATGGGCCGGGCACTGTTCTGAGCACTGTATACACATTCTCTCATGGCAACCCTAGAAGGTAAATACAGATGTCCCTCCATATCTGCGGATTCCACATCCACGAATTCAACCAACCACAGAACGAAAATATTTGGGAAAATATTCCAGAAAGTTCCAAAAAGCAAAACTAGACTCTGCCAAGCTGGCCACTATTTACATAGCATTTACATTTTATCCGGTATTGTAAGTAATCTAGAGAAGATTTAAAGTATACGGGAGGATATGCGTAGGTTTACGTGCAAATACTAGGCCATTTTATACAAGGGACTTGAGCATCTGTGGATTTTGGTATCCATGGTGGGGGGATTGGGGGTTGTCCTAAAACCAATCCCCTGAGGTCACCAAGGCACGACTGTACTACTATAGTCCCCATTTCTTAGATAAAGAAACTAAAGCACCGCCATTTCAACAGACTGAGTAATTCTTAGGTCAAGGGAGCAACACTCGCAGGCTCTCCTGTCCCATCAATCTAGGGACCCTGGACGATTCTTGTTGTCTCTGTGTCCTCATGTACCTCCTACATGGTGGCCACTATGGTAACTACCTCACCTGGTTACCATGCAGTTAAGAGAAGAACTGAGTAGGGATCAAAGTGTCTGGAAAATAAAGAGCTGGAAAAAGGCAAGATGCTCCATGCGGTTCTCCAGATTACACTGAGCATGGAAATCAATAATCTCTGAAGGTTTCCAAGACTTTAAAAGTGATAATTATTGTTCTTCTTTTCATAAGACTATATGGGTAAGAAATAGGTATTCATTCTTCCACAGCCAGTTAGTTATAAACACCAAGAAGGAAGAAATTAAGTTGAAATGGTTACATGTATTAGATATGGATAGATGGATGGATGGACGGATGGATGGATGGATGGGTGAGTGGATGCGTAGGTGATGGATGGATGGATGGACGGACGGATGGGTGGATGGATGGATGGATGGATGGATAGATGGATGGGTGGATGGATGGATGGATAGGTGGGTGGATGGATGGATGGATGGATGGATGGATGGACGGGTGAGTGGATGGGTAGGTGATGGATGGATGGATGGATGGACAGATGGGTGGATGGATGGATGGATAGATGGATGGGTGGATGGATGGATGGATAGGTGGGTGGATGGATGGATGGGTGGATGGATGGATGGGTGGATGGATGGATAGTGGATACGTAGGTGGATGGATGGATGAATGGATAGAATCATTCTTGATATGCAAAGATGCTGCTGCTGACTGACTGCCATAGGGTAGTTGTTTTGCATTCTCCTCTGAGTTGTGGTTATTGGCTTGCCACTAATGAGAAACCTTTGTGGAACTGTTTGGGTCTACTTAGGGTTTATTATAGAAAGTGGTCATAAACCAGAGAGACTAAAACTAAGTAGCCTGGCACGCCACTGGCCTTGTCAAGTACCATCCACTAATCCAGCAGCTCTCACCTCTCTTTTCTGGCTGCCAGGATTTAGGACTGGTGAGAAGTGCATGCAGAACACCCTCCTATGATGGAAGAATCCACGATTATGCATAATTTCTGGAGCTCTGGCTAACCACCCCCCTTGACTCCCACATACACCCTTTTCTCCCGGTCAAAAAAGCATATACACATGTACAAATAAGGACACTGTCATTACAGGACTAGCTTGCTTCTACTCTATAACATTAAAAAGTAAATCACTTGCCAGTTCTGAATCTTGAACTAATTTCATAGCAAATCCCCATAACAAGTTGAAGCCACCCTGCAGTGTGGCCGACCTTATCTGTACCCACAGTTCTCACCCAATGATAAAACCCATGGGGCCCGTGCACATGGGGGCCGGGCCTGCACCCTGCATCCCACAACCCCGGGTGGGCCTGGCTGGGCATGCAGCAGCGCCAAAGCCCGGCAGGTGACCCCGGCCAGCCTTACCAGAACAGATTTATGGTTGTCTTGGAGCCTGGCGATGGCATTTTCATTCAACTTGAGTTTCCGCTCCAGGTCTAACTGGGTGATCCGAAGCTCAGCCTAAGAAGAGGAAAGGTCAGCGTCAAGGAGGAAGGAGCCCAGGGCACTCGGAAGGTCCCCAGGAGCAAGGGCACCGTCTGCCCTTCTTCCATGGAAAGGGGAGTCTGTCTCAGAAGCTGCTCTCAGAAGCCAGGCTGGAGCACCCACCCTCAGTGGAGGCACAGAGGGTCAGCTGTGTGCCGGCACTTCCTGGGGTGAACTGGCTAAAATGCAGGGAGAGCTTACGCTGCACTGGGCATCGCTTCAAGCATTTCTCTGTGTCACCTCTTATCATCCTGACCATGCCCATAGCAGGTAAACACATTATCTCCATTGTACAGGTGAGAAAATGGAGCCACCTATCCAAGGTCACACAGTTGTCAGTGGAGTTGAGTCCAGCCCATCCGGCCCAGAACGGCCTGACAAGGAGCACAGGGCGCTTGAAGTCGGGGGTGGGCATCCCAGGGTTTCTAGTTAGCAGATGAGGCTTCGGGAAAATCTACTTAACGCCTCCACACTTGCATTTCTTCACCTGTGAGGTGGGAGCAGCTAAAGTGCCCAATTCACAGGGCTCCCGCAAGGATGGGAGGCATGTCAGCAGGAACTCTGTACAGTAGCGGGCACGTTGCAGGCGCTCCATCCGTGTCAGTGGTGTCATTACCCTCATCGTTACTAGCACTACCTCGGCTGCTTTCCATCACGGACTCTTATTCTCTGCCGGATGCAGGCAGAGCGAACCCTCCCCGCTGAGGCAAGTGCCCGCCTGAGAACCCCGGGTTTGCCCACGTCGACGCCCCTGCCCAGCCCCACTCTCGCCTCCTGAAACTCCCCAAGCACTGTCTGCCGAGAACATGCCGAGGCATGAAACCAGAGCCTTTGCAAACTTCAGAGGCCCTGTCACTTTCTGCGTCCACAAGGGCACGAGACAGCAGCAACAGAAAGAAGAGCTTTCACTGATTTTCACAGCAGCGTGTCTGCACTCGCCCTAACAGAACTCGGGGTGCGGGGGCACCGTGACGCGTCTCCCCTTCCTCCCACTGAAGCCCACGGGAATCCCAGGCCCCAGTGGTGGCAGCCCAGGCAGGCAGGGGACTCGCCTCCCTCTGCAGAAGCCTGGCAACGTTTGCTCAGGCCCTGCGGCCCTGACTCAGAGCCGAGTGAGTCCAGGTGACCTCCCACCCCTGAGGCCTGAGACCTGATGCCCGGGAGTGGGGGAAGCAGGGAAGATGCGGGGTCCGGCCTATTTGGGGGCAACGTGGAATCTTGGTCTGTCTAGAAGGCTTATTACCCAGTGACCTGTTCCACGACGGGAGGGGACATGAGCTGCTTGTTGAAAGGTGGTGGGAGATACAACAGAACACACGTTAGCAACGAGTGCAGAGCGTATTAAAGCGGTCGGCCCCAGCACCATCCGGGGACACGGGAGACCCCCAGAGTGTCCAGGGAGGGGGCTTCTCCCCACTGTCTGCGGATTGCCATAAAAGGCGAAAGGGACTCCCAAGTGCCTAACGGGGACCTCTGAGTGAGTCACCCCACAAGCAGGCACTCCTGCTTATCACAAGAGGCGGGGCCGCTTCGGAGACCAGCATCTCCAGTTTTTCCTGTTCCCAGGAAATGACGGGGTGCCTTAGACCCTGGCTCCGGGTCGCAGGCCCAGGCAAGCCCCACACAAAAGCAGGACAGCAGTGCCAATGAGAGTAGACGGCCCCATGTCCAAGGGCACAGAGAGCCCTCCCTGCTTCAGCAGGGTGAGGGCAGATGCTGTGCAAAAGGCACCACATCTGGGGTACAAGACCTGCCTCTCTCAGGCTCTACGACCCTCATCAGATGGTTTAGCGTCTCCTCCGGTGCCTCAAGAATATGTTAACAAAATCGTTCTTGCTTCTGTCTCCAGGGCAAAGGTGGTACCCAGCTCAGTGGCCAGGGTCGGGGTAGAGATGCAAACTGGAACAGCAGGGGGAGGGAGAAGAGAGAAGGAGATTCCAGATGGTGCCAGTTGCTTTGTGTTTCCCTCTAGAGAGTCTGTGTCTGGGAACACTAGGGTCCCAGCTGGGCCCTGACTTCACCCCTTGGCCAGCTGATCAGAGCTCACTATGTGCCAGTCCAGTTATATAAGACACCGTCCCTGCTCCTGAAAGACGCACAGCCTGGTGGAATGTTCCGGATAAAACAAGTCGCATAACACTGAGTCCAAGGCACTCCTCGGAACTTCTAGAAGAAATTCTCCTGAACAGCCTCAAGCCATCCGCCTTTTGGCAGCAGACGGGCTGTGAACAATGCTGGTTAACAGCGCCCCCAAGAAGCGGGAACACTTGTGGCTCTCAGAACTCAGATCCTGCTCTAGCTGCAGGCTGTGTCCGAGACCCCCACCATATCCTGAGCTTTCTGGAACCAATGCTGAGATCGGATGCGGTGACCTGCCACTAATGGACCTGAAGGTCTAAGGCGGGGCCCAGCCGAGCCTTCCTTCCTCCAAGATACCTGCCCTGACCTCACTGCCAGGGGTCTTCCTCCTTGGAACACGCAGCAGGGCCTTTGTGCTGCCCCAGCCCTTTGGCAGACGTGGACCTGCCCTGGCTTCCTGACTACAGCCCACGCTCCCTGAGATAGTGTAGCACACTTAGCCCATAGAAAGTGCTTGATAATGTTTGATAAACTTGAAAAGGAACAGGAAAGCAGTCACAGAAAGAGTGCAAACTTCACAACTCACACACACGCATGCCACAGCTTCATTTCCCAGCAGCGAGCCTGAGTTCAGAGAAGGTGAGTGGAGTTAAGATCAGCTGCTCTTAAAAGCTAAGGGAAGGGTTTCCCTGGTGGTCCAGTGGTTAAGACTCTGCACTTCCACTGCAGGGGGCACAGTGGTCGGGGAAGTTCTGCATGCTGCAGGGTGTGGCCAAAAAGAAACAAAAAAGCTACGGGAGAGGGATGGTCTGGGAATTCGGGGTTGGTAGATGCAAACTATTACGTGTAGAATGGATAAACAACAAGATCCTACTGTAGAGCACAGGGAACTATATCCAATCTCCTGGGGCAAGCCATAATGGAAAAGAATATTTTAAAAAGAATGTCTATATGTGTAAAACGGAGTCAGTTTGCTGTACAGCAGAAATTAACACAACGTTGTAAATCAACTACACTTCCATTTAAAAAAAAAAAAAAAAAAAAAACTAAGAGGCTTTGGGACGCTGGCCTGGGCAAGGGGAAGAGCTGAGTCCCCACTGGGAAGAGCTGGGCTCTGGAAGCCCAGCGGCACAGAGCAAATAATCAGAGAACACCCAGAATTCCCAAATCCAGAGTTTTTGCCCACTGGCATAGCTAGAGACCGTGGGAGCCTCAGAAGGGGCTCTGTCGGTGAACTGAGAAATCCATCGCTGTGGACCCAATGCAGCTCCCGGCCGCTCTGTGTCCCTGTGGCTGGCCCTGCTGTTCACGGTTTCCCTTGCACAACATTCCTGAGTGACTAGCGCTTGATTCGATCCAAAGTGACCTTCAGCAAGCAGCTCCAGGGGGCTTGGGCTGGCTGGAGGAAAGATGGAGCTTCTGGAGCCTTACTGATGTCTAATAAGACTTTCAAAATAATCCTGGTGGTGGCTGAAGCCTCCTCCAGGTACTGTGTCTTCGGAGCTGGTCTCCTGGGCTCCTTGCAAGAAATCTTTTGGCTCCTGAGCCGTGGCAGGGCCACCCAAAAAGCGCTGACAGAGCACACACCCACTCTCAGAGTTGAAAGCAAGGATGCAGGGTGGAAAGGCAGGAACTCTGATAGGCACACCGGGGAGCAGCGGCTGGGAACTGGGCCCGCACCAAGGATCTGGGGTACGGGGCTGCTGCATTGCACCTGTAACCGGCCTGCTTTCAGCACCAAGAACCGCCCCAGTTGTCTGTATTTTACCTGACACAGCTCCCTCCTGGGATGTCTGAATTTGGGGTTCCACACAGGAGCAACACAACTCTCCCTGCTCAGAATGACAATTACCCTATGTCTCTGTAATGCACCAGCTTACATCACGTTAAAATTCATACTGTAGCTATGCTGCTACAGGCATAGAACTTCTGAAAAGAAACAGAAGAAAAGAGTAGATCGTGGTGTCTGCCTCTGAGGAGGGAGATGGGCAGATCCAGGCTGGGAGGGAGGGCTTTTCTGGGAAAATCTATCTCAGTATTTGGTGGAGATTGTTTCTGAACGGGGGCACACATCACTTTTCCAGTTAAACGTAACAGAATTCAGATATTATACCCTGAACAAGGGAAAAGCAGTACACTCTGCTTTAATCTCTCTACATGTGTGGCAGGGTTTTGGTGCAAAAAAAAATAAAGTAAGGTCATAATATTGTGACCTTGGGGTCCTTCCCTGTGTTCCTCCAGTGGGGTGGCTTTCCAGAAGCTTCCATTCCCACTCCATGGCTTAGTCATCTGTATGAGTCTGGACAAATTTGGTGAAGACGAAAAGAGTCACCACCTCAGTGAGTTATTCCAGGACTGGATGGGAAAATCCACGGAAAGCACATAGCACACGGCAAGGCTCCATGAAGACCATGTAGTCAGTTACATGGAGCTTTATCCTCTGACCTGTCTGCTGACGCAGAGCCTCCTCTGTGAACGTGGCTGTGAACGTGGGGAGTGGGTGGCAGTGACCTGCTCTCCTGAGTGGACATTTCCTGGCACTGGAGATGCTGGGAACTGTTGGCAAGTGGATTGTGGAGTTGATAACGGTAACTCACTGGCATCCGGAATGCAGAGCTTTCTGGAACAATTCGCACTAACGCTGGATAAAATCCACGCTTAAGGGAGGGTGTGGATAAGCGGGTCTTGCTCTAGGAAGCTCCTTGTCTGCTGCCCAGGAAGCCCGGGGCCAAGACGCAGCCACGGGCCGTGCTCAGCGCAGACAGGGAGCTGCCCGGAGTCTAGATACAAGAAATGTGGGACAAAAGAACTGCACTTCCCCACTGAGAACAAACGTGCTCGTGGAAAGTCCGAGTATGAGAAACGAAGCATATGAATCCATTCCCAGGAACTTCTCCAGGCTTTCAGCTTTCTCAGGGCAAAGAAAAGTCAGCTGTTCTAGAAACAGTTGCCCTACCTGATGGGAATAAAATTACAGGCTATGAGCACAGCATTTCTCAGTCTCTCCTGATACCTCTATCTGATGAGGAGATTTATTTTCCCTAAGGTAAGCAGTCCTTGACATTGTACCCAGAGGGAAGTTTCCAGTTCTCTGTTATCTCGGCACTATTCAAGCTCTTGGATTTCATACCCGGTATCTCCAAAGGGGCCCTTGCTACTGATCTCTTGTTTGGGGTAAAGGGAAAAAGAGAACTTCGGGCAAAGTTTAGGCTCTTTTCTCTTGAATTTCTGCTAAGCTTTACATTGCATTCATTGCCACTCAGATCCAGCCAGAGGGAAACACCTTCTGCACCCAACACCCACCCACGGATGAGTCACCAAAAGCTGAGTGAGAAATAGTGGGAAACTTGCCACAGGAGCGACAGACGCAGACAGAGAGTACAGGGACAGCAGGACCGAGATGGCGACAGAGTAACCAAAGCAAATGCAAGAGACAGGGCTGCTGGCTGCACGGCCAGGGGCCAAAGCTAAGAGCACAGGAGTGAAGCCGGCAGCCCCAGGAGCTGAGGCAGAGGCCAGGCCTCTCCCTGGCCCACGGCCTCCCCACCTCCTTTTCCGCACAGACCCCAGCACTTGCCTCCTTGTCCCTGTGGGCGGCATCGAGGGAGACAGAGGCATGGCCCCTGTGCTCGGCCCGGCCGCACTCCTGGCAGATGCACTGCCCATCGGGGCAGCAGAAGGCAACCAGGGGGCTGTGGTGTGCCGGGCACACGAGCAGGTCCCGGTCCTTCATGGGCTCTGTCAGCTGGTGGCCGTGCAGCCTGCTGTTCTCCTGGTGCGGCCGCAGGTGCTCCGGGCAGTAGTTCACCATGCAGGTCAGGCAGGACTTCACGGCCCTCACCCTGCTGGCCCCGAGGCAGAAGTCGCACAGGACCTCCGCCTCCGCCTCCGCCCCAGGACGCCCCTGCCAGGCAGAGCCACGGCTCTGTCCCCAGCTCTCCCCCGGGGAGCTCCCCGGGGCGGCTGCGTCCTCTTCCTCTGCTGGGCTGGCCGACCCACGGTCTGGGCTGAGAGTGGCCGGAGGGTGAGCGGGAACCCCGGGCAGCGGCCCTGGAGCCATCAGATCAAACTCAGCCATGTGGAAGTTCTGCACCAGAGCTGTGCTTCCTCCGCTCCTGGGCCCAGAATCCTGCGGCCCCAGTCAGATGGGAGAACCACGCCCAGCTGACTGCAGCTGCCTCAGGATTTTAACTGTTTCCTCCCCAGAGAGGAAGCTCAGTCGGTCGTCATCACTCTGCTCGGCTTAGAGGACGGCCAGCTGCAGTGGCCACAAGGCAGCCCGGGTCCCCAGGCTCAGGGAGACCCAGGCTGTCTCCCCACAGGCTCCGACCCGTCCTCCAGCCCAGACCCAAAACTGCTATTCTTCTGTGAATCATTCGCCCCCCATAATCTCAGCCAAGCTGGGGGATCGGTCTGGAAAGGACTGGAGATTCCTGAGCTCTGCAGTCAAAGCCGACGTTGCTTTACGTGGCTTGACAGGTTCGATTTTTTGTTTTCAGTTTTTCTCTATTTATTTTTTTTGGCTGCACTGCGTGGCATGGGGGACCTTAGTTCCCTGACCAGGGATCCAACCTGCGCCCCCTGCATTGGAAGCATGGAATCTTAACCAATGCACCACCAGGGAAGTCCCCTGTTTTCAATTTTTAAAGGGACCCAGAATGTAAGGACTTTAGCAATAGGGCAGCCCTCACCCCTTCCCACCTCGTAGAATTGGACGTGAAACAGCTGGGAAGAGGATCTGTGTCTCTGACCCTGACCTTTTCCATATGACCTTCTGGCACATTCCAGGAGATGGACTTCTCTCGGAGGGGGATTCAGTGGCGAGCAGGAGGCTCAGGAAGAACGTGCCTCCTTCCACATAAAGCTCTAAGCAGACAGCCCTCTCGGGCTGCACAACCTGCCCAGTGGCTCCTAGAGAGGGGTGGGCGCTTTATCTACTTACTAAGGTTTTCCTAGACGAGGTGTATGGGTTTGCTCCCAGTGCCATAACAAAGTACCACAGACTGGTTGGTTCAAACAACAGAAATTTATCTTCTCCCAGTTCTGGAGGCTGGAAGTCCAAGATCAAGGTGTCGGCAGGGTTGGTCTCTCTTGAGGGCTCTCTCCTTGGCGTGTAGACAGCCGTCTTCTCCTTGTATCTTTACATGCTCTCCCCTCTGTACACATGTGTCCTAATCTCCTCTTTCTCTAAGGACAGCAGTCAGATTTGGATTAGGGCCCAACCTCATGACCTCATCCTACCTTAATGGCCTCTTGAAAAGCCCAGTCTCGAAATACAGTCACATTCTGAGGTATTGGGGGTTATGAAACCGAACGGGGCCCCGTGGGGCTCCCAGACATGGAGGGCTTTTCCTTTTGTCCCGTATTTATTGTAGGCAAGACTCCAGCCTCCATGACCTTCCCTGAGATCCAAAGGGCAGATTCCCTTTGAACAGTTGCTCATCACGGGAGAAGCAGTCAAAAAACCACCTCAGGCAAGATTCAAGGGACCAGAGAAGCTCATCAAGATTAGGAGATCCAGGCTTCCCTGGTGGCGCAGTGGTTGAGAGTCTGCCTGCCCATGCAGGGGACATGGGTTCGTGCCCCGGTCCAGGAAGATCCCACATGCCGCTGAGCGGCTGGGCCCGTGAGCCATGGCCGCCGAGCCTGCGCGTCCGGAGCCCGTGCTCCGCAACGGAAGAGGCCACAACAGTGAGAGGCCTGCGTACCGCAAAAAAAAAAAAATTAGGAGACCCACCTGAGACCCGGCACACACCCTAATCTTGTCAGAGATCTCACCTCTGAACCACTGTTATAAAACCCCTCATCAGATCCTCCTGAGTTGGGACACATAGTTCTTTGAGGCAGGCACTGGCTGTGGCCCCTTTTGCCTGGCAAAGCAATAAAGCTATTCTTTTCTTTCTACTTCACCCAAAACTCCGAGATTCAATTCGGCACCAGTACAGGGAAGCTGAGCTTTCGGCATCAGTTAGGACTTCAACATACGATGCGGGGTTTTGGCGGGGGGCAGGTAGTTCACAATTCAGCCCATAACAGATGCCAGGGGATAAGGTGGGAAGCATCTAGCTCCTCAGAAGAAAGGTGCTCCTGGGCATCACCACTGGGTGGGGATGCCAGGTGGGCACCAAGGAACCCAGGACTATTCCAGGGTACCTGGCCCCCAACATTTGTACCCTAGAGCAGCAGTCCCCAACCTTTTCAGCACCAGGGACTGGTTTCACGGAAGACAATTTTTCCATGGACCGGGGTCGGGGGGAATGTTTCGGGATGAGTCAAGCGCATTACCTTTACTGTGCACTTTATTTCTATTATCATTACATTGTAATGTATAATGAAACAATTATACAACCCACCACAATACTGACAGGAGGCGGAGCTCAGGCAGTAATGCGAGCGATGGGGAGCGGCTGTAAATACAAGTGAAGCTTCGCTCTCTCTCCCCCCACTCACCTCCTGCTGTGCAGCCTGGCTCCTAACAGGCCACTGACCACTACTGGTCCGTGGCCTAGGGGTTGGGGACCCCTGTCCTGGACAGGTTCTACAGCTCCCCCGCAGGATTTCTTCATATACACTCAAGTGGATTTGGAAAACTAATGGAACAGAGAGAGAATGGGGTGGGGGCCGGTCCAGCTCGCCCCTGAGATTAGGGTTGGGGTGGGTCCAAGCCATCGCACTCCCCCATGGCTCTCCACCCCGTGTGATTTGGTAGGATCTGGATTAAAGAACATAAACCAAGGGGCAGTTCTTGTCACTGACCGAGAATTCCTGCTTGGTGTTGGAGGGCGTGGAAGACAGTAAAAATCTATGTCAGATGCAGCTCTGTTGATTGTCAACATGCACAGAGCATGCATGTCATGATGGCCTAGATGCGGCCCTTTTCAGCAGTACGAAGGTTCCTGAGTATCCCTGACCTGACTGTCCTCTTCCACTACTGAAGACACCCCAGAAGAGGTTCCCCTGCATTTCATTTCATGGTTTTAAATCTCTGGCCAGGAGGGAAAGGAGCGGGCTTCTCGCAGCCCAGAACATTCCCGGAGTTTTCTCCAACATTAACAAATAGGGCTGCTTTCTTTTCTGTCCCTTTCTCTGAATGACTTGGTTCTGGAAGCTGAACTGGTCCACCCCACATGCCACAGAGCCTCTGATATTTCTGGGGGGGGGGGGGGGCGGTGGCCGCCCATTCTGACCTGTTCCACAACCTCAGGCGCCAATCAGGGGGCACTGAGCCAGGCTCTCTCTTATCTCCCCCGCCCCTTCTCTCCTGCTGACCCCGGAGGGCAGCCCACAGCTTTGCTCAGCCCGTCCTGGTGCCCCACCGGAGCTCCAAGCCACCAGACATTCTGCAGCAGCTTGGAAAACAGGAAACCTGAGTTTTCAGTCCCAGCCTGAACTGGGAAAATCATTTGTCCTCTCTCGACCCCAGCTTCCTCATCTATGAAGTGAGCAGGCTGGCCGAAGCCAGGGCCGGGAAACAGATTCCCGGTGCGGCTCTCGGGGAAACTGCGCTGTGTCTGAGATTCACCTGAGCTTGTGGGGAAAGGGCGCCGTGGCTAAGCTGTGACATCTGCCCGGACTTGGGCCTGAGAGCACTGACCCTGTGGCGGCCTCTGGCCCTCCCAGGACCACAGAATCCACCCCAATTTCTAAATCCCCTCCCCGGCCCGGCCTGACACAGCACCTTCTGGACGGCCTCCAGGAGCTGCAGGGCACCTCACCACACCCAGGCCTCCTGGGTCAACACTCCCGCACCAGAAGGCAGGGCTAATGCCCACGTATCTCCTAGACCCTAATTCCCTATCGACCCGGCGCTCACAGTCACCACCCCACCCCCGCTGCACCCTGAGCACCCCAACATCCTCAGCCTCTTGTTAGACAGCCCCCTGCCTCCTTGCCTTAACCGAAGCTCCGCTTTCGCCAAAGACGCTGTTTCTCCTGCCGCCTCTCAGCTGGTGCTATCCTTCTCCCCACCACCGCCCCCCGCCAACGTACCTCAGAGCTGAGGTGGGGGTCCTCCTGACCCCCCGTCACAATGTCCAGACCACCTCCCGGCCCTCTCATCACACCTGCTCCCCGGACGTCAGATGGCCCTGCAATTCCACCCTCTCCTGTCCTCCAGGCCAGCCTCCGATCACTCAACCTCACATGAAATGAGTGTCTCTCTCTCTTCGGCACAAAACAAGTTTTGTCATTACAAATTTTGTAATTTCCTTCTTTCCTGAATCAAACCTGCCACCAGGGATGTTAGGGCCAACATCCTATGTGTTGTGGCTTGGTATTCCTTCCCAGAATTGAGGAAGGTTTCCCTGCTCAGAATTTTGAAACTCAAACTCTACCAAGCCATGTGGTAGGAAATCGGTCGGCAGGTAGGTCATCATTAATCTCTCATCCGGTTGACTCTGTGATGAATAATCCCACAAACTGACAAACTCCCTTGGAGTCACATGAACGATGGCCGCCAACAGATGCCCTCTCAGTTTACGGGTTTAAGGCCATCACCCTGAGGGGTCTGGAAGAATTCAAGAAGAGCATTCTCAACCCAAAGACTCTATTGGGCAGTTTCAGACTAAGGAAGCCCCGCAGCCTCTCTCCTAAGGAAACAGCTTCAAAAATCTCTCTGGATACTTTTCATCTGTGTCTACCGAGCTGTGATTCACAAACCTAGCTAATATTTGTCCGTCAGAAACTAAGAAAAAGCAGGCAATCAGACTGAGAAAAATAAGAATAACATAATAAACTAGTCACAGATCTGACTCTGACTGATTTCAAGGGATGACACTTGATTAAGAGTATGTCCTTCCCCCTTCTCTGGAATTGAAAGTCTTATCTTTTATGAAACGATGGTGATAACAGTGAGGTGGAGTTACCTGGAAGAGTTACATTTAAATCAGTCCTCCAAATTCGCTGTGCAGTTTTTCTGGTAAAATCCCCAAATCAGAGAACCACAGAGCTGGAAGCTGCATCATCGCTCTTCCAGAAACCAGCCCAGACTTTTCCTGATTCACCTGGGGGGTGGGCCCAATAGACTTTCTGGCCTGGGGTTGCCATCAGCAAACTGGTCCCCAGCCCTGCTTTTCTCCTAAAATGAGAAGCCAGCCTCTTAGATCGTTTTTGGTAATTAACAACTGCAAAACAAGAGAACAAACTGCAGGAGAGGAGAACAGACTCAAAGGATCTTTGCTCCTAGTCTCAGAGCACAACAGTTGTGACCACCTAAGCCCCTTCTCAGGTGCTCCCCCAAGCCTCCTGTCTCTTTGTCAGGTAGCGACTGGCCCACTAAGGAAGGCAGGGCTGTCCCAGGGTGTTCCATATGCCTGCTCTTCACAAAGACAGGGGCACACATGTTGGTTCAGCAAACAAGATTGTGAGCCTGCATAGGGTCTGCCTTGCCCGTGAGCACCAAACACAATGCCTGCAGGACTCCTGATGATGGGTGGAGAAAACTGGCCTACAGACCACCTGCAACTAAGGAAGCACACGGGGTCATTTCCTGCCAAGGCCACAGAAGGTCTGGCCCGGGGCTGTTCCCAGCTCACTCTTGTTTGCCGACAAGGTGTGGCCATGGTGCACCCTTGAGCAGCAATCCTCCAGCCACCCAGGCTCTCAGGGCCAGAATTAGCAGCTGGACCTCCCAGGAACCCCCGCAGGAGCATTCAATGTCCTAGAAATGAAGAGCCCAGAACCCGGACCACACTCTGCAATCATTCCTCGTAAATTCCAGACCCAAAGACATGACGCTTTATGTAGCACATGGTTAGCACATTCCTCGAACTCTGAGAGCTGTGTATGAGAAAACCCAAAGTAACTACACAAAGTAAACTCTAGTCACCTATACGGCTTAGGCTTAAAATGGCAAAACAACCTATTCCGACCAAATGAGCAAATCTTTTAAAATGCACAACAAATGCTCTCTTTCCCTGGGGATGGAAGATGGGTTCCAAGTCTAGCTCACCCCAGAGATCCTAGGACAGCTGTTGCTTTGGTACCACTGTTGTCTGGCCAGTTTTCTGGACCTGGGACAGCTGCACACCCCCAACCAGTCAGAATGGGCACCTCAGATGGAAAGATGCAGAAAATGACCCCAAAGCCCCTGTATTTCCCTGTGCTGTACAATATATCCTTGTTGCTTATCTATTTTATACATAGTAGTTTGTACGTCTTAATCTTCTACCCCTGTCTTGCCTATTCCCCCTCCCCTCTCCCCACTGGTAACCACTAGTCTGTTCTCTACATCTGTGAGTCTGTTTCTGTTTTGTTATACTCATTCCTTTGTTTCATTTTTTAGATTCCACATATAAGTAATAACATAGAATATTTGTCTTTGTCTGATTTATTTCGCTTAGCATAATACTCTCTAGATCCATCCATGTTGCTGCAAATGACAAAATTTCATTCTTTTTTATGGCTGAGTAGTATTCCATTGTATATATGTACCATATCTTCCTTATCTATTCATCTGTTGAAAGGCACTTGGGTTGCTTCCATTATCTTGGCTATTGTAAATAATGCTGCTATGAACATTGGGTGCATATATCTTTTCAAATTAGTGTTTTCACTTTCTTTGGATATATACCTAGGAGTGGAATTGCTGGATCATATGGTAGTTCTATTTTTAGTTCTTTGAGAACACTCCATACTGTTTTCCACAATGACTGTACCACTTTACATTCCCACCAACATTGTACAAGGGTTCTGTTTTCTTCACACCCTCTCCAACATTTGTTATTTGTGTTATTTTTGATGATGGCCATTCTGACAGGTGTGAGGTGATGTCTCACTGTGGTTTTGATTTATATTTCCCTGATGATTAGTGGCATTAAGCACCTTTTCATGTGCCTGTTGCCCATCTGCACGTCCTCTTTGGAAAAATGTCTATTCAGGTCTTCTGTCCATTTTTTTATTGGGTTGTTTGGGCTTTTTTGCTGTTGAGTTCTATGAGCTGTTTATATATTTTGGTTATTAACCCCTTATCGGTTATATCATTTGCAAGTATTTTCTCCCATTCTGTAGGTTGTCTCTGCATGTTGTCAATGGTTTCCTTTGCTATACAGAAGCTTTAAAGCTTAATTAGGTACCATTTATTTTGTTTGTTTGTTTGTTTGTTTTGGGGGTTTTTTTGGTACCATTTATTTTTGTTTTTATTTCTTTTGCCTTAGGAGACATATCCAAAAATATACTGTTACAATTTATGTCAAAGAGTGTTCTGCCTAGCAACAAGGGACATGATGGACCCAGGGCAAGCAGCAAGCACCCTGGCATCAAGGGACAAATATTTTCACCATCAATATTTTCTGTCAAAATACTTGCAATCAAAAGAGGAAAATGACAGAGGAAATGTTCACATAGTGAAGTATGGGGAAGTCTTTCTGGTTTACACATGACTTAACTTAAACTTTACGCTACCCAGAACAGTCTGCTTTGTGGCCTGTCACGCATACACTGCACATCTGTTTTAGCCATGGAAGGAAAGAATGTATTTAAAAAATCAAAATGCAGTAACTGTGGTTCAGGCATCTCTACATGTGGAGTTAGATGAAGCCCAGCGGAGCGTGCTGGTGATAGCACCAACACCAGTATAAATGCTGAGGGCCCTCATGTACCAACTGGGTGAGTCACACAACAGCCCTGAGACAGCGGCCGTTACTATTCCTATTTAGCAGATGAGGAAACTAAGTTTTCTGGGGTTAGATAACCTGCCCAAAGACCCCTGGTTCTGAACCAGCTGGATTTGAACCCAAGAGGCTGATTCAGAGCCCATGACACTGCAGGGGAGCAAAAGTAGACCCTAAAATGTGTCTCTTAGGCATGAGGGCTAATTTAGGCTGATTATTTTTAAGAAACAGAAGACTCAAGAAGTCTTTCTGTTTACCTCCCCTGAGCAGCCTAAAAGAATGTAGAGCAAGGAGCCATTCCAGTAAGTGAGCTATCCCCATAGATATATATAGTATGAACTGAGTGGCAGACAGGGAGGAACCCAGCCAAGTCTGTTTGTTAAAATTCTTCTCCGAGTCCCACTGTCTTGCTGGCCCAGCAAACACTCGTTTTCCAAACATTCGCTTTTCCATCTTCATGTGAATTGCATTCCTCCCCTTTGACATCCCAAACCACTACCCCCAACATCCTCTTTTGTCTTTAGCTGAAGATGGTATTTAAGGTGAGAGTTTCAGCCATTTTGGTGAGTTACTCATTTTTCCTGGGTCTTTCCCAGGTACACGTTATTAAACTTTCATTTAATTTCCTCCTGTTGATCTGCTTCATGTCACTTTAATTCTTAGACCAGCCAGAAGAACCTAGAAGGGTAGAGGGAAATGTCTTCCTCCCCAACAATGCTAAGGAGGACATGTCCACAGTTTCTATTACAATGTGCATTACCACACTGCATTGTGCTAACTCTCCTCCAGCAATCTTGGAATGGGCTCCTCTTAGTTATTTACTTATTTTTTAATAATAAAAAAGGACTAGTGACCTAGATCCCTGAACAAAGAGAGGAAAAACCATAGACCTTCCCCACCTCCCACCCCAGGGATTGTCTGTGGCTGGGTCTGAAGACAAAAGGTCTGTACACATAACATACTCTCTTCCTCACCAAAGCCCCCTCCCTGCAGGAAGATGCTGTGTCTCAGGAGCTATAGAAGCTGCATCCTTACTTGTACTTTCCCACAGCCCACACACACTTGCTCAAATGGTTTCAATTTCCACCTCACTGTTGCAAACCAGAAGTTGAAGAACGCTCTGAATTTCTGTACCCCTGACTGGGTGGAGGAAACATAACATCTGTATCTGGATTTCCAGGGATGAGGGGGGTCGCCCTGATCCAAAGCCTGGTGCACAGACTCAGGAACTAAATAAAACACCAAGAGTAGGAGCTATTACCTCCATGGGAATGAAATAACTGCTGTCTTGCCACGAATATTTTAGTAGGAAAGAAACAAGCTTATTAAACAGGAGATGTGCCTGTATATGTTGGGGGAATCCAAATATAGTCAGAAAGAGAACCTGGATTAGAAGCATTAGGTGGTCAGAGCCCTGATCCTAGCACCTGCCAGCTGTGTGATCTTGGTAAGTAGCTTAAGCTCTCTGAACCTCCATTTCTTCATCCAACAAATGGGGATGCAATATCTACTCCAACTAATTTATAGTGTGGTTTGTGAAAAAATGGAAGTGAAGCCATCATATAATGCAAGTGAATCTGTACACTAATGATATTATGGTCACAAACACACCAGGATTTAATGAGCAGAAGGCTCCTTCAAATGAATTCTCTTAAGCTGTGAGACAAGGAACAGGCCAAGGATGACCCTCTTCTCTCTAAAAGTTATGAAACCCTAATTTCCCCTGGTCACAGAAGCCTGTGAATATGAAGAGGGTCACATTTATAGTCACCATTCATGTTTCCTTGCTCCTTCCCCTGCAGACTAAGGCCAGGGTCCCAGACCCATACAACCCCTCCTCCCAGTGTTTCTGGGGGTCCCTGGGGGCACCACTGTCCACTGGGTACCTTCTTCTCCCACCATTGCTGCCTCTGATGCTCTAGAGTCCAAAGGGGCCCAGGGTTGCCCAGGGATTTGTAACATGTTTGTTTGTTTGCTGGTTTTGGCTGTACCGGGTCTTAGTTGCGGCACACGAGATTTTTAGTTGTGGCATGTGGACTTCTTAGTTGTGGCATGCATGTGGTATCTAGTTCCCCAACCAGGGATCGAACCCAGGCCCCCTGCACTGGGAGCGCTCACCAGACCACCAGGGATGGAACCCGGGCCCCCTGCATTGGCAGCGCCCGCTGGACCACCAGGGATGGAACCCGGGCCCCCTGCATTGGCAGCGCCCACTGGACCACCAGGGATGGAACCCGGGCCCCTTGCACTGGGAGCGCCCGCTGGACCACCAGGGAGGTCCCGTAACATGTTTTGTCAGAGGCGTCCCAAACCCAGGGTCCCTCCCATCTTCCTGAAACTGCTCATTCTCTCTTTGCTCAGAGCCCCTTTTCTCCCTGAAACTCCATGATCCCACAGAGGCTAGCTGTGGACATATTCTGCCCGCCTCAGGACCACCTTCCGCTCTGACCCTGAAGCTGTGCACAGCCAAACCCACCATAGTCGACCCCTTCCCTTGGGACAGGCGCTCTGCTGGGACCCTCCTTGGCCTCTCGTGCGGAGACCCCTTGGAGGGCTGCCCCACGAGTTCACCAGAGAGGCCCAGACTTTCTGAATCCCACATTCTAGCTTCACTCTAAATCACCAGAACATGGCTTTTTATTTTTTTTCTTCTGCAGCTTGGAAAACAGGACTCCCCAGCACCCAGGGGGCTCCAGGGATAGACTCTGTTCATCTGCGCCGGGCCTGGTCATTCCATCCCATTGGCCTATGCTGACTGCTCCAGGGATGGGGATGTCCATGCAAATTTAGGCCAAAGATATCTGAGAAGTTTGCTGGGGTTTTCCTGGCTCCTAAGAGATACTTGGGAAACTGGCCTCTTTCCCTCTGGAAATGGCCTAAGAAGCGTTGTTCCTGGCAACCATCCTAGGTACGAAGGGACCAGCTTGGGATGGTACCCTCACTGCACACAGCAAAGCAGAGGGACTAAGAGGACCTCGTCCTTGGCACCACCGAGCTGCAGAATCAAACTGATCCACTCTCTAAGCATTTCGTTATGATTTTTAAATGTTTGGATTGGTCGGCAAATAGCCTGAAACATCTGACCTGACGGAGGAATACTTTCAAAAGCATGTGCCCTGAAACCGGCTTGAATTCTTTTTTTTTTTTTTGCGGTACGCGGGCCTCTCACTGTTGTGGCCTCTCCCGTTGCGGAGCACAGGCTCCGGACGCGCAGGCTCAGCGGCCATGGCTCACGGGCCCAGCCGCTCCGCGGCACATGGGACCTTCCCGGACCGGGGCACGAACCCGTGTCCCCTGCATCGGCAGGCGGACTCTCAACCACTGCGCCACAAGGGAAGCCCCCGGCTTGAATTCTTTCGCCGCGAGAACTTTAAGTCAAGTGTACCTCCAGGTGCTACTGGCCTTTTCTCAGGAAGGAATGGACATTGCCAGGAAACCTCAACCACAAAGCTCATCACAACACCCTTGGAGCTACGTGAGATGGTATCCTCAGCACGCAGGAGCCCTTTCACTTCACAGGCATAATTTCTACGGGTGGCAGTCACCGGACGCTGCTCCCCACCCCCTGTCGCAGCATGGCATTTGACGCTTCCTGCTTTCCCCGCCCATCCTTAACTCCTGGTACTCCTTTCGGGGTATAATGGCGGGCTCAGGCTGCCTGAGCTTTGGAAACGCGGCCCACTCCGCATTTGCCTCCTGCACCCTCGTCTTGGCCGGGAAACTGGCAACTCCTGCAGCTCTGCAGTGCGTGCCCTGGAATCAGGTCATCTGGGTTCAAACCTTCAGGGGTGACCTTGGACACGTCCTTACCTCCTCCAAGTTTACCCAGATGGAAATGATAACCGCACTCAGCCTCCAGGATGCTGAGAGCATTAGATTATACGGTGCATGTCTCGTACAGCCTCCCTTTTCAACAGGCCAGCGTCCTCAGGGGTCATTCCTACGTGGGGATTTAGCAGAAGGTGAATGGTGGCTGAGCATGCTCCCACCAGCCTTTGAGCCGCTCAGAGGCCACTTCTCCCTCCTCCAGACCTGGTCCTGCCCTCTCAGCCCCACACTCTCTCCTCTGGCTTCTTCTCTGACAGGCTCTTAAAGAAACTCTGAGTCCTAGATTTGAGCTAAGGGATCATTTCTGCCTCAAGATCCCACCCACTTCCCTCCAAACATCACTCCCCAAGTACCAGCTCAGGTTCTGCCCCCTTCATAAATAAATATTGGTTTTTCCATTTCCTCACTGCCCCTAGAGCTTATCATCTATTCCAAAAATACAGCATTTGGCAAATTACGTAACACATACAGTAGGTGCCTAATAAATACCTGTTAAAGTGAATCCTCCTGAGACCTGGCTGTGAGAGGCCAGGCCCAGAGTCAGCTGTGAGCTCAGATACGGCTGCCCCAAAACCAGGTCTCTATTTGTACTGATTCCGGCCCAGTTTTCATAAGCGTCCCAGATTCCGTACCATGACCTTGTTGGGGTTTCCTTGAACTTCCTGGTTCAGACTCACCTATGTCTCGTCCACTATTTACAGACATTGCATACATGCTGCTTTGAATCCTTCGGTTTCTGGTCCTCCAATTTCATCTTTCACACAATCAGGCCCTCAGACCACTTCCACGTGACCCCCAATCACAGAGCATTTCCAAGACAAGGCTGTGTTCTTCCTGAGCTCGGCAGCAGGACTGTCTCTGAAATCCCAGCCACTGCCACCACCAGCACCATCACCACAGCTGACTGCTCATGTGCTGAGTGGCGGATACATGTTATAACATCTCTGTGAGAGCGGGTTTATACATGAGATTGGGTAGCCACACATCTCACATATGATGGAGTTGGGATTTAAATGCACATTGGTCACTCCAAAGCCAGGAGAAGCCCCAGGTGGACTGCAGGGAGGCTGGTCCTCGGGAGGGGCAGAGTTGCTCTGAGGTACCTTTCATCTCCGCGGACAGGGAGGTGGTCCCTTACCAGCAGATTTGGGGAAGCTTCTTCTGACTTGGCTGGTAGTGGAGAAGTGGGCTGCCCATGCTCGGGCTCTGTCTGTTCTTCAGCTGAATCTTCTCAGGAGGCCCTCCTCCCCAAGAGAGGAGAAAACGGGCACATTCTCTCCTGAAACATCTTTACCTCATTTCAATTCTTTCCCAAACACCAAAGTGCCCTCCAGTGAAAAGGGTCTCCATGTGTCTGCCCCACAGTCAGGGCTGGCCCAAGAGATGACCCAGAAAAGGTCTCCTCGTGCCTGTGTCTCCCCCACCCCAGGATGGGTTCATTCATCCATCTATATCCAGGCTGCACCCATCACACGCTTGTTGTGAGATCCTGTGCAGGTCACAAAACATATACAGGCTACGACACAGGCCCTGCCCACAAAGGGCACAGTTGGCCAGTCCTACCTTCACAAAATCTCCGGAATTCCACCTTGACTTGGCTGAGAGCTCTGCTTTTCGTGCCGCGGCAGCCACCTTGCAGTCGTGAGGACCAAGGCAAGGGCCAAGCCAGTAGTTGAGGAAGATGGAACAGGAAGATGGGAAGAGCTTCAGTGACACTGCTGAGCTGTTCAAAACTGCTTGTTTTCAGGCTTCAAGTCATATAAGATAATAAATGTCCTTGAGGTCCAGCTGGAAGCATTGTAAGTGGTACACTCTCTCCACGTGGCAGGAAAGGTTCCCAGAAGCAGGTCCGATCTACACCCTTACAGCCTGGGATCCAAAAGGGAAGAGACCTTCTTCCCACCAGTCTCCACACAGCAAATGTCATGGAAGGGCTAGTCAATGCCATTTACCCTGCCTGCCCACCCCAGGTCGGTCACCACCAGTAATACCCTGGGTCAGTCTGGTGGATCACAGAATGGTGGGCAGCCCAGAAAGCAGTACTGGATGTTGAGTCCGCCCATGGCCACAAAGGAGGGGCACAGTGTCTGACTAAAACCACACCTCATGGGTCCCTTATGGTGAACACAAGCCAACCAGGGCAATACAGTGGCTAAAATGGGATTTAAGAGCCAAGTTGAACCCCTGGTTCTGGATCATCTTTGAAAAGCACAAACGGGCTCATATGGTGGCAGTTGTAATTCAGAGGGTGGTACAGGTGGGTTTCACACTTTGCTGGGATGACATGTCAGCTGTAAGGGTGAAGAGGCAGCACAGTGACCCCATCTCCCGACTTGCGGCAGAGGGGAGGGCAGGTGAGGCCCAGAAAGGAGCACCTGCCCACGATGGGGTGCAGGCTTGGATGAAGTTGAAAGTTAAATCAGCATCAGGATGGTCAAAACTGGTTGGAGAATTCATAACGCACAGCAGATGGGGATAGTGAATATGAGAGCTGTAGGACAGCAAAGGGGATAAAAAAAAAAAGCCTGGATGGGGGAAGAGTGTGTTGATTCTGTCCCCATAAATCAGAAGCCCAAGTGGACCCACGGGCCTGGGAACATCGGGTCAGGCCGAGGCATACAACACGCGCCCTCCAGGGTTGCATGAGAGCGGTGGAGATTACAAGTCTGCGCCGTGGAAGCTTCAGTTCCTGCACCACCACTCAGTCCAGAACGCAGATGCAAATGTTCAATACAAAGCATATAAAAAGGTCATAGGCAGCTGGGTGGGACTGAAGGTCATCCAGCCAACAAGCCTTGTTTGCTTTTGGCAAGTTAATCTGTTTGCTTTTCTTTCTAAGTCATTCAAACCAGTTGCTCATTATTTAAAGGTATGAGGAAGGATCACAATATATTAAGTTTCTTAAAGGTTATAAAATGGATCGTACACTTTGAGACTAATTATGTCAAAAAGAACAGCTTTAGTGTATGTGTGTCTACGTGTAGACAGCGGGAAAAGAGCTCCATGAAATTATCGCAGGTAGTTACTTTTTTCCCATATTTTCCTTTTTTTTTTCGGTACACGGGCCTCTCACTGTTGTTGCCTCCGGATCCGCAGGCACAGCGGCCATGGTTCACGGGCCCAGCCGCTCCGCGGCATGTGGGATCTTCCCGGACCGGGGCACGAACCCGTGTCCCCTGCATCGGCAGGCGGACTCTCAACCACTGCGCCACCAGGGAAGTCCTCATATTTTCCAATTTTTAAACCAACAACTCATAATGTACAAAATCATAAAACTGCAACTTTAAAAAATAAACCTGTTTGTTGGCACATCTCCTGTGGCCGCTCAGTGATCGTCTTCCAAGCAGAGACGCCCAGGATTCAGAGTCAGAAGACGGGTTTGCACACAGCTCAGCTGTTCGTTATCCACTTCCAGACGTCATTTGCCTTCCGAGTCTCTAGTTCCTTCACCTGTAAAATTAGAGTAGTACTCACTTTGCCTAACTCTCAGGGTTACTGCAAGATTCTAAATTTTAAATCAGGATGATGTAGTGGGAAGTTCGAAAAGGACTAGACAGCCTTCCAGGGACCCCCTTTCTCCCAGTCACCCTCATCTCCCGGCCACTACTCTCCCATCTGCTCTTCTCGCTTCTCTCTTTCTCCCCGGCTGGTAAAGACGAGAAGCTCTTTGAAACTCAAGCCACGATCACTTCCCCTTCCTGACCTACTCTCTGCCCTCGATGAGTTCATCCCTTCCTTAGACTTCAGCTACCGTCGGTACAAACTGACGTCTCCGGCTCAGACTTTCAAATCCGTATCTCCAACTACGTTATAAATATAAAGACTTGACGTTCTCAGTCACCTCAAACCCAGCACAGCCCGAATGAAACTGACGACCTTTCCGGATCCCCCCAGACAAAGCTGGCCCTCTTCCTGGTTCTCTTCCCTGAGGTTGCTGTCAGCACTCAACCAGATACCCAGGGACCGCCCCTCGCTCCTCCCTTTCCCTCGTCCCCCACGTCCATTCCATCACCATTTTACATTCCAAGTACCTCCGGAACCTTTACTCTTTATGCTCCATGACTGTAGTCGGAGCCACCACTGTCTCTCACCTGCATTACGGTGACAGCCCACAAACTGGAACCCCTGCATCCACTCACCACTCCCTGCAATCCGTTCTCCATAGTGCATCCAGGAAAAGCTTTTTTATTTTTTTATAGACTTATTATTTTGTGGGATCTTAGTTCCCCATCCAGGGATTGAACCCAGGGCCACCGCAGTGAAAGCACACAGTCCTAACCACTGGACCACCAGGGAACTCCCGAGGGAAAGATTTTTCCAATCCACCTTACCGAGGTGTAATGTACATGCAATCGGAGTGTTGTGTTTCTTTACACAACACCCTCCTCTGTGTACCTCGCCCCACAGTTTCCAGCTGCTTCAGCTGCTCTGAACCCTGATTTATTCCAGACCCTCAGCTTAGCGGGACCTCTGTGCTCTGCTGGACTCCAGCTCTCTGTGTCATGGTTGGGAAATTGTTCCCAGACAGAAAGTTGGGTGGCCATTGGGCTCACCTCATGAGTTTTTCCTTCTGTCAGGGATCAACAGTCTTGTGCTGCCTATCATTCGATGCCTGAAAATAGTTATCTCTTACATCTTGTCAAGTTTTATAGAGGTGTGTGGTGGGAGGGCTAGTCTGGTACCAGTTACTCCATCGTGGGTGGAAACAGAAGTCTAGAGAAAGCTGAATAAAATATAGATCTGATCATATTATTCCTCTGGTCAGAATCCGTCTATGGATCCATGGCTCTAAGGATAAAGATCCAATTTGAAACGGCCTGCAGGGCCCTGTGTGATCTGAGCCTGCTCTCACTCCAACTCTATCCCCTTCTCCTCCCGCCTACATGCCTTCCTCAGCTTCTGGCGACTTTGAGTCTCGTGCCATGTCTTCTCCTCCCACTCGGCTTTTGTACATCACAGTACTCATCCTAGCACTCTTCCCCTCCCTCCTCACCAGCTATAAAGTTACCATGAACAAAACACTGTGAAGCTGGCACAAGATTAGATAGAACAGAGTCCAAAAACAGACACAGGGATGCATGCAATTCATTACAAGGGGAAAGGAAGGAATTATTTAATAAAGGCTGTTAGTTCGATTGGCTAGCTATTTGAGAAAATATTAAGTTTTATCCCTAACTCACCCCTTATTCAAAATCAAAATTCAGACAAAGTATTAATAAGCAAAACGTACAAAGAACTACTTCAAATTGATTTTTTTAAAAAAACAAATATAAAAATGGGAAAGGGAAATACACTGATAAACATATGAAAATATAAACATATAAAAATATATCCCAACTCATACAATAAAATATAAATTAAAGATAGTAAAATATCAATAGTATCCAATGTAGGTGAGAGTAGGGGAAATAGGTCCTCTCCTGCACTGTTAGAACATGAATTAGTGCTGCCGTGTCATCAAGTTTCCAATGAACATACACTCTGACTTATCACATTTCCGGGAATCTATCCTACAGAAATAGCAGCATGACCGCAAAATCGCTTGCATCAGCAAAAAAAAAAAAAAAAATTTGGAAAGAACTCTAGCGCCCATCAATAAGAATATATATAAATAAATTGTAGTGCATTAATACACCAGAACACTGTGCATCCATTTAAAATGAGGTAGCTCTAAAGTACTTGTAAATTTGTCCACAGTACGATGTTGAGAAAAGTGAGTTGCTAAACAAAAGAAACAGTACGATACTAGTGACGTGTGTGTCCACACACACACAACATATGCATATATATACACACACATATCTGAGAAAGGAATCGGGATAGATCCTCAGATTCAAACTCAATTCTTTAAGGGTAAGACTTTAAGGGTAAGGGGGAACAGAAGAACCCTTATGTTGTACTTCATATACTTCTATGTTATTTGAACCTGTTGCAAAGAATGTTTCACTTTTGTAATTTAAAAACAACTCGTGTGTATGTTAAGAGTGATGGACTGTTATTACAATCAACTGTGGGGCTGGTGAGCGCCTGTGATTTAACATCTCAGCAGCAGGCATGACTGCCGCCTGGTGGTCACATGCCGCCATGGCGGGTTGCCTATCTGAGGGTTTCTCAGCCTCCCCACTGTTGCCACGTGGGGCGGGATCGTTCTTTACTGCAGGGAGGCTGCCCTGTGCACTGTACGATGTCTAGAGCATCCCTTGCCTCTGCCTCTAGATGCCAGTGACACCCCCTCCCCAAGTGGAGACAACCAAAAAGGTTTCCAGACACTGGCAATTGTCCCCCTTAGGGGCAAAAGCATCCCTGGTTGAGAACCGTGGATCTAAGACGCTTGTGAATGCAAAATAAATAGATAAAATGTGTTCGTTCATTTGCTCACAAACAGCTCACATGAGGCAAAGTCTTTGCGAGATAAGTTCCTAATGTCAGCTGGAAGGAGTGAACTCTAACCCACGGCGGCTCTTCACAGCTTTGTGAGGTTCTGAGCTTTAAATTCAGTTAACAGGAAAATCCCCTCTTATCCAGTGACCCCCACAACTGCCTCAGGCAGAAATAACAAGGATGGCGATTCCTGGCACACATGCCCCACACTCTACTCAGACCTCTGGCAGCAACTCACAGCGATCCACGCCGCGGCCTCATCACAGTGCTCCAGTCAGCAACTGTCACAACCATCACCCAGACAGGAAGCCTCTTTATCCCTTGGACTTGAGTCTTCCCTCCCCCACCTAGAGCTGAAGCAGGGGTGAAGTGGCACTGACAAGGGGGAACCTGTTTGAGAAGCCTCTGTGTCCCCCCAAACTTGAGACCCCGCTCACCCACAGAGAGAAACCAGGCTCCAGATGGCACCAGCAGGGGGGTCCTGCCACAACAATCGGCTGGCCCAGGAAGTACTCTGTCTCAACCGGACCTGGGAATCTCCACTTCCCCCCAAAACACACATACACACACACACACACACACACACACACACACCTAGAGACAGCAGGTGGTTGGGTGGCACTGGCAGTGGGATGCCACCACAGAAAGCACCCGACCCAAGAAGCACTCTTTTTCCTCAAGGGCTGAAGACCCCTTTCCCCACCTTGGCCCAGCCTGGGGAAGCTCTTTCCACCCACTCAGGCAGCATCAGCAGGCACCAGCGGGAGCCCTAGCAGTACCAGATAAACCAAGCAGACCAAATTAGTACCACAAAGGCTCTGAAAATTAAATCGCCATTGAAACCACAGCCCACAAAAGTACACCAAGACCTCCAAGTAGGTTGACGATGTTCTAAAATAGAAGATTTACGTAGGACCTAGAGTCTCCTAACGTAACAGACAAAATATCCAGGAATCAATACAAAATCATCCCTTATACCAAGAGCCAGGAAAATCACAACCTGGAGGAGAAAAGGCAACAAACTAACGCCAATACTGAGACAAATCGGACACTGGAATCATCTGACAAGGATTTAAAGCAGCCATCGTGGACTTCCCTGGTGGCGCAGTGGTTAAGCATCCGTCTGGTAACTCAGGGGACACAGGTTTGAGCCCTGGTCCGGGAAGATCTCACATGCCATGAAGCAACTAAACCCGTGCGCCACAACTACTGAGCCTGCGCTCTAGAGCCCACAAGCCACAACTACTGAAGCCCGTGCAGCACAACTACTGAAGCCCGCGTGCCTAGAGCCCGTGCTCCGCAAAAAGAGGAGCCACCGCAATGAGAAGCCCGTGCACCGCAACGAATAGTAGCCCCCGCTCGCCGCAACTAGAGAAAGCCTGTGTGCAGCAACGAAGACCCAACGCAGCCAAAAATAAAATAAATAAATAAAGCAGCCATTGTTTGAAAAAAATGTTCAATAAGAATTTACAAATTCTCTCAAAACAAACTATACAGAAAATCTTAGCAAAGAAAAAGAAGTTATACAAAAAGAACCAAAGGAACATTATAAAACTAAAAAATACAAATACTGAAATTAAAAACTCACTGGATGGACTCAACAACAGAGCGGAAATGACAGATTTTCGAATCAGTGAACTTGAGGACAGATCAATTGAACGTACCCAATCTGAACAACACAGAGAAAACAGACTGAAAAGAAATGAACAGAGCCTCAGAGACCTGTTGCAACAATGACAAAAGATCCAGCAATCTTAACATCAGAGTCCCAAAAGCACAGGAAAGAGAAGGTGGAGCTGATAGAGTATTCAAGAGAACAATGGCAGATAAGTTTCCAAATTTGGTGAAAGACATAAACTTAACAGATTCAAGAAATAAACTCAACAAAATCCCTGCTGAGACACATCATAATTAAAATTCTGCAAATTAAAGACAAAGAAAAAAATATTGAAAGCAGCAGAGAGAAATGCCACATTACCTACAGAAGAGCACCAATCTGAATGACAGCAGGCTTCTCATTTGAAACCATGAAGGCCAGAAAGAAATGGCACATTTTCAAGTGCTGTCAACTTGAAGGACAAGAACTGTCAACCACGATTGAATATCCAGCTAAACTATCCTTCAGGAATGAAGAGGAAATCCAGACATTCTCAGATGACTGGAAACTAAAAGAATTTGTCACTTAGCAGACTTACCCTTAAAGAATGGCTAAGAGAAGTTCTATCAAAAAATGAATGCTAAAGGAAGGAATCAGGGAGCATCAGGAAAGAAGAAAAATGGAAAGACCAGAAATATGGGCAAATACAATTGACTACACTTATCCTCATGAGTTTTACAAGTATATAATGTTCCTCTTTTGTCCAATATGATGTCTTATCTTGAATCTACTTTTATTAATAATAACATTGTGGTCTGGGTATTCTTTTAATTCATATTTGCCTGGTATATCTTTTGCCATCACTTTGTTTTTAATCTTTCTGTGTTGCTTGGTTTCTGATGTAAAGACATACTGTTGCATCTTGGGGTTTGTCTTTTGTGGGGGTTTTTTCCATTTGTTTGTTTCTTTTTAATTTAAACTGAAGTTCTCTGCCTTTTGATCAGTAGGTTTGGCCCATTTACATATGTTGTGATAAATGATATAACAGGTCTTATTCTGTGTTTTCCCTTTACCACACTTTCTTGTTTTTTGCTTTCCTCTTGTCCAGTTTTCTATTGAATAATCAATTGTTTTCTTCTGGTTTGAGTGTTATACGTTCTACTTTTATTCTCATGGTACTTGTCCCTAAGTTGTAAAACCCACACCTATGTTTCTTCTCTCCCTATCCATTTATTAAGCTTGTGAATATGTACATCCCCTCTCTAATCAAGACAAGTAACTTACTCTCACTTTCTCATTTCTACTTCCCACCCTCTTCCCCACTGGTATCATTAAAATTTTAGTATCCCACTGTTATGTACATGTAGTTGGTGTCACCCTGTCTCACTATCTCTGCTCCTTGATTATTAAGACGATAACAAACTCTTTACTAAAGTATTCTTTTTTTTTTTTTTTTTTTGCGGTACGCGGGCCTCTCACAGTTGTGGCCTCTCCCGCTGCGGAGCACAGGCTCCGGATGCGCAGGCTCAGCGGCCGTGGCTCACGGGCCCAGCCACTCTGCGGCATGTGGGATCTTCCCGGACCAGGGCACGAACCCGTCTCCCCTGCATCGGCAGGAGGACTCTCAACCACTGCGCCACCAGGGAAGCCCTTTACTAAATTATTCTTATCCTTACTTCCTTTGTATCTTGAAGCATCTCCCTCATTTTTTCTCTTCTTGCTGAAATACTTCCTCCAAGAATATTTCCAAGGTCTTACATGCATAAGAGTATCTATATTTTACCTCATTTACATGATTCTTAAGTAAAATATCAAATTCTAGATTCAAAGTTTTATCTTTTACAATTTGAAGATATCATTACATTTTCTTGTTGCAGTCAGTGCTACTGACAAGTCAGATTTATTTAGTCAATTGTTACTCATTGAGGGGCCACAAAATGCCAGGCACTGCTTTTGACACTTTGGTTTTTGACCCAAGAACTAGACTCAGGCAACTGGAGGCTCCTCACATCCTCCCTGTCCTTGGAATGTACATTCTGCCCACTGTTCCCACAGTAGGAGTTGTTTCAGGGATGCAGCCTTGAGAGAGCAGTGTGTTGTTGAGAACATCTGGACTGAATACGTGATTGAACCCACTTAAGGCCTCTGTGTAAACTTTTAAGACTCTGGTGGTTGGGTGCAGAGATCAACTCGTCTTGTGGCAGGCCCAAGACAAGGCTCGTATCTGAGTTCCCTTATTAATCCTGCCACCTACCAACCTGGATTGTGGTCTGCATCTTTCTTTGGTCTCTCCTTGCCCCCCATATACAAGGGCCACTTTCGAATTTCACCCAGGAAACTCCTGAAGTTGTGAACCAACATTTATGTTGTTAGATTTTATTATAACGTGTAATGTCTTTTCATATATTTCCTGTTTGTCTTTCAATGAGCACTTTCCATCCAAGTTCTTTAACCTTTATTTCTCCATAATTTGTGGTTGTTATTTCTTAAAACATGCTCTCCTGTTTATTCTTTCTTCCCTTCTAGGACTCTCATTATATGAATATCTAGTCAGTTTCGATATTGCTTAACATTCCTTTCACATTTTTCAAGTTTCTATCCCTTCCTGATATCTTATGGCAAAGTAGACTTCCTTGATCCGAGAGTCCAGCTTTCAAATTCACTCTTCAGTTTTACACATTCTGCTAGTCAATAAAAAATTGAATACTACGACAAGTTCTTGCTTAATATTTCTTATGTCCTCCTTTAACTCTTTTAGGATAGCTTTTTAAAAATACATACATTCTAAATGGCCCACTAATTCTGCCTTATCTGTTATAGATCGTTCAAATTATTGTTTTTCTTTTATAGCAATAGAATGCTTCAGATCTTATTTTTTCACTGTGAGTCCACATTCCCCAATCCCAGGATATAAGCTGGTAATGTAGGGACAAAGGGAACCAAAACCCTGGGGTATTTCCTATACCTCCTTCAACTCACTAGGAAGGGAACAAGCTGTGGCTGAATTATATGTATGTATGTGTATGTGGGGAGGGAAAAGGGGGCTTACGGAAATTTGAGTTATTTTCAAAGCAGAGAATCTATGATGTTAAAATTGGGGCAAGACCACTCCCCATTTACCTCCCTCTTCCTACCAGGTGATCTTATCCCACAAGGAACCTCATCGTCCCACCTCTTTTTTGCAATAATCACCTGGCTCACGGTGTGTGTGTTTGTGCATGTATATGTGTGTGAGTGTGTGTATCAGGGTGGGAGAAAGGTGAATAAAAACCTTTGAGGTGGAGCTGCCTGTATCTTGTATTACTATCCACGCCTCTCCCAGACCAGCTCTAAGGTTACCCTGTGTGATGGTGAAAGAGTGGGCAAAGATTTACCTGGGGCAATTTGGGAGTGAACAGAAAGGAGCACCCAAAACAACAGAAAGCACCTCCCTGCAGTCCCCTTGGGCCATCTGGTGCTATCCATTGCTGCTACCATTCCCTCCCCATGTAGACACACACACACACACACACACACACACACACACACACACACCCTGTAGGACCAACTGTAGCCATCTGTCTCCCAGGTCTCCAAACAGTTTTTCAATAGTTTCTCAATCCAACAACCTCCCTCCTTCCAGAGGCATCCAGGTTGGGTTTTGGACAAGGAGCTAGCCACTTACATTAGGATGCTGTGTTAGCTACCTTTTTCTGTATAACAATATTACTACAGACTTAGTGGCTCAAAACAGCATACACTTATTATCTCACGGTATCTGTGGCTAAAGGTCCGGGCACAGCTTAGCTGGGTCCTCTGCAGCCAGCTGTCAAGGTTTCAGCCAGGTCTGGGTTCTCATATGAACTCTACTAGGGATGATCCACTTCCAAGCACCTGGGGGTTGTTGGCAAGGGTTAGGTCCCTACTGGCTGACAATTCCCTGTCATGTGGATTTCCCCAACATTACACTTGCTTCACCAATGCCAGCAAAGAGGATTACCCTAGCAAAACAAGCATTAGAATCATGTCACCTTTGTTATGTTTTATGGGTTAAAAGTGAGTCACAAGTCCTATCCACACTCAGTGGGGGGTGGATTACACACAGGTGTGAATACCAGGAGGCTCAGATGATGAGAACCACATTGGAAAATGAGAACTGGATAAGGGGGTGCCTTCTTGTAGGAACTAAAAATCATCTTTCCCAAAGTTTTTGAAAGCCATTGAAGGGTTAAGTAACATCTTATTCTTGCTTTAGAACGATCACGAGCCAGAACGTGTGGCAAACAGATTGGTGGGAAAGCAAACCCGACTTGTAGAAATCAGCTAAGAGACTGGTACTGTAATCCTAGCGAAATGTCGGTGGCTAGAACTAGGGTAATACTGGTGGGAAAAGAGAAAGATGGACAAACTGGAGAATACAAAAAATAGGACTTCGTGATGAACAGATAGCGAGAGTTGAGGATATTCTGCTTCTGGCTTTTGCAAATGGGTTTGTGAGCAGTAATATTATTCACTAAGAAGAAGAGGGACATTTAGACATTTTGAGTTTGGGTGTGTGCAGTAACAGAATTAGAGACGAAACGTGCTCCCTTGAGAGAACACCTCCTTTGATAAATCTAATTTTTATGCTTGCAAATAACCTGTTCCTCAAATTTGTTGAAACTGGTTAAATCTTTTCAACTCCCCTATCTCACACGTGTGTATTTTCAGTATAACAAGTAGCATGCACATCGGTTTGCAAAGTACACCTTTCACATTGATGGCAAAGGATGAGCCTTGGGAGAACAAGAATATGGGGAAAGCCATATACTCTAATATACCTTGCACTGGAGTGACGTGCGTGGGTAGCTTCAGCAGCACCAAGTACAGACACAGCATCTAACCGGCAACAACACAGCTCTGTGGTTCACGCTCTCGCGTGTCCGCGGGATCCCGCACGAGCTAAGCGACCGCTACTCTCGCGAGAGGTAAGGAGACCGCAGCTGCTTGGATTCCCCAAACCGCGCTACGAGAGCTCCCACCTGCTGAGGAGCGGAGTCCGGCCACTCCCGCGGGCTTCTGGGAATCGTAGTTCCGGGGCCGGACGAGGCCAGCCAGCCTTGCCCTGTGCTTTTGCGCATGCGCGGCCCCGCTGGCCAGAGAAGTTCGTAGCCTTTGTGAGGCCCGGTGTGGGAGGTGAGTTGTTGCTCAGGTGCGGCTCTCCTTGCTCGGCCTCGGCGGTTCCCCCGGGACATTAGTCTGCGCCGAGCCGGGTGGAGTGAGCGCTGGAGAAAGGGGCGTCGAGGGCAGGCACGAGCCCCATCCCCGAAGCCCCGGGGCGCGGGGTGGGCGGGGGCTTGGTCTGCGCGGCGGCCCCTTGGCTGCGGCCCCGGCGCCTTTCCTCCGGCCGCTCGGCCCCCGCGCAGCTCCGAGCGGCAGCGCCAGGCGCGAGCGCCCAGCTTCAGGGATGCTGTCCCGGCTTTCCAGGTGCCAGCCTCGAGGGCCAAGCCGGTTCGGGACGGAGCGAAGCCTTTCGGAGGAGCCCCCCGAGGGGAGGCGGGAAGGAGGACCACGAGGCCTCGGGGCTTCCCGCTCCTCCGCGCGGAGAGGGCTGCGCTGGGGGGAGAGCTGAACCTTCGCGGCCGGGAGGTGGTGACCATGGAGACAGATATGGCCGAAATGCCTGGGAAGAGCGGTGAGGGGGGCCGGTGTTGAACTTGTGCTGGGGGCCGGGCCGAATTCTTCCTCCTGAACGGGAGTCGCTGCTGTCCGGCTCCTTTGTCTGGGGATGGAAGGGCTCTTTGGGTGAGAGTGGAGGGCTTGCTGTGGGATCCCAGCTGGGTGCACAGCGGACCCTCCAAAGACACCCCCAAAATGTGAGCGAAATGTCAGCTTCTGAGGCTTGAGCATAGCCTCGTACTTTGTCTCACACCTTCTTCCTCCCGGGGGATTATACCATCCTAGCCTCATCAGTGGGTCTGACAGTTTAGCTTTTTTTGGTTGGCAAAAGTATTTTCCACTCCTGTTCCTCCACTTTGGACGAAAACCCCTTGGTTTCAGTAGAGCAGATACTTTTGCTTAATAGAGGAGGCACCAGGCAGAGGAGTCAGTGACTGGCTTCCAGTTCTCCTAGAAGTTTGGTCTGTGGCCTCTTATATCAGAATCCACACCCCGCCCCTACCTGTGCTTGTTGGATTTCTAGATTGTACCCCAGTCTCAACTAGTGATAATTATTTAGAGATGGGATCCAGCAAGCTACATTTGGACTAAGCTTGCAGGGTGATTTTTCAGAACCGTTGAGCCTCTTTTTCCCATATTAATTTAATGTAGATTAAGCTCAGAGAAAAACTTATTTTAATTTCCAGATCAGAGAGTGCCGTCTTCCAGGACGTCGTTGTTTCAGGCTCCCTTCAGTTGCAGTGTTTGTAGGGACAACCAGGAGTACGGTGGTGGGAAATTTTTTTTTTAATATTTATTTATTTATTTGGTTGCGCCGGGTCTTAGTTGCGGCAGGTAGCCTCCTTAGTTGTGGCTCCAGGGCTCCTTAGTTGTGGCATGCAAACTCTTAGTTGCGGCATGCATGTGGCGTCTAGTTCCCTGACCAGGGATGAAACCGGGGCCCCCTGCATTGGGAGCACGGAGTCTTATCCACTGGGCCACCAGGGAAGTCCCGAGAATTTTAAGCTCATAAATCTGAGTCACAAGATAGATCTAGGCCCTATCATGACTGCTTTCTTGCCCTTAGCTCTGTCTTCCCAGGATTCTCCCTTTTCCCAAGAAAAGAGCACAGAAGAGGGAGAAGTGGCAGCTTTGCGCCTCACAGCCAGATCACAGGTGAGTGAGTCTCTGCTGGTTATTGAAATTCCACCTTATTTCTCGGAGTGCAGACGCACTCCCTTCTTTTTGATGTGGAGCTTCTGTGTCCACTAGAGCTGAATTCTAATTCTAAGAGACAACTCGAGTGACTAAAGGGCTCAGTGGAAAATGTTTTCTGCTTCTTCGTGGTATCTTGTCCGTCTAGTATTTATTATCACTCAGAAGGCGTGGAAGGAGCATTGCCCTTCTTTAGCCCATTAGCTAATTTCTATGCTTGTTATTTGGGAAACGATTTTAAAAGACAATGTGGTGCATACCTCTTAAAATGTATGTTTCACTAGGGGAAACAACATACACATGACTGTTAAGTAGGAATTTAAGAAAACACCTGAAGTGCTGGAGTGAATTATGAACATAGTGAGTACTCAAATAGTTCAAAGGAATGCTGGAAAAGGAAGCCTATAGAAGATTTAAAGAGTTAGAATCCAGCCCAACAAGATGATGAATGTGGATGTATTTTAGAGGTGAACTGTTACCAAGTTACAACTCAGTTTCCAAACTCTCACTTCCCCAAGGGCAAATACTAAGAATTGCTGAATTTAAGCGGTAGTTGTATATGGGTGATTAGTGTGTTAGTCTCTCAACTTTTTGTATGTCTGAACATCTTTCTTAAACGAAGTTGAGCGGGAGTGTGTGTGTCATACCACATGGTGTGTGTCATACCACAATGCAAAGATTCCTCCACTAGCCTCTCTTTTTGCTACTTTAATCCAAAGTGTGAAAGTGGACATTGCACATTGCTGCCGTTTGTCAACGTGATTTCCCAGGATCCTTGTATACTTGTTTGCCTCCATTGGTTTATTAAATACCTTACGTGAATATTGAAGACTTTATTAGTCAAGAAGCTTTAAGTTGCACCTGATGAAAACTCGATTCAAACTGGCTTAAGCAAAAAGAGGTATTTATTGACTATTATAAGTGAAAAATCCAGGTCTGGCTAAAATTGAGTTCAGGCAGTGACATTAGAATCTATTTTCTCCATTTCAGTGACCTTTTCTTTTCTTTCTGTGTGTTTTGCAGTCAAGCAGGCTTTTCTTCTCGTGCAGGGTAGCCCCTAACAAATTTAGGCCTACATCTTGCCACGTTGAAGATCATTGAAAAGGGGCATCTTCCCTTCTGGTCGTTCCAGAAGGACTGAGGTTAACTCTATAATGGGTATCAGGCCCATTGTTGGACCATTATTGGCAAATCTGAGTGTGATGATCAGACTAGAAAATATACCTATACATACACATACAAACACACATCCCACCCATGGGTCAGAGATGGAGTTGTACTACCTGAACTGCATGGACTAAAAGTGGTCAGGCATAGCAGCCGGAGGAAAGTCAGAGTACAGATACCAAAAAAAGGGTGAATGCTTTATACATTTCAGCACATTAATATTAGATTAATATTAGACTGCTTGTATAGTAGCTTCAGAATTGATTAAACCTTTTATGGAAAGTTTTAAAACTATCCTTTTTGCATTGCATTGGATTTTGTTTGATGCTAGTACTGCAACTGTCTTTCTTATTAGAATTTGCCTGGGCTGTTTATCTTTTACTTATTAGACTTTTTTAATAATTAGAGTTTTAATTTTTGCTCATGGTAACCAGGTGAACGGTACAGACGTATATAAATATTAAAGCATATTACCCGTCCTTACTTTCTCAAGTTCAGTCCACCACCTCTCCCTACTGAGGATAACAGTTTGGTGTATATTTTTCCATATGTTTTTGTTGAGCTTGAAGTACTGTATTCAAATATGTAGTATACTATATTTCCTTCCATCCCCCCCTCCATCCCCAACTTTGGGGTTTTGTCTGGATCTCTTTTCTGTAAAGAGGATGTGGCTATTTTAAGAAACCTTTTTATAAGAGAAATTAATTTATTCGTATTATTATGATTACTTGTATGTTTCACATTTTTCTTGCTATGTGATTTTTATAATTCTGTTTACTATGCTTTGTTCTTTTGTATTTTTTTGTGCCTTTTGTGCTGTAGTTCGCATTTTTGTTATTCTGATTTTTTTTTTTTTCTTTTATGGTTTGGAAGTTAATTTCCACTGTCAGTTTAGCTATAGATATGCAGATTGTAGGATCAAAGTTATTTTTTCTCACAGTATCTTGTCTACTTAGTAGCTGCTTAATGATTTTTACATTTTATTTTCCAAGGATGATTCTTCTATTTTTTAAGTCTCAGATTATTTCCATTTTGAGGAACTTTATTTTGAAATAATTTGAGACTTATAGAAATTTAGCAAGTGGTAGAAAGATTTCTCATATGCTCTCCTTTCAGATTCTCCAAAATTTAGCATTTCACCTCACTTTTATTATTCTTTTTCCAAAATCAGGAAGTTAACATTGGTATAGTACTATAACCTACTGCTCTTATTCAGATTTCCCAGCTGTCTTATTTTTCTTGTTTTTCTTCCCCTTAATTTCTACTTTTATCCTGTAATTCCTTCTGTTTTCCCTAATTTGTTGTTGGGTTCTGTCTCTAATTTGATTTGTATGCTTTGTTCATTTAATTACATTGATTTTCTTTTAATGAAATTGAAATGTTTCCTCTGAGTACAATTTTAGCCTTATGGCATTGATTTTTGCGTTTTATTTCGTTATTATTTTGAAATTTTGATACGTTTTTTCAGTTATCAGTTATTGCTCTTTTCTGTTTTGGAATTTATTAACATTTACTTTGTTACTTTTGCAAGTGCTTCATGAACATTTAAATAGAAGGTGTTTTCTATCCAGTTATAGCATTTGGTATATATTTATTTCAGTAACCTGGAATATTATTCCCATTCTCTATGTCTTTACTTAAAGAGACATGTTCAGTACTGGTATGTGTCTATCTCCATACAGTTTTTGTATTTTATGTCTTGTATAAATAACCCTATGGTGTTTACCCATAAACATTTATATGTGATATCTGTACCCTTAATGAATTTGTTGCTGTCATTTTCCAATTTAATGCATCTTGCCTTGAATTGATTCCGTGCTTCACTGGATTTGGTGCCAGTCTGTTCATTCCATGGTGAGGTCTCACAAGGAGAATTATACAGACACATGCCTTTTTTTCTCTGCCTATATTTTGTTTACTTTGCCAGACTACATTGTTGACTCATTGTTGATTCATGTTTTAACTCTTTCTTCCCCAGAAAAATTAGTCTGTCAGTGGAGAAACCGTGGTCTTGTTTCGTTTGGTTCTCATGTTGAATCTTGGACAGTGTGCCTGGCACATAATTGATACCCAGTGACTTTCCATGGAATGTCCAGGACACATGAGAATGCTTGTCATTTTTCACAGTGATTTCCCCTGTTGAATACATCTACGCATCTACTCCAGGGCCAACAGAAACTGGGGCATGAAAGGGAGGCTGTGGAGTGACAGATGGTGAACAAAAGTATGTTTTGTGTCTTAGGCATCAGTGACATTCAAGGATGTGGCCATGGACTTTACCCCAGAGGAGTGGGGGAGGCTAGATCCTACACAGAGAGACGTGATGCTGGAGAACTACAGGAACCTCGTCTCACTCTGTAAGGATGGGCTCCTGCCATGACTCCGGCTCCTGCTTATGGGGACATCATTACCTTATTGACAGTGAAGTAGCATAACAAAGCCAGTAATCGTAAAGTAGTGATCCCTTTGGGCCTAGAGAAAATCTGTTTCTGCTCTGGGTTCTTGGTGAAATGTCTAGGCTTGTTTTGTATCTGGAGTCTTTGGATTCAAGTGACGGAAACCAAATTCACACTAGCTTAAAAGGGAATCAGATATATTGTCAGGAATTTCTTTTATTTACTTATTTTTTAATTACGTGGTATAGCTTGTTCTGATCTCCCTGTGTGGCACAGGTGGCCATTGGCCGCTCTAGGGTTACATTATTCTTCCAGTTAGAGAGCTAAGGAAAAAAGAAGGCTTCTATCCTGGGAGTTTCAGCAGATAGGGTCACATGTCCATCAGTGAAGCAGTAACTCGAGCCAGGGAGATAGGGTATGCTCTGACCAGTTTGGATACTGTGCCCGCCTCTGGGTGGGGGGAGGTATTTGCATGTGTACACATGTAGACACATGCATGTACACGTATGTGTTCGTATCAGTGGTGGAAGGAACTATGTTAGCTCCTCCCAAACCTCGTATAATAAATTCCCTAAGAAAGCAGGTTCTAGTAGCTGAAGAAGGAAGAAAGGAAAAACATCAGAAGACAGCTAGTCACAGAGTCACAGGCTTGTGGTGCTGCCACTGGGGTCCCACTTCACCCAACTCCTTCCCTGAGCTGAGGACGGGTCTGCAGTATCTCCCCAGAACTCCCACAGTAAACAAGACAAATTCTCTTCTATTTTTTTACAGGCTAAATATTTGTCTTTTCAAATGCATGTAACTCTTTATGAGGCCCAGGCTCTTGCTGCACCTGTTTTAAGGTTCATTTTGAGGCCCCCCCGCACCCTTATTCCAAAACTTCCTATGATGTCCTGTCTTTTTTGTGGATCCAGGGATTGGGACCGTGCTCTGGAATAGAGCTTTGTGCCCATCACAAAGAGTTAAGTCCCTTTTCTTTTTTTTCTTTCTTTCTTTTTTTTTTTCTTTTTCAATGAGCAGGGCTTCCAGTTTCCAAACCTGAGAACCACAATTTGGAGAATGGAAAAGAACCATTGATGCTTGAGAGAAAAGCCCCCAAAAGCAGCTGTTCAGGTGAGTCAGATAGACGGGAATCTTCGGAAAGAATAACCCCACAAGACAGTAAAGAAGTGGCGCTCTTCAGTGCTTAAGAAAGAATATAGAAGTGCCAACATGCTTTTAGTTTTTAAATATCTTATTTTAAATTATATTGCATTTTGAATACATACAAAGTCAAGGAAATAAAATAACACTGAGATCAAACACATGCTCACATTTACTTCATTTGCCTTTTTTCTTTTCCTTTTTGTAATGTAAAATAGATTAAAATGTCATAACTGTACAGTTTTATGAATCTTCCCAAATTGAACACATTCATGTAGCTAGCATCCACATCAGGAAACAACCTTACTAATAAAAAAAATTTAAAAAACACAAACAAAATATAATTAATATACTTTCCAGATAATTGGCTATTCTGATACTACACCAAAGTTGGGCGAGTTGTGGTTTCTTAAAGGTTAGGTGCAAGGTGCATCTGAAACCATATCCATGAATTTTTCCTACTCTTAAAATCTATTGATCTTTTGGGAAATATTGGTTTACTGAGTTATGCATATCTTCCAAATATTGACACAATACATTATGCGATATTTTAAAAACCACAATTTTCAGTGTCACCCCTGACCTTACCAGAAAAGTCTTTAAGTATTAGGAAGCTATCAAGCTCTCAGTGGTAGATAAAAGTTTTCCAAAATTCTAATTTCTGCCCAAAAGCTCACATTTTATCAAATACTGTCAATTGTTTTCCTTGAAGTGACAGGCTCGTTTTTTTTTTCAGTTTTGAGGAAATATCTGCCAAATACCCAACATGGATAACATAGTTTGTCAGTGATTCTTTCAAGTAAAAGTGATGGTCCATGAAAAAAAAAAAAAAGGCCAGTTCAGCTCTCAAACAGTCTCATGAGTGGTTTTCCTCAAGGCAAGCATCATACTTTGATATGAGCAGACTTGCATTATGAATATTTCCTATTTCATCATCCAGAATATTAAGAAGGCATGTAGTCAAGGTTTAATAAATAAAATTAATTTATTAAGTTAATAACGATTCCTGTTGTTTCCTCAGAAATTTTTACGTGAAACTGGCTTTTTTTTTTTTTTTTTTTTTTTTTAACTGAGAGTACATGGTGGGGAAAAATACAACAACTACTAGTACATTTGGTGTCTTGTCCTGATTTGTGCATGAGTTGTGGGCAGTTTTACCACCATCACTTTTGCAACATCAATGCAAATGTCTAGACAATGAAAAAGGCAAATAAGATGTAAGCATTATTCTGAAAATAGTTTTGAACCTACAGACTCCCAGGAGTCCTCAGACCACACTTTGAGGTCACAGCCTCTACATACCTACACTATCCTTGTATCAATTTATGTTTTACTGATTTAACAAACACTTATGTAGCACCGATGCTGTGTCAGAGTTTTAAGTGTTTTATAAATATTTTCATTATGTGTTCCTTAAGGCAGGTGTTGTTTTTATTCCTCATGAGGTAGGTACGTACCGTTATTGCCCCATCTTACAGATAAGGAAACTGAAGTAGAAACGTAAAAAAACATGCCCCAGGTCACACAGCTAGTAAGTGGCAGAGCTGGGATTAAATTCATGCATTCTGATTTCAGAGTCCATTGCTCTCAACCACTGTACTCTTCCTAAATGTCCCCTCTCACCTTGGGGCTTCTGTACATGTCATTCCCTCTACCTGGAACACTCACCCCCGTTCTTCTCTACCTGTTACCTGGAACACTCACCCCCGTGCTTCTGTACCTGTTACCGGGAACACTCACCCCGTGCTGCTGTACCTGTTACCTGGAACACTCACCTGAGCCCCAAACCCAATTCAATTTCAGCTCAGTCATTTACCTTCTCAGGGAGGCCTCTCCTCATCCCCCTGGGTTCCCCTTATCATCCTTCACAGCATCATTTGCCTTTTATTTCTTAGTACTTACTGCAGGTGCATTTTTATATGTATTTGTAGATGTTAGACTAAATTTTCTCTCCCTTCATGTACATATGGACTGTGTGTTTTTCCCCAGAGCCTAGCGTATGGTAGACATCCAATAGGTAATCGTTGAATAAATGGATAGAAGAATACATAGATGAAGGAACAGAATTCACTTGGCTGTGTGGAGTGAGGGGCAGATCTAACTTAACTGTCTTTTGAATGTTTAATCACTCACAGGACCATTTGTTGTAAAAACAAATTATCTTTAGTTCACTGACTGAAATACTACCTTTGTATTGTCCTTAATTCCTATATTTACTTGACTTCTGAAATTGCCCTTTTGTTTCATTGGTCTATTTACTTATTCCTTTGAACGAAACTCTTTATTTTAGCTTTATAGTTTCATATTGAATATAAAAATTCTAATAGATTTATAGTAGATATATTCAGAGAGGTTGGCTTCCATCCTTGCCCTCTCTATTCTGGTGTTCTCTCTGTAGGCAATCATTTTTATTAGTATTTCATTTATCTGTTCTTAGTTTTGGAAAATATGACCAAATATGTCTATATATTTGTATCTCCCCTTTTTTCTCCTACACAAAAAGTAGCAGACCATACACACTCCTTCACAGCTTGCTGGGTTTTTTAAGTTTAATGTATCCTGAAGATCACTTCGTAGCAATATGTAGAGATCATTCTCATATTATTTTAAGTTGCACATACTTCATTGTATGTGTACACCATAGTTTAATCAGTTCTTTATAGTATTAAAATATTACTGTATTTTAATATTTGAGATGTTACCAGTCTTTTGCTACCTCAATTAGTGTTGTAATGATTAGCCTTGTTCAGATATAATTTAATGTATCTGCCATTATATCTTTGGGAGATCACTGATTTTTCAACAGGGACATATTATAAAAGAATTCTTAGGGAAGATTTTAAACTGGAAATGGAATGCGTATTAGGATGTGAGTAGGGTTGGGTAACTGAAAATTTAGAAGTCATCACTGTGCCCTGCACTAAGGTGGTAACTGCCTGGAAGTTTATGACAGCACTTGATATTCTATACAGGTTGTTCCTCCCCTTTCCTGATCTGGGATGCTCATTTCCTGCTCATCTGGTGAAATGGTGCTTCATCTGCATCCCTCCTCCTGTCTTTCTGGTCATCTTTCCCCCATTCTGATTCCTGGGTAGGGTCTGCTGATTTTCTCTGCATCTACTGTGCATTTGTTTCCCTCCATTTGCTTCTCTTTGCAAGTCATCTTCTAAGAGTCAGATCCACTTATTCGTTGAAGCCATGCTCTTCACCTTCATTAACTCTTACCCGTTACAGACCTGCCTTTTTGTTGAACTCAGAGAACAAAGGAAATTTGCATTTCCAATTTGTTTCAGACTCAGAGACTAGACCCGGGAGCAAAGATTCAACTTCAGTGCAAGATTTTTCCAAAGAAGAATCGTGCCAGGTTGCAGTCATAGACAGGCTGACAAGGAATGGTGTCTATGACTCCAACTTGGAAACAACTCTCTCATGTGAAAATCGGTTAGAGAATCAGCAAGGAAATCAGGAGAGATGCTTAAGAGAAATGTTCACCCACATGAATTCACTCCCGGAAGAGAGAGCTCGTGAGCATGGTGTTTACTGGAAAAACTTGAACCAGAAGTCAGTACTTCTCACTCAAGACAGAGTTCCCAAAGGATCCTGTGCCTTCCATACCCTTGAAAAAAGATTGAAACAGAAATCAACCTTAATGAAAAAGCAGAGGACCTACAAAGAGAAGAAACCTCATAAATGTAATGACTGTGGTGAGCTCTTCACTTACCATTCAGTGCTCATTCGACACCAGAGAGTCCATACCGGGGAAAAACCCTACAGCTGCACCGAGTGTGGGAAGTCTTTCAGCCACAGGGCCAACTTAACTAAACATCAGAGAACTCACACTAGAATTCTCTTCGAGTGCAGCGAATGCAAGAAGGCCTTCACAGAAAGCGCATCCCTTGCAATACATCAGAGGATTCACATTGGAGAGAGACCGTATGAGTGCAGTGAGTGTGGGAAAGGCTTTAATCGAAGCACACACCTCGTGCAGCACCAGCTGATCCACACAGGGGTGAAACCTTATGAATGCAACGAGTGTGATAAAGCCTTCATTCATTCTTCAGCACTCATTAAACATCAAAGAACTCACACTGGAGAGAAACCCTATAAATGTCAGGAATGTGGGAAAGCCTTTAGCCACTGCTCATCCCTTACCAAACATCAGAGGGTTCATACCGGAGAAAAACCCTATGAATGTAGTGAATGTGGAAAAACCTTCAGTCAGAGCACACATCTCGTTCAACATCAGAGAATTCACACCGGAGAGAAACCCTACGAGTGTAATGAATGTGGGAAAACCTTCAGCCGGAGCTCAAATTTTGCTAAACATCAAAGAATTCATATTGGGAAGAAACCATACAAATGTAACGAATGTGGAAAAGCCTTCATTCATTCATCAGCCCTTATTCAACACCAGAGAACTCATACTGGGGAGAAACCATATAGGTGTAACGAATGTGGAAAAAGCTTTAAGTGCAGTTCATCCCTCATCAGACATCAAAGGATTCACGCGGAAGAGCAGCCCTGAAAAATGACTGAATGTGAAGAAATGTGAGTTGGTTTTATCGCTGTGTTAAATACCTGAGCATTTTGTGTGGAAGACACATAAACTGCTGTCTGAGGACCAGTTCTGTGTGTATCTAACTCTACTTACATAATACATAGCTTTGAGGCATAAACAGAATGTTCCTTATATCCATTGATTTGATCATTCTGAATGCTTCCAGCCAGGAATCTCATAGGTTAATCCCTAACCCACCCCCCTTGCCCCCCAATACCCTTTTGTGGAAATTCAGAAAATCCTTGGGAGTGGGTAGCAATGCAATCAATGTGAAATCCAGTTCCCCCCTCTTTGTCACATCAAAGCCTGTTATAGCATCTCACTTTGTAAGGACATTCTTATCTGGTAGGTGAGGCAGAGGGCTCATATTCTCATCATTGGGAAGACACAGAGCTATTCCTTTTTGAATCCAAAGTGGAGACCCAGATATACAGAGAATGTCATTTCTTTTACATTAACTATAAAAACTTAAAGGTTAAGAGCTGAAATGTGCTTTGGATTTCCTCCCAACCCCAAAGGCTACTATCTCATTTGATGAATATAAGAGGTCTAAATTATGCTCACATGGGTTACGCTGAGATTTAGATTATTATTCCCCCGCTGGGTACATCTTCACTTTACACTTCCTTGGAAGTTACCCTGAGGTAGAGAAAGAGTCAGAACCTTAACTGTAGTTTTTGATCAAGTCCCTGTTTTCTTATCCTTGGCACTGAATGAATCCTTGGTTTTCTGTAATCACAGTATTAGAGAGATTTCATTTCTTTACCTTATTCTGCTCTCTGTAAAGTATGTTTTGTCACTTGGAGAGAAAGCCCCTGGGATGTGCAGAGTGAAAAGTTGATGGGTTCCATGTGTGGTTACCTATAGGGTCTCGGACAAGAACAAGAACCGAAGCAGCTTTGAGGCACAAACACCATGTCACATACGGAAGAGAGTCACAGGACAGTGACTTCAGGAGGACAAGCGGCTTCTCCCCCTACCCCGCACCCCGGGAAGAAGTTGTCGTTTCTCAGGCCTCACGTTTACCCACATTTTTTTGTTGTCCTCCTGTATGTCGGTTGGTCTTTGCTGTATCCCCGGGCCCCAAGGAAGGTAGAAAAGGCTTGAAGCCACAGTGATCGATTGACATAAGTTACATGGGTGACCAAAGAACCGTGTGATGGGATTGGAAACAAAAGCAAAAGTTCAAATAAAAATTTAGCAAAACACTATACAAATGTCAGTTTTTATTGTTGCTTTGTTATACGGTGTGAAAAGATTATAGAAAAGATAGAGAGGGAAAGATCAGTTACAGGTTTCTTTCTCCTCTCCTAAATCCTATCCTTGGACATTCAGCAATCAGCCCGCACTCTTCCCCCTACACATTATCCCAGTTACTTCTTATAATTTTTATAGTTTCCTCTGTAGGCCTTAGTTCTATTACTGAGGAAAAGAAGAGGAATAGAGTTTTAAAAAGTGGTGGTAAAAGAGGTCGAGGTCAAGGTCAAGTCTAATCCAGCAACGATGGAAATCAAAACAATAGGAAATGGGACGGGAAGGACTGGGAAGAAAGAGGCTTTGAAAAGAATTTTTAAAAAACAAGAATACATTGAAAGGGGCCGAGGTCTGAGAGGTGAGGGTCGGAGAATGGCTGACACAGGACAAAATAAACAAAATAGAGCTCAGCCCTCTCATCACCTCGATATTCAGATTAACGGTCTGAGGTGGAAGTTGACAAGCTATGGCCTGGACCCACTACCTAGTTCTGTAAATAATGTTTAATTGAAACTGGGCTTCACTCATCATTTACATGTGTTTGGCTGTTTTTGTGCTAAAACAGCAGAGTTGAATAGTTCGAGCAGAGATTACATGTCCCGGAAAATATTTGCTGTTTCTCAACAGGCCAAATGCTTGAGTGCGAAGAAATTCATCTGGGGGCCAATATTTGACTAACCCAAAATCAATGGGTTTGAATTCTGCCACCTCCACTTGGCAATTCTGTGACTTTGGAAAGCTACTTACTGTTTCTGAGCCCCAGTTTGCTTATCTGTAAAATGGGGACAGATCAACCCTCTCTCAAGGCTGTTGTGAGGATAAGACAATGAATGTAAAGAACCTGGCACATAGTCAGTTGTATTGAGAGACCTCCTCCGCCTCTCTCATTCGCTTTCTCTCTGTCGTTAGTTTCCAGGAGCCCTCACGTACGCTAAAATCCACAGATGCTCAAGTCCCTTATATTAAATGGTGTAGTACAGTCGGCCCTCCGTATCTGTGGCTTTTGCATCCTCAGATTCAACCAACCATGGATGGAAGTTTGGATCCACTGTTGGTTGAATCTGCTGATGCAAAACCCTCGAATACGGAGGGCCGACAGTATTTATTGAAGAAATCCCCGTAAGTGGACCTGAGTAGTTCAAACCCATGCAGTTGGAGGATCCACTGTTACATATATTTTAATGAAGTGGTGAGTCTGTTTTAGGCTACCTGTAACAAAATATCATTGACTAAGTGGCTTATTTATAAACAACCTTCTCACAGTTCCAGAGACTGGGAAGTCGAGGATCAAGGCCCTGGCAGATTCAGTGTCTGGTGAGGCCTCCTCCCCAGTTCTCAGATGGCTATCTTTTCACTGTGTCCTATCATGGTGGAAGGGCAGGGGAGCCCTCTGGGGCCTCTTTCATGAGGGCGCTAGTCCCATTCATGGGGGCTCTACCCTCATGACCTCATCACTTCCCAAAGGTCCTGCCTCCAAATACCACCACTTCGGGGATTGGGGTTCCACAGGAATTTGTGGGGGACACAAAGCATTCTGTCTATAGCAAGTGACTGAGCATCAATCAGAAATGACTTAATGAGTGAGTCTTCCACACCTTTACTTACTGATCTAGAGCCGACCATCCTGCTGCCTGGTGTATCGTAGAGAAGGGCTTCACTTCTTTCTGCTGTTGCTTCCATCTGGTGCAGCTCCCTGCACAGCCTCCTGGAGACCTCGTGGAAGCTGCCTTTTTTCCTTCTAATTATCACTTAACCAGGAGCCACACCATGGTTCCAGAGACTCAAGTATTATTGTCATTTAATTAGTGTCAAAGGACTTACTCTAAGCTAGTTTTACTGAGAGCTGTGGCCCTTTGCGTTTCAGTATTTGTTCCTTTTATGCTTGGAGTTCAATCAGTTCTGACTGTGTATTTGTGCTCCCACAGGAATCTTGGAAGTTTTAGTGTTCTGCTTTTCAAATGTTTTTGGTTACGTGTAAACAAAATTTGATTGTTCTTATTGGCCCACTGTCAATAAAGATGTCATTTATATATTTGTTGTCAGAAACTTCTATAACTTGCTTTTAAATTCTCACTTAAGCATATTTTAAGAGGCAAAGAAAAACCAACTATAAAATATCTCCACATCATTCAGGAAACTGATCGCATTTCTAATTGTTCATCTTGGCTTCACAACCTCTGTAGACATGAGCTGGGGGATCACAACCCATGTATCTGCAAGAAGGTGAGAGAGCCAAGGAAGGTCGTTCCTACCAAATGATGCTTGAAGTCCTCAGGCCAAGCACACCCCTCACTTAGGCGTACTGGGGAGACAAGGGAGGGGAGAACTTCATGTGAAAAGTACAGTTAAAACTAGGCCAAATATGCTAAAAAACTGATTTAAGGTAAACTTTGAATTACTTTTGGCTTCATCACCCAAAAGTATAAAAACGATAGTATAAGAATATGTTATTCAAACTAGTTGGCAATTAATTAGTTCAATTACCTATTTTAACTCTCAAAATTTTTAATTTTATTAAATGAGTTCTCACTTTTTAAAAATTATTACAACAGGATTCAGGTTGGAAATTCTTTGTCCCTTTCTCCCTTTCCTTACCTAATTCTTTTTGAGGTCCCACCTGGGCTGTCCCTCACCATAGGTTTTATGGTGACAAGGGGGAAGGGTATTCCCCTGTGGTAATATATAAAATGTGGCTTTTGTGGATTACCTTGCAGTTCCAAATAAGGCCCTCAAAAAATTAGATGTTTTTTCCTGCATTGTTGTTCTTTACATTTTTCACGGTGTAACCTGTTATTTTTGAACTGTGTTTGTCCATAAACCAGATAATCTGTCCCTAGATTGAGTTTACTATACATAAAATGTGCACAGAGATAGAGGTAAACGGTCTTTGATCCAGCAGTGCCTGAGTCTCTGGTATCACCCCTTAGAGTCTCCAGATACATGAACTTTTCGAACAACTCAACAGGGTTGAAGAGCTTGGCTTTTTATTTCCAGAGATCTTATTTCAGAGGACTTCATGTGCACATAAGCATCAATATCAAAAATCTTTCATGCCCCCCAAAAGAAAAGGACAGATTTGGGTGAGTTCTAGCTCCTTTATTAGTTTCTAAGTCCTTAGTTGCATCTCCTTTTACATTTAGAGCCATGGATGTGTAACTGCTCAGTTCCAGTCCCATTTCATCACCTGTGAGAGATATAATTGGAAATGGGGGAGGGAAATCTTCTGAGGTTTACCTGATTAGGGGGTGGTGGAGAATTTGCCCATATCTATTCCCATATATTCTAAAGTAGGAGGAATCCCAAGAAGGCATAGACACATGAGAAAAAGGAGGTGGCGTGTGATAATCCCCCTGCCCCACACAGTGAGATCAGAGAAAGATCTCCCAGACTTTCTCCATCACTTAACTAGATTGTAAAGTTAGCAAACTTGCTTTTTAGTGATGTGTAAATTTGAACATCTGCAATCACCATGACCAAGCTATTTTATTTGTAGGTCTATACTTACCTAAAATGTCTATGCATATATACCAAAAGAAACCATCAAGAATGTTCATAGTTGCTTTATTGCTAATAACCCCAAACTGGAAACAAACCAAATGTCCATCAACAGCAAAATTGATAAATGTGAGGTAGTCATTCAAAGCACACACAGAGCACCGAAACGGAAAGAATCTCTGCATGAAACCACACAGATTAATGTCACGAATATAATGCTGAGCAAAAGAAGCCAGACACAGGATAATTCGTACTGTTTGGATCTAAGTACACACATTTATAACACAGGTGATGCTAACGTGTGGTGTTAAAAACTAGATGATCGTTAGCTTTAGCAGGATAGAATGGGTAGTGATTGGGAAGGTCGAGGAGAGGGGCCTCTGAGTTGGTAGTTTTATTCTATTTCATTGTCTTAAACTGTGTTGTAGTTACAAGGGTGTCTTTGCTTCTTGATATAAGTCATTGAGTCGTAGAGTTACGATTTCTGTGCTTATTGGTGTGTATGTTATAAATACTTCACTAATGCATTTGAATCCATTATTGTAATAAGGACAAATAACATAAAGTATAATAAGACTTTGCAATCTTATTTTCATTTCATGAAAACTGGTCACCAGAGGACTCCAAGCTTAAGTGTTGCAACTATAGAGCTTATGTTTATATATACATATATAAATAAATATATATATATAATGTACATAAATATATATATTTAAAGATCCACAACTGTTTGATTTAATGTCATTTGAGTGTAGAAAATCACAGTTATACTTACAGTTTGCTAAATCTATAATCTTTTAGCTGAAAGTTAGCTGGTTAGCCACACCCATCAATGAAACTGCTTTCGCAGAAGAATCCAACCTGTGACAATTGATAAGAACTTTAGAAGTCACTTTTTTTTTTAATTTTTTAAAATTGAAGTACAGTTGATTTACAACGTTGTATTAACTTCTGCTGTACAACCAAGTGATTCAGTTATACATACATATATACTCTTTTTCATATTCTTTTCCATTATGGTTTATCACGGGATATTGAATATAGTTCCCTGTGCTGTACAGGAGCACCTTGTTGTTGATCCATTCTTGATTGTCTATAAAACATGAGATTTCTTAGAACGCAGGCCATCAAACTCTCATTTCAGGTTTTTCCTTCATTGCTTCCTGTGATCCTGGTATCAGAAAAGATTTCTATGTCTCAGTATTTCACAGACAGAGGGAATAACATGACTGTCTTAGTCACCACTGTGCCCATCAAGACCAGGCACATGATTCCCAGGATCTGGGCAATGACTCTTCCAGAGGTAATGGGAAATTTGCTATCAGCCAGAAAGCCATGGATCCTCTCCTGGGGAGGCCTGGCTACTGTATCAAAGGAGACCTGCTCTGGGAATTGTGGGGGCTGGGTACACAGTCTCTGCGAAGCTGTTTTCACGTCTGATGCTTGAAACCCACAGCCAGTAAACAAGGGAAGATCACGAACAGGCTGGGAGCCTGTGAGCAGGAGCTGGAACTTCATAAGGACAGAATGAAACCTGTGTCTCTTCTTGCTGCCTCTGACTTTGTGATCAGGGTGTCCTGCAGAAGCCAGGAGCCTACATCACAGAGCTAAACACATACGTGTAACCCAGGAGTCAGAGAAACTGAGGGAAAAATCCAGGGGAAGGCAGAGCAGCTGAAGGTCCAGCTGCTGCTTATCTGTCTTAAACTGGATTTTTGTGTGTGTGTTTATCCTGCTTGGCATTTTCTTAGCCTCTTGAATTTGCAGACTTATGTCTTCTGCCAAATTTGGGGACACTTTGAGTATTTCGTTATGATATTCTGGATTTTTATTTAAGTGTTGTGTTTCAGTAGGCCTCCTCTGACACCACTCTGGTGGGCTAAGGAAGGTCACCACCACCTGGTTATTGTTTGGTGGGGATGGAAGTCTAAGGGACTCAGTCTCTATTAACAGCCCTGGGGAGAGGAATTTCTTGCTAGGCCACCCCCACTGGGCCATCACCCCCGACAACACTTGTCTTGAGGGGAGAGCCATGCTATTACTGCTTCCAAATGGTGCCACTGACATTGTGTGTGGGGAGGTTCAGTACGACCAAGCGTGAATGAAAGTCTCGGCTTCCCATCCCCTCTCTGACACCATCCCTGTAGGGACAGAGGGGCACCTTATTACAGTCAGGGTAGGATGGAAGCCTAGGCTCCCCACTCAGCCTTTGCTGATGGACTTGAGGTGGGACCACAGTTTTTTTTCAATAGTATTTGACTGGAGTGGGGTGGGATTTTTTTCTCAAAAGTTTTCTGTTATGTTAGGTTTCCCCTTCTTGGTCTCTGGCTGGAAAGAGCAGGCTTTATTGGGGGCTTTAAAAAAATCTGCACCCATTGGCATTTTAGGTTGTCAACTTACCCAGGCCAGCATATAGGAGACAAAAAGAAAACCTAGGAAAATCACCACTGTGTCTTTCCTCAGGTGGCAACGTCCTTAGTGGGACTGTCTTCTGTCCAACTTTGAGTCTTATATTTGTCTTATAGACAATATTGAGGGTTTTTAGCTATACTTAGTGGGAAGTATAGGGAGAAGTGTGTCTACCCCACCTCATCCCACTACTGGTTCAGTGGTTCACCTTCGTTTATGAAAAATATTTTGATGGGTATAAATTTCTAGGCTGACAGTTTTTTTCCCCAGTACTTTAAAGGTGTTGTTTCACTGGCTTCTGGCTTGCTTTTTTTGTGTGTTTTTGCTTTTGTTTCCTGATGAGAAGTACTTATCTTTGTTCTCTAGTACGTACAGATCTTTGTTTCTCCAGCTGTTTTTTAAATCTTTTTTTTTTTGAAGTATAGTTGATTTACAATGTTGTTGTAGTTTCTGGTGTACAGCCAAGTGATTCAGTTATACATATATATACACAGTCTTTTTCATATTCTTTTCTACTACGGTTTATTACAGGACACTGAATATAGTTCCCTGTTCTATATGGTAGGTCCTTGTTGTTTATTTATTTTATATACAGTAGTTTGTATCTGCTAATCCCAAACTCCTAATTTATCTGTCCCCCACCCCCTTTCCTCTTTGGTAACCAGAAGTTTGTTTTCTATGTCTGTGAGTCTGTTTCTGTTTCATAAATATGTTCATTTATGTCATAGTTTAGATTCCCCAAATAAGTGATATATCCTCCAGCTGTTTTTTAAGGTTTTCCTTTGTTACTGGTATGTAGCAATTTGAATATGATGTGCCTTTGTGTGGTTTTCTTCATGACTTTTCTTTGAATTTCACTGAGCTTCTTGGATCTATGGGTTTGTAATTTTCATCAAATTTTGAAAATATTTAGCCATTATTTCTTCAAATATTTTTCTACTCCCTCACCCTCTCTTCTCCTTCTGGGATTCTAATTACACTTAGACTACTAGACTACATCGTCTTGTTCCATAGCTCACTGCTGCTTGGTTCATTCTCCATCTTTTTTCTCCCTGTGTTTCATTTTCGGCAGTTTCTATTTCTCTGTCTTTGCATTCACTAATCTTTTCCCTTGCAGTGTCTAATCTGCTCTTAGTCCTATCCCGTATATTTTTCATTTCATATACCGTATTTGTTACCTCCAGGAGTTAGATTTCCAGCTTGCATATCTCCTGTGATAGTTCAAGGGTCACAGGATTAGGTCATACTTTCTCCAAAGGTACCCATTGGCTCTGAAATCTCAAGAGCCCAGTGTTGCACTGTGTTCAGTTTCACTGAGCTTCTCGCTGCAGATCTCCATCTGGAGGGGCTCACACACAATCAAAGCAGCAGAGAATCCAAGGCACACAGAATAAGAAAGGATTAGAGGAAATTCCCTGGCTGTCCAGTTAGGACTCGGTGCTTTTACTGCCGTGGGCCTGGGTTTCGATCCCTGGTCGGGGAACTAAGATCCCGCAAGCGGTGCGGCAAGAGGAAGGAAGGTAACGGAGGAAGGAAGGTAACAGAGGAAGGAAGGAAGGAAGGAAGGAAGGAAGGATTAGAGGGGAAATTGTCTCACCATTAAGGGAAGCTGCTCTAGAAGCCTTGAGGATTCTGTGTGACCCAATGTGGAGAAGATGGCCTTTAGTCATTAAAACCATGGAATTGAGGCAAAGGAAAACGTGCATTAAAAATAATAATAATGCTAACATTTAATTTATTATTTTTTATTAGTATGAGCCAAGGAAAGAAGCTCAAAGACCCAGAAATTACAATGAAGGCATTACGATCTTTCTGTCAAGATGAATGGACACGCAACTCCCCCGGACCCCAGCGTCTGGGGCTTTAATTAGTTGCAGGAGATTCTCTGTTCTCTCGATGGCTTTCTTTCTTTAGTCACACGGAAGTGTTGCGAGGCAAGGGCTGTGTCATTCTTCTGTGTCGCTAGTGCTAGTGCTTGTCACACAGTCGTGGCCTCTCAACCTGAAAGAACTTTTTAGGTCCACGAACTGTCAACGATGCCAATTTAAAGACCCAGGCACAGAGGCGACGAAAGAGCAGAGTGGCGGCGCGGAGGATTCTGGGCGCCGTGGTCCCCGCCGGCTGCGCAGGCGCACTGCCGTCCGCGGCCGCCCGGCCGCCGACGCCATTGCTGGAAGAGTTCCCGCACTGCTCTGCGAGCGCCCTGTCCTCAGGCGGCCGCCAGGTACTCGTCGACCCGGGCGACCGGCCGGGGCCCCGCCGCCCCTCCCTCGGCGCTGGGCGCTTGGCCCTCGCCTCCCGGCGGCGTCCGGGGCGGGGCCGCTCCGGAGACCCAGCCCCCTAGCTGACCCGCCCACCCCAGAGGCCCCTGGGGCCGACCTCCCTCAGAAGGCTGCGGCCTGGCAGCGCTGCGTCGGAGGGCCGGGCAGGGTGGGCGCGCCACTGGACCTTCCCCTCTTCCCGGGGCCGTGCCTGCACTGAGGGAGGAGAGGGCCCCAATGGGCCGAGAAGGGCGGTGCGGGAAGCAGGCGGGCTGGAGGAGGGAGAACTTCCATCCTGGGCTCTGCACCCGAGCGGAGGGACTGGGGTTCGATAGCGGCGCTCTGACTGGTGCCCCCCTCTCCTGCCTTTGGGAAATGGAGGCAGCCTTTCCTGCCGGCTCAGCTTCCAAATATGCAACACAGTTTGGGGAGTTTGGGGGTTTTTTTTAGTTTTTTGGGCTGAACCGCGCGGCTTGCAGGACCTCAGCTCCCCGACCAGGGAATCCAACCCCGGCCAGGGCAGTGAAAGCTCCCAGTCCGAACCACTGGACCGCCAGGGAATTCCCGCAACACAGTATTGTTAACTCTAGTCACCGTGCTGTGCATTATAGTCCCAGGACTGGGTTATTTTATACCTGGAAGTTTGTACCTTTTGACCACCTTCACGCATTTTTCCACCTCCTCCCAACCACCAGTCTGTCTCTATGAGTCTCGGGTGTTTTGTTTTTAGGTTCCACATATAAGTGAGATTGCACGTTATTTCTGTGACTTGCTTCACCTAGCATAATGCCCTCAAGGTCCACTCATGTTGTCACAACGGCAGGATTTCCTCCTTTTTTGTGGCTAATATTCCACTGTGGGCACGTGCCGCTTTTTGTTTATGCATTCGTGCATCAGTGGACACTTAGGTGGCTTCCACGTCTTGGCTGTTGTAAATGATGCTGCAGTAACAGGGGGTGCAGATACCTTTGGGAGTTAGTGTTTTCTGTTCCTTCTGATAAATGCCCAGAAGTGGAATTGCTGGAAAATATGGTGGTTATATTTTTAATTTTTGGAGTAATCTCCATACTGTTTTCCATAATGACTGCACCAGTTTACATTCCCACCAGTGGTGCAAAGTGTCCTCTTTGCTCCATGTTTTTGCCAACACTTGTTATGTATTGTCTTTTTGATAATAGCCATACTGACAGGTGTGAGGTGATATTGTGGTTTTGATTTTCATTTCCCTGATGATTAGTGATGTTGAGCACCTGTTCATGTACCTGTTAGCCATCTGTATGTCCTCTTTGGAAAAATATCTATTCATCCCTGCCCATTTTTTACATCAGATTGTTTGCTTTTTTGCTGTTGAGTTGTATGAGTTCTTTTTATGTTTTGGGTATTAACGCCTTATCAGATATATGAGTTGCAAATATTTTCTCTTGTTCTAAAGGTTGCCTTTTCATTTTCTGGACTTCCCTTTGCTGTGCAGAAGCTTTAGTTTGATGTCCCACTTGTTTATTTTTGCTTCTGGTGCCTGAGAAGTCATCTCCAAGATCGATGTCAAGGAGTTTACTGCCTATGTTTTCTTCTAGGAGTTTTATGGTTTCAGACCTTATATTCAATTACTTAATCCATTTGGAGTTAATCTTCGTGTATGGTGTAAGTTAGGGGTCCAGTTTCATTCTTTTGCAGATCGCTGTCCAGTTTCCCCAACACCATTTATTGAAGAGACAGTTCTTTCCCCATTGTATATTCCTGGCTCCTTTGTTGTAAATTTATGTGTGGGTTTATTTCTGTACTCTATTCTGTTCTATTGATCTGTGTCTTCTTTTTCCAGTACCATACTGTTTTGATTACTCTAGCTTTGTAATATAGTTTGAAATCAGGAAGCATGATGCCTCCAGCCTTGTTCTTATTTCTCAGAATTACCTTGACGATTTGGGGTCTTTTGTGGTTCTATACAAATTTTAGAATTACTTGTTCTACTTCTGTGAAAAATGCCTTGCAAATTTTAATCATACTGGATCAAATTTGTAGATTGCTTTGAGTAGTATGGACATTTTAACAACATTAGTTCTTCGAATCTATGAGCATGGAATATCTTTCCACTTAATGTCTTTAAGTTTTCAATATATACCAGCTAATCACTTCTGTGGTTAAATTTATTCCTAGGTATTTTATTCTTTTTTTAAGCAATTGTAAATGAGATTGATTTCTTAATTTCTCTCTGTGATAGTTCATTATTAGTGTATAGAAGCACAGCAGATTTTGTATATTGATTTTATATCCTCCAACTTTACTGCGTTTGTTCACTAATTCCTACAGTTTTTGGCAGGATCTGTTAGGGGGTCCTATATATAAAATCATGTCATCTGCAAGTAGTGACAATTTTAATTCTTCCTTTCTGATTTGGTTGCATTTTATTTCTTTTTCTTGCCTGATTGCTCTGTTTAGAACGTCCAGTAATATGTGGGCTTCCCATAACATATATTATGTTGAGGTACATATCCTCTGTACCCACTTTGTTGAGAGTTTTTATCATAAATGATGTTGAATTTTGTCAAATGCTTTTTCTACCCCTGTTGAGAGGATCATATTATTCTTATCCTGCATGGTGTTAATGTGGTGTGTCACATTTGTTGATTTGCAGATGTTGAACCATCCTTGCATCCCTGAAATAGATCCCGCTTGATCATGGTACATGATCCTTTTAATGCATTGTTGAATTCAGTTTGCTAGTATTTTTTGAGGATTTTTGTGTCAGTGTTCATCAAGGATATTGGCCTATAATTTTCTTTTCTTGTAGTACCTTTGCTTGGTTTTGGTATCAGGGTAATGCTGGCTTCATAAAATGAGTTTGGAAGTGTTCTCTTCTATTTTTTGGAAGAGTTTGAGCAGGATTGGTATTTTTTAAACATTTGGTAGAATTCACCAGTGAAGCCATATGGTCCTGGACTTTTGTTCATTGGGAGAGTTTTGATTACTGATTCAGTCTCCTTACTAGTGATCAGTCTGTTAGGTTTTCTATTTCTTCATGATTCAGGCTTGGTAGGTTGTCTGTTTCTAGGAATTTATCCATTTCTTCTAGGTTGTCCAATTTATTGGAATGATCTATTTTAGATCAGTGTGTCTTAAACTTCAATGTGTGCATATGAATCACCTAGAGATCATAACAAAAGGCTGATTCTGATTCGGTAGTTTCTGGAGTTGGGCCTGAGGTCTTGCATGTGTCACAAGCTCTCTGGTGGTGTTGATGCCACTGGTCTTTATACTTTTGAGCACAAAGCTCTTGGATGTGGATTCTTTTTTTTTTTTTTTCCCCACTGGGCCGGATGTGGATTCTTAATGGAGGCAAATTGTACATATAAGGCAGGGACAGATTCAGCATAATTCGGCCTAGATTCCTTTGGGTCCCAAAAGCTCTACTGGGTAGTGAGAATGTCAAACTGTCTAAGAAACTCTTATTAAAGAGTAGAATTTCACAAGATTTGGAAAGCTCATTTCTCACTGTGCCACTGCCCTTTTATATGCCTTGCAGCATCATTCTGCAACCATGCACTTGTTAAGAGAATGTTTACTAACCTCAGGCTCTTGTTTTCAAACCAAACTCAGCATCAGCAAGGCCATATCTTTAACCAAAGACAGAAGGCAGAATCAATGCCTGGGGTATCTGAACAAGATCTCTGCCACCCTGTTTCTCCACAGTGTAAAGCCTTTATTAGGCATATAACTATTTTCAGTATAAAAGAACTACTGCTCAGTGCTTTGTGCATTGGATTCCACTTTCTCTTATATCATTATTGTTATCCCTACTTCCTTTCTATTTGGGTTTGCCTGATATAGAAAAGATAGATAAAGAACTATTTGAATATGAGATTGAGAGAGGCATGTACAAGACTTCTAATATCTTTTAAGTTTGGAGTTGTGGTGTTCTCTTTACATGGAGCAGAGGCCTGTGGAAGTTTTAGTAAGTTCACTCTTCCGAGAAAGGACGGGAAGAAAGAGATTACTGGATTATTCCACTGTTAGAGGAGGCGGTGGTTGTGGCAAGGGAAGATGGAATTGTTTTGTTTCCCAGTAAGTTGAGGTAGTGGGGCAGGCGTGGCCTGGAACTAGACTGATCTGGGACCCTACAAAGCTTGGGTAAAATATCAGTATTCTAGTTTTCCTAAGCCTCAGTTTCCTGCCCGGTGGAACGGGAATTAGTTTCTATTGGGTGACGTGACGGTCAAGTGAGAAAGTAGTTTCAAAGTTCCTTGTACAATGTCTGATCTGCAAACTGTAACTACATTTCGTGGTATTAAAATCTCAAGCTCTACACTGGTAAGAATCATATTTCCTCGCCGATCACGCAGGTTAATCTTGTGTTCTTTAGCAAGGTCATACTTATTTGTAATGTCAACGTTTCAACTTGGTAAGTCTGAGATTTCCAAGGCAGGATTGGTTTTCATGGCTTATTTCTCTTTCTTAGATATGTCTTTGCAGGACTCCACTCTTTCCAGAGAGGGGAGCCCAGAGGAAGAGATTATGGCTGCTGTGGTTTTTTCAGTTGGACCTCTGGTAAGTTGGGGTTTCCTCTGCTTCTGACCTGTTGTCCTGCTTTGAGAGCACGACTACTTTTCCTGAAGTCGTGTGACTTGACCTCACCCACACTCCCTTTGGTAACTGAATCAAGTTGTTTGATCCATGAAAATTTGGTTCATCATAGTAAAGCTTGTAATCTATATAGGAAGATTCAGTATGCATATTGAAACAAGTATCAAGACACGTAATCTTGCAGAAAAAATCTGTGCTATCTTTAGATATGATAGGCAGTCTGGAAAATTTACTTATGATGTTAACTTTGTATTGTTCCCAGGAAATTTCAGTTATTTATGGGGTAGTAGAATGGAATATTTTCCAATTGGAAAATTTTGTTTAGGAAATTTTGAACAAAACAATACATGTGCATACATACACACACCCTTAATTCATAGGGACCATTCCCCTTGTGCCCACTCTTAGTGTTCTCCTCTTTTCTACCCATTAAGAAGTGATCAAGCTTAATAGATGACATGGAGAGAAAGAAGATGTTTAAGACACAGTGCTTGGCTGTAGGGTGCTTACAGTCTCACTGAGGTAAGGCATACAAAAGAAATAGTTACATAATTTATTTAGGTGAATGATAGTTACCGAGCAGTATGGTAAAGCTGATGAGTGCTTTTGTAAGGCAAGAAATGGGATATTAGTATGGGATGAATCGGTTATGGAAAGCTTATGAGGATGGTTAGATTTAAGCTGGTACCCAATTACAAGTGGGATTTAAATTGTTGTAAATTATTTGTGAGGGTACTTCAGGTGAGAAGGCAAGGCTCTGAGGCAGAGCACAGTGAGTGAGCCAGTGATTCAAGATGGAAACTTGTGAAAGGTAGGGCTGGAATTTAGATAATTAAGTTGAATCTTTTCATGTTTCCCTGAAGACATTTAAGTGTATATATGTATGTGTGTGTGTTTGGATGTGTTTGAGGTGGGCATTAATGTGATTAAAGCTGTGTTTTAGAAGTGACTTTTTGAAATAGGAGATTCAGAAGAAAGGTAGTACCAACAAATATAATTTGTTACAGAAATTATCCATAATAACTTGTAGTAGTGATCTTTTATTTTTTGTAGCAAGAATATAAAACATGTAAATAGTTCTTAAGACATACCCTTGAAAAGATAAATGAAAGCCAAAATGTTTCACTTTATCAGTAGATCTAAAGTATTTGTCTAGTATAGGCCAGATCAAACACATCTCTAATTATCAGAGGTTGAGGTTCACATCATCCTTAATTTTTTCGAAGCTGAATATTTGTACTTTTTAAAAAAACTAACATATTTATTTTTGGCTGCGTCGGGTCTTCGTTGCTGTGCACGAGCTTTCTGTAGTTGCAGCGATTGGGGGCTACTCTTCGTTGTGGTGCGCGGGCTTCTCATTGCAGTGGCTTCTCTTGTTGCGGAGCACCGGCTCTAAGCCCGCTGGCTTCAGTAGTTGTGGCTTGCGGGCTCTAGAGCGAAGGCTCA
>NW_021703786.1:40197686-40266852 GCF_005190385.1 Monodon monoceros | reverse complement strand
ATGTGGGATCTTCCCGGACCGGGGCACAAACCCGTGTCCCCTGCATCAGCAGGCGGACTCTCAACCACTGCACCACCAGGGAAGTCCCCTGAATATTTGTACTTTCTAAGGTAAGAACTTGAAAGGGAAGAACTAAGATAACATTTTTCTCAATGAAATTTAATAGTTCTATTACCCATAACTTTTAAAAATCTAAAATCAGTAAGTACTACTAGAAGGTAGAGTAAAATTTCATTTCATTTATGAAATCAGGTCTTTATAGGCATATAGTGTCTAAGATTTGGAAGAAAGCAATGTTGTGAGAGGTCCCTGAAATATTCTCTGAAAGAGTACTGAGACAGGCCCCCCCAACCCCCAGACATGATCTTTCAGTTGTAGAAAACAGATGGTGTTAGTAGGTTTTGAATGTTATTCTTGAGCAAGATAGATTATTTCTGAGAAACAGATTTCATCCTCATAGGAAAAAGGATTATGTAGCATCTAAGACCCCTTATTATAAGTTTATTTTTGTTTTGATAGGTTATTTGTTAAAAGTCTCCTTTAAAAATTATGCAGTTGTATCTTTCTCAGTCTTGTGTGTGTCATTGTCTCAAATGAGGTGAAAGAAGATTATGTTTGGATGTTGCTATGGGACCTTAATTTCATCCCTGAATAATACAGTAAAAGAGGTGATCTCATATATACCGCATCCACAGTGGACTGGTGGTGCTTGCTGAGACTCTGTTGTAGGTAATAGGCAGCCTGTCACTGAGTGATTTTATCCTGTATCCCCTTAGAGTCCTGAAGTTCCCCAGCCAAATGAAGATCTTCACCTTCAGGCAGAAGAACAAGAATTGGTAAAGGTAATACTTGGCATTGTATCTAAGGGGAATGAAGAGACGGCACCTCTTTTACTGCACTAATTCTTAATGTTCCAGCACATTGCAAGTTCACCATAAGAACCATCTGGCTCGTTAGGTGTGGTAACACCAGGGCTGGTAGCGTCATTTTGACAGACTTTATTTCTCTCAGTGGTAGCAGCCCTAATTTGACAGATGGTCACATTATAATTCCTAATGATAAAGTATCCTGTATCACATACTTCACTTCTTGCTTGCAGAGCCTCAAGGTAGCCAGAGGTGAGAGCTGAGGGCCTTCTTAGATTTTTCCTGGGGCTTAGCTCCAGATGGGAAAAGAAAACAAACGCAGTAAGTTCATTATAATTTGAGTTATGTGTGAAGTGATTAACAATATTAACAGTTTATGAACTGTCATTATCTCTCACATTAGCCATGTTTTATTATTAGTAGAATTATATAAAACATGCTTCACAAACTTTGAGGTCCTAATAAATAAAAAGATTTAAACAATTTGATAAGCATACATATCTGTATGGCAGAAAAACACTCCAGAGGAAATCTGTTTCTCCCGATACAGAGCATACCTTAGCCAAATACAGTCTAACTTGAGACCTTTGCCTGATTAGTCAGCTAAGTAGGGTTCTTAATTTACCAGATCATAGAGTATAGTGCTTATGAGTTTGAATTTTGGAACCAAACTGCCTGGATTTGAATCGAGACTTTGTGTCTTCTGTGAACTTAGGCAAGGCACCTAACCTCTCGATGCCTCACTTTCCTTATCTGTAAATAGCAGCTTCCTTATTGTGAGGATTCAATCATTACATTAAAAGCCTTCATATCAGTACCTGACAAATAATATGAACCATACTTACACAAAAGTAGAGAGAGTAGTTTGATGAATCCCATTGAACCTTCAACACTTAACACCCATGGCAATCATATTTCATCTGTAATACTACCCTCCCTCACTGGTTATATTGAAGCAAATCCAAGACATTATATAATCTCATCTATAAATATTTCATTATGTATCTATAACAGATTTTTTTAGTTTTAAGTATAATACCATAATTACAGCTAAAAAATGAACAGTAAGCCTTAATATTATCACATATTAATTTGGTCTTTGTTTCCACAGTTGAGTCATATTAGCTGATATTGTCTCTTAGGTCACTTTTAATCTAGAGGTTTCCCCCTCCCTCTTTTTTTCCCTTTGTAATCATTTATTGAAGAAACCAAGTCATTTGTATTTTAGAGCTGTGATGTCCAATACAGGAGCCACTAGCCACATGTGGCTGTTGAGTACCTGAAATGTGACTAGTTCAAGTTGAGATGTACTGTTAACTTAAAATACACATCATATTTCAAAGACTTAATACGAAAAAAATGTAAATTATCTCATAAATAATTTTTGCATTGATTGCATGTTGAAATTATATTTTGTACATATTAGACTAAAATATATTATTAAAACTAATTTCACCTGTTTCTTTTTATTTTTAATGTGACTACTAGAAAATTTAAAATTCCATTTGTGACTTGCATTATATTTGTTGGACAGCATTGATTTAGAATTTGTCACAATATGGATTTTATTTATTGCATCCCCATGGATTTTTTTTAACATGCACTTCTGTCTCCTGTATTTCCTTTATATTGTTAGTTAAATCTAGAGGCTTGATCAGATTCAGATTTTGATTTTTAAAAAATTTTTTGGCATTGGTATTTCATATTTCTGGTATCTACTACCAGAAGCTACATAATGCCTAGTTGAAGCCTCTTTGGTGTGTTAGCAGCCACTGATAATCCTTTAATTCATTAGAGGTAGCAAAATGGTGATATTCTAATTTTTTCATTCCATGTTCACATATTAGCTGGAGTACTTCCATAAAGAGAAACCTCCCCTCATAAACCATCTGATTACATTTTATTACTGTGCAAACTATATGTATTTTGCATAGGAAAAGAAGGGCAAAGGGTTAATTCTTTCTCTTTATTTACCAGTTTCCAGGCATTCTCCAAAGATGATCAATGAGTATCCTTAGAGTTTTATAGTGAAATCATAATTTTAAATGTATTAGATATTTTTGAAGCCCACTACAGTTATTGTTCTTATGGATGTTCAAATTGTCCCATCTTTGGCCAGTGAGAGCCTCTTGAAGTTGTCTCGCAAGTCTCAGACGTGATCCTAGTACTAGTCTTTGATAGTTTTCTTGCTTTTAAAAATTTTTTTTATTTTTTGCGGTATGCGGGCCTCTCACTGCTGTGGCCTCTCCCGTTGCAGAGCACAGGCTCCGGATGCGCACGCTCAGCGGCCATGGCTCACGGGCCCAGCCGCTCCGCGGCATGTGGGATCTTCCCGGACCGGGGCACAAACCCGTGTCCCCTGCATCGGCAGGTGGACTCTCAACCACTGCGCCACCAGGGAAGCCCCCTTGCTTTTTATTTTGACAGAAAGTTCCAAGCCCTGGTTTCTTGTAGCAGAAAGTAATCTGTAGGGGCCACGGTCTAGACTGCATAATGGTACCTTTTTGGTTATTGTTTCTAGACCTATTGAGTGGACGGAGATAGGAAGTATGTGGCCTGTTTTCCTTAAAATACTTCATGAGCTTATACCGATATTTCCCATGCAATTTTGGATTGTACATAATCTCATTTTACATAATCTCATTGATATTACATTTATATCTTCTTTCTCCCATGTCAAATTTATTAGTTCTCAATGATATCAATACTGATTTGCTTTATCCAACACTACACATGCAACAGTTACAAAATAACATTTCCATCACTGCCACCAACAATAATGGTTAGTTACTGAAAATGTGTTGTTTAGTTTTTTACAGTTCTTTTTCTCCTCAGGATATATCTCACAAGAGATATACAGAAAAATTACTATGTTTTAAAGATACTCAAAATAGTTCCTCTCTGATGAATGTGTATGCTACCAGCTGGTTTCATTTTACTTTTAATATTTAGAAATTGCTTTTTTATTTAGTTTTTCTTTTATAATAATATATTTACATGGTTCAAAAGTCAAATCTAAAAAACAAGAAATATTCAAGGGAATCTAGCTTCTATTCCAGTCCTCTTCACTCTGTTTCCCCCTTCCTCCAATAGATAACCAACCATTAAAACAATTTTATGGGTCATCCTTTGATTTTTTTTTACAAGCATATATACATATATTTTATTTTTTTTATTTTTTATTTTTTTATTTTTTTTGCGGTACGCAGGCCTCTCACTGTTGTGGCCTCTCCCGTTGCAGAGCGCAGGCTCCTGATGCGCAGGCTCAGCGGCCATGGCTCACGGGCCCAGCCGCTCCGCGGCATGTGGGATCTTCCCTGACCGGGGCACGAACCCTGCCCCCTGCATTGGCAGGCGGACTCTCAACCACTGTGCCACCAGGGAAGCCCTATACATATATTTTATATCCTGACCAGAGAAGCTCCCCAAAGTCCCACAATTTCTTATTTTTCTTTCTCAGATAGATAGCTTATAATATTCTATATCTACAATCTGAATGATAAACTGTGTCTTTTATTAAGCCATATTTTATAGAATAGAACTGAAAAAGAGTTGATATTATACATAAGGCAGGATTTTGAGGGAGAAAAGATGATTTGGCTGGAAACTACTAGTTTTCTAGTTTTCTTCCCCAGTTTTGTATGTATTAATCTGCCTAATAGGTCTAACTGTACAGTCCCGGAGTGATCTCTATATTTATTTTAGGAATCAGTGACATTTAAAGATGTGGCTATAGACTTCACATGGGAAGAGTGGAGGTTGATGGACCCTACACAGAGGAAACTGCACAAGGATGTGATGCTAGAGAATTATAGGAATCTTGTCTCCTTGGGTAAGGGTAACCTCCAGGTTTATGTATCTGCCCACTGGACCAGGTTTACTGAAGATACAGACCCTCTAAAGTACTTAACTGAATTTTGGGTTAGAATTTAAGCATTAAAATCTCATAATCTTAGGGGCATATTGTTGGGAGTTATGCTGTCTCTTGCTCTTAACTCAGTAGTTCGCCCATTGTAGAGTAAGAAATACATATTTCATTGGAATCTTGGAGATTATTGGCAGTCCCTCCTATTTAGGACTGTTTTTTCTAGTCACTTCCATAAGACTTATCAGTGCCTCTAGAAAGAAAGGAATAAATATGTCTATTTTCTTTCTACACTGAGGTTATCCCCAAACCTGGGATCATCATGTTGAGCTTCTTTGAGGTACCTTTGTAATTCTCTACAACACTGCTGTACAGTAGTGTTCTCCTGTGATGGGAATGGTTTGTATTTGTGCTTTCCAGTGTAGCAGGCTCTACACTGTGGCTGTTGAGAATTTGAAATCTGGCTAGTGCAACTGAAGAACTGAATTTTAAATTTTATACAATTTTAACTAACTTAAATTCAGAATTAAATATCCGTAGGTGGCTATTGTCAGCGGCATTGGACAGTGCACCCCTAAAACTTCTTGTAGTAACCACTCTGCACAGAAGATCAGGAGCTGAGACTGAATTTGGCCCTAGTTCTTGCTCACAGGCACAATCAAATCCTATTCATTTTTCTCTGAACAGGGCTTGCAGTTTCCAAACCAGACATGATATCTCATTTGGAGGATGGAAAAGGACCATGGGTGGTAGTGAGAGAAACTTCAAAAACCCCCTATTCAGGTGAGTTAATAAGAACCAGGAGGATGGGATTTCTTTGAAGTCAGTAGGTCATGGATGGAGCAGAACATCTGAAATATTTTGGGAGGTATCTTTGCTCAAAGCTATCTCAAAGGAAAAGATTCTCCCCCTCTCTTCCTCTCTCCCTACACCTCCCTTCCTCCCTCCCTCCTGCTTTCCCTCCCTCTCTCCCTCTGTTTCCCTCTCCTTTTCCCTCTCCTGCCATCTCTGCCCTCTACTTCTAGTTCCCATCACATCCTACTTTACTTTCCTGGGAACATGATTTTCATAATTGTTCCTTCCTTCAAACATGCATAAAATATCCCTTTCAGTCTGTCTTCTCCATTTAACCTTACACTTTTCTCATTTGTTTAACCATTATTTGATATCCCTTCCTTCATTAACTTTCTTGAAAGTGCTTTCTTAAGGATCACCACTGATTTCTTTTAAGCTAAACCCATTGACTAATTATTTAACTTTCTTCACTTGCATGCCTGCTGAAACTTCAGAGGAATCCTCCTACTGTCCTCCAGAATCTTAACTAATTGAGAATACAAACAGTAAATCAGTTGAGAATCAAAATATAGTATTTATCTATTTAACCAATATCTATTAATATTAAACAATCAATATTTAATACTTATCTGTATACTGTGAACTGAGTTAAGTACTATGTCTACAGCAGTAAGATGGACCAGGTCCCTTCTCTCATGAAGATTAAATTTTGAGAAATAGATAATCGACAAGTAAATAAACAAAAGCACGCTAAATAATGGTCATAATAACTTAGCCATGAGGATACGAAAGAGTAACTTGGATGGGGATGAGGGTGCCTCCTTCAGATAGTGTGGTCGGGGAAGGCTTCTGAGGAGGTGACACTTGAAGAGTCAGAAGAAGCCAGCCAAGGCAAGAGGAGAAGAAGAGCATTCCAGGCGGCAGAACGTAATGTACTGAGTTCTAGAAATCTGAGGAAGCTGCCTGACTGAAGCATAAGGAGAGGGAGACTGGTACAGAATAAGATAGACAGGAGACTGCCTATTTAGGACTCTGTGGACCATGGTAAGGCGAGTGGATTTTAATCAAAGTGAGTGTGAAGGCACTGAAAGGTTTTAATCAAGGATCTTTGGGAAATAACCCTGTTGATGGAAATTGAACTTAAGGGCATAAAGCAGGTAATAGTAAAGGGGTAGTTAAAATAGCCTAGGCAGGGATGTCCCTGGAGGCGCAGTGGTTAAGAATCCACCTGCCAATGCAGGGGACACGGGTTCAAGCCCTGGTCCAGGAAGATCCCACATGCCGCGGAGCAACTAAGCCTGTGAGCCATGTGCCACAACTACTGAAGCCTGCACGCCTAGAGCCTGTGCTCCGCAACAAGAGAAGCCACCACAATGAGAAGCCCGTGCACCGCAACGAAGAGTGGCCCCCACTCGCTGCAACTAGAGAAAGCCCGCGCCACAACAAAGACCCAACACAGCCAAAAAACATTTTTTTAATTAAAAAAATAAAATAGTCTAGGCAAGAGACTACAGTAACTTTGATTACGGTGATGGTGGAGATGGAAAGGAATAATGGATTCTAGATCATTTGCATATTTATTTTATTGTGATGCCGTCCATAACTTGCACATGTGTTACATATATTATTTTTATATCTGATATTATATATGTATTTTTAGAGAGTGAGTGAAAGGTAGACATTGGAGATAGTTTCGATGGCTCTCTAGAGAAAGCCCCCCTCCATATGAAGAGGGAAGGAGAAATGGGGCAGTGGCTGGAAGAAAGAAGGAATAAAAAAAGAAAACTTCTATTTTTGAAATGGAAGCTTTTCTGACGTGCTTAAGTGCTGGTAGGAATGATGTTCCAGTGGAGAGGGAGAAATTGATGTTGCAAGACAAAGGTAGGGTCACTGAAGAACTAAAGTGTCTGAGAAAGTGAAAAGGGATAAAATCACGAATGGAAAAGGAGAGATTTACCCTTGATAGGCAGGGAGGCCACCTCTTCTGCAGTAACACTAGGCAGGATGGAGAAGATGGGAGCAGATATAGGTCAACTGGTGGTGAGAAGATTGAGACATCCTATGATGATAGCTTCTTTATTCTCAATAAAATACAAAGCAAGGCCATCAGCTTACAGTGAGGACAAGAAAGAGCTGTGAGGGACTTCCCTGGTGGCACAGTGGATAAGACAGTACGTTCCCAACGCAGGGGGCCCGGGTTCGATCCCTGGTCAGGGAACTAGAGCCCACATGCATGCTGCAACTAAGACCCAGTGCAACCAAATAAGTAAGTAAATAAATATTTAAAAAAGAAAAGAGTTGTGAGAGAGAGGAAGTTAGAAATTTCATGGAATTCACCAGGGAAACCATGTTGGCCTAAAGCTTTTATTGAGGAAGGTGTTTAATTACAGCTTCTATTACTTTTGTAGTTGTAGGACTATTCATATTTTCTATTTCTTTTTATTTCAGTTTAGTAAGTTGTGTTTGTCTAGGAATTGATCTACTTAATATAAAATTTAAATTTAGGGGCATACTATCCTCTGTTTATCTTTTAAATGACTATATGGATCTGAAGGGATGTCTCCTTTTTCATTCCTGGCACTAAATTTTTTGTCTTCTGTCTTTTATCTTAAACAGTCTTGCTAGGATTTATCAATCTTATTTGGATTTTAAAAAATAAATTTTAATCCTTGCTACTGTGTCTTTGATTTCTGTTTCATTACTTTCTTCTCTTTCATTATTTTTACCTTCTTAGGGTTTAATTTGCTGATCTTTTCTAACTTCTTGAGTTGGATACTTATTGATTTTAGCCATTCTTTTTTGCTAATGTATTTAAGGCTGTCAAGGCTACCATACTTTTTTTTTTTTTTTTTTTTTTTTTGCGGTACGCGGGCCTCTCACTGTTGTGGCCTCTCCCGTCGTGGAGCACAGGCTCCGGACGCGCAGGCTCAGCGGCCATGGCTCACGGGCCCAGCCGCTCTGCGGCATGTGGGATCTTCCCGGACTGGGGCACGAACCCGTGTCCCCTGCATCGGCAGGCGGACTCTCAACCACTGGGCCACCAGGGAAGCCCTGCCATACTTTTTTTATGTAACACCTTCATAATTATTGAGTTCAAAGTATTTGATCATTTCCATTGTGATGTCTTTGGCCCTCAGGTTATTTGGAGGTATTTTCCTTAATTTTGTACCATATGGGGATTTTCTAATAATCTTATTTTAAGTTCTACTGTGTTCAGAAAACATTCTCTGTATGATTTCAGTCTTTGCAGGTTTCTTGAAATTTGCTTTGCCACCTGGCCAATTTTTGTAAATATTCTGTGTGCACTTGGAAAAATGTGTAGTATATAGGTACTGAGTGCTGTTCTAGATATGTCAGGTTTGTTAATTATGTTGCTGAAGTCTATCTTCTTGCTGATTGTCAGCTTATTCTATCAGTTACTGAGAAATTTTTTTTTAAGTCTCCCACTGTGAGTATAGATCTGTCTGTGTCTTAGTTTTTTAATTTTTGCTTTATGTATTTTGAAGCTGTGTTCTTAGGTAAAAACAAAGTTAGAATTGTTATATCTTTCTGGTAAATTGGATATTTTATCATTATGAAGTGTCTTCTTTATCTTTGTTAATTGTTTTTGCCCTAAAGTCTATTTTGCCTGATACTAATATTACTATAGCATCATTCTTTTTATTGTATATATGATATATCTTTTTTTATCTGCTTACTGTCATCTTTTATGTATCTTTGTATTTTATTTCTCTTATAATTGCATTTTGTTAATTTTTATTTTAACTAATCCGACAATCTGTTTCTTCTGGAGTTTTTAATCCATTTGTACATAATACAGTTATATAATGTTTAAATCTACCCTCTAACTGTGAGAGTATCTTGCCTTTTCTGTATTCATTTTCTTCCCATTCATGCCTTCCTTTTGATTTATCATCTTTTGTTTTTCTATTCCCCTTGTAATCAGTTGTTAATTATAAATTTTTAAGTTATTTGTTTAGTGGTTACAAATTTTCCCAAACAGTACAAGAATCTTGAACAGCTTATTCAGTTTAACCTCAATTATACATTATTGAAGTTATGTATTTTAATTCTATATATGTCAAATCTCATTATTAATTTGTATGCAGTCAATATTCATTCAGATTTACCGATGTTTCCCTTCTCTTTCTCTTCATTCTTCATTTCTGAACTTTTACCTAGGATTATTTTTCTTCTACTTAAAGAATGCCCTTTAATATTCTCCTTTATTCAGATCTGCTGGTGTTATATTCTCTCCACTTTTCTTTCTACCTAAAAAAAATTCCTGTCACCTTAATTGAATTGGACATTTAAATGAGCTGGGTTTTAGTCCTTGGGTTCTAGAGTTTTCTTTTTTGGTGATCCTGAATTCAAATCTTTGTCTAGCCCTGTGAATCCATTGAAAGTTCTACTTCCCTTGAGTTTTAAAGTCATAAAGCCATTTTACTAACCACAGAAGATTTTGGTTCAATTTTTTAAAAACATTTAGATATGATTACCTGGAAATAAATTAGAAACTTATAAGAAGTTTAAAAGTGTTTTAAAAAGTAAAATATTAAGTTCACATATACAAACAAATTGTTAGACCACCACCCCCCAGTATAATTGTTTAAGAAAATTTTGAAACTGTCAGAAATGTTCTAAAGACCCGTAAAAAGGTTGCAAAACTACCCTTGATAATAGTAATTATCACTATTTGTAATATTCACAACTGTATTAATTTTGACTAACTTGTTCAACCTACTTTCTGAAAACTCAAAGTGTCTTCTTCCACAAATGTTCTATAAAAAGTTACATATAGAAAAGGATATTTTTTAAAAGGAATGTGTGTGTATATATATATATATATGTAAATGTATAACTGAATCACTTTGCTGTACAGCAGTAATTAACAACATTGTAAATCAACTATACTTCAATATAAATAAATAAATAAATTTTGTTAAATAAAAAATAATTTACTAAATCAAAAGAAAAAAAAAAGGTACATATAAAGACTTGAAAAAGCTATTCTGACAGGGAAATTTGAGAAAGTCTTCACAAAAAAGCTACTGAACAGGGCTTCCCTGGTGGCACAGTGGTTAAGGATCCGCCTGCCAAAGCAGGGGACACAGGTTCAAGCCTTGGTCCTGGAAGATCCCACATGCCACAGAACAACTAAGCCTGTGCACCACAACTACTGAGCCTGCGCTCTAGAGTCCGTGAGCCACAACTGTTGAGCCCACGTGCCACAACTACTGAAACCCATGCACCCAGAGCCCATGCTCCGCAACAAGAGAAGCCACCGCAGTGAGAAGCCTGCAAACTGCAACGAAGAGTAGCTCCCACTCGCCGCAACTAGAGAAAACCCGTGCACATCAGCAAAGACCCAATGCAGCCAAAAATAAATAAAATAAATTTTTAAAAAGTAGTGAACAAATAATGAGAACAAGTAGAAAATATTATTTAGGGTGAATGTCTGGTTTGTGGAGTAAGTGGAAAGCAAGGAAGTAGTTACAATTTAGGAAGAATGCTCTCTAAAGAATTTGACTCTAAAACGAATGAGAAAAGGAGGAAATATTTGAGAAACTTGGATTGTAGAAGGGTTACCACAAATGAATTTTTTTTAATGGGATTAAAAACTCCTTGAATTTACTGCTTTGGTTCTTTGCTCAATCAGCCTTCCTTAACGCAATCCCCTCCTTCCTAGAAAAAAGGGCAATTTGCAAGCAGTTAAAAACATATATTCATTATCAATTCAAGCTTCCCTTTTGTTTTCCTGTTTAGTGTGATGTCCTCAATCTAGGAAATAGAAGTCATTTGATTTCTCTCTTTTTTCCTCCCAGAGTTGGAGACCAAACCTACAACCAAGAATGCTCTACCAACAGAGAATATTTCTGAAGAATGTTTATCACAGGAGACCATAGTAGAGAAACTCATAGAGAATGGTCTATGGGACACCAAAATGGGAGGATTATGGAAATGGAGTGACAGGATATTGAGATTGCAAGATAGTCAAGAAAGTCATTTGAGTCAAAGAATAGTTAAACACAAGAAAATTCCCACTCTTCAAAAAGGCTTTAGATTTGGATCTGTTCTTTTTCCAGAACCAGGAGTTAACACAGAAGAGCCCCACAGCAAATACCAAACACATGAGGAAAATTTTACAGAGAATTTAGATTTGATTACAGATACCCATCTGGGGAAGAAAATGTGCAAGGATACAGAAGGCAACAAAGTCATAAGCCCTGCTTCAGAACTCACTTTAGAGAAAAAAAATAATAAAGAAAAACCCTATAAATGTAGTACATGTGAAAAGGCCTTCCGTTATAGGTCATTACTCATTCAACATCAGAGAACTCACACTAAAGAAAAACCTTATGAATGTAATGAATGTGGGAAAATGTTCAGCCAGCCTTCATATCTTAGTCAACATAAAAAAATTCACACTGGAGAAAAGCCCTATAAATGTAATGAATGTGGAAAGGCCTTCATTGCTTCTTCATCCCTTATGGTGCATCAGAGAATTCATACTAAGGAGAAACCTTATCAGTGCAATGTCTGTGGAAAATCTTTCAGCCAGTGTGCCCGCCTTAATCAACACCAGAGAATTCAAACTGGAGAGAAGCCCTATAAATGTAGTGAATGTGGGAAAGCTTTTGGTGATAAATCAAAACTTGCAAGACATCAGGAAACTCACAATGGAGAAAAACCCTACAAATGTAATGATTGTGGGAAAGCCTTTAGGAATAAGTCATATCTTAGTGTACATCAGAAGACCCATACTGAAGAGAAACCATATAAATGCATTGAGTGTGGGAAATCTTTCAAGAATACCACAATCTTTAATGTTCATCAGAGAATTCATACTGGAGAGAAACCCTTTAGATGTAATGAGTGTGGAAAAGCCTATAGAAGTAATTCAAGCCTTATTGTACATATAAGAACTCATACTGGGGAAAAACCCTATGAATGTAATGAATGTGGGAAAGCATTCAATCGTATAGCAAATTTCACAGAACATCAGAGGATTCATACAGGAGAAAAACCCTATAAATGTAACGAATGTGGGAAAGCATTCATCAATTATTCATGCCTTACTGTACACCACAGAATGCATACAGGAGAGAAACCTTATAAATGTAATGAATGTGGAAAGGCCTTCATGCGTTCTTCATCTCTAATTATACATCAGCGAATTCATACGGAGGAGAAACCTTATCTCTGTAATGAATGTGGGGAATCTTTCAGAATAAAATCACACTTAACTGTACATCAGAGGATTCATACTGGAGAGAAACCATATAAATGTACTGACTGTGAGAGGGCATTTACCAAGATGGTAAATCTCAAGGAGCACCAGAAAATTCATACTGGTGTGAAACCCTACAACTGCTATGATTGTGGAAAATCCTTCAGAACTAAGTCATACCTTATTGTACATCAAAGAACCCATACTGGAGAAAAACCATATAAGTGTAATGAATGTGAGAAAGCTTTCACTAATACATCACAGCTTACTGTGCATCAAAGAAGGCATACTGGAGAAAAACCCTATAAATGTAATGAGTGTGGGAAGGTTTTCACAAGTAACTCAGGCTTTAATACCCACCAAAGGACACATACCGGGGAGAAACCATTTAAATGTAATGACTGTGGCAAAGCATTTAGCCAGATGGTACACGTCACAGAACATCAGAAAATCCATAGTGGAGAGAAACCCTATAAATGTGATGTCTGTGGAAAAGCCTTCAGGAGAGGTTCATACCTTACAGTGCATTGGAGAACACATACTGGAGAAAAGCCCTATACATGTAAGGAATGTGGGAAAGGTTGTATTACTCTATCACAGCTAACTCTACATCAGAGAATTCATACTGGGGAGAGGCCCTATAGATGTGAAGAATGTGGAAAAGCCTTCAGAACTAACTCAGACTTCACTGTACATCTGAGGATGCACACTGGAGAAAAACCCTATAAATGTAGTGAATGTGGAAAAGCCTTTAGGAGTAGCTCAAGCCTTACTGTACATCAAAGAATACATCAGAGAGAAGCTCAATTAATATAGAGGACAGAAAATTATCATCCAGATATAACAAGAATCTTATAAACTATATTTTATGAATGTGGGAAAATGTTCAGGAGCAATTTACCAGAAAGTACACACTTCATAAATATAAGAATGTAGAAAAGCAATTGGTCATATTAAATCTTAGAAGTTATAAGAAAATTCATAATAAAAAGGGCAAATGAAAGCCTTCATCCAAATTTCATATTTTATTCATTTAACAAATTATCTTCGATGAATTGCCTATTTTTTTGCTGATTTTCTTAGTGGTTTATATTTCTTATAAATCTGGAGGTGCTTTTAATATATTTGAGATATTAATCATTTGACATATGTGTTGCAAATGTTTTTCTTAACCTAGTATTTCTTTGTATTTTTTTATGTAGTAAAAGGTTTTTAAGTCTTTAATTTTTCATAGTAAAATATTTACATCTTTTCCTTTTTATATTCTTTATTTACTCTTTTAGCAATCCCCAGGTTATATATAGTCTCCTAAATTTGTTTCTAATATTCTGATAATTTTATTTTTTACATTGAAGTTTTAATCCACCTGGACTAGATGGCTCTTCATAGAAGAACAACTCCAAATGCATTAACCTATGAAAATATTATGAACCTAAATAAACAATACTCAGGGAAACGCAAATTGAAACAACCAATGATATGTTACTTCCACTTCATGGAGTTGGCAAAAATTAAGAGATCTTTTGCTAGTGGAGTTTGGCAAACCATATACTCTTACCAAATGGTTATATCAACTTATATTTCCACCAGCAATCCAGCGGTATATATTTTTTTTAATTAAGTAAAATTTTAAAAGCACTTTGACCCAGCAGTCTCACTTTTGGGGAATCTGCCCCACAGAAATAATAGCATCAGTGCAAAAGCATATGTATAAATAAGGATGTTTATTAAAGTACTGTTTGTAGAGACAGAGAAGAAACCCAACTGGAGACAAAGTGAATGCCAATTAATAGGGGAATGGGTGAATAAATTGTGATATAGCCATACCATGGAAACGTATGAGAGTAATTTTTAAAATGAGTTATAGCTACACTAGTTGACTTCAAGGTATTTCCACAATTTTTTGATAAGTATTTGCTTCATTACAGAGATGTATATGTACAAGATTTCATTTTTGTTAAAGTAATGGTCACATGCCTTTATGTATGCATGTATGTGTGCATGTGATTAGATGAGCATGGAAACAAGTATGGAAGAATATACATCAGGCTGTTAATATTCGTTACCTTGAAGGGAGGGAGAAAAGGAGAAGCAGTGATATAAGTGGAGAGGAAAACTAGGAAAATAGAAAAATGTAAATGCAGTATGTATGGTATGAAACTATGTATTTGTGTGAACTTTTGATAGCCATGAATGAAGGGACAGTCTCCAAAAAGTTAATGACAGTTGTTTTAGATTTGTTGCAGAATCCAGTGTTTTTTGTTTGTTTTACCTCTCTCTGCTTTTCTGTATTTCTCAGTTTTTCTTTCCAATGAGCATGTAATATTTATATAAACATGAAAAACCTATTTTTCTTGTGAAGCTAATTTACTAGACACCTGTGATAGCCCAGGAATTACCCTAGGTGCTGGATATACCTTGGCAGGGCAGGAGTGGTCATGGATCTAAGAGCATGGAAACTGGTCTTGGTACCACCTAGATTCCAAAGAAGTTTTCCAGCACTTCAGGATCCCCCCCCCACCCTCTCAGTTTCATTTGGAGGAGGTAATAGAAATTTCAGGTAAATGAAAAACATATCCGAGAATATCTGGAACTTGTGTCCAGGTTATAGACCAGAAGACTTGCAAGCTTCAGAGACAAGTTCCACTTTCAACATGGCACCAAAGGAAAGATCACAGTGGTGTAAAGGTCTGTGTACAGCTGCACAGAACACTGTGATGGAGTATAGAGAGGGAAACAGCCAAGAACTCCAAAGTCCATGTATAAAAGCTTGGAAGTTCTGGAAATACTAAGAGAGTCCTGGAGTCAAAATGGGAACCCAGAGGCTGTGACCCTGGTACTGGAAAGCCCTAAGAGACCGTGGACCTAACATCTGAAAAGGACAAGGCATGTAAAGCTACACTTCAGTGGAGACTGAAGGAAAGAAAATCAAATACTTCTCCCACAATGCTAGGATAAGTCTTTAATATTGGGAAGGGGATATTGGGTGACTGATGTGAGCTGTCTCCCATTTTAAAATGAATAATTTGACATTGTGGTTGAAATGACTATTTCTGATTGAATTATAATAGTGAAATTTATTAACCATTACCAGGAGATGTGTCTACTTTGGATAAAATGTACCACTTTCTGATTGGAAAGTTTAAGGGTCTGACCTTGAAATACTATCCTTGAGAAACTCTATTGTCAAACAGTCTACGTGACTTGATGTCAACTTTTTTGGCTGCTCGTATCTACCTTCAAACCCTCACCACACCTAAACCCCGTCTCCCTTCACTGCCTTAGAAGGTAGAAGAGGAGTAAGGTCAGCAGGTTCAAGTGACATAAGAACTGAAAGGTGTCCATCAGGTTAGGGGATGGAGATGATACAGGGCACCTTTACTAGAGCAGTTTCCATGAACTGCTAAGGTGCCAAAGCCTGGTTCCAGTGTGTAGTGGTATCTCACTATAGGTTTAATATCATTTCCTTACTCTCTACTGATGTTGAGTCCCCTTCTAGGTGTTTATTGGCTTTTGGAATATCCTCTTTTGAGAAGTGCCTGTTCAAGACTTTTGCCCATTTTTATTGATAACTCTTTCTGTTTATTTGTAGGATTCTTTATATATTCTGGATACAAGGTATTTTTTAGATATTTGTATTACAAATATCTACTCATCAGCATCTTGCCTTTTCACTCTCTAAATGTTGTCTTTTGATGGACAGAAGTCTTTAACTTTGATGAATAATTCAACAATCTTTTCTTTTATGATTACTACTTTTTTGTGCCTAGTTTAAGAAATCTTTTCCTAACCCAAAGTCATAGGATATTTTCCTACATTTACTTCTGCATAGCTACTGTTTTACTTTTCAGTTTTAGGCTACAATCCATCTGATATTTTTATATGGTGTGGAGTAGAGGTCAATTTAATATTTTCCATGCAAATACACAATTTATTCAACATCATTTGTTGAAAAGACCATCTTTTCCCCTCCCCCTTGGGTACCCTTGTGATAAGTCAGATGGTCAGATTATGTGAGGGGGTCTATTTCTAGATTATCTATTCTGACTCATTGTTCTGTTGAATACCAAATATTTTTAGTGAAAACAGGTTGATAGTAAATCTTGGCATCTGGTGGTATATGTCTTCTAATTTTGTTCTTCTTATTCAAAATTGTCACTGTAATTCTATGTTCTTGGCATTTTCATATGCATTTTAGAATGATAATTTTTTCAGTTACTCCACCATAAAAAGTAGGGATTTCAATGGATATTACATCACATATATAGATTAATTTTGGAAGAATGGGTACCTTAACAACATTGAGACATCCAATCTATAAGCAGGCCATACCTTTTCATTTATACACATCTTTTAATTTTAGTAATTTTTGTATTCAATAAAATTTTGAATATTTTGTAAGATTATGTATTTGATGTTTTGGTGATTCTATAAAGGCTATTATCTTAATTTCATTTTCTGATTTGCTAATATATATAATACATAACTATATATAATATATTAAATATATAATATGTAATAAGTAATGATATGTATAATAGATTTTTTTAAACTGAGCTTATATCCAGTGACCTTCCTAAAATTCACTTGTTAATTATAATAGTTTGTTCATTCTTTCGGACTTTCTACATACACAATATGTCACCTGTGATAAAGTAAAATCTTTCTTACCTCACCCTTTCCAATATTTATGCCATTTTTTTCTTGCTTTATTGCACTGGCTAGGACCTTCAAAAGTAAAAATTGTAGGCATCCTTGCCTTTTTCCCAGAATTTAAAGGAAAATCCTAAACATTCCATTAGAAATGATATGAGGTATAAATTTGTAGATAATCTCTATCAGATTAAGGGAATTCTCCTCAAATCCTAGTTTGCTGAGATTTCTTATCATGGACAGGTATTGAATTTCATCAGATACGTAGTTTGTAGCTATTGAGATGACCGTTTGGTTTTTCTCATCCTGTTAATGTGGTTGAATTATGCGGATTGATTTTTTTTATTTTAAAAATTGCGGTAAAATACACATAACATAAAATTTACCATCTGAACCTTTTTTTTTTTTTTTTTTTGCGGTACGCGGGCCTCTCACTGTTGTGGCATCTCCCGTTGCAGAGCACAGGCTCCAGACGCGCAGGCTCAGTGGCCATGGCTCACGGGCCCAGCCGCTCTGCAGCATGTGGGATCTTCCCAGACCGGGGCACGAATCCGTGTCCCCTGCATCGGCAGGTGGACTCTCAACCACTGCGCCACCAGGGAAGCCCCATCTGAACCATTTTTAAGTGTATAATTCAGTGATATTAAGTACATTCATGTTGTTGTAGCCATCATCACCATCCAAAACTCTTCATTTTTCTAAGCTGAAACTCAATATTCATTAAACGATAACTCCACACTACCCGCTTCTCTTAGCCCCTGGAGACTATCATTCTACTTTCTGTCTTCAGTCTGTCTCTGTGAATTTGACCACTTTAGGTACCTTATGTAAATATTTATTCTTTTGTGACTAACTTATTTCACTGAGCAAAATGTTCTCAAAATTCATCTGTATGGATTGATTTCTGAATGTTAAGGCAACCTTGCATGCCTGGAATAGATTCTATTTGGTCATTATATATTACCTTTTAAAAATATTGTTCAATTAGATTTTCAAAATTTTATATCGGATTTTATGTCTATGTCCAGATTGTCTTGTATGTTTCCTTTTTTTTAGTAGCCTTGTCAGGATTTAGTGTCTGGGATAATGCTGGGCTTGTAAAATGAATTGGTAATTACTTTTTCCCCCCTCTGGAAGAGTTTGTTGTTATTTCAGTTGGTATTATTTTTTTCCATAAACCTTTTCTGTAAAAATGAACAGTAAAGCCCAATGAGCCTGGAATTTTCTTTGTAGGAAAGTTTTAAATTATAGATTCAGTTACTTTGATAGGCATAAGACTATTGAGATATTCTATCTCGTGTCAATTTTGCTAAGTTTTATTTCTAATTTGTCTATATCATTTCATTAAAATATCTAATTATTGGCTTTAAGTAATTGATAATGCCTGCTTGTTATATTTTTAATCTCTGTAGGATCTAAAGTGATATTCCGTTTTCAGTCTTGGTATTGGTAATTTGTGTACTCTCTTTTTGTTTTCTGTGTTAGGCTCTGTAGGGATTTAACACTTTATTAATCTTTTCAAAAGCCACCTCTTAACTAATAAGACAGCTAATTTCTTTTTCATTGACTCATGCTCTTTTATTTTCTTCTATCTACTTTATTTGAATTTGATTCATTGTTCTTTTTCTAGCTTCTTGAAATGAGATCTTAGATAATTGATATTCAACCTTTCTTTTTTGCAAATATTTAAGTCTAAATTTTTCTATAAGTTCCTATTTAGCTTCATCAAGTAGAGGTTTTTTTAATCAACTTTATTGGGACATAATTTACACATAATAAGTTGTACCAGATTTAACTTTATATTTTGATGAGTTTTGGCAAATTTACACACCTGTATAACCATCACCAAAATCAAGGTATAGAACATTTTTCATCACCGCAAAATTGTCCCCACCTCTGATTCCAAGAAACCGTTAATCTGCTTTCTATCGCTATGTATTAGAATTGTCTTTTCTAGAGTTTCATATAAATGGAATCATATAGTATATACTGTTTTCTTTCTACCTTCTTCACTCATGAATTTGGAGGTTCATTCATGTTATGTGGTTGGTACTTCATTCCCATAGTGTTAATATACTACAGTTCATTCAGCCATTGATGGACATTTGTATTGTTTCCACTTTAGAGCTGTTATGAATAAACCAGCTGTGAACATTCACGTATAAGCTCTGTGTAGACATATTTTCACTTCTATTATATAAATACCTAGGTTCGGAGTTGCTGGGTTATATGGCAAATGTATGTAATATTTTATAAGAAACTGCCAAGTTGTCTTCCAAAGTACCATTTTGCAACCCACCAACAATGTATGAGTGCTCTAGTTACTCCTAGCCTTGCCAACTCATGGTATTGTCAGTCTTTAATTTTTTTTAATTTTATTAAAGTATAGTTGATTTACAATATTGTATTAGTTTCAGGTATATAAGTCAGTGTTTAATTTTAGCTTTTCTAATGTGTGTACTAGTACTTCATGGTGGTTTTAGTTTGCATTTCTCTGATGATTAATGGTGAACATTTTTTATGTGTTTAATGGCTATTTATATCTCTCCTTTGTGAAGTATCTGTTTAAGTTTTTTGCCCATTTAAATTAGATGATGATAATGATTATATAGTCTAGATACAAGTCCTTTGTCAGATATGTTTTGTAAATATTTTCTCCCAGAATATGGCTTCCCTTTTAACTTTTCTTAGTGGTGTCTTTTGAAGAGCAGATGTTTTTATTTTGAAGGATATCAGTTTAACATTTCCTTTTTATGGGTCATGCTTTTTGGGTCCTCTCCAAGAAATCTTCACTTTCCCTAAGGTTCTGGAGTTTCTTCTCCCATGTTTTTTTCTAGAAGTTGTATGGTTTTAGATTTTATATATAGGCCTGTGATCCATTTTGAGTTAATCTTTCTGACCACAGATTTTGATACGTTGTATTTTTATTATCATTCAGTTAAAAATATTTTCTAAACTTCTTTGTTATTTCTACCTTGACCCTGGGGTTATTTATAAGCATGTTGCTTACTTTTAATGAATTTGTGGATTTTCTATTTATATATTATGGAATTCTAGCTAATTTCCACTGTGGTCAAAGAACACACTGTATTATTTCAGTCATTTGAAATTTGTTGATACTTACTTTGTGGCTCAGCCAATGGTCTATTTTGGTAAGTGCTCCACGTTCACATGAAAATAGCATGGAAATAAGACTTATCACTTGAAATTTCTGCAGTTAGCTGTAATGTTCTATAAATATTAATTAGACCAAGTTGGTTAATAGCATTCTTCAAATCTTCTATATTTGTACTGATTTATTTTTCTGCTTGAACTATAAGCTACTAAGAATGGTGTCTTCAAATCTCCAACTATGATTGTGGATTTATCTTTTTTTTCTTTTATTTCTATTAATGTTTGCTTTCTACATCTTGAATATATATTATATATATATTCAAGTGCATATAAATATTCAGTGCATGTAAATTTAGGATTGTTATATCTTCTTGTTGAGTTGACCCTTTTATCTATATCAAGCATCCTCTAACTCTAGTAAGGTTTTTTGCCATAAATTATACTTTTTCTGATATTAATATAGCCAAGACAATTTTATTTTTGTTAGTGTCTGCATGGTGTGGTAGGCAGAATTCTAAATTGGTTCCCAGATTCCCAGCCCCTGGTATACAAGCAGTTCCCAGTTATTCAGTCAAACACTAATCTAGGTGCTTTTGTGAAGGGATTTCACAAATATAATTAAGGTCCCAAATCAGTTGACTGAAAATAGTGCAGTTACGCTCAGTGGGCCAGACCCAATCAGTTGAGACCTTAAAAAGTGTGGGGCTCGTCCTGGTGAGAGAGATTTGGTGTATAAGGGGGACTCAGTGTGAGCGACATTCTTCATTGCTGGTTTTGAAGATAGAGGGGCTGTGTGACAAGGCGTGTAGGCACCCTTTAGGGACTGAAAGCAGTTTGTGACTGAGAGCCAGCAGGGAAACAGGAGCCTCAGTGCTGCAACTTCAAAGAACTGAATTTTGCTAACAAGTTGACTTCACTTGGAGTTGCTGTTTCCTCAGCCTTCAGACAAGAATTGACCTGTTGACTCCTTGATTTCAGCCTTTGAGACCTGAGCAGAGAACCCAGCCATGCCATGCTTGGACTTCTGACCCACAGAGCTGTGGGCTAATAAATAGTTGTTGTTTTAAGCCGTTGTTTCCATAAATGTGTTATGTAGCAGTAGAAAACAAATACACATGCTATATGTCTTTTTCCTATCCTTTTACTTTTAACTTAACCTGTGTCCTTACATTTAAAGTGTATCTCCTTTAAGTAGCATATATTTTGGGTCTTATTTTTATCTAGTCTGATAATCTTTGTATTTTAATTGGTGAGTGTAATCCATTTTCATTTAATGTAATTACTAATATATTTGGGTGTAAGTCTCTCTATTTGTTTTGCCTGTTTCTTCTTTTGTTTCTCCTTTCTTGCTTTTCTTCGGAATACTAAATATGTTTCATTTTCTCATTTTTCTACTCTATTCAGTTTAATTATACATTCATTTATTATTTTGGTGTTACTCTGGAGCAGCAGAACTATTTTCATAATAATTCTAAGACATTACCTTTTTCATTCTCATTTTTCTCATGAGTATAGATTGCTGTTTTTCAGAAGCTGCATGGCATGTGATATTGCAAAATATTTAATGCAAAAGAAGATCTCAGAATTCAGCTATCTTCTATTGAGCCATTATTATCAACTGAATTACGTCCCCCCTCAAATTCATATGTTGAGACCCTAACTTCCAGTGCCTGAGAATGTGACTGTTTTAGGAGATAGGGCCTTTAAAGAGGTGATAAGTTAAAATGTGGCTGTTAGGGTGACTCCTAATAACTCTTGACTGGTGTCATTATGAGAAGAGAAATTTGGATGTACAGAGAGTCACCAGCGGTGCATACGCACAAAGGGGCAACCATGTGAAGAGGCAGCAAGAGGGTGGCTACCAGCAAGCCAAGGAGAGGGGCCTCAGGAGAAATCAACCTTGCAGACACCTTTATCTTGGACTTCTGCCCTCCAGAACTGTGAGTAAATAAATTCCTGTTGTTTAAGCCACCTAGTCTGTGGCATTTTTTTATGGCAGCCCTAGCAAACTAATCCAGTGAGACGTTAAAGAGATTTGCAAAAATTTAAAACAGTACCACTCTTTGCACTAATTTTTTTGTTTTGAAGATTTGTTATTATTAAAAATGTTTTCCAATATCATATAGTAGTTTAATACTATTATTTTTAATAAACTAATAAACATTAAAATTTTTTCCAATTTTAATTTCAAATACAGTAAACATCAATAGATGTAACCTACATAAATAAAAGGTCTTTGGTTTCCTCAATAATTTTTTAAATTGTAATGTTGTCCTGATACTGAAATGTCCAAAAATCATTGCCCTTAAAATTTGTTTGGCTCTCCATTGGAGCACTCTTTTTTTTTTTTTTTTTTTGATTCTTTTTTCTTGGAGCACTCTTGAAATTAATATTTCAAAGCAATGAAAAAAACTAATGTTTTAATTCCATTTACTCTTTGCCTTTTGTTCAATTGTTGTCATATATTTTATTTCTACATGTTTTAAACTCCAAAGGATTTTATTACTATTACTGTTTTCAGCAGTGTTTATTTGTACTTACATATTTACCTATTCCCGTGTTCTTCATTCTTTCCTGACATTCCTTGTTCCAACTGGATCATGTTCCCTTTGCCTGGCTAATTCCTTTGGGCATTTATCATAGCATTCCAGTAGCTTATCTCAGCTTTTGTCTGAAATATCTTTACTTTGCGTTCATTTAGGAAGGATATTTTCACTGGGATAAGTGTTCTAGTCTGGCATTTGTTTTTCATTGTTGTTGCTGTTTTTTCTTTCCTCACCTAAAATAAAACCTCAGCTTCTGGCTTCCAAAGTTTCTATTAAAAAATCAACTGTGTTCTGCTCTTGTTTTATTTTTTCTCCAGCTACTTTTAAGATTTTATCTTTGCCCTTGGTTTTTGTAAGTTTTAATGTGATGTACCTAGGTGGAGAGGTTTTTTGTTTGTTTTTAAAGCATATTTTGAGCATGTGGAGCTTCTTGAGACTGTGCTGTGATATCTTTCATCAGTGTGGGGAAACTCTCAGCCACTATTTCTTTAAATATTACCTCTGCCCCATTTCCTCTCTCCCTTATTCTAGGATTCTAGTTACCTGTTGGTTAGACCTTTCACCATGGTCCAGGTCTCTCTTTAGGTTTTCTGTATTTCCCATCTCTTTTTTCTCTCTGTGCATCAGACTAGACACTTTCCACTGAATTGCCCTCCCATTAACTAATGCCTATTCTGTTTTCAATCTGTTATTAAACCCATTTTGAATTCTTAACTTTAGTCAGATTTTTTATTTCTGGAATTTTTGTTCTGTCCTTATATTGATTCTAGGTATCTGCTGAAATTCTCCATTCTTTTCTCTTGAATATATTAATAATGTTTATTTTAAAGTCCTGGACAGTTAACTACAGTAGCTGAATCACTTTTTGGTCTGTTCCTTTGTCTATTGTTTTTCTTGCTATCTGGTCAGCTGATTTTTTTAGCATGCTTTCTGATATCTCATTTGATGCCAGACATTATAGGTGAAAAAATTCTGGAGATCCTTGGTTTGTCTTCCTCTAAAGAGGATCAAGATTTATTTAGCACTATCACAACACTGTTAATCAACTATACTCCAATATAAAATAAAAAGCTAAATAAAACAAAGTTTTATTTTAGCAGACAGAGTACTAGTGGAGCACCCTGACCCCATTTGTGATTGACATCAGGTTGAGTTAAAGCTGGTCTGTTTCAGTTTTGTCCTTTTGTCTGTTTCAGTTTTGTCCAGCATTGTTCTTCTGGAATCTCAGTGGAAACTCCATGGCGTTTACCAAGCCCCTCTAACTTGCTAAGGCTTGATCTTGAACTGTAATCTCCGTCTTTCCAGTACTAGACAGCTGCTGAAACCTGCGCATCCATTTAACCTCTCAAGTGCTGCTTTTTACAGGGTTTCTTTTATTTTCACCATTCACAGCTTAGAAGTCAGCTAAAGGTTTGAAGGGAAATTTTATGCAAGTTGTAGAACTATCTCCTCTAGGATATCATCCTTTATCTCCCAGCGGCACCCCTAAACTCTGACAGTTTCTGCCTGGAATCCATAAACAGAGGAAACACCAGGTAAATGTAAGCTCACCTCTTACACTTCATTTCTGTCAAAGATCTCAGTTGATGTCTGTCAGCTCCTGTTTAGTCACTCAGTGCTGACAACACAAGCACGAATGGAGCAGCCGTGGTGGCATTTGCCCAGCATCACAGGCTGCCCCTTCCCAAGGCTTAATTACCTGCTGCAACTGCTGTCCACCTTCCAGCAACACGCTCTTCAGTGCTAAGTCCCCAGTATGGTTACCGTCCCACTAGGAGACCAGTCAGATGCTTGGCGGCGAGTTGGTTCCACTGGACCCCTTCTATTCTGGAAGCAACGGCAATTCATACAACTGAATCAACCCACACTCTAGGTATTTGCTTGCCTTTCCTGCTTGCCAGACCTCAGACAAAACCACTCACTATCTGGGGATTTATAGAATGTTTGATTCATCCATCTGATACCACATCAAAGCAAGGACCCTACTGTATAGCAGAGGAGATAGAGGAGTGTGCATACTCTCACGGGGTCCACTGGTCATATCACATACCACATCCCCAGAAGCTGCCAGGCTGATAGATGTTGGAGATGGAATGGCCTGTTAAAGGCACACTGTAAGTGCCAGGGTGGAGGCAATAATTTACAGGGATGGGGCACCATCCTCAGGGTGCAGTTTATGCCTCAAATCAACTACCTTTATATGGTTGTGTTCCTGGTAGTTGGAACGTATAGACTGGGAACCCAGGAGTAGAAGCAGGAGAGGCGTGCTTACCTCACTCCCCGTGACTCATTATGTGCTGCTCTTCCCTGCAGGCCTGGGCACTGCAGGTTTATAGGCTTGATTCCCAAGGCAGAACAATTCATTCAGGAGACACGTCAGTAGTCCTTTTGAGATACAAACTACAGCTGCTGTCAGGGGACCAGCCAGCAACAAGAGGAGTCGCCATTGTGACAGGGATATTTGATCCTGATCACTAGGAGGTGGGGCTGTTATTACAGTGAGAGAAGAGAGACGTATGTTTGGCACCCAGCTAATTCCCCATAATATTAGAATACCTCTTGGCACTGTCTCACCCATTTTGGTAGTAAGTAATGAAAACAGCAGTCTTAGCCTGAGAAGCACACAGTGACCAGGGCCTCAGGGATAAGTGTCGGGGTCTGGCCACCGGGAAAGCCACCAAGACCAGTGCAGGTGTTAGCTGAGGTTGAGGAGGGCAACAGTGAATATAATTTGCAGTCCTAAGACCAGCAGCAGGGGGCGAGGAGGCTGTAGTTCATCCTCCTTGTAAGTTTCTTTCAGGAAAACAGGCCCACCGGAATCCTGGTGTTGCTTCTCCCAAAACTCATATGAAGAAGTGAATCCAGGTGATGAAATTGTGGGCCACCCCATCCCCCCTTTCAGAACTGAAGGTTTATTCTCCGGCCGCTAGAAGTGCTGCTGGCAGGCAGTCCTCAGCTTGAGAGAGTCGCCTTGCCCCAAAGCAGACCCGTTCCTGAGACAGCCCACATCCAATTACTGGTTGACATAGGAGCAAAGACCTGGCCCTTCCACTTAACTTTGGGACAGTTGTGAATTTGGAGTTCTTCGTGGGGTCAGCTGATGCCTTTACTGAGACTGCACAGCAGCCCTCTTCTCTCTCTACCCAGTCCTGCTTCCTTCTCTTGTGATCCCAAAAGCCTCCATGCAAACGTCCACTCAGAGTGGAACCCAACCTGGGATAGTTTCCCTCCTGCCTCTCGTATTTCAAAAATCTAGACTCTGCTTATGGAACAGAGCAGCTAAAACTGCTTCTAATTCTTTACTATTATAAACAGAATTTTGATAACCCTACAGGAAAATCATTGCAGACATCCTTAATTGTTTTCCATGGGGTCATAAAAATGGAATTTCTGGGGCAAAGTACACATTATTGAAAAGGCCTTTTAATACACATGCCAAATGCCTTCCAAAAGCTCTGGACTCTCACCAGATGTATATGAGGGTGCTTGCTGCCCTGACATCTTTGCCAACATTGGGCAATCACTTCCTTTTTAATAATTGCTATTTTGACATTGCCTTCGTTAAGTTTGAGAATTTTTGCATCTCATACAAACTGCAAAAGGAGCCTCATTCTTTCCATGTAAAATCACTAGAAGAAGGAAATGAGCTTTTTGAGAATAGCAAAATGACTGAGGAGAGCGGGATCCAAATCTTTGAGAGAAAACTTTCAACTCCTGCTGTCCCATCTGCACCAGAAATTTCTCCAAATCCTTCATGTGAGCACAGCACCACACTGTCACTTAAGGTGATATTATCGGCATAGAAAACCCTGATGTTCCACATCCCCAGGCAGTAGATACACCAGGAAACCCAGGTATACCCAAAAATGTGAGAAGAGGATTGGTGTGACAGCATCACTGCTCTTTTCCTTTGGTAGGAAACTCCTGGGCAGAGTCTGGACTCGTGTTTCCTGAGGGAAAAGCTGTTGTCTCCCTCACAGTGGCTTTTCTGTGGGAACAATGCTCATGGCTTTACAAGGCAGAAGAGAAGGAAGTTACTGTAATCAGGCCAGAGCTTCTAAAATTTATGTTTATCATCCACATTGCCCAGAAAAAATCAAAATAAAAAGTTAAATCAACATACACAAAAGGCTGGGACTTCCTTGGTGGCACAGTGGTTAAGAATCTGCCTGCCACTGCAGGGGACTTGGATTTGATCCCTAGTCCGGGAAGAACCCCCATGCCATGGAGCAGCGAAGCCCATGTGCCACAACTACTGAGCCTGTGCTCTAGGGCCTGCAAGCCACAACTACTGAGCCTGTGCACCTCAACTACTGAAGCCCACGTGCCTAGAGCCCATACTCCGCAACAAGAGAATCCACGACAACAAGAAGCCTGTGCACTGCAATGAAGAGTAGCCCCTGCTCACCGCAACTAGAGAAAGCCCACACGCAGCAACAAAGACCCAACAAAGCCAAAAAAAAAAAAGTAAATAAGATAAAAAACATGCACAAAAGTGGGAAATAGGTGAGCCATAATAAAAAGAGAACAGTCAATAAAACAAATCCAGAAATGATCCAGACTTGGAGTGAGCAGTCAAAATTGCTATAATTCATATGTTTAAAAAGGTAGAAGGAAAGAGGGTGACAACAGATTTGTTAAAAACGTGGGATAGAGTATTTCAAAACAGCATTAAAATAAGCCAAAAATCAAGTGGAAATTTTAGAACTGCAAAATAAAATATTTGAAATTCATTGGATGATGTTAGCAGCAGACTTTGCACAGCAGAAAACAGAACATACTAAACTTGAAAACAAGAAGAAAATAGCTAAACTGAATAACAGAGAGAAATAAGAATATAAGGAGCAAAAAAGTATAAGAAAGGAGCTTACTTACATGTAATTGCTGTCCAAGAAAGACAGGAGAGAGAGGATGGGCAGATGCAATATTTGCAAAAGTAACATTGAGAACTTTCCAAATTTATTGAAAGATGTCAACTCACAAATTCAACAAGTTCAGCCATCCCCCGAAGGGTTAATAGAAAGGTCATTATGCTTGGCACATAGTGATTTGCTGAAAATAAAAAGACACATTATATTATAAACTAAAAACTAAGGAAGGTAGAAGAAATAACAAAGAAATAATATCTTTAAAACGTAAAAGAATAAAAAAATTGTCAAGCCAGCATTCTATAGGCAGAGAAAAAATTATTTAAAGGCAGATGGGTGACATCAGCAAAATGGCAGAGTGGGAAGCTCCAAGTTCTCATCCCCTCACAGAAACACCAAAAACACAAGCAGAACTGCCAGAACCAAATTTGTCAGAGACTCTGGAAAACAAAGGTTTGCAGCAACCAAGTGAACATTGAATCAAGAAAGGGATGAATTCAAAGCAGTAGGAAAACTTTGTGGCATTTTTACTTGCTGTTGCCCCACACCATCCCTGGACCACCGAAGTCCCAGGAGCAAAAGCTGGGGAGTTTCTTTGGGAAATTAGGGCATTCCAAAGTACTATCTATATGGGGGAGTTTAGAAAGCTTCATGCATGCTGAGAGAAAGAGGCACACTCAGAACAGATCTGAGAAGATGCTGAGATTTCACCTCAGGTTCTCCCTAGGCTTAGTGCAAGCCTGGCTACATGTTAAAGGAGTGCCAGCACAGAGCCAATCTGAAAAAAAAAAGGGAGGTGGGGTTGTTGTTATGTTATTGTTGTTGTTTTTAATAAAGTACCTGGAATTCAAGGAAATCTCTGTCAAAAAACTAGCTAAAAACAAACCAAGAAACAGACACTTCAGTAACCACAAACAACAAGGAATACAGCCTTTGCAAAAATAATTTGGGAAAGTCACTAAACAGATGGACTACTACAGCCTTCAACAATCAAGAAAAACAGCAAAACCTGTGAAGGGGGAGAATCTGATTCCTACTTGATGTGAAAAAAACCTCCACTTGTTTTTTTGATAGATTTTCATCCTACCAAATTGACAAAATCTGATATATCCATATGATGGAATATTATTGGGCAATAAAAAGAATGAAGTATTGATACATGCTGCAACATGGATGCACCTTGGAAATATTATGCAAAAACTACAGGAAAGTGGTTGAATAAGCTATGCTTACATCCGCACCAGGAAGTACTGTGTAGCTGTAAAAAAAAAAAAAAAATAGAGAAAGATCTCAATGAGCTGACATGGAGTGATTTCCAGGATAAACTACTGAGGTAAAACGGCAAAGTGCAAAATAGTAATTATAGTGCGCTATCCTTTATCTAAGAAAGAAGAGGATGTAATAAAATAAACATACCTGTTCATTTGTGCAAAAGAATGCAGGAAGGATCAACCAGAAACTGAAAAGATTAGTTACCGATGGGGTAGTTGGGAAGCGGTGGAAAGAAGGGGGCAATGAGTCTGAGTAATAGAGATGACAAGGGAGTGACACAGTTTTTAGTATACCCTTTTATACAGCACTGGTACTTAGAACTATGGTAATATTTTACAAATGCATAAGTTTAAGGAAAATAATGAAAACTAATCATGAACCTGAAATGGAATATAAAAGTAACAACAGGGGCTTCCCTAGCAGCGCAGTCATTAAGAATCCGCCTGCCAATGCAGGGAACATGGGTTCAAGCCCTGGCCCAGGAAGATCCCCCATGCTGCGGAGCAACTAAGCCCGTGCACCACAACTACTGAGCCTGAGCTTTAGAGCCCGGGAGACACAACTACTAAGCCCGCAAGCCTACAGGCCGTGCTCCGCAACGAGAGAAGCCACAACAGAAGCCAGCGCACCGCAGCAAAGAGTAGCCCCCACTCACCACAACTAGAGAAAGCCCGTGCAACAGAAGACCCAATACAGCCAAAAAATAAAAACAAATAAATGAATAAAAATAACAACCTAACTGTACTACAAGTAAATAATATAACCAAAAGTGAAGGCTTGGAGAAGAGAAGAACTAACCTAAATAACTTTGCAAAACAGTATTTTGCCTGTAAAGCTACAGAAAAAAAAAAAAACAAACAAAAATCCCTGTACACATATAAGGTAATCCTCTTAGTAAATCTTTTTTTACAGGTGTATGGGTTAGTAATTCTGAAACACACATATATGTACGTACATATATGTATACATATATAAGTGCATATATTATAGCTAATGAGAGCTACGTTTCTCAGTGTCAGAGAAGCTACAAATAATGAAAAGGGAAATGACAGCCCATTGTAATGATCACATCTAACAACTAGATCTTAATTTCTAAACACCTTTCTCCAAAAACAGGAAACAGAGCTCCTTGGAGAAATAGTTGATTCCAGGGCTGCTGCAGGGAAACTACAAGATAAGCCTGGAACATCTTGTGCCAGAAACTAAGGAAGTGCTAAAAACAGGATGGTAGATATCAAAAGGACACATGAGCCAACCTGAAGGAGTTTGTAATAGCCAAAGCTGGGAAAATTTCAGAAACAATATTTTTTAAATGATGTTCTGTGGGTTAAACCTATAAAATTAAAAAATATCCATGAATCTGTATTGATGCAAAGAAGTAATTGAATATGTAATACATAAGTAAATGGAAGAGAAGAACCAGTTCTTTCTCATAGAAGGATTATGTTGATAAATGTAGATGGAAAAGGCAAAAAAGAAAATGACCCTGAGGCAAACACTGCAGTCATAGTTGTTGCAGTCAAGATGGATGCTAAAATTAGTGGGTGCAAGGTTGAAGAGAAACAGGATATTTGCATAGCCTGAAAGCGTTTACCCCCAAATATTTATTAATTACCAAGGGGAAATAGTAGCATACAGTGGAGGACCACGGCAGAAAGCGTGTTAACTAAATGATTTAAGTTAGCATCCTCAGTAACAAGACCCACTGACAACGCGAACTACCTGAAACCGGTGCTGAGAACGTCGTTTCGTTGGGGCCGGGGGAGGATGTGAGGGGAAAGGGATGGATTAAAAGTGACATATACGTCGGAACGCCACTCCAGTGTTTACTGATGCATATTTGGGTGATAAAACAGTAAACAAAAGCAAAGACGTTCTTTCCGTAGACGTCGGGGTTGGCTGCAGGTGGAGGCAGAAGGCAGATGTTAGGCTCTGCGGGGGTGGCAGGTCTGGTGGTGGCAAGAGTTTTTGATCCTTCCATTAAATATCTTAGTTTTGTGCTTTTTTCTGCAGCTGCTGTACTTTACAGCAAAGAAGCTTTAGCAAACGCGGATGGACACTTGTGTATACCTGGGAGGAAGGAAATCTGGAAAGAAATACATCAAAATGCTTTACAGCGGGTGGTGGGATTATTGATTTTAATTTTTCTTACACTCTTCTATAATGTTCGAATGTTCAAAACTGAGTTTTATAAGGGGGCGGGAGAGCCGGGGGTGGGGGGAGGGGTGGATACATGAGCATCTATTTTTCTGCTAAGTTCCGAAGTCACCTCCCAGGTGTGCCCGCAGAGTCCTGGTTTGGTTTCGCCCTTTAACCATGCCGGGGGCGGGAACTCGGTCCCGCACGCACCCTCACCCTGCTTCGCCGGCCTGGGTTCGGGTTTTGCAGCCGCTTCCCCGCCCCGACCCGACGTAGCCGGGTTGGGGCGGGGATTCCGGGGCTCGCACAGCCGCGCCCTCCGCCCGCCTCTCGCTCCTTTTCAGTTTGACCTGAAATTCGCTCGAAAAGCGAAAGATTTATGCGGTGAAGTGACCTGGATGCGCGGGAAGAAAGAGCCTTAAAGGATCAAAAGTAAAGCGGCATCTGTGACCTCGTGGCGCAATGGTAGCGCGTCTGACTCCAGATCAGAAGGTTGCGTGTTCAAGTCACGTCGGGGTCACAGCTACCCCTTTTCCCACCAAACTAACTGGGGACTTTGGGCCGCTTAGGATTTCATCCCACGGCTCTATTCGGGCCTCCGTGCTCCCTATTCCTCCGCACCGAGGTTCAGAGGATGAGCCTTAGAATTTCTGTTTCATCATTTTCATATCTGACGGAGGTGATTTGGGAAACTCCTGGAGGCGCGAAGCCAACCGGCCAATGCCACTTCTCCTTGTCACTCAAAAAGCCACTTTAAAAGAGAGACCAACAGCACAGTAGAAGACAGGATGAAACAGTTATTGGAAAGTGAAATGTAAATTATTTTTAAACATATGAAAGTAACCTCTTTCATAAAAAGAGAAACGCAAATTAAAATTCAATAAATTATTTTTAACCTGTGAGATTGTCTAACCTATGATCAAAAAGCTTACATTAAATCGCATTGCTCACATCCTTAAAGCTACAAAGAACAGGACTAGAGGAAATTAAAATAATTAGAAAAGAATACTTTTCAGCCAGTTTAGAAAAGTTTTCAAGTATATTTTTCAATATTGCTTCTGTTCCTTTTGCTCCAGACTTTTTCCAGGAATGCATTCACCCTTCCATATGGTGGATAATTACCACCAAATGGAAGGATAATCATGCTTCTCTATCCTCTGCATCTATAATCTTCTCTCAAAACGTTTTCTGTTTTCATATTTTCTCTGCCCTTTGGGCGGTCTTCTCAGACGTGTCCACCATCTGGAATTCCATATTCTGCAACTTAAGAGAGCCCTGTGATCCTACCATATTGTCATTTCAGTTTCCAGGGTGTCCCCTGTCTTATTCTCCTCTCTTTTAAACTCAGTCAGTTGCCCCATAAGGCTTTTCACACCTCATTTCAAAGAAGCCACATCTTGGAGGAAGCCTCTTACTGTTTCTCTGAAGAAAATAAAATAAAAAATCCTGAAACTTCCCATCATTTTCAGTGGTATGCTTTTCTTCTCTCAGGAACTACTCTCTTTTTCTAGTTCTGCAGAATTAAAAAGACAAAAACAAAAAAACAACAACAATTTGCTTTTCTCTCTTACTCATACTGTGAAATTACTCTTGCTGATCCTTTAAAATCCGTTCAGACTCAGTGTGAAGCAACAGATGGGGCTGTGCTAACGCTTGGCCCTGCTCTCTGTTCACTGGTGTGGGTCAGATGCCTTCTCAGATCCACTGGCTGGAGGACAGGCTGGGGCACAGCGCCCACCCCGTTCCCAATGCTCAGGAAGGTGTCCCCTAGGGCTTTGTTGCAGTGACATTTTCTCCTCTCCTGTGAGGTTCCCTTGCTACTGTGAGCCGGTGAAAGCAGTACTTAACCCTAGAGATCCCACATTTCAGTGTGAGTTTCAACTTAAATGTCTTAAGTGGATCTTGCCTCTTTAGCTAAGGCAGAAAACAACACATTTCTATTCACTTAAATCTCCTAAGAGTAACATTTTAATTTAATGCCCAACAAATACTCTGAATTCCCTGAGATTCTTTTTCTTTCAAGAATTTTACATTCAATCTATTTTGTAGATATTCTAGCCTAAGAATTTGTTCTAAGCAAACCTTATTAATTTTAAAGTTTTAATGGTGTCCTTAAAGTTTCTTATGTGAATTGATAAAATTCTCTTTTCATATATTCATAAGTCAAATTGTAAAAGGTTGTAAAATTGTCAGATAATATATTACCATACAATCTCATCTTTATTATAAGGAGCAGATTTTCAGTCATCAATTTTCACCCTCAGCTCATTTATTTCAGGCGAATAAGCACTTGCCCCTCCACACTGAGAAAACAAAGACAGCATACATTTTTAGAAAAACCGGGGCAAGGGTATTTTTTGTGGGTAAAGTATCACTTCTTAGACAGAAAAAGTAGGGATGAAGAGGAAGAAAAAGAAAAATTGCCTTAGACTTAATTTCAAAGGTTTATTCCACCTGCACCAATGCATCAGATATTTTTAAATTTTAAAATTTCCTAGAGATTGTTCTGTTAATCTAGTTGTACATTCCTGCTTCACACGAAGCTGGCTGTATTGCTTTATTTTAAAAGGAAGGTAAAACTTAAAGACAGCACAGCCTTGCCACAGATACAGTATTTGATCAATTCTTTTGGCCCATTGTCTCTCCCATTGAAGGTGCTTCCTTACCTCAAGCCAGATAGGCCCTGGGATACTGCCCCTGGCCCAAGAGATGCTCTCCTGCGGAGGCTGAGCCAACTGCATGGTCTCCAAGGAATTTGGATTGGAAGCAAATGGGACCTGCTGTTTGTTTCAGAGGGTGTGCTGAACATGTACACGGTGAGCTGAGATCATACAATGACTTTGTTTCCTATCATCCCTTAAAAAGATATTCAGTTTCTCTCTTTTGTTTTTGTTTTTGTTTTGATGGTTAAAACAATTTGGGTTTTATTGTTTTTGCTAAACAATACTAAAAATTTTTCATTTTGAAGGCAGGGCTTGAATTATTTAATTTTGATCCACTTAAGAAAAAAAGAAAAAAAGGAAGGGGAAACAGATCATGGCCAAGAAAAAAAAAATAGTAGTTAGAGACTTCCCTTGTGGTCCAGTGGTTAAGACTCCACGCTTCCACTGCAGGGGACACAGTTTTGATCCCTGGTCGCGGAACTAAGATCCAGAATGCCTCATGGTGCGGCAAAAAGAACAGGGAACGGGGGGGGGGGGGGGATTTTATTTAACAAAGAAAAAAGAAAAAAAATAGTAGTTAACTCCCCACCCCTGAAGCTCTAGCCAGTCACATGAGCATCACCCACTTCCCACGATGCCATGATGCCTGATATTCAGATGGTAGCACACTCTACCCCACTGGACTGCCTTGAAGGCACAGGGACAGTAGGTGCCAGTTTAGCAAAGATATTCAGTTTCTAGTTCTCCTTCTCATGGATGAAGGAGCAAAAGGGGGTGAAGAGAGTGACGGGCAATTCCATGACTTTTCTGGTCCCTTTGTGATAAGAAACACTCCCCCAGGCTGTGAATATGACAAGCATCCTATGTAATAGTCAAGTCTCTGAACATGAATTAAAGTTGGGGTCCCTTCCCTCCTGGTTTTGCACTTCTGGTTTCCATCCACGGCTTGCTAACGGGTGTCTCTGACCCCTTCTGAGTCAGAGCAGGGGAGGAAGGATAAACAAGGGACGTCTCCACGTCAGTAGGTCAGTAGTGTCGTCAGCAGGCGTCCTACTCTCTGGGACTTTGGTGGAATTTTGAGAGACTCCCTCAGTGCTGAGGATCCTTCTGAATTTCACTTAGCCCTGGTGAAAGTACTATTTCAGCTGGTTGCTGTCTATTGGGGCAACATTTAGGACTCTCTTCTAGGAGATGTGATCAGCCCTCCAGGCATCCCTGTGGATAGCAGCTAAGAGGAACTCCCCTCAACCCCCCACCCCATGCACATGAATCATGTCTAGACCATGGGAAGAATTCATGCATCTTTTGTCCCCAAATTTGTGCTTTAAAAAGTGTGCAGACACCTCTTCCAACTCACCATGAACAGCTAGTCTGGCCAGCTCTTGCCCCTTAGGTTTCTTAAGCAAAGATATACATCAGGCCACTGAGTCCCCAAACCCCAGGCGGACACATATCAAGCTGTCCAGGTGGGCTGTTAAAACCTCTCACTAGGTTTGAACTATGGGACAAGCAACCTCCCCACCATCTTTCCTCTGTGAAGCTGTTTCCAAACGTTTAGAAATCCTCTTCAACTCTTTCTAGGAGCCCTTTGATACTCTCAGTATAGGTGAGGGGCTTAACAATCCCCTAACAGTTTCTCAGCCACTACTTTTTTTTTTTTTTTCCAATTCTGCCTGGTGGCCTGCCTCACAGCTCACTTCAGGTATCTGATATCTGCTGTCTTAGATTCTTAGCAGAAACCCCCATTTTAACATTTGTGGCACTTAACCAATGGAAGGGAAGGATGGGGGTGGGCGTGGGGACAGCCCTCTCATCTGCACAGGATTGGGGTTGCCCAGGGGTCCCGCCAGCCACACTGCTCTGGGTCGGCTCTCCCAGGGTCCTAACCTGTCCACCGCCTCCAACTGTCTCCCACCTGTCCCTGTGCGGTCAGCACGCCAGGGCCGGCTCCCTTCCCCTGCCTCCAGACTCAAGCTCTGGTCGAGGGGATGTGGACACGTTCTCTTAGGGCCCCTCCTGCCAGGACAGAGGGCGCTGTCCAGACCTCGGTGCTGAAGCACCTCGGTTCTCTCCACCCTTGAAGGAAGTGGAGATGATCTCGGAGACGCAACAGTGAGTGGTGGCATGAAGGGAGATCTTAATTCCCGGCCCAGGAATTGAACCTGGGGAGCCTGGATGGAAACCAGGAATCCCAGCCAGCACACCCCCTGGCTCTTGCCCCCCGTGAAAAACGCATTTCTCACGGAGGCAAAACTGTAAAAACAGGTACAAAGTTTATTATTAGAGACATAGCACAACAACAAGTGGGAGAGCTCACAGAGAAATGATTTGTTTAGTTAAGACAGAAGCAAGGCAGAGATGCACACCGGAGAGAAAGGGTGTGGGCATCCCCCCAATGAGGAGGAACGCAGTGAAGAGGTGGGTAAGTCACTTATATAGGGCAGGTCTTCCGGGTCTCTTTACCTCTGGCCAATTATCTGGTTTCTTTTTCCACACCTGCCCTGCCCTAAGATCCTCCCCAACATGCGTGTGCAACTTTTTTCCAAGAAGGATTACAGCCCAGAGACATATGGGACGGCCTTAGCATCACCTATTATGGGGTGGTGCCCCTTCCTTTTTGACCCCCAAGGAGCCTTTCTGCGCATGTGCAATGTTTCCCTTGCCCCAAGGATGGGAAATGTATGACCTCTTGATCTTTTAACAGGGTTCAGTCCCACTCCGTCCCTGCCATAAAAATGTCCACTGTCTGGTTATTTACCCTATTTCTCTTACTGGTTTTTATATCGAGGTGCAGATCTCGAAATATAGACAGGAGTCTGGTCATAAATATGTAGTTCTGGAGTCCGTGTGTCTCTTGCCTCAGGAAATGTAAACAGGGGGCTGGTAATGAATGTCCTGATGGAGCCCATCTTCTTCTCACCCCAGGAGGTGTGAACAGGAGGCCAGTTGTAAATGTCTAGCCTGGAGCCCATTTGTCTCCTGTCTCAGAGCCTCAGCCTGCAGCAGCCTCCTTGTCCCCGCGGCCTGCCCTCCAGACCCGGCCACGCGGGCTCAATAATCCACGGCCTCAGAGCTTCCGACCATGTACCACCAGGCCTTTGAACCATCAGCATCTCCGCAGGAGGTCCAGTCTTCCCTAAGGAGGCCTGGAGAGGGCCGGTGGCTTGGCAGAGACTCGCAGGTGAGAACGGGAGGAAATCCCAGTCCAATTCCCCAGAACAGGTAGGAAGGCATGCACCTTGGACGTTTTCACCACAGGCTCAGGCCTTTCCTGTGAGTTGTGAATAGGGGGCTGGCCCCACGGGAGCTCCTCCCACTTTCTAGGGACACAACCCTTTCCACAGGCCTCAAGAAAATCCCTAAATTCCTCACAGGCACATTCCATGCAGTAAAGACACCTCCACATCTAGTCTGGGTGACTCCCATCTGCGTGGACATTCACACCCCTTGTCCCCAAGCCCAGGCAGGGAGATGCAGGTGGGCATCCCTAATGAAGGGCATCCTTGAGGGAGTAGATGGCAAGGTTGCCCTGGACGCTTTGCAAAATCTGATGGTAGTGATGTTGGGGAGCACGAAGAAGGGGCAGCGGCCAGTTCAGAAAAGAAGGGCCGATGCGAACCCAGAATGAGCAGCCAGGTGGGCTCTGGTGGCCACTACCCAGGCTCCACTGGACTCACCATCTCCACAGCCCAGGACCTCCCACCTCCTTAAACAGTGTAAGGGATCAGTGTGGAACCGGCTAAGAGAGGTAGACCAGGTCATGTTCAAGGGAAAGGGGTTTGGGAGGGCATCCCAGGGATCCTGCACCTGGCCCTCAGGAACCTGGGCAAGGGTCCTGTCCTGGCAGCCCTGGAGTTTCGCGGGGGGGCCTTGCCCAGCTCCAACTACTGCTAGTGGCTCTCCAGTCGGAGGCTCCGCCTGGTGTACACAGCGGTGCTTCGCAGGCCTCAGGACTGTTGAAGCATCCCAAGATGTTGGGTAACATAGAGTATCTACTGACTGCTGATGTAGCCAGACCCATGCAGCCTGCAGCTTTCTTTATCCAGCAGACCAGCTGGGATGGGAAGAGGCACTTCAGGAGTCCTAAGTAAGGGAGGCTGACACTAGCATTAAACGGGCTGAAAGCTAATTGAAGTCTTCACCTCATCTATGGGGACCATGTTCAGGACGCATAGGGGTATACAAGGGGGCAAGCCCTTTGTGGAAAAACACCTGATCTTCATCCATTTCCAGATGGTTATTTGAAATATATGATTTTTTTACACCCTAACATAGAACACATTGATGGTACATTGAACAACGTTTTTAAATTTAATTTTTTTGTGTGTTTTTCCCCCTAGCTTCACTGAGGTATAATTGACAAATCGTTTAGCAAATTTTTAAACAGCAATTTTAGTTACATGCTTGACCATCATTACTCCGCAATATAATAGCTCTGAATAATCATAAAACTTAAATAAAATTAACATACAGTAGTAACCCCCTCACTGTTTTGTTTCATTTTCCTTGGTTTATGAGAGTCTTACTCTTAGGGTTGAGTCGTTAGGGTAATGGGCGGTTTATGAGAGTCTTACTCTTAGGCTTTAGTCATTAGGGTAATGGGAACATGGGCAGAATATCTAGAATCTGATATCTAAAGCTGATGAAAGCAGCAGGAGCTCATAGGTGAAGACAGACGAGAAACGCTCATTCTGACACCAGGTAACATTCAATCTGCTTTGCAGAATTCTTCACTCCCAAATGCAGACAATGGCCCTCGGAATCTCTGATCATATATTCTTTGATGTGTTGTCTTCTTGTGATCACTACACTTGAGAAGAAACATCGTGGCAGCTGGATAAGATTTTGTCTTTCCTTTTATGCGGAGTCAACCAGGACAGATATGGATGTATTTTTCTTCCACAGCTCAGAACCATGTTGCAGAAAGACATCGTTGAGACTAACAGGGAGACTGCCCACCTGAAACACAGGTATGGGATTTTGACATTTTTTTTCAGGGTGTTTGAAAATTTTAAGGCTAACTTGTTTAGTATCTAGTAAAGGGCTTTGTTTTGTAATTTTTATTCAAGTCATTCTGTCTATATTCAGGACAACTGGAAATAATTTTTTAGATGACAAGGCTACAAGAGAAATGCTGGATTAACAAACTAAATCCAGAAAGACACCTCCCCACCCTTCAAGAGGCTGGGAGACTTTGTGAAGAGCACCACTTTCTTTCCTGGGAAAAATCCACAAAAATTGCTCTCTGGTCCAATGAGCATCATTGTTATGCTGGAAACAAGCCCAAGGATTTACTACAGAGAAAATTGTCTCACAGTGGTGACCAGACACCAGACTGGCTCTTTGGGCCTGTCCCCTGGGAGCTGTGGAGAGTGCCCCCTGTCCTAACAGTGAAAACAGCCCCACACACAACCTGCTGGGCTCAGGGTTACTCTTTTTTTTTTTTGCTGAAAAAAGCTTTACTGTTTCCCTTTGGTCCAAGACTTGGGAGAGGGCTCCAGGGCAGTTACCAAGCTGCCCAGTGGCTGCAGAGAGAGGAGCTCCTCAAAGGCCGCTGGGCTCCAGAGCCTCCTAGTGCTGCTTGAGTCTGAGCCTTTGGAAGAGATACTGGCTTAGCCCAGCCTGGGGACCAGCCAGCCTGTGGAGGTTAGTCAGGTGGTCGCCCACCTTCTTGACGAGTTTCACCTGCTCATCTAGGAAGTGGCTCTCCAGGAAGTCACAGAGGTGGAGATCTGCGTGGGTGGGACCCAGGGCATGTAGATCCAAAAGGGCCTGGTTTGGGTTCTCCATGAGAATGGTGGCTTCCATAGCATCCTGGGTTTTACCCCACTCATCTCGAGATGGCTTCTGCACGTCCTGGAAGAGGGCGAGGCAGCCGCACTGGTTTTGCATTTTCAAGACACGCTCTATGCCCTCGCACTTCTCCTTGGCCAATTCGCAGAAAAAGTGGCCTATGCCCTCCAGAGGCACCTCATCACGGTCGAAATAGAAGCCCAGAGAGAGGTAGGTGTAGGAGGCCCGCAGATGCAGGTTGACCAGGCGGTTGACAGTGGCTTCTATCTCGATGGAATAATTCTGACAAATCTGGGAGCTCGTGGTTGATTCAGTAATAAGGAGTTAAGCTCATATATGGTGTTGGTTGGTCCCAGTGGCCAAGGATAGCTTGAGTGGCTGATTCTGAAGATTGCGACTGGAAAAAATGTTGGGGGGTGGTTGGAAGCTGGAGCAAGGGGCGTCCCTGTGTCTGTTCCATCCAAACACTGTTGAAGCAAGAGACAGATCTGCGGGGACCACCGAGCGCACAACTCAGGGTTACTCTTTATGAAGGGACTTGAGTAAGTGTGCCTCCGGGCTTTCAGTAAACTGTTTGAAAGGTTCTTTTTCCTTTATTTGAAAAGTCTAACACAGATGTTTTACGAAGTGGGCTGTCTACCCAGAACAATGAAGAAAAGTTTCTTAATTAGTCTTTGGGGATAAACAGTCACGATGGGGTCCTTCAAGAGAGAAAACTGAAATTAATGAACAATTATTTAAGATTGTCACTGGGTCGTGAGAAATTGCCAAACATGTCAATTATATCAAGTGAAAACGAGATAAGGTAAGAAGCATATTTTTAAAATGTTATTGATGACCTTGCTTCCAGTAAAGCCAGGAGAGTAGACATATAAGTTTTCCTTTGGTATAAACTAGACTGGATGTTTAACACCCCTACTTTCCAATTTTTCAATGTTTTCAAGTAGTTTAACGTTACAGGGAAAGCGAAACATTAAAAAATGTATAAAAGCACGTCCAGGGGAGCGCTTGTTTCCCCTCCCACTTCCAGCTCATATTGGGCTCGAAGGGACCAAGATTCTGTCCGTTCCTTCACCCCCGTCTGCGTTTCTTTCTCTGAATTTTATAAAATACTCCCTCACATGGGCTTCCCTGGTGGCGCAGTGGTTGAGAGTCCGCCTGCCGATGCAGGGAACACGGGATCGTGCCCCGGTTCGGGAAGACCCCACATGCCGCGGAGCGGCTGGGCCCGTGAGCCATGGCCGCTGAGCCTGCGCGTCCGGAGCCTGTGCTCCGCAACGGGAGAGGCCACAACAGTGAGAGGCCCGCGTACCGCAAAAAAAAAAAAAAAAAAAAAAAAAACCCACAAAACTCCCTTACGTTATGAGTACGACGTTCAAACGCCTCAATGAGCGCTATTATTGTAAAATAGGTCCTGGTACCATGAGAAAGTAAAGAACGAATTACACAGGGGAATTCTAGAAAAACGAAAGCTTCTGCATAAGAAGCCCGGAAGCGCATTCTAAGCTTTTTCCTCCTGGTGGACCAGACGCCCCATCCGCGGCCGGAACACGCATGCGCTCCAGGAGGGTCGAAAAGGGCGGGGTTCGCGCGCCCTCTTGTGGCCAGAGGGTGCAGCGCACAGAGGTTGGCCGCCTGCTGAATCACTGGAATTGAATTTTCAGTTTCATCTAAATTACCTAAATTTGTGGGCGTACATTGTTCATTGCACTCTCTTATAATACTTTTCATTTATGTAAAGTCCTCAGCAATGTCTCCACTTTCCATTCTAATTTGATTATATTGCGGTTTTCCTCTGTCTTGGTCAGTAAAAGTAAAGGTTAACCTCAACCTCCGGATCAACCAAGCCTTTATCCCACTGGATTGTATACACTGAGCACCACCCTGTCGAGACGCCTTGTTCTATCAATTGTCCTCATCGCTCTCAGAAGGTAAAGCACTCCCTCCACCCTCCCACCCCCCTTCCACTCTGGCCTTACTGCTCACTGAGGACGACTTGTCTCTGAGGTTCAGTAAGCAAAGTTCTGCAATGAACCCCTACCGTCGGCCCCACAGAGCTTCTCAGTGATGCTGGTGAACCCTCCTACCAGCACATTCTGTATCTCAACGGAGGGTCTTCCCGGCCTTCCAAAGAAGCAGAGCTTGTACATTTTCCAGCCCTACACCCTCTGCCTGCTCTGGATTGCCCACTTCTCTGAGCCTAGCAATTCTGGCATCTCTGCTCAGCAAAGAGCCATCTATTTCTCCAAGCCACCAAAAGCCCTTCTTGCAGTGTGTTAGCACCACCTCCTGGCATCCTCAGCAGAGCGTGTAAACACTTATCACAGAAGTGTGCTCCTTTCCAATAAACTCTCCAGCACTCAGTTATGTGTTCTACACTCCGTGGTCCAGCATCCTCGGGATCCAGACCCGTACTCTCTGGGTTCCTACAGACACAGATTGGCCAGGCCCACAGCAACTGAATCTTCCTCCCTTATCAAACCCAGCATTTCCCTGGTCGACTTTTGTAGTGACTGGACCCTAGTTATTGGTCTAGTTATCAGGAGGGGAGGACAGAGTAGACTGCACCGGTTTTATCACAAAGTAGAGGCCTTGTCTGCATCATCTTCAAACAAGACTGGGAGGCGTGGGTCACATTTGCAGGCCCAGAGGGACTGGTGTTTAAAGGTGTTTGCCCACATCAACCTGAATGTCCCCATCCCAAGTCTCAGGGTTTCCTCCTTTCCAAACAAGGTCCTGACCTTGACATAGTAAACTTTCTGGGATTGAGAATTCAACTTATCTGCAGTTATGCTACTCTTACATTTTTGCCATCAGGCTTCAAGAAGCCCTCTGATTTTCACACTTTCCCTTTACTTGGTGATTAACCACCCTCCACCTGTCCTTGTCGATGGCTCCCAGTAATAGCCACTCAATTCCACAGTCTGGAAAATTGCGACCTCCCCCAAACTCCTAAAGATCTAAGATGCAGCACCCTCCAGCGGTTCCCTCCCATCAGTATCCCATCCTGGTTCAACACCAGGGACAGTTTTAATGATTGTGCCGCTGTAGCCTGACATGTGCTATCAGTAGTCCATCAATCACAAGTGATAGGGTCCTCATTGACGGCAAGAGTGATCTCTCACCCAAATCCCATCTTAGAGTCTGCCTTCCTAGGATCACGGCTGGTACCATTTGTCATAGGGTAAGATTCCATGGAAGCAGATTCTGAGATGGAAATCGTGTGCAGAGGTGTTATTGGATAGCGTTCTCTAGAAAAATACCTATTAAAAAGTGATACCTGGAGGGAAGAGTGGGCGGAGGAAAAAAGTTGAACTGCTGTACAATTGCAACAGAGGCCTCATTTGATTCTACAGGGAACTCAAACTAGGATGGCCCTTTAGAGAGACTGCAAGTTGAGGCAAGGGGGCAAGGTCTTTGAACCCCTGCAGTGAGCACCACTGGAAGTGGAGTGCCCCTGGGGAGGACGTGTGACCTGAGAGGGGCAGCTCCCTTCAGCCAGGACAATTCCCAGGGAGGTATTCCCACACTGGCAGCTGGAGGAATGGGCGCCCCAGCCCTGAAGGGGGACCCTGGCAGCCCATTACAATGTGCCCTATCGGGTGTACTAAAGTTTCCAGGTTCAGTTGTTGATTTCTCTCTGCAGTTATATCAGTTATTGTTTGGTATCTTTTGAGGCATTATTTTTACAGATATATATTTATGATGGATATATCTTCTCTATCAAGTTTTATAACTTTTATAAGTAGATGTCATGTTTATCTTTTCCTAATGATTTTTTAAGATTCTGTTTTGTCAGACATTAGGCTTATGACTTGCATCAGTCAGGGTTCAGCCAGAGAAGCAGAACCAGTAGGTCATACATACTAGGAGGTTTTTTTTTTTTTTTTTTTTGCAAGGAATTGGCTTACTCGATTGTGGAGGCTGACTGGGCAAGTTCAAAATCTGTAGGGCAGTCTGTCAGGAAGGGCAGGCTAGAAGCTTTGGTCCAGAGTTTCTTCTTCATCTAGGAAGCCTCAATTCTGCTTTGAAGGCCTTTCAACTGATTCATTCAGACCCACCCAACTTATTTCAGATAATCTCCTTTACTTAATTCATCTGAGTTTATGGGCTTTAGACACACCTAAAAAATACCTTTACAACACCACCTAGGTTAGGGTTTGATTAAACAGTGGGAGACTTAGCCTTGCCAAGTTGACACATCAAAGATCATCAAACTGCCCAACTTTCTTGTTGTCCAAATTTGCCTGGTGTGGTTAATATTAAGACTCTCTGACACTCCATCATGAGATGGGGTCTACATCAGACTCCACTTGATTCTGCACAGACTTGTGACTGCTTTGACCAAGAGTACAATGGAAGCGATGCTTTGTGACTTCCGAGGTTATATCATAGTCAGCTTTGGAGCTTCTCTCTTGTTCACTAGAACACCTGCTCTTGAAGCCCAGAGCCGCCATCTCAGCTGCCGGCTGAGTCCTTCATGCCGAAAAGGCCACATATAGGCACTCTGGTCATATCCAGGCTGAGCTCATCTTTGAGCCGTCTCAGCCAGAAGAGGAGGCATGTGAGTAAAGAAGACATCTTGGAAGTGGACCCTCCCTGCCATCAAATCATCTCAACTGAGGTTCCAGACACAGTGGAGCAGAGAAAAGCCACACTCACTGTTCCCCTTCCAGACTCCTGACCCACAGGAGGAAGCATAATAAAATGCTTGTTCTTTAACTCCATTAAAGAGTTTTGCCAACATTATCTAATGTTGGTTTGCCAACACAGCATTAGATAATGGGACCCCCTGAATGTTTTTCTATCCTTTTATTTTCAAGCATTTTATGTAGGCTGTGAGTCTTTCATAAACAACACGACGCTGTATGTTGTTCTTTTTTCCGATCTGAGAGTCTCAGAATCAGATTCCTGCGGAGGGACTCGGAGCCTTTACGGGTGAATGGTTATGAGCAGTAAAGCCCAAACAAGCACTTCGGGTCTTTCTGCCTTAAGACCCACATCTTCCCTGTCCATCCTTCCTCCGTGAACTCTGCCACCAGGTTTTCTCTGGTTGATTAGCGCGGGGCTCCAACCGCCCCCCGCCCAATCCGCATTCCCTTCCCCCAGATGCTGTAGCTCCCCGACCTCCCTCCCAGTCGTCTACCAGACCTGACTCTGCTCCGGCAAACTTTAAAGTTCCCTCAGAACCTCTGCGGCTAACAAGCAAGTCCCAGCAATGGGCGGAGGAGGTTGCCATGGAGACGGGTCCAGGGTCCGCAGCTCCGGCAGGGAGGGCCGGGCGCGGCTTCCGATTGGCTCCGAGGGTGCGCGGCGTCCTTCCTGCGCACATGCGCGGTGGCGCCGAGGCGAGGTCAGAGTGGAGTCGGGGCGCGGTGGGTTCCGGGCGGGGCTTCCCAGGACCGGCTGCACCGGCGGCTCCAGCCGAGGCGCCGTTCTCTACGGGACGGACGCGGCGGGGCCGAGGCCCCTCCGCAGCGCGGGACCGAGCCCGCCACGCAGGCGCCGCGCCCGCCGCCATTGTTGCCCGGGGCTTCTCGGGCCGCTCGGCTGCGCGTCCCCGGTCCGGCCACAGGTCAGGATGCGGGCGGCCTGCGGGGTCGGGGCTGCGGGGCAGGGGCTGCAGGGCAGTCCCCGCGCAGCGGCCCGCGAGCCTCAGACTGCGGAGTTAGGGGGACCTCGCGGGGTGGGGAGGCGAGGAGTGCCTCTGCCCTGTAGGCCTGGTGCGCAGCCGGCTTTGGGGGATACGACGGGTTGAGGGGGCTCAGAGCTGGAGCCCGTGGACAAGTGGTGTCGGTTCTCCTCCAGGTCAGGCCTGCAGTGAGGTTTTCTGCTGGAATCCTGGTTTCAAATGTATTCCTTAGGAATTGTGTCCTGTAGAAGCTCTTCACGGGCTTCAGGTTACACCAGTCTGCTGCTTTCCCGTGCCCAGCCCTCTGGTAGTGCAGGGCTGGAACAGTCTGGCATTGATACGCAGAGCGGGTAAACGGCTCGCCCTTTTTCCCTGACCGTTCCCTTGGGAATCTTGAGCTCTTTAAGGAGAAGTTCTCCTCCCAGTTTTTTCTAAATAACAGATTTGCTGTTTTTTAGAGGCACTTCAGTCATTACAGCTTCTGTAACATCAGTGACTATAATACTGAAGCTTCTGTTTTTCTGTAAAAAATGTTTGTTTCAACAAGTTAGAAGTTTGATCTGTCTTTTTGCTTTGCTTCTATCACCACCCTTTTATGGCAGTCCCAACCCGTGCCCAGGGCAGGTTGCATCTATTTTACAAGTCTTAAGGATATCAGGGAGGTAGAGTACGGTAGACTCTCAGTGTTTATTTGTACACTGTGGGTCGCCTGCCTATTACTGTCTGTGCGTGTGGCAGAGACCGCCAGGAATACTTGACCTTGTGTCTGTTCTTGTGTTTCAGGGTCTCTTAGCCATCCCTACAAGTTCTGGGCTCAGAGTTTGTAAGGAAGACTGCTAACTCTACCTTGCCTCTGTCCTGCCCCTGGCCGCAGCAGCCCTTGGTAAATGCCTTTGTGGTTCTAGCATGCGACTTCAAGCATTCGGCTCACTCCTGGAGAAATAAAGGCTGTTGCCAGGTTGACTCTCCTGTGTGTAGCCATGTTCTCCCCGAGCAAGAGGACGACCAGTTCGTCACGTGCCCAAGTCCTTCTAATGTGGAAGCCGGACAAGGCTCAGAGTGGACCCCGCAGTGCTGAGAAGGAAACCCTCGCCTCAAGACTCCTGCGTGACACTGAGACCTGTCGGCAGAATTTTAGGAATTTTCCATACCCAGACCTGGCTGGTCCTCGAAAGGCATTGAATCAGCTCCGAGAGCTCTGCCTTAAGTGGCTGAGACCCGAGATTCACTCAAAGGAACAAATCCTGGAGCTGCTGGTCCTGGAGCAATTCCTGAGCATCCTGCCTGGGGAGGTTAGGACTTGGGTGAAGTCCCAGTACCCGAAGAGCAGCGAGGAAGTGGTGACTCTGGTGGAGGATTTGACTCAGATTCTAGAGGAAGAAGGTAAGACTTGTAAGGGCAGAGAGAGGAGGAGTCCTGGGTGGTCCGAGAAGATAGCCATCACGTCAGAGAGCAGCCCTTTGAGGTGATTAGGAAAACGGAGGCCAGGGAGTGAGCAAGAACAGGCTTCACTGAGCCCCGTCCCACCTGGCATTCCTCTTCCAACTGCTCGGAACCCAACACACGTTCTGTAAACCCAGAGGACGTATCATAAACAGTGGCCAGACACAACCAGATTACCCCTATGTGCGCCCTCAGGAAGTTTCCCTGCAGAGGTTTGAACCATTCTGCCAATAAATCATTTGCTTTGTGAATTGGGTTTTATGGTAACATACTTCCAAATATGTAGAGAAGTGTCCAGAGAATATTTCTTTACTAAGTAAAAAGACAGCTCACAAAATTTCTATCACGCAAGGGTTTAGTAGAAAACTGTGAATTTGGTACATATTCTGAAGCATCCCAGAGCAGACTTCGTTTTTGAAGCCTGCTCAAAAACAGGACAAGTTTCAGGATAAGTCATTGCCCCTTCTCTCTGGTTCTGTGAAGCAGGGGCTTTGTTTTTGGTTTCCTTCTGATTCCTCGCTTTAAGAAAATGTGGGCTTCTATTGGTGAAGAGTTTCCTAGGCTATTCAAACAGGGCTGATCTCCACCACGGTCTCTTTCTCTTCGCTAGCTGTTCCTCAGAGCTCCACCCTTTCCCAGGAGACCCCAGAGGAAGACCCCAAAGGAAGACAAGCTTTCCAGGCAGGGTGGCTCAATGACTTCGTGACCAAAGTGAGTGTCAGTTTCTTCTGTGATTTTAAAATGCCTTCCTAGTGTGTGAGGACATTTTCTAACCTGGCCCTCTACCTTCTGTGACCCCAGAAGTCCTATGAAGGACCTAAGCCTCAGGTTTTCTCCTTAAGTCACCGTGGCCTGTTAAGGTAGGTGAATGCCTTGTATAGGAAATGGGATCCATTGCTTCCCGTGATATCCCTTTCCTCACTTTTTTACTTTAAAGCAGTGGTAGTGCATAGAGGTTAAGGGATTCACCTCCACAGCCACATGGATCTAGATTTGCTTCCTGGTTCTGCCACTGAACCTGTGATTTGGGGCAAGACACTTAACCACTCATAACCTGAGTTACTAAGCTCTAATGAATATTCCTCTTAGATTGTGACAATTAAATATTATGAGACCTGTTAGCCTGGATTACAGTAAGTGATCAAGAAGATCACAGGAAGATTAGACAATAGTTATCATTTTTCTTTGTTAACAAGTAATTAAAGGCCATGTATTGTTTGATGTTACTGTTTATTATGAGTCTGTGTTATTTTAAGGAAGAGCAGCTCAGGCCATCTTAAGAGAAAGGTTTACTGTAAAATACACTGTAAAATATACATGGTCTGAAATTGGTAACCAGAGTAAATTATTATTTGTAGATAATATGAATGTTTACAAAAAAACCTAAGAAAATTAAGGGAAAAACTGTTAGAAACAATAATAGAGAATTTGAGTAAAGTGACCATGACAGAAAATGGCATACAAAAATTAATCACTTTCTTAAATATAAATAAAAATCAGATAGATGCTAAAATGAAATAAAAGGTTCCATTCACAGTATTACCCCCACATTTAAAATAACTACGACTAAGCGTAGTATAAGCTTTGCAGTCCTGTGTTATTCTGTAGACATGAAAGAAGCCTTGAATACTGTAAGACTGCCAGCTCTCCCTAAATTATACACTTACATGTGATTTGAAAAATCCCAGTACAATTTTTTAAAGAAACTTACAGAGTTTATTTGAAAAACATGTGGGAGTAAGCAAGAATTTTTTTTTTTAAACGAAGGAAGAGCAGAGGGATGCTAACTTTACCAGACTGTGAAATGTATCTACAGGTACAGTAGTTCAGTGTGGTTATTGGTACCAGTTTTATTTTAGAAAGGAAGAAGGGGGACTTCCCTGGTGGTCCAGTGGATAAGAATCTGCCTTCCAATGCAGGGGACGCGGTTTCCATCCCTGGTTGGGGAACTAAGATCCCACATGCTGTGGGGCAGCTAAGCCCACATAACGCAACTACAGAGCCCACGCGCTCTGGAGCCCAAACACCACAACCAGAGAGTCCACATGTCGCAACTACTGAGTCTGTGTGCCACAACTAGAGAGAAGCCCGCACGCCACAATGAAGAGCCCACGCACTGCAACGAAAGATCTGCATGTCACAACTAAGACCCAGCGCAGCCAAAAGTAGATACATAGAGAGATAGATAGATAGATAGGAGGGAAGAAGGAAGGGCTCTGCATTCCATCATAGAGCACAGAAAATATCTTAAAATGTCAAACTGTAACACATTTAATTTATTTGTAAGGCAATGCTTGAAAGTCAAACCATTCTCTCTGTGTCATCAATGTTTAAATTCTTTTATTCTTTAAGATGGAGCCACCAACCCATGCACTGAAACTGATGTATTCTACTTTGTTTTCAGACTTCCCCTCAGGCCATTCAGGTCTGCTTATCCATACATTGGGTAAAGGTATTGACTAGGTAATTTTTAGGGTCCTACCAGCGCTCAAGACTCTGGTTTCCCCCACCACACACACACCTGTGCTGTCGCTGTCCCCTTCCTACTAGTTCCTGAACCAAGTTAAGTCACGTTTGATGTTTCAGGAATCCATGACATTCACAGATGTGGCCGTGGACATCACCCGGGAGGACTGGGAGCTCATGCGTCCTGTGCAGAAGGAACTGTACAAGACGGTGACGCTGCAGAACTACTGGAACATGGTTTCTCTGGGTGAGCATCGTCCACGCCCGGCCCTCCTCCCTGCGTACACACCCGAGTCTTTCTCCCCTCAGCTGCTAAAAATGGTCGGGCCTAGAGGTGAGCGTGCTTGTCCGTTCAGGCACAGAAATGGCAAAGTTCTGCTCCCTTTTCCCAAATGAAAGGTTTCTAAGTGAAAGGTCATCAGAAGGTACGACGCACAGCCTCCCAGGGCCACCACCCGATGCCGGGCCCTGCCCAGTGCCTCCTTCCCCGTGATCTCTAGGCGTGCATCCTCCAGCGTGCAGGAAATTTTTGTCCCAGCTCCGAAAAGGACAGTGACCTCATTCATGAGGTCATGTCCGTGAACCATTCTTTTCCTGTAGAGATCTGTCCTCATGGGTAAGAAGTCAGGTAGTAAAACTTGAACAACTGTTTATCTCCAGGGTAAAACTCACTCTGTTCCTCCTGAACAGGACTTACAGTGTACAGACCAACCGTGATTCCCATATTGGAAGAACCATGGATGGTGATAAAAGAAATTTTAGAAGGCCCTAGTCCAGGTGAGAGAACCACCAGCCGATGAGATTCTTTGTGCTTAAGAGCCTGTACTATCCTAAGTATGGTGAGATGTGTTTTCGCATGTGGCCACGTCACTTGGCACAAAGACATCCCAGCCTGTTGAGAACACTGGGCTGCTTGGCGTTGCTTCCTTACAGAGGCCGTCTTCGGAAGAGATTTTCCAGGTGTCATTTTTACACGCTGCCAACCCACCCCCAACCCCCCTCTTATTTTGTGCTTCTCCATGACCCCTGGGTTCCCTCCGTTAGAGTTTTGTCTGGGGCTTTCCGTGTGTTCCCTCCCTCTATCTTCAAGCATGCATGAATGTCCCCTAAAATCTGAAATTTCAAACCTTCTCAACTTCTTTTTGAGTTTCTTTTATTCTGTTTATTAACAAAACCCTGTAGCCCCCTGCCTCCACTCTCCTCATTCCTTTCTTTTTTATGTTCTAATTATTGAAAAAGATAACATGTTTGCAAGATCAGAAATTGTAAAAATATATAAAGCCAGATCTATGCAGACAGAAGTCCCCACCTGTTTGCCGCATTCACCTGGTTCCTGCATCTGTGTTGTCACCTGTGGCTCGACACCTAGAGGTCACCTGACTGTTCTATTCCCTGATGACCTTCCAGTGAAGGTTCTTAGCATCCGCTGTGGATCCTTGCTTTATTACATTGCTGGTTGCAAAATGGTGATTTTCTAATTCCACCATCTCTTCTAAATGATTAATCTGTAAGGAATACCTATCCCTCCCACCCCATTTTTATGTGTATATGTCACTATGGACTAGTGGAATTTTTAAAAATTCAATGTATTGTTAGTCCGTTAATTCCAGTGGTGGGGGGGTATTTGTTTTTGTTGCTCAGTTGTCCCAAATTTCAGCGATAGGAGCCTTTCAGATCAAGTCCTTTTGAGACGTCCCCATTAGTCTTTGAGCATTTCCTTGCTTTCTGGCAGAAAATGGTCTGTGGGCTCACTTCATGCCTACCTTAGACCTGGAATTTCTCTAAGGAACAGTGGTTCATCTTAGTGGGGATTAGTGATGAGAGGCCAGGATCTGGGCAGTGAGTGCGCTCACTACTCTGGGTACCATTGCTTCTAGATCTGTTCAGTAGATAGAGCTGTGAAGGGTGTGTGTGTGTGTGTGTGTGTGTGTGTGTGTGTGTGTGTGTGTTAGTAGGGGGTTTTTTTTGTTTTTTTTTTTTGTTTTTCTTCCTGTGGTACGCGGGCCTCTCACTGTTGTGGCCTCTCCCATTGCGGAGCACAGGCTCCGGATGCACAGGCTCAGCGGCCATGGCTCATGGGCCCAGCCGCTCCGTGGCATGTGGGACCTTCCCGGACCGGGGCACGAACCCGTGTCCCCTGCATCGGCAGGCAGACTCCCAACCACTGCGCCACCAGGGAAGCCATGTTTGTAGGTTTTTTGAATCCTGAGTTCATACTGGTGACTTGAATTCAAATCTAGCACCACAAGGGCAGTCTATCTTGTACCTCCCCATATCTGTTTTCTACTTCCTTTCCCACAGAATGAGTCATCTGGTTCCCAATATCAGTATATCTGCTCATTTGTTCTGTCATATAATCACACAAAAATGGTTTCAGAAGTATATCATTATCTCTCAGATAACAGACTGCTCAGGTAACGTTCAAAATTCCTTCATGTCCTTAGAATATATTCCACTAAAGATATAGAGGATACTGGTTTCTAAGTTAACTTGAATTCTTCCTTTCTGGTTATCTTAACAGTTTGATACACAGTTAAACTTGTTTGATTACATTTGTGTTCAAGTTTAGTATTTTCTTGTTTCTTTTTTATTTAATTTTACATTTTTGAGTATGTAAAAACATTAACGCAGTTCAAAAGTCAAAACTATAGAAAGGTGTACACTCCCATCCCTTCTGCCCTGTTCCCGTCCACTTCCTGTAGGTTACAGGGCTCACTTATCTCTCGTTTATCCTTCCTATCTTTCTCTTTGAAGAGATAAATCATAAATATAGTCTTATCTCTCCTTTTGTATACAAAAGAAATACACTGTACTCTTTTGCATTTTGCTTTCCTATTCCCTTTTTTTGGTTTTTTTTTAATTTCAGCCACTGCCTTCTAGTATGTCTACTAGTATTGATGCTGGAATCTAGCATTAACAGCAAATTAAACAATAATGACAATATAATACTCTACTTTAGAGTGAATTGCTTAACTTTTTTAAAAAGTTAACTTTATCTGGTCATCTGGTATTTTGAGGGTCCTACTACTTGAAAAGCTAGTTCTTCTCATAATTTATGGCCTATTTGCTTTAGTTGGCAGAATGACCCAAAATATACAGTGAATTCTTTAGGGAGAGAGTTCAGCACACTCTCAACACTGAGAAAACCCATGGCAAGATGGAGCTAGGCCTTTGCTGGAGTCAGGACCATCTTCTGGGAGGTGCTGCCCATCTGGGACCAATTGAAGTTTTTTGGTGATTCAGGTTGAATTAAGGCTGTAAACCCACAAGAGGGGCAGTTTATGATTATGTATTTTCGGGGAGATTTTGCTCCCACCAAAGAGCACAAAACTGAGAAAGGCAAGGTCCTCTTTTCCTTCTGTAGAGGTGAGGTGTTTGGGTTTTGTTTGTTTTTCTAGCCTGTCCTTATACAGGGTGTAGCACAGAGTGTGCAGACTCCTGCCAGCTGCCCCAGGTTGGCTTCAGGCTTTGTCTTCTGGCCCCCGAGCCCCTTGCACCCTCAAGGGGAAGCTGAAGGTCGTCAGCAGGATGGAGGAGTGTCTCAGGAAACCAGCTTCAACTTTTGCTAACTTCTGGTCTTCCTGCTCTCACTTGATTTTTGGCTTTGAGGATTTCACTTTCTTATCAGGTCAGAGACGTATAAGTTGAACCTTTGGTTAGGGCATCTCATCAGTCATACCTGAGGGAATGGAAACTTTGATGATTCACAAATCGAGCAGTAGTGTTGGCTTTCGATGGCCGTTCCTGTCTCAGAACTTTATGGTCTTTACATCATACAGGACCCAGCTATTCTTTCAGGTTCAGCCCAAACTAGATCTGCACTAAAACTGTTGCTTCATTACCTGGTCAACACTGATCTCTTCTGCTAGAAATATTACACCACTGTTTGATATTTAACACTTCTAATCGGTCCTTTCCAGTTAGTTATATACACATATTTAAGCCCTGCTTAATGATCTTAATTTCTGAATTACCAGTAAACTGGTTTAAAAATGTGTGCTTTTCTGAAGGAAATGTAAAAGAAGCATAAGCCATTTCCAGAGTTTGCATCTGAGTTGGAAATACAAGAAACACACAAAACCGTGAAGTAATAATATAAAGCCAAGTTCTGCCATGGGCCCAATATTTTATTAGGTTGGACCATATGAAACTGCTGATATTCAGCCAGGTTGACCTACAAAAAAGGCAGTTTCATATGATGCAACCTAATCTGTACTTTAGGATTCTAAGAAGGAGGAGAGAAACATGAGTTGGGCCATAAGCATCTTTTTCAGTAGGTGGAGAAGGTGTCATAAGAGAAGGCTGGAGTCTGGAATTAGTGGCACCTTTAGAAGATTATAAGGACATAGTTCTAAGTATGTGGATAACTTTGAACTTTAAGCTGAATATGAGTTGTGATAGAGGAGGGAGTACAGTAGAAAAGGCTAGATTATTTGGGGTCTCAGTACTGAGTGGAGGTATTTTAACTTTTCTTTCTTTAACTTTTGTCCTTTAAGCCGCTGATCCTGAAACTTCAGTGTGATTCAAACCTCTTGGAGGGCTCAGCCCCACCCCCGTTTTCTGACTCAGTATGTCTGGGAGGGGCCCAGTCACTTGACATATTTCAGGTGACAGTGATGCTCACGCCACTGGTCTGGGGATTGTACCCCTGAGAACCATGGCTTCAGGCTGTAAGAGTTACCAGACGTATTAAAACACGGAACACACACCATGAAACTGCCTCCAGAATATTACTTACAGTGTGCAGGGTAGATTGGAAGGAGGAGTGGTGACAGCCTGCTTTATGACCCATTATGTAAATTACAGCTTATATGATTATAAATGTTTGTGTAATAAAATTCATCCCAGATTGTCCCACAGTTTATCGTCTGTTTTTACTTCTTAGCTCTGTCACCTGACCTAACCTATTCTATTAACTCCACACCCGTGTTGAATAGGGAGGAGCCTCTCCTTCAACAATTTACTCCTGTTTTCTGCCCTTTTATTCTCCTTTCCCAAGCATTAAGGACCATGTTATGAGGTTGTCAGAGCCATAGTCTTTTTAGGCATTTTATTTATGTTCATTATTTTGTTTCTGCTTTGGCAGTTTCCTTTCTCCAAATAGAGGAAGACTTTTTATGTACTTTTTAAATTTCAGAATGGGAAACAGAAGCCCAAGAGTGTACTCCGGTGGAAAATGTTTCTAAACTCACAAAGGATGGAACCAAGACCATCAAGCTGGAAGAACCCTATGACTATGATGACAGATTGGAGGGGCAAGCAACAGAGGCCTTCAGGAGAATTCCCACCAACGAGAGAGATTTCAGTTTGAAGTCAGTCCTTTCAGAAGAAGATGATCGTGCAGAAGACTATAAATATGATATATATAGAAGTAATTTTGAAAAGCATTCAAACCTAATGATGCAGTTTGATACCCAGTCAGATGATAAAACTTCTGTGTATGACGAAAGCAAGGCCACCTTCAGTCACGTCTCTTATGGTATTGTACACAGGAAGATATACCCCGGAGAGAAGCCTTATAAGTGTAATGTGTGTGGGAAGAAGTTCAGAAAGTACCCATCCCTCATCAAACACCAAAGTAGCCATGCCAAAGAGAAGTCTTATGAATGTGAAGAATGTGGGAAAGAGTTTAGACACGTCTCATCCCTCATTGCACATCAGAGGATGCACACTGGAGAGAAGCCCTACGAATGCCACCAGTGCGGGAAAGCCTTCAGCCAACGCGCACACCTCACCATCCACCAGCGGATCCACACGGGAGAGAAACCCTACAAGTGCGACGACTGTGGGAAAGACTTCAGCCAGCGCGCACACCTCACTATCCACCAGAGGACACACACGGGAGAGAAACCCTACAAGTGCTTGGAGTGTGGCAAAACCTTCAGCCACAGTTCATCGCTGATTAATCACCAGAGAGTTCATACTGGAGAAAAACCTTACATATGCAACGAGTGTGGGAAAACGTTCAGCCAGAGCACACACCTCCTTCAGCATCAAAAGATACACACAGGAAAGAAACCATATAAATGCAATGAGTGTTGGAAAGTGTTCAGTCAGAGCACTTACCTTATCCGACATCAGAGGATTCATTCTGGAGAGAAGTGTTATAAGTGCAACGAATGTGGAAAAGCCTTTGCTCACTCCTCCACTCTTATTCAGCATCAGACCACTCACACTGGAGAGAAATCCTATATATGCAATATATGTGGGAAAGCCTTCAGCCAGAGTGCAAACCTTACCCAACATCACAGAACACATACCGGAGAGAAACCCTATAAGTGCAGTGTGTGTGGGAAAGCCTTCAGCCAGAGTGTACACCTTACTCAGCACCAGAGGATTCACAATGGAGAAAAACCCTTTAAATGCAATATATGTGGGAAAGCATATAGACAGGGTGCAAATCTTACTCAGCATCAAAGGATCCATACCGGAGAGAAACCCTATAAATGCAATGAATGTGGGAAAGCGTTTATTTATTCATCATCACTTAATCAGCATCAGAGAACTCATACTGGAGAAAGACCCTATAAGTGTAACGAATGTGACAAAGATTTTAGCCAGAGAACATGCCTTATTCAGCACCAGAGAATTCACACAGGAGAGAAGCCCTATGCATGCCGTATATGTGGTAAAACCTTCACCCAGAGTACAAACCTCATTCAGCATCAGCGTGTTCATACAGGTGCCAAACATCGTAATTAATGCATATGGGAGACTTCATTTAGGTTTTAAAACTTAACCATTTAAAAGTCTATTTTGTATTCTGTGTTAGAAACATTATTCAAGAGAAGTGCAATATGGGTTAGATTATCACTCAGCAGAAGTATCAGAATTAGTGATGTGGATATAACCTATTTAAATGTACTGTGAAATTTAAGAAGAAAACATTCACTTCTTAACCTTTGATACCAGTTTAATTCATTCCAGAAATAAACCCTAGGAAAGTAAGAGTACTCAAAATCCTGTAACTCATCAACTCTTACCATGTTTCAAGTACTTCTTAAGGAGGCCTTACAAATGTAACTTGGGAAAGCTTCCATCCAGTAGAGCTTTCACACCAGAGAGTAATCCTGGGGTAACAGAAAAAAAGCTGCTTTCAGGCCTTTAGTTCTTCTCAGCTTTGAAGCCTTAAATATGTAAAGGTCCCTTCCCCCTTTTTATTTCCCTTTTCCTATTATGCCATAACTGCCATGTGGAGCCAATAGGTTTGCAAAAAAAAAAAAAAAAAAAACAAAGTTGAAAGTATCTTAACAATTTCTATGTAACCACCGTTTAATTACGCTTTAAACACTGAAACATTAAAGAGAAGCTTAATGAAAGATGATCTGTTAGGAGAAGCTAATGTGTCTATAATCCTTAGACGTGTACAAATTTACAGGCAAAGATTAAACCCCCAAGCTTAATATTTAAGACATATTAGACTTAGTTTCACTAGCTTTTGACAACTGTCATCCAGAAGGAAAAAAATAAGAATACTTTTTTGTGTGTGTGTGGTACGCGGGCCTCTCACTGCTGTGGCCTCTCCCGTTGCGGAGCACAGGCTCTGGACGCACAGGCTCAGCGGCCATGGCTCACAGGCCCAGCCGCTCTGCGGCATGTGGGATCTTCCCGGACCGGGGCACGAACCCGTGTCCCCTGAATCGGCAGGCGGACTCTCAACCACTGTGCCACCAGGGAAGCCCAAGAATACTTTTTTTTTTTCCACCTGACTCCAAAATTCATACCTTAAAGTTCCCCTGTGACTTAACTGTAGAAAGTCTGTTTCTTCCTTTGAAACACGTTTCTTGAGTGCCTGCTGTGCTCAGGGCCCAAACTTCCTAACTGGATTCTTCCAGGGCTTAAATGCCGAAAACCACAGCTGGTTTAAGCAATAGAAAGCTTTCTAAAGTAATGAAAGATAAAGTCAAGGACATGATGTTAACCAGTACGTCCTGGAATGAACCTAAGAAACCTGCTAAAATGGGTTGCCAGATGCAGCCCCATTATCTTAAGGATGTAATGAAAGCAGCTATTTAAATAGTATGAGGAAAAAACAAGTAGTGGAAAATAGGTTTGAGTTCAGTGCAGAAAGTGGGTTGGGGGAAAAAGTTGAAGACGTAAGGGTGAGGAAAGATAATACAGAGGCAACTGTTATAACTGAAGTGTTGCTGGACTTGGTTTACCTAAGAAAATGAATGACTACTTGAATTAAAAAGCAAAATTCAGCCTGTTTATAAGAAGAAACTGAAACTGAAATGACTGATTTCAAAAGGATAATTGAAATTGGTACTCCTTGTATGTATAAGTAAAATAGGGATTACTCTTAAAATAACAGGGAAAAAAAGTTTCATTGGAAAAAGAATTGATGCAGAAACTATCATTGATACAGTAATCATTCAACAATAATAACTGAGTTTGTGGGGTCCCAAACAGCATAAAAGGAAAACTGGTAGAAACGCAAATAGAAACGGGTGAAAATACTATTTACTATCCACAGCATTGCACTCAGAATTTAAGACCATGTCCTGAGAGCTGACCTTTCCTCTTGTTCTTGTTTCTTTCTTCAGTGCCTTGCATATGGTAGTTGGTCAAGTTATGTTGGTTGAATTAATGAATAAATAAGTAGTCAAGTTAGACTTGAGTAATAAGGTAGAAGTAACTGATACGGAGTGAAATTGGCAAAATTTTAAATACTTTTTGGTGCATACATGCAAAGAAATATTTAACAAATATTGGTCATTTGTTAGTGACAGGAACTACTTAAAAATGAAGAATGAGAATCCCCAAATCTTAACAATGGGGATATTCCTGAAAAATCATAGGACATCTTTGCAGAGGAAGTTTTCCTGAGCTAGGTGAGGAAAACCTGATATAAATTCTGGTGTCATAAATACCAATTTAAGCATGTGTTGACCATGCAGCTTCATTTGGACGTTGGAGAAACCTGGTTGGCCAGGGGCGGGGGGGTGGGGGGGCAGTGGCTAAGGACCTGGGGTACCAGCATCTTCAAGTCTTTCTTGTTGAGTGTTTTCTTCAAGAAGTTGCTTTCCCCTTGTCCTCCTAATAGTTAACCTTGATGTCACGGAATCATCCTTCACAAAGTGCAGATTTTCTCCAGGTTGCATAATACTCAAATTATGCTTATGCCATAGTTATCATGTTAAAAAATAACCATTGTATTTAAGATGCAATTTTTATAATAGCACTTCATAACTTACACAACGTTGTTTTCTCCTGGAATGAATGTGTGGAATGTTACAGTCCATAGCGCCTTTCTTTGCATTGATTTGTATTTCCTACCTTTGTGTGTTTTATGTAAATAATGCATTTATAAGGTCTTCCACTGAAACACTGAGGCAATTGACGCTCTTATAAAATAACAATAATAATAATAGTGGAGAATCCGAGATCTTTGTGTTTTTCCCACTTTTACAGTTGTCTGATCCACGCTTTGAAGTTTTGTTGTTTCGTTTGTTTGTTGTTGTTTTTTTGCGGTACGTGGGCCTCTCACTGTTGCGGCCTCTCCCGCTGCAGAGCACAGGCTCTGGACGCACAGGCCCAGCGGCCATGGCTCACGGGCCCAGCCGCTCCGCGGCATGTGGGATCCTCCCAGACCGGGGCACAAGACCGTGTCCCCTGCCTTGGCAGGTGGACCCTCAACCACTGCACCACCAGGGAAGCCCTGAAGGTTTTTTTTAACAGGCAGTCTTATTTCCAACTTTTTATTATGAAAATGTGCAAATATACAGAAAAGTTAAATAATAATAAAATTGTATATCCACCTAGATTTAAATTAAATTAACATTTAAAATTAACATTTAAAAATTTAAAAATTAGCATTTTGCCGTATTTTTTACTGAACAATTGGAAAGTAACTTACAGACATTTCACCTCTAAACACTAAGCATGCATCTCATAAAAACAACCACAGTAACATTATGTACCTCAAAAAATGAACAGCACTAATATCTAGTGCTCAGCCCATGTTTCCATTTTCCCTGTTGATCCAGTCTCATTGCGAGCCTTACACATGATTGTCTGTTCCATCTACCTGGAACAGCTTCCCACCTTTGATTTTTTTCCAGGACTTTTTTTTTTTTTCTTTAAATAGAGCAGATCAGTTGTAGAATGTCTGACTTTCAGGAGGTACCTGATTGTTTACACGTGGTTTGTTTTTCTTGTTCCTGTAGTTTCTGTAAATTTGCAATTAGGGCCAAAGGCTTGGTGTATTCAGGTTACAAATTTTTGACATTAACACCTCATAGATGTATTTCATCTTGCATCACAACAGAAGTCTCGTTAATATCTGGTTGGCTCACTATCTGTGATGCAGAATTTGATCGCCACATCTTCCCAACGTGAGGTATGTTTTTACTGTTGCGGTTAATGGATAACCTGTGCACTGACACCAGCAGTGCATGGATAGCCCGTTTACCAAGCCTTGTATCTGGTGGTTTGGGGATCCAATGATGATGATCCTTGCCGGAATCAATCATTTCGTCAAGATTTGCAAGATGGTGATTTTCTTTATTTGTTCTGGTTGCGCCATGTGGCGTGCGGAATCTTAGTTCCCGACCAGGGATCGAACCCGTGCCCCCTGCAGTGGAAGCGAGGAGTCTTAACCACTGAACCATCAGGGAATTCCCCCTGCAAAATGGCAATTTTCTATCATTCTTTTTACATTTACTGACTGGCATTCTTTAAGGAAGAGCTTTCCTTCATCGGCTGGGAATGCACGTAGGGTCATGCTCGAGTCTTTCCTTAAATTACCAGTTTTCAGAGGCAGGAGTCACTGGCAGTGATGACGAGTGATTCAGTGTGTCACAAACAATTATGATCATTGTTTCTGATGCTCTAATTATCCCAGATTTGGCCAGTTAGAACCCTTCAAGTAGCCCTTTTGTCTTTTGACATTACCCCTCCAATCTCTGGGCATTTAATGGCCTTTTTTTTTTTTTTTTGTAAATGTATTTATTTATTTTTGGCTGCATTGGGTCTTCGTTGCTGTGCGCGGGCTTTCTCTAGTTGCGACGAAGGGGCTACTCTTCGTTGCGATGCATGGGCTTATTGTGGTGGCTTCTCTTGTTGCAGAGCACAGGCTCTAGAGCACAGGCTCAGTAGTTGTGGCGCACGGGCTTAGTTGCTCCGCGGCCTGTGGGATCTTCCCGGACCGGGGCTTGAACCCGTGTTCCCTGCATTGGCAGGCGGACTCTTAACCACTGTGCCACCAGGGAAGCCCTGGGCACTTCATGGCCTTTTGACAAAGCCATCTCAGGTTCACCTTGCACTTTAAATGCCCCAGGTATGACATGAGCCATTTCTCCAGGAATCCCTGGCTCTTTTTAATAGGCAGAAATTTAGAAGCCAGATCTGGGCAGTGGGCAGGCTCACTGCTACTGGGCGTGCTTAGCAAGTGGGCTGAGCCCTTCCAACCATTGAGTGTGCATAAAGGCAACTCTGCCGTCAGTTTCATCAGTTACATAATATCTATGTAATGGGAGACATAATTACCTCCCAGACGAAGGACTCTGGGAGCAAAGAAGTCTTGTTGAGCAAACTAAACTGGAGAGAACACAAGTGTTAACGCTTACTAGGAAAGCAGCAAACTTAACCACGAGGTCTTTTGCCAAGGCCGTCAGCAGCGCATTTCCAGAGGACGGGAGCATGTCAGTCAACCTGGCAAGTGGGTTAAGTAGGGGGCAGTTAAGAGCAACGAAGTAAGGACACCAACTATGTTGTGTTTTAACTATGAACTTGATGATTTACTGTGTTGATAAGTTAATCACACTCCTTTCCCATCACATTTCTTAAGGCAGGTTTCTGATCTAAATTTGAATTCTGAGAGTCTATTTCATGCAAAGTACTAGTTTTTCTTGCTAAACTTTTATTTGGTCTTTAAAACTTAAAGCCATTAGTTTTCACTCGATGCTCTATCTTCCGGCCGGTATGAATTCACTTGCATGTGCCTGTAAATGTACTTCCAGCCCTCTATTTCCGTTACTTTCCTCGTGGCGCTCTATTTCACTATAATTATCCCACCTCAGAACACTATAACCATTGAACATGGCAAGCATGTGCACTGCGGTGATATGTATGCATGTGTGTGTAAGCCTGTCAGCAGCATTGAGTCTGCTGTGTAGACGGGGAAAGTGAAGCCCAGGATGCTGACCTGAGGTCACGTACAGAGTGTGACAGAACAAGGGTTGGAACCCATGGCTCCAGCCCTTAGTTGAGTTCTTCCTGTAAAATATTGTTAAGTGAAAAAAAAAAAAAAAATATATATATATATAGTTAAGTGAAAACTGAGAACACAGAAAGTATGTACCTAATTACGTATTTTGATGAGATTAGAGCATTGAAAGTTTTTTGTCTCCCCGTGTTTTTTAAATTCAAATCTTTATATGAGAAGAGCCCAAAAAACGATGCACTCCCCTCCCCCTTCCCATTCTGGTCTCCCACCCAGATCTTTTCCCCGTTCGGCAACCACGTGGTCAATGACCACCTGGACCATCGGATTTGGGCTTTACCCCTCCATGTTCCGGTTCATTCTTCTCTATCCCAACAGCCACTACCTCATTTCAGGCCTTTCATCAGCTCTTGTTTATTTTGTAGCCAGGTAAGTGTTCACCCTACCCCAGATCTTGCACCTCTCACTGTATCTGCCACATTTGCCAAAGACAAGACATCTAACCAGGACCACCACATGCAGCTGTGCAGGTTGAGGAGTGCATGTGACTGTGTCACCATTTGCTGAAAAGCCCTCAGTATCTCACCGTCCACAGCAGTGGCTCTCACTCTTAGCTGAACGTTAGAATGACCTGAGCAGTTGATTAACTTCATTTGGGTTGGGACCTGGACCTCAGTGTTTCACTGCCCAGGTGATCCTAATGTTCCAAAGTGGAGCGAGGGCAGAAGCAGCGAAGCCAATTAGGAAGGTGTGTTTACAGGTGATTCAGAGAACTCGTGGTCGCGGTAGAGGTGCTGAGAAGTGACCCAGCACGTGGTGTGTTTTGCAGGTAGAATACAGGACTTGCTGGTGACTTGGACTGGGGTGTGAGGCAGAGAGGAGCCATGGACGGCTGTCGCTGCTCCCAGGAGGAGAGACTGGCGTATTCACTTCTGTATCTCCTACACCAAGCACAGCGCCAGGCACATGGCAGGAAGTAGGCCCTCAATAAATGTTTGATGAGTGCATCTCTGCAGGAACCTCTGCACAATAATCAAGATTGTTTCCTCAGAAAAAAGAATCATTTTACATGTCCATCCAGAACTGCAAAAGGTCTGGGATTTTACTTGACTTCCAAGATAATAAACTAGCCTGTTATTTTCATGGGTGCTGGCACAAGACATGCGACTCCTGGGTCAAAGACAAAGAACTTTGTTACTCGTGGCAAGAGCAGTAGCCAGACTTCATATCTGAGCCAATTACCCTTGCTTTCCCTCATCCCCACCCCAATCACAAGAGGGTACCGGTGGGCCTAGATGGCGGGACTGCATCACAGGAAAGCAACATTTGGGGAAATCACTCCTTTTATAGTGAACGGCAAGCAAGCATGCTCTGTCCTGGGACACGCTGCTCGCTGTAAACACAAGCCTGAGAAATGGCCCAGGTAAAGATACCAGCACAAACATGTAGGGATACTCAGGGCCGTGGCCTTACTGTCTCTCCCAAGAATGCCCTTCCACTGAGAAGGGGGGTCGTTCTTGCCTACACGTAAGAAGAGAGGAAGCAAAATGAAGTTGCCTGTTCCAAGCCTACGGAGTAGAGGCCTTTTCCTGAAGAAAAATCTTAGGTCATACTAAATCAGACCTACACCCAGAAGTTGAAAAGTAATGATCTCACTACACTGTACACTGATTTAAAACTACACCTGGACTACTTGATCTCATTTTTGAGCATCATGCTTTACACTAGAGTGTAATACATTACATGAAACTTAAATGGTTGAAAAAAATTAGAGTATCTCTTGACACATGAAATTCAAATTTCAGCGTCAATAAATAGTTTTACTGGAACACAGCCACACTTATTCCTCTAAATATTGTCTATGGCTCTGCTTTCCTGTTGCAAAGACAAAGTCGTGGACCATCAAGAGACCTGAACTATTTACCTTCTGACTCTTCACAGAACAAATCAGCCGACTCTTGCGTCTGCACAACAGGGTGCGGGCTGAGGTCTACCAGCTAAGCGAACACCAGACGAATTAGCAAAAGGAGCAACACTCGGGGTGTACAGAGGAGGGCGAGAGCACTCGGGGTGTGCAGAGGAGGGCGAGAGCCCTGGAGCACGGAAGCGAAGGGGTACAGACGCGCGCAGCCGGCAGTCCGGCCTAACACGGGAGGGGCGGCCGGCTGCCAACGATGCGAGAGGCCAGGGCTGCCGAGACCCGCGCCCGAGCCATGCCGCCCCTGCCGACCACTCCCTGCCTGGCGCCCAGGAGCCCCGTCCCCATCCGAGCGGAGGTCCGCGGGTCGTCAGAGGTCCTCCCTTCCCGGAGCGGCCGGGGTCACGGACTCGCTTTCCCGTCTTGCGGAAGGAGACGTGGGTGAACTGGTCACCCTCTCCTCTAGTTATTCAGCCGTTCACTCAGTACACAAACGGGGAGGTGGTTCCTCGGCACTGCGCCCTCCTCCCACTCTGACTGAGAAATTCTCAGTAAGCCGGAGGGGCTTCGATGCCCACCTTCCGCACGCCCCGAGCGGGGTAAGTCCACCCAGAGACGAGGGACCCTCGCCCGCTCCGGACGGCCCGCCGTCAGGCTGAGGGGAGAGAACGGCCAGAGACCGCGCTCACCCTCTACAGGGAGGGGTTCGGACCAGAGCCGCCCTCCCGGGACCACGGCCCATCCGTCCCAACACCCGCTGCAAACGCCCAGCTTCCGGCTTGCAGAGGATTCTCGGTTGCTGGGCGGGGCCAGGCGCGCGGGCGTTCCTGGGAAATGCGGGCGGCACCTCCCTGCGCAGGCGCACCGCCTGTCGTCGTGGATCTGCCCGTCGCCACCTATCCCCCCGCGCCGTGCGAGAGCCCCTGCTGGCGCGCTGCGGCCAGGCAGGGAGGGCTGGAGGGAGCGGGGGCATCCTTGGGGCGGCCTGGCCGCGCACCCCGACACCTCCTCCGAGGTGTCCCCTGAGCTCTGCCCTCAGGGGCGGAGGAGATTGTTGGTGCGGATATTCAAACAGCGCTCCCATCGCCTCCCTCCAAGAGTGCAGCAGCCGCTCTTGTCTCCAGAGGTGAACCTCACGTACCTATCCACCTGCTTGGGCAGTCAGCCAGTCTCGCTTCCGGTCTACAGTCCACCACCAACACTCACCGCCCCAGATCTCAGCATCATATTATTTTACCTGTGAACATTTCAGTCTACTTTTTTTTTAAGCAGGTTTTTTTTAAATTAATTTATTTATTTTTGGCTGCGTTAGATCTTCGTTGCTGCCCGCAGGCTTTCTCGGCGAGCGGGTAGGCTTCTCATTGCGGTGGCTTCTCTTGTTGCAGAGCAGGGGCTCTAGGCGCGCAGGCTTCAGTAGTTGTGGCGCACGGGCTTAGTTTTTCCACTGCATGTGGGATCTTCCTGCACCAGGACTTGAACCCGTGTCCCCTGCGTTGGCAGGCGGATTCCTAACCACTGCGCCACCAGTGAAGTCCCCGCCTCCCCCCCACAAAATCTTTTAAAGTTATATTCCCTTTGCATTATTTTAATTAAAAGTCTCAATCCTATTAAAAAGTAAAGTGAAGTACTGAAGTACATAACCAACACCAGTGTTCACTCTGTCTTGTCCATTCTTAACCTGCCCGATTTGTCTCATTTCTTATTTTGTTGTTAAGAAATAAAACATTTGAAGTAGGCTCTCTCTTCCCACTGATTCCAGGCTGGCAGCCAATTTGACTCCTCTTAAAATTGGGGGGAGACTAGTGAGGCCCAAGACAAGCGAACTTAAGGCTGCAGGATTGTCCAGTTGTCACCGACCCTCCCAAGTCGGGTCCCAACAAGGGTCCTCCTGCCCGGTGTCATTCGAGCCAATAGGAGACCAGGCTGGGATGAGAAGCAAAGGAAGGCTTTATTCTCCAGTCAGAAGGTGGAGAGGACAAGCTCTCCCGACAAGCCGAACAGGCCATGGTGGAGCCGCTTTATAGGGTCTCGAGGGTGGGGAGGGGGCGGGGTTCTCACGGGCCTGCGCGGCTCTGGCTGCAGATGGCAGTGTCGGGCGCAGCGCCTCTGCACACGGCCCGCCGCCGCCATCTTGGACTGAGTATCGTGCGCTGCGCGTCTGCACGCGGCCCCGAGCTGAGGTGCAGGTGCACCCGTTTCCCACCGGCAGCTCCAGGCTGAAGGGCCCGGTGCGAGCCCCGTGTCCGCGACCCGCTGTGAGCAAGAGAGACTGGACTCAGCACAGAGGAGAAGAAAGGTTAGTTGTTGTTTTAGTACCCAGATTCTATGTTTATCGCCGGGAATTGTTCATGGGCTTTGCGGGTGGCACGAAGCCTGGAGGGTGGTAAAAGCATCCCCTTGTCGACAATGAACAATCTATGATAGGAATGGGAAAGAGTTTTATCTGAGCCAACCTGAGGACTGTGGCCCAGGAGACGGCCTCTCAGTAGCTCTGCGGATCTGCTCTGGAGAGGCAGGGTTTTCAGCGCGGTTTTAAATCTTGTCAGAACAGAGGTCAAACCAGTCAGGGATACGTTCCTTCAATGTTTCCAAAAAGACCAGCACGGACGCAGCGGGACAGTGTGGCCTTGGCGCCTGGGAGGGCAGTGTTTTCATTGAAGGGGTCCCAGGGAGGGAGGCATCTCATCTTTATTGTTAACAGGGACGTCCTTTACTTCTGGTCAGTGAGCCCTTTTCTTTAATGGTTAAAGCAGACGTAAGATGCGTGTCATAGGCCACACGCAGGCTGTTCTAGTTAACATGAAGTTCGAGTTAACTCGTGTATAACCGGAATAACTTCCCCACACCTGAGTATGCGAAAACTTCTTCCCTCACCTTCTCACCAAAGACGAGTGGGGTCAGGTGAAGGAGTTTTTCCGTTAAGGATTGTGACGAACTTCTAAGCAGGATATTGGCTGCAATTAAGAGAAAAGGAGTAAAAAAAAAAAGAGGAAAGGAGTGACCTGGGGTCTTAGACCATTGCTGCTCCCCGCTGACTCAAAATGTTGAAAAGAACCTTCCAGAGAACCTCCTTCTAGGGGCTGCAGGACAGGCAGCCTGTGACTCAAAGGAGAGTCCGGTCAGAAGCGTGAAGTCAGTCTTTACTGCTGGGCAACAGCTTCCCGGCAGCACGCTGTTGGCAGCAGGACTGAAGGCAGGTGTCCACGGGTGACAGATGTTCCCCGCAGTGTGACCGCGCTGACCCCAGCTCCCTCTCATCTTCCTTGTCAACCCGTGTCATGCCAGGCTCCAGCCCCTACACCACCAGCACCACGGCTCACACTCAGCAAAGGTAGAATTAGTTCTGCAGTTATAGTTCCTACAGATTTCAGCCCAACATGCCAACCAGATACTTTACAAATACATTTAAAGAAACAACCCTCCACGGACATCTCCTCAAGCGAGCAGAGACCCTCCACCCACCCCAGCAAGCCCGATCCTTTGAGGATGCCCCCGGGGAGGAGGACCAGTCACTGCCCAGCTGGGAAGGGCTCCTGGCTCTTCGGAATCTAATTTCTCTGGACTTCTTTGCATCCCTGTCTCACCTGTGTGTCCTTAAAAATGTCATTCTTAAAGTTTATAACACCTTTCTGTATGCTGTCGTGGGCGCGCTGGTCTGTTGCAACCTTGTACATCAGACCAGAAGCCGTGCAAGAGCCATTATTATGTGAAAAGGTGAATCTTGGAAGCAGAGAACTTGAGAGTGGGCAGGATGCCAACTACAGGGAAATGGCAGCATTTCCAGGCGCGCTGGTTTGAGTCTTTCGATCGTGCATTTAAAGTGAGGCAAACTTCACACAACTGTGTAATCTTTCTTTGAAACAAGCAGTCATTTGAATGTAGGCCTGGGGAAGGAGCCCACCTGAGCTCATCTAAAATGTGGGTTTTATGGTTAAATAAGGCTTTTGTGAGGAAGTTGGGGGCATTGCAAGGAAGTAAGTGTCGTGACCAACTTGCCAGGCGGTGTCGTGGATGGAGCGCTCCCAGAGGTACAAAGGTCTGAGCATCACAGGTTCTTGCGAGCTGACTACCGTGGGGGGAGAGAATGGGGCTCTGAAATGGATATTCCAGAGGGAGCAGGTTCCTGGTGGTGGCGGGGTCTGTGGGGTGAAGCCTCAGCGTGAGGCCTTATGTGGATGGCGAGGAGATACTCCAACAGCAGCGTGTCTGGGTGGGGGTCAGTCATCCTGTGGACACTGACCGCGATGAGCAGGAAGCTAAGACTTGGGGTGGAGAGGGAGTTTGTGGGCAGAAGTCTTCAGTATAGAGGCCGGAGGTGGGTGGCCAGCAGGTTTGCAGGAAACGAAAACACAGTGAGCATGAAGCTGTCTCCTGGGTGCTGTGAGATTTAAAGGAAAATAAAGCAAATAATTGAAATCTGGTTAAGCCTTCTAATCATGCTGTCCTGTCCTCTATGTATTTTTCTCATGAGGATAAGAGAAATGGAGAGTCTAGGACATATTTATGTGCAGTGAAGGTAGATATTGGCCGTCTTTCACATATAAGAGATCTTAAGCTTGTAAGAAAGTGAAGAGAATGTTTAAAATGTACTTTTTTGTATTGTGAAATTGGTTATATCCTGGAGAATTAGAGTGGAATCGCCGTTTCACCAATCACTCCTCATCTAAGAGAAAAGTGTACCTTTAAGTCTGTAGAAATCTTTTCAGCAAGTTAAGCACAGGGCATTCTGGGAAAATGTCTCTGACAACTTTAAAAAGTAAAAAGCGGGCTTCCCTGGTGGCGCAGTGGTTGAGAGTCCGCCTGCCGATGCAGGGGACACGGGTTCGTGCCCCGGTCCGGGAAGATCCCACATGCCGTGGAGCGGCTGTGCCCGTGAGCCATGGCCGCTGAGCCTGCGCGTCCGGAGCCTGTTGCTCCGCAACGGGAGAGGCCACAACAGTGAGAGGCCCGCATACTGCAAAAAAAAAAGTAAAAAGTAAATAAAAATCAGTGGTGTTCAAAGGAGCAGCTTTGCTCAAGTCTTTTACGCTGAGTGGATTAAAATCCCACAGCTCTAATGCTGCTGCTAAATTGTAAAAGACAGTAGGGAATATAGTTCATTTTATTATTGATTTAGAAATTAATTTTACCTCATTTCCAGGGTTTGAGAGTATTGTTACTGAATGGACTTGGGTCCGCTTGCCCACCACACAGCAAAGCCAATTTGCTGGCACCGGGTTTGTTTTTTTTTGTTGTTTTTTTTTTTATTAAACTTTGCATTTGTGAGGCACCCAAATAAGGTATGTAGAGTTTGGCCGGTATTTCCAGGACTTTTGTTTTTTGTTGTTGTTTTTTTAACATCTTTATTGAGGTATAATTGCTTTACAATGGTGTGTTAGTTTCTGCTTTATAACAAAGTGAATCAGTTATACATATACATATGTTCCCATATCTCTTCCCTCTTGCATCTCCCTTCCTCCCACCCTCCCTATCCCGCCCCTCCAGGCGGTCACAAAGCACCGAGCTGATATCCCTGTGCTATGCAGCTGCTTCCCACTAGCTATCTACCTTACGTTTGGTAGTTGGCACCGGGTTTTGGTGAAGGAAGGTCCAGTGTTTAGTTGCAGGACACCAAGCAAGGAGTCTGGGGGGCTCGTGCTCAAAAGACCCAAACTCCCAGGCGGCTATCAGGGAAGGGTTTTTTTTTTTTTACATCTTTATTGGAGTATAACTGCTTTACAATGGTGTGTTAGTTTC
>NW_021703786.1:40169877-40197586 GCF_005190385.1 Monodon monoceros | reverse complement strand
CCTCCCACCCTCCCTATCCCACCCCTCCAGGTGGTCAGAAAGCACCGAGCTGATCTCCCTGTGCTATGCGGCTGCTTCAGGGAAGGGTTTTTAAAGGCAACACTTGGGGGAAGGCTGCTGGGTGACTTTCTTCTAGTTTGTTAGAGGTGAGATAACAGGGTGGTGTTTCAGGAATCTTAATCATCAACCTTCTGATTCCAGCCAGTCTGGGGTCTACGAGCTGGTGGTCTGCATCAACCTGGGGGTGGGGGGATGATCTTAGTTCCTGCAGAATACTCTAAGGTATGCATCAGATTGTTATGTATATCCCTTGGGAGGAACTAGGACTCTGTTTTACCATTGACCTATTGTCATTACAGGAAGTCCCCTACATACGGACAAGTTCCATTCTGAGAGCACATTCATAGGTCCAATTTGTTCATAAGCCAATTTGTTCACAAGTCCAACAAATTTAGCCTGGGTACCCAGCTAACACAATCGGCTATATCATACTGTACTGTAATAGGTTTATAATACTTTTCACACAAATAATACATAACAAACAAACACAAAAATAAACGCTTTTAATCTTGCAGGACAGCACCTTGTAAATTACAGGAGTACAGTACAACAGCTGGCATCCAGGGGCACGTTCGCATCTTTGAAAGTTTGCAACTTGAAGGTTCGTGCATAGGGGACTTACTGTACTTTTCTTGCTTAACTGCTTTTCCTTTGTTTCTGTGTTCCCTCACTTCCCTAATTGGTAACTGCTTGTGCTCTTTGAAACTCAGGGAAGACCTAGGAGACTAAAGTCTTTCCCTACGAACAAGAAACGGGGGACACAGAGGGCTTTCGTACCCTTTAGGGCCCCAAAGGGTCCTGCTCAGTTTCAGTATCACCTCCAGCGGGAAAGTCAGCCCCAAACAGAGCAGCTTACAATGCTGCAGGGATGGCTCCGAACACAGGGGCCCTGTGGCAGCGGCAGTGATGTTGCTCTGGCTGGGCTGTTGACCAGATGCAACCATACAAGTTTAACTACAATTTTTACTGTGAAATTGGACTATAATAAGAAATACATATGTGGGCTTCATCCTAAGCTCCTGGTTAGAGCTCCTAACACCGTCGTAATTTCCTAAGTAATAAAAGAAATAGCATCGTTATTTGGGTTCTGTGAGTCATAAGCAGGAAAAGAGTATCTTTTGTTATTCATAGCAGCACCTAAGTTTATATGAATGGGGTGAATTTTGGAAAGCCCCTAAGGATGGGGGGCTGGTTGCCAGGGGAACCAACCATGTGATTCAAGGGTTGGAATTTCAACTGGAGGGGACCTCTGGGGAGGGGAGAGGACTGGAGATTGACTTAATCACAAATGCCCAATGATTTAATCAATCGCGCCTATGTAATTGTCAAGGAAAAACCCAGTTCTTCGCTACTTCGTCTGTCTTTTCTGTGAGTCACACAAAACACTTCACTACTGGTCACCAAATGTTTTCTGGTGGAGTTTTTTTCCCCACATCAAGCAGTTCTCCACAACACCAGCTGCGTGTCCTGCACTTTAACTCAGTTCCAATACTATATTCCTGGAGGTAGTGTCAGATCCCACAGATTAAGGGCTCAGTCCCATAAGACTGCCCCCACAAGCACACACACACTTCAGATGCCAATCACAAGTCCAGGTTATCATCTGTGCTCTGACCGACCGCTATAGATGGCAGGTTCCAACAACTCCCTCCTTGGGTTTGATTGATTTGCTAGGATGGCTCAGAGAACTCAGAGAAGTGTCCCTCAGTATCTGCTGGGGATTTCTTCCAGAATACCAAAACTCTGGGATGCTCAAGTTCCTTATATAAAATGGCCTAGGGCTTCCCTGGTGGCGCAGTGGTTAAGAATCCGCCTGTCAATGCAGGGGATACGGGTTCGAGCCCCAGTCCAGGAAGATCCCACATGCCGCGGAGCCGCTAAGCCCATGCACCACAACTACTGAGCCTGCGCTCTAGAGCCCACGAGCCACAACTACTGGAGACCGCGCGCCTAGAGTCCGTGCTCCGCAACAAGAGAAGCCGCCACAATGAGAAGCCCGCGCACCACAATGAAGAGTAGCCCCCGCTCGCAACAACTAGAGAAAGCCAACGCGCAGCAACGGAGACCCAGTGCAGCCAAGAATAAATAAACTAATAATAATAATTTTTAAAAAAAAGAACCTAGTCAACTAGCAGCTAAACCTTTGGGTGGCCAACACTTGAACAGAATTAGACTTCTGTAATATAGTAAACCTGAGAGCTTATTCTGTCTTACAGACCAGGGGTCCCCAACCCCCTGGCTGTGGACCAGTACCAGTCTGTGGCCTATTAGGAACTGGGCCACACAGCAGGAGGTGAGTGGTGGGCAATTGAGCGAAACTTCATCTGCCGCTCCCCATTGCTCCCCATCGCTCCCACTACTGCCTGAACCATCCCCCAAGTCTGTGGGAAGATTGTCTTCCACAAAACCGGTCCCTGGTGCCACAAAGGTTGGAGACCACTGTTATAGACTTACTATCTTATGGCCTCAGGAAGCACTCATTTCAGAATAGGAGCAAAAACAAAGAGGAGGAAAGTAAATTAAAGTTATTGAATACAGTTTGGGAATCGGCTGAGAAACATGGAAAATGGAGAACTACCCAGTCTGCAAACACCACTCACCTTAATGCAGGGACCATCACCTGAAGGCGGCCTTAACCACTGGCCCGCAGGTGCATGGAGCCCCTGTTCCCCTCAGGACATAGATTCCACTGTGTACAATCATGTGTTGCATGTCAGGCCATCAGAAGAGAAACACAAGAGGAGACCAAGACAGGAGGGCATTTTGTAAATGAATGAATCATACACGGCCAGGAACCTTTAGAGAAGTGGTCCTAAGACCTTTTTGAGTATCCATTGCTACCGCGCACTCAGCTTCTACGTATGTTACATAGAGTGTCCATGACGTGGTTCATTCCCGCACTCACGCCTGCTCCCAGCTGTGAGCTGCGACGCCAGGAGGGATCCAGAATCCATGGAATGCTCCTGGTGTAAGAGGGAGAAACCAAGAAAGGGAAGGAACTAGAAGTTACCAGAGTTTTCACACGTGTATTTGGAGGTTTTTCTCTCACCAAGACGAATTTTGGAAATATCCTGGGCGGCTCTAGTTGCACTGCTGAAGCTGCAAGATTAGGGAAGGACTAATGCGGCCCCATAACACGTGGATGTGAAAACAGCTAGAAGTGGGTTAAGCTCAGACCGAGACAGAGGTCGGCAGAGATGGCCCGAGTGGACTCCTCGTTATGTACGTGTACTTCCTGAGGAAACTGTGGCCTGAATCCGAGGGGGCTATTCTGGGAGATGGTGGTGGTCCTGAGCCCTGAGAGGCTTTCCTAGGAATTGAGCAGGAATGCTGACCCCAATACCAATTGCCTAGCAGAGGAGAAAGTGATCTGAGGAGGGAGTCGTCCACGGGGACGGTGACAAGCGGATCATGTGCGTAGGCTGTCGATTTTTCCCCCCAAAATAGATGCAGCTGATCTCCTTGTGCTTTATTTTTAGTTTGTCTCTCTTTCCATTCACTGATTTTCTCTTTGAGTCTGTCCGGTATCAAGCTTATCCCATATGTAGAGTAATTTTTAAAAATTCCAGTGACTCTCTTTCCAAGATTTGAAGATTTCAATTTGTTTCTTTTTAACATCACCTGTTGCTGCTTTATTTCTGATTGCTTTTTAAGAATTTTTCTTGTTCTTTTTTAAAATGGAAGTTATCCCTTTTTGTATCTCTCTGAGCATGCCACATATACTTACTTTGAAGTCTTTATCAGTCTGTTCCAAAGTGTGAATTTGGAGTGGATTCACATTCCAATTTTTTATTTTCTTGGAAAGCTTTTTTTTTTCTCTCTCTTTCTTATCCTGGGCTCATACTTCCCTGCCTAGTGGGGTTTTTTAATAAAAAATTATTAAAATAATAATAAATTAAATAATTTATTATTAATAAATTATTAATTTATAAATAAATTAAATTTATTTAAATAATAAATTCATTCATTCATTCATTTTTGGCTGTGTTGGGTCTTCATTGCTGCACACCGGCTTTCTCTAGTTGCAGCAAGCGGGGGCTACTCTTCGTTGCGGTGCACGGGCTTCTCACTGCAGTGGCTTCTCTTGTTGCGGAGCACGGGCTCTAGGCATGCATGCTTCAGTAGTTGCAGCATGCAGGCTCAGTAGTTGTGGCTCGCAGGCTCTAGAATGCAGGCTCAGTAGTTGTGGCGCACCGGCTTAGCTGCTCTGCCCTGCCTAGTGGTTTTATGGTTGCTTACACCTGACCCCTGACTAAGCCATAGTCCTACAATGACATTTTAGGCCTCCCCTGTCCCACGGTGGTTTCAGAGTCATGCAGAATCAGGAAGTATACCAACTGGAGGCTTGGTTGTGAGGCTTATCTCTGTGTCCCTACCTCTCCAGTCTCACAGTCTAGGAAATGCCATCTCCCCAGGTGACAATCAGCAATAGTTGTTTATTTTTTCCCAGCTTCCTTTCATGACCTACTCTGCCTCTCACTTCCAGCAGTGAGCCTTGTGTGGAAAATTTTTAGTTCTCTTTATCCCATAGGATCAAACTCCCAATCAGTTCTGCTGACTTCCGGGTCAGAGCACAGCACACCCCAGGCTGCCGTCTGCTCTGTTTTGCATTTCTGCAAAGGGAGTACTTATCTCTTTTCTGCTGGATCTTTTCTATCTTCAAATACTCAACTTATCCTTGAGTTTATCTAGGTATACATGTCTAGGTTTTCTATTTCAGTATTTTATCTGTCACTGCTGTATGTTTGGAACAGAGAAGGTACATCAAAGCATGAACTCTCCGTCTTATCCCTGGCCTTTCTTCTCTGCCCCAAGTCTTTATGTCCAGTGGCTACTAAGCAAGGGAATTTTTGTGTCTATTGATGCAGTGATGTATATGGGTATGAGCTGACCACAGTTTACCAAATAATCAGCTTTGATGAGACAGATGGGGAAAGTTCATTACAGGTAGATTATTTCTGAATGACTTAGTAAATTATGAACCAACTCTCTCTTTCATGCCTGAACCACTAAAAGAGAGGTTGGATTACAAAATCTGAGAGATCTGTTCCAGATTTAAATGACCTCTTATCCATATTAAGTCATCACTTAAGAGGAATACACAACAACCAGGTTGTTTCTGAGAGTTGAATCAGCGAATTTGTAATTACCACACTTGAGTATGAGCTCATTAGCCAGTCTCATCCTAGGATGTATAACACCAGAGGACATGCTACAGCCTCATAACAGAATATCCAAGCCTGTGAAGGACTGGGGTAAAGCCGGACACATCTAACCTCGGTGACCACCTACAAGCAGGATGCCTCTTATTTAGGAAGGTCCTTTCCCTCAACCCAAGGCAGGTCCTTCGCCCATCAGAGTGAGGGAGCCCCCCACACTTCTGGAAGAAAGCAAATATGACACAGGGCTCGAAAGCATGGGTTTTGGAATTTGTGAGCCTCAGTCCCAGCTCTGCCACTGGTTGACTATGAAATTGGCAAGTTAACGCTCTCTGCCTTCATTCCCTCATTGTTGAGAAAGGAGTAATAGTTGTCTTCCCTCCCAGAGCTACCATGAGCGCTAAATGAAATAATGAGTGTAAAGTGCTAACCTGGGATAGCATGTATGTTCCTCCAAAAATTAGTAAGCACAGAATCACCATATAATCCAGCAATCTGGGTATATACTCTAAAGAACTAAAAGCAGGGACTCGGACTTCCACGTTTATAGCAGCAATATTCACAGTAGCCAAGAGGTGGAACCAACCCAGGTGTCCATCGATAGACGAGTAAATAAACAACATCTGGTCTGTCCACAAAATGCAATATTATCCAGTCTTTAAAAGGAAGGAAATTTTGACATATGCTGCAACACGGATGAATCTTGAGGACACATAATGTGAAATAAGCCAGACACGAAAGGACAAATAGTGTATGATTCCACTTATATGAGGTCCCTCAAATGTGGATCTGTCAAATTCATAGAGACAGAAAGTAGAAGGGTGGGTGCCAGGGGCTGGGGGACTTTCAGTTTGGGAAGATAGAAAGTTCTGGACGTGCGTGATAGTTGGTTGCACAACACCGTGAACGTACTTAACACTTGTGAACTGTACACTTAAAAATGGTGAAGATGGTAAATTTTATGTTATATGTATCTTACCACAATTTTTTTTTTTTTTGCTGTAGAAAGGGATTTTATTTTCCACCAACCCTTGCGCAGAAATCACAGATACCAGGGTTTTACCCCTCTACTTCCATCTTTGCCCAAATAGCAAAAATACAATCAGGATAATTACTTTTTCTTAGACAATCTAATTACAAAGTTGTTTCCCTCCCAGTAACCAACCAAACACATCAGAGGTATCTTATGTTTAGGTTCAAACCAAATAACATGAATTGACTTGAGAAATTCTGTGACTTCTCCTTGTAAACATGTTTACTACTGTTGCTTCTAAGTTCCCATCACTTACCAGCAGTTTGGATTCCAGATGATATTTTCAGACCTTTCAGTATTCAGCTCACCATCCACAAGACTGTTTCTCCTGTTGGTGGCCTGGTATTTAGATGTGCTGTGATTTCTTCCTTCCTCAGAGCAATTAAGAAACAGTTTCAGGGGCTTCCCTGGTGGCGCAGTGGTTGGGAGTCCGCCTGCCGATGCAGGGGACACGGGTTCGTGCCCCGGTCCGGGAAGATCCCACATGCCGCGGAGCAGCTGGGCCCGTGAGCCATGGCCGCTGAGCCTGCGCATCCGGAGCCTGTGCTCCGCAATGGGAGAGGCCACAACAGTGAGAGGCCCGCATACCGCAAAAAAAAAAAAACAGTTTCAGTTTCACGAGGAGCGAGGGCTTCAGGAAAGTCGTCCCACAAGGCCCCTGGAAATGAAACGTGAACCTGTTCATGACGGGGGTGGTTCCCATGTTAAATTCGGCCACTTCTACTCCCCGGGCAGACACGTGGGGGGCAAACATGGCGGCAGGGTAGACCACAGAGGACATTCCCACCACCAGACACAAGTCACAGAGGGCCAGCTCCCTGTCAGCCTCCTTCGGGATGGCAGGGTCCAGGTTTTCTCCAAACCACCCACGTGAGGTCGCAGCAGGCCCACACAGCCAGGCTGCCTCTTCACACCGGTGAAGTTTAAACACTGGGATTCTGGCATCTTGGGCTTTAGGTTCTGGAGCCCCTTTTCCTGATAAAACTGGACAAATTGGACTCTTGTAATTCTCAGCCACAACTCCACAAGAGGTACATCGAGTTTTAAATAAGCTACCATGGATTTCCAGAAGGTTCTTGGTGCCAGCCTTGTGGTGCAGCTCATTGGTGTTTCGGGTGATGACCACAGCCCGTCGGCCCGCCGGTCCGGCCGTGCCTCACGCTCGGCGATGGCCAGGTACCTGGCGTCGGGCCCCTTGCTCTGCACCGCTTCCCGCCGGTACTGGTAGGACTCCCACACCTGGGACGGGCTTCAGGCAAAGGCCTGAGGCATGGCCAGGTCCTGAGCTTGCCATTTTCTCCAATAACCTTCCGCTCCTCTGAAAGTCGGAACCCCACTCTCAGCACTGACGCCAGCCCCTGAAATGATGACTGTGTGCTTGGCTTTTGCAAAAAGCTTCCAGAAGCCCGGCCGTATTTGAACTTGGGCGAGCCATTGTTAGGCAAATCTTGGTTTGTGCAAGGCTGGAGAGGTCAATCCACAACACAGCTGGGCAAGTAATTGGCTTGGGACAATCCGGAGAGGTGGCATCAGGTTTTCTGTGTCGCACTAATTATTGAGATGGGCTCGTTTCCTGCCCCTCCCTCGTCTCTCAGGCCGCAGCTGCCCCAGCGCTGTGCCGGAAAGACACCGGGCCTCGGGCCTCTGCACGTGCGGCTCTTACCACAATTTTTAAAACAAGAAGAGCCACGTGACAGCCTCTGCACTTGCTGCGTAATTACTGTTCATTGCTTTGTTCGATCATTCTTATAGAACAAACCTTCTCCAGATCCTGTGTTAGGACTGCTGCTCCCAAGAGGAATGAGACACAGTCTTTGCCCTCAGAGCTCGTGGTCGGGGCGAGGCATCCACACAGTGTGGGGAGTAAAGTGCTATAAAGTGCCCTGGGTGATAAAGGCCTGTCGACGGCACGAGGGGCACTGGGCAGTGACTGGCCAGCTCTTCTTGAGAGACCAATGGAAGTCAGGAAGCCTTTCTGGAAAGTGTAACACGTGACCTGAATCCCGAAACCCGGCAAAGTGGTCATCGAGCTCTGGAGTTTGCCGGGGAGAGAAATCTGGGCGGTGCAGGGCCTGGCATGTCCTGCTGCATTGGTAGCCATGAGGAGGCCAGGGCCAGCAGCAGCCAGGGCTCGAGAAGGAGGCAAGGGCCAGAGCCCAGGGGGCGCTGGGCTCATGAGAACCATCCCTCAGTAGCACCAGATTGGTTAGCCTGTTTTTCATCGTTATTTGCAGACTAAACAGCATCTGGTAAAAAGCCAGAAGAGGCCAGTGTTTTCAAGCCTGCTCAGAGAGAGTGATCCGCGTGGGTCTGTGAGGCATCAGATCCTCTTCAGACCCGCACTGCTCACCATCTGAAGGAGTGCTTAGCTATTGCACACAAACCTCAGTCTGACATGAACCTGCTACTTTGTGCAACTCCAGCAGCAGAGAAAATGTCTCTCTTCGTTTTTCTCAGCAGTGTTTCAAAGTGAGCTTTATTGATTATGACCTTGTATTCATTTCAAATAAAAGACTTACGTAACCAGTTTTATTTAATAGTCGAGAGCCTTGCATATTCCCAGTTAATCAGGAAACTAATACGTTTGTACTGGCAGCTACACACAAACCTAGGCTATTGTTGGGGACTACAGCCCGAAGCCTGAAGCGTGTCCCAAAGTTCTCCGTGGAATGTGAAGGAATCCCCATCAGCTGTAGCCTGAAAACTGTTTCCTGTGAAGTCAGAACAGCGCTGTTGGGTTTCTAGGAGATAAAGCGTACTATTGACATCCTAATGCCTTGCTGGGTGGCAGTACTTCCGGTTTCCACCAGGCTGCAAGGAATTCTCACTGATATTCCGGGACAGCCCATTTTCTGCAAACAAATATGTTCTTAGGGGTCTGCCCTAATTCGCCATGTCCCTCCAGAGCAAGAACTCACCAGGGGCTTACAAATATGGCCTCCTGTTAGAGAAGGTATCAAAAAATTCTTATTTCTTACAGAAATTTCAGGGAATCAGCACCAAATAATTCAGAAAGCCTGTTTTGTGCAAACAAGCCAGTGCCATTTTGGGTTTTGTATTGAGTGAAAGGACTTAGAGCATTTCTTTGCATGCTGCCCTGGCTGTGACGGGCATCTGCAGAATCTCCTAACATCGTTCTCATCACGCACTCAGGAGCTGGGGTTCATATCGTTCACTCCTCTGTGAAACTTCAAGTCGCCACCTCAGCTAATCTGTCTGTCAGCCTCGTGAGCACAGACCAGCAGCCACGCCGTGAGACTCCCGGGTGACAAAGTGAGAGGAGGTAATTTCACTGCCTTTCCTCCCTGGTTGACAAAGATTCTGACATTGCTCTCGGTGTCTAGAGCAGTGATTCTCAATCAGTGGTGACTGTGCTCCTGGGGCTTTGGCAATGCCTGGAGGCATTTTTGATGTCATGACTGGGACTGCAGGGAAGTTGGGGGAGGGATGCTACAACCATCAGGTGAGTAGAGGCCAGGGATGCTGCTAAACATCCTACAATGCACAGGGGAGCAGCCTCCCTCCCACCCTCAAAGAACTGTCCAGTTAAAACATCAAGAGTGTGAAGATTCAGAACACCTGAGTGCCTCCATTTAGTCCTCTCAAACTTTTCTGCCCAACAAAATCTTCTCCCTTTGTAGCAATGGGGGTTATAGCAAGGTGCGAGGCTGACTACATTTCCCAGCCTCCTTTGCAGTTCAGTGTGGTCGTGTGACCGGTTCTCACCAATAGAATGTGACCTGAAGTGATGTCTGTCCCCCTACTGCTGGCAATATGTAGATGACAGCTAGGCTGTGGTAGCACCACATGTTGGATCCTGGATCCCTGAGTCATCCCATGGGACACAGCCACCATCAGCTAAAAGCACAGGCTGCAGTCTGGCATGTGAATGAGAGATAAACTTCTGTTGTGTTTGAGCCAATAAGCATCTTTGGGTCTGTTTGTCACAGCAGCTTAGCTCATCCCAGCTAAAAACGGACATTCCCCCAGAAGCCCATTTTGGCCCTCGGAGCCTTAGGAAGCTGAGACCTGTGAGTGAGGCAACCATGGCGGGAATCTTTGCCCTGGGGTTAGCGTGGGGCCCCCTCCCCTAACTGTCAAAGCCCACTGCCAGGGGCCCTGCTTTGCTCAGCATAACCTCAACTCCAGAATACGTTGTGATACGATCCCAGCTCTGTGTGACCTCGACTGCATCATAAGGATTAGGGCACTTGAGTTGCCAGTGACAGAATTTCAACGGGGACCAACTTAGGCAACAAAAGGAAGAGGCTGAGGAAACCAAACCACAGTGAAAGCAGCAGGGTGGACCTGCCGCAGAGACGGCTGGAGCAGCGGGGCTCCCCTCCTCCACCTCTTGCCTCCACTGTTCTGGGGGTGTTGGCCCTGTTCTGGATTTCTGCGCTCTAGCTGCTTCACACAGGAGGGAAAAGTCACCTTCATCCTTGAGCTCATATCCTCATTTTGAAAAGCTCCAGGAAGGACTTGGGTTGAGCATTCCTGCTGCGGCTGGAGAGGGGTGTGCTCTGGGAGCAGTAAGGAACAGGCCTGTCCCCACATCGGCAGTGAGCGTGCGCACACTGTACTCAGTGGAGATGTGCCCACCTGCCCAGCGACCCATCTTTTCCCCAGTCCTGTTGCTCTGAGCCAGGGGATCGGGCTGTAGCCTCGGGGAGCACATCACAGGATTGTTTTCCCCACGGCCTCCACCCCAGCTCCTACCACTGCCGGTGAGTGCTGTCTGAAATGTGACAGGAGAAAATTCTAACTGTGCAAGGTGTGATCAGTCATAAAATACGATGGCACGTGAAGTCTGCTATGTGGCTAAAAGTTGGAAAATTTTCAGCAAGATAAACTGAGTACCATCTGTCTCAAGTAATGCTCTCCTGTTCCTACTGGCTAATCCTAGTTTATTTCATCCATAGCATTTATCGCACTCTGTGATTACTTGGTTTATCTGTTTACTTGTTTATTGTCCATCCCTCGTACTAGAATGCAAGACCCCTGAGGGCTGGGATCTTGTCTGTCTTGGTCCCTGCAGTGTCCTCACCGAGCCTGGTGCCTAGCATGGCCCTGGCGTGACGTGTGCAAGAGAGCATTGCTTCTGCCGAAGCTCGGGCGTGTGGGGCTTTGCTGAGGGCCATTGCACTTGTCCTCTGTGTGTGATGACCTAAATGTCTGCAGGCGCTTCTTGGAATCTGCTCTTGTTTGCATCACCCCTTGTAGAAGTTCCTTCCAGTCTCTGAGAACTGAACATGTGTTTTCTCCTAATTTTGAGTGTAACTTCCCACTCCTTTGTAAACCCCTTTTATTTCTTTCACTGATCACTGGGAAGAAGGGGATTTCTGGTACAAACAGAAGAGTCAAAATGAGAAGGGCGTGAACCCATGAGACAGTGATCGCCCTTTGGAGATGGTGTTCAGAGTCTCACCTCCCAAGTCTTTCCCATTCGTTCCATAAATATTTATTTCTTGGCAGGGGCTCCGTTCACTCTCTTGAACCCAAATTGCCAAGTCCTCTTGGGGACCTGTCTGCAGCATTTGCCACCACTGACTGCTCTTTCTGGGACTTTCTTCACCCTTGGCTTCCACAGCAGTGGCCCAAAACCCTGTTTCTTCCTCCTTTGCTGTCTTCCTCTGACCTCACCTCCAAGTTCTTTTCAGGGGCTCAGCCCCGTCCCCTCCAGCATGTTAGACGACGCAGCGCCCACCGGCCTGCCCGTCCGCGTCCTCAGCCCGACCTCGATACTCACTTGGGTTCAGTTACTTCCGGGTGTGGTGCTTCTCGACCTCACACGTCTCGTTAGGTCCTGCGCTCTCCCAACATGCATCTCAGACTCCATGTGTGCGGGACAGAAGTCATTTTCTGCCCACACTCTCACTCCTCTAGATGCTTCTCTTTCCCTTGGCATTTGCCTGTCCCTCATCCAACTTGTACGCAAAGCCTGTCCATCCTGCGTGCTCAGCGTCTCTCTCTGAGCCCGCGTCTCCTGCCTCTGCTCCAGCCGGCATCCTGTTCCCATCTGCTAGTGCAGCCTCCTCTGCTCACCTCCAGTCCTGCCCTCCTACTGGCTCTCTCCACATGTGTCCACCAGAATAAACACAGCACAGCCCTGTCACAGTTCACTCTCTGACCCCAGCTCTTCAGCACTTTGATACCCTGAAGGCAGGATTAAGCCCCAGACCCCTGCCGCCCTTTCCAGACTCCCCTCCAGCCCTGGCACCCGATACTCCAACTCTGTGGAACCTCTTGCAGGCGCCCCGTGTGCCTAGCTACAGCACGCTGCTTCCTCTTTGCAGAAGGCCTCCCCTTAGACAACCTCGGAAATGCCACCGCCTTTAATAACCAGTTTATCGGGACGCCTCCTCAGGGCCCTCTCCCTCCTCCATCACTCACTGTCCCCAACCCTGTGTTTATCTCCATCACAAGCCCTATTACACTTTACTTCATTTATGTGATTACAAGTCTGTCTTCCCTGCCAGACTATAAACTTCGCCACACATCGTAGGCTTTCAGTATGGTCCCTGGGTGAATGTCACACACACATAAACTCCACGAAAGGGGCACTTTATTTTGTCACGGCTGTATCCTCGGAGCCTGCTTCCTAGCAGATGTTCAACAAATATTTGCTGACCCTGTGAGTGAATAGAAATAAAAAATGTACACACCAAATGTATATCATATGCACACGTTCCAGAGGCCGAGGTTCCGGGAGTCTGTGAATCTATGGAGTTTCTCTTCAAAGCCCAAGGAGGCATCACCACCCCTCCTGCCCCTCAGTGGCCAGCTGCCGGCCGAGCAGCCGTGGCCTCCTCCCGGGCCTCCGGGTGACTCACGGGACGACTTTATCTTGGGGAGGCGTGGGGGGAGATGAGGGGTAACAAAAACCACAGACGCTGGGGGTCATCCAGCCTGTGTCTGTGGAGTGAACAGCAGGAGCGAATCCCAGGCTCCCCCGGGGCGGGGCCAGGCAGGCGTCCGTCCCCTGCGGCACCGCTGGGCTCAAGCATGCATGTAGTGCGGGAGTCAGCCAGACTTGCGGTCGATGCAGTAAAACAGCCGCCGCTCCTAAGGCACCCGCTGCAGCGTTAACGTGCGCACATTCCTTGTAGGTTGTGAGAAACACACACGGGTGCAGTGATTATTAAACATTAAGTTGATCATTCCCCCTGTGTGTCTTTTTTATTCTTTACAAAGGGCTTTATCTCATTTGATGGTGACATCAACCAGGAAAGAAGGTCAATTTCACAGGTGAAGAAAAGACTCAGAATCAGTAACTTGCTTAGAGCACGATTCTTAAAGGGGTCCAAGGACTGGCAGCATCGGCATCACCGGGAACTTCATAAACACGCAAGTCTGGGCCCCACTCAGGTCTCCTGAATCAGACGCTCTGGCATGAGGCCCACCTGTGCGTCATCGCAAGCCCCCTCCAGGTGGCTCAAATGCATGCCCAAGGTCGGGAAGCCCGGACCTAGAGTCATGCAGGTGGTAGTTTACAGACCTGGGAGAACCCAAGGATGTCCTTAGGCGCTGTCCTTTGTGGAGCTACTTGCACGTTAGTAGCTAAGAGTTTCCTGAGCCTACTTGCTCCAGGCAGCCCTGCGCACACCCGTTCCAGCTACGTCTCTGCCTCCCTCCAGTCCACTCTCCCCCGGCCCCCACCAGCCTCCTGTGTTCCTAGGATGTGCCAAGGTCTTTTCTGCCCCAGGACCTTCGCACAGACTGTTTCCTCTGCCTGAAATGCTATCCCTTCTGGCTCCATTCTCCTCACATTGAGTCTCAAGGCAAACGTTCTCTCCTCAGAAGGACCTCCTCAAGGCACCTCCATGACTCTGTCGTATCCCTCTGTTTATTTTCATCGCAGCATTTGACACCTTCTGAAGTTTACCTTGTGTGTTTGCTGAGAAGTAAACTCCCTGAGGCAAGGTGCTGTCCTTGTTTACTGTCATGTCTCCACAGCCCACCACAGCGCTTAGCACACGGTACACACTCAAACATTGATCGCATAAGTAAACCACAAACTAGAGGCAACTCGGAAGAAGGAAAAGGCAATTTCCTTCTCCTGTGAGAAGGGCCAGTCTAGGCTCTCCTTGGGGGAGGGGGGCAGGGAGAGCAGTTTACAGTTTCTTTGAATGTCGGGGGCACCTGATGGAAGCTTCCACGCAGGACTTGGTTCCCAAGGAGAAGCAGATCAATGAGTTAAGCTTCAGTTTCCACAGATGGGGGCGGGGAGGGAAGGTGGTTCTAGATGGGGTGAGTGGAATGGTGGGACCCAGGGGAGGGCGTGGCTGCCCTAAGACTGGGAAGGGACAGCGCTTTATTTTATTATTAATATTTGTGGTTAAAAAAAATACCATGAAATGCGCCCGCTTAACAAATGTGTAAGTGTATAGGACAGTGCTGTTACTACACATACATTGTTGTACAGCAAATCTCTTGCACATTTTATCTTGCAGGGCTGAAACTTGTATTCATTAAACAGCAACTGCTCACTTCCCCCTCTCCCCTCCCCCGGCAGCCACTGCTCTACCTCGTGTCTCTATGAGTGTGACCCCTCTAGGCACCTCATATACGTAGAATCATATAGGATTTGGCTTTGTGTAACTGGCTTATTTCACTCAGCAGAATGTCCTCAGGATTCATTCATGTTGAAGCACATGACAGGATTTCTTCCTTTTTTAAGGCTGAATAATATTCTCCTGCATGTATAGGTTTCATTTACTTTATCCATCCAGCCATTAACAGACATTTAGGTTGTTTCCGCCTCCTGGCTGTTGTGAATAATGATGGTCTGAACATGAGAGTGCAAATCTCTCTTTGAGAGCCTGTTTTCGATTCTTTTGGGTAAATACCCTGAAGGGCAATTGCTAGGTCATATGGTAGCTCTATTTTTAGTTGTTGGTGTTTTTTTTTGTTTTTTTTTTTTTTTTGTGGTACGTGGGCCTCTCACTGTTGTGGCCTCTCCCGTTGCGGAGCGCAGGCTTAGTGGCCATGGCTCATGGGCCCAGCCGCTCCGCGGCATGTGGGATCTTCCCGGACCGGGGCACGAACCCGTGTCCCCTGCATCGACAGGTGGACTCTCAACCACTGCGCCACAAGGGAAGCCCCTATTTTTAGTTTTTTGAGGGACCTCCATACTGTTTGTTCTCCATAGTGGCTGCACCATTTCACATCCCCACCAACAGTGCACGAGGGCTCCAAAGTCTCCACACCCTTGACAACACTTGCCATTTTCTGGGTTTTTTGGCCATTCCAACCATTCTAACAGGTTGAGGTGATATTCCATGGCTTTGATTTGTATTTCTCTGGTGATTAGTGATGTTGAGCATCTTTACACACACCTGCTGGTCATTTGTATGTCTTCTTTGGAGAAATGTCTATTCAAGTCCTTGGAAGGGACAGCTCTTTTTTGCTTTGTTTTTAGAAATTTATTTATTTATTTATTTATTTTGGCTGCATTGGGTCTTCGTTGCTGCGCTCGGGCTTTCTGTAGTTGTGGTGAGCAGGGGCTGCTCTTGGTTGCGGTGCATGGGCTTCTCATTGCAGTGGCTTCTCTTGTTGTGGAGCCCAGGCTGTAGGTGCAGGGGCTTCAGTGGTTGTGGCTCGTGGGCTCAGTGGTTGTGACTCGTGGGCTTAGTAGTTGTGGCTCGCGGGCTCTAGAGCGCAGGCTCAGTAGTTGTGGCGCACAGGATTAGTTGCTCCGCGGCATGTGGGATCTTCCCGGACCAGGGCTCGAACCCGTGTCCCCTGAATTCGCGGGTGGATTCTCAACCGCTGCGTCACCAGGGGAGCCCTGATGGCTCTGTTTTGGAAGGAAGTTCTGCAAGAGGTGGAGACCCGTCGGTGCCCTTACATGGAGCGCTCTACACCGGGGGCCCTGGACGCAGCCCCAGCGTGCAAGCTTGACAGAGGGTGAGAGGTGAAGACTCCTCGGTGCCCTCCGATATCCAGAGAGGCCATGCAGGCCACACCAGCTGCTGAGGTGCTGTGGTGCTTACACCATGTTCTGGACTGTGTAAACCCCTGGGTTCCAGAACAGTCTTAAGGCACGCACTGTCCTGAATGTGACAAAACTCCTGTGTCTGTCTAGTTTTGTTTAAATTGTGATAAAATTCACAGAACTTAAAATTTACCATCTTGGCCAGTTTTAAGTATAAAGTTCAGTGGCATTTTAAGTAGGTTATGGTGCATCCATCTATAAAACTTTTTCTTCTTGCAGAACTGAAAACTCTGTATCCATTACTCGCTAATTCTCCCATCCCTCTCCTTCCCGGCCCCTGGAAACTACCCTTCTGCTTTCTGTCTCTATGAAGTGGCCGACTCTAGGGACGTAAGGTGTGAGGAATCATGTAGTCTTTTCGTGTCTGGCTTATTTCACTCAGCCCAATGTCCTCAAGGTCCATCCATGTTTTAGCATGTATCAGAGTTTCCTTCTTTGTTTTCTTCCAGCTTTATTGAGATATAATTGGCATACAGCGCTGTGTAAGTTTAAGGTGGACAGCATAATGATTTGACTCGCACACATCATGAAATGATTGTCACAGTAAGTTTAGTGAACATCCGTCATCTCATAGAGATACAAAATTAAAGAAACAGAAACAAGTTTTCCTGTGATGAGCGCTCTTAGGGTTTACTCTCTGAATAACTTTCCTAACAGCAGGGTTAGTTATCTTGATCATGCTGTGCGTGACATCCCTAGCGTTTCTTTATCTTATAACGGGAAGTTTGTACCTTTTGACAGCTTTCATCCAATTCCCCTTTCCCCCCTCCCCCTGCCTCTGGTAACCACGACTCTGATCTCTTTTTCTATGAGTTTGTTTGTTTTTGAGGTATAATTGACCTGCAACACTGTGTTAGTTCCTGTTCCACAACATAGTGATCAGATATTTCTATACATTTAAAAATGATCACCACAGTAAGTCTGCTTACCATCTGTCACAATACAGACATTGCGTAATTATTGACTCTTTTCCCCACACTGTACATTTCATACCCTTGACTCATTTATTTTGCAACTGAAACTTTGTACCTCTTAATCTCCCGCACCTATACCTCTCCTCCCTCCTCCCCCTCCCCTCTGGCAACCACTTGTTTGTTCTCTGTTTCTACGACTCTGCTTCTGTTTTGTTAAAATCTCCTTCATTGTTTAAGGCTGAATAGTATTGCATTGTATGTATAGACCACAGTTTGTTTAGCCATTCATTCATCCGTGGACACCTGGGTTGCTTCCACCTTTCAACTACTATGAATAATGCTGCTATGGACATGGGTGTACAAATATCTGTTCAAGTCCCTGCTTTTAATTCTTTTGGGTATATACCTGGATGTGGAATGCTGGATCATATGGTAGTTCTATGTTCAATTTTTTGAGGAACCACCATACTTTTTCCCATCATGTTGGCTGTGCCATTTTACATTCCCACCAATAGTGCACAGAGGTTCCAGTTTCTCCACATCCTCCCTGAAACTTCCTATTTTTTGTTTTTGTTTTTGATAGTAGCTATCCTAATGGGCATAAGGTGGTGTCTCATTGTGGCTTTGATCTGCATTTCCCTAATGACTGGTGATGTCAAGCATCTTTTCATTGCCCATTCATGCATCTTCTTTGGAGACACGTCTATTCAAGTCCTTTGCCCATTTTTAAATCAGGTTGTTTGTTTTTGTAGTCATCTATGAAACTTGCTATCTGCCATTCATGAAGTGTAGTATATGTCATGGATTATGTAAGCCAGTAACACACACGATCTCATTTTATCCTCATAATAACCTTGAAATGCAGGTACAATCAGTATTCACCTTTTATAGAAGAGGCACCAAGGCCCAGAGAGGTTAAACCACCTGCACAAGGTCACACAGCTGTAAGTGGTTGAGCAGGGACTTAGACCAATCCTGTGTGATTCTAAGCCCTGCCCCATGACCCTGCAGCTCTCACCATGTGGCAGTTGATAGGGGAGGCTAGAACCAGGCCCCCTCACAGGTCACCTGGGTCTCTCCCCTGAAGCCCAGCATCCTAGGAAGACCCCCAGGTTGGGGGTTAGGAGCATGGGATATGCTAGTCTCAGCGCTGAGATGGGAAGCTTCCAGCACAGTCCCCCCATTGCACTCGGCCCGTGACAGCGTCAGAGCCAAGGGAGAGTGTGGATGGGAAAGCGCTTTGAATAATATAACATGTCGGGAAGAAGTGAAACACTGTCAGGACACATGAGGCAGGTATGTCTCCTGGCACCTGGGAACATGGACCGTCCCGTGGCTCAGAGGGTCTGCGGTGGCGGGGCTTTGCACTCTCCCCAAACACCTGCAGGGGCCCGGTGGAGAGGGTGGGAGCAGGTGCCTCCATGTGGGACTGGCCTCTGCTGTTCCATCCTGTTCAGGGCTCTGCTCACAGCGACCATGAAGCAGGTGAGAGCACAAGTGTGACAGGCAGAACAGTGGTCCTCAGCGATGTCCACGCCCTAATCCCCAGAACCACTGAATATGTTGGCTTCCGTGGCAAAGGGGACTTTGCTGATATGACTAAGCGAGGGATCTTGAGATGGGAGATGATGCTGGAACTTCTGGGCGGGGGGCAATGTCATCTCCAGGTCCTTGTACAAGGGAGGCAGGAGGGTCAGAGAGAGCAGAGTTGTGACAACAGAATCAGAGGTCAGAGTGATGTGATTGCTGACGGGGAGCATGAGCAAGCCACGCAGGTGCCGCTAGGCACTGGGAAGGGGCAGGAACAGATTCTCCCCTAGAGCCTGCAGGAGGAGTGCGCTCTGCCAGCGCCTTGATTTTACCCAGCAGCACCCATGTCACACTTCTGGCTCCAGAACTGTAACTTAATAAAGTTATGTTCTTTTGAGCCACCAAGTTTGTGGGGATGTGTTATAGCGGCAGTAGAAAACAAATTCGACAGCCCAGTTGAAAATGGACAAAAGAGGTGAACAGGCATTTAACAGAAAAGGAGACGCACGGGCCAGTAAGCAGGTGAAGGGCTAGCCAGCATCCCCGGCGGACTGGGGGGCTTAGAATGGACATTCCCATTCCCAAAGCGGGAAACAGGAAGGAAGGAGGGGGTGACAAGTCCCTAGCAAGGCCAAACCCTAATCTGTGGTGTTTTGTTTGGCAGCCTAAGCTAAGACACCAGTTATCGAGGAAATGCAAATTAAGGCCCCAATGACGCTCCACTGGGTTAGCCAAAAAGTTCGTCCAGGTGTTTCCATAAGATGGTACGGAAAACCCCGAACGAACTTTTTGGCCAGCCAAATACTTTAATTGGCAGGGTAATCGGAAAAAATTAATAAGCCTGTCAATAACCAACACTAGGGAGGAGAAGAGGCCGTGGATGGGGGAGGGGTCTCTCGTACAGTCTTGGGGGTGGGGCAGTACTTTGGTGGGAAACAACCCCCTGTTAATCCTAAAGCCAAACCTTTCCACTTCTAGAGCTCTACCAGGGGTACGGCAAGAACGTCAAAGAATAATCATAAGAGCGCTCTTCCCAGTAGCAAAAGGCTGGAAACAACTTGAATGGCCATCAGCGGGGGGGTGGAGAAATAAACCAAGGTACATTCATACAGTGTACCATGATACACCAACCAAAGGGACAAACTACAGTGACAGGTGGCAGCTGGCATGATTCTTCCCAACACAATACTAAGTGAAAATAGTAGCTCTGAAAAAAATGACACAGAGCAAGATATACTTCGATATATCATTATATATATATTGATATATAAATTATATATATATATATATTTATTTATTTATTTGATACAAAACAACCAAACTAAAAATAGATACCCTTTAGGATCGCATAAATACAATACAACGACCTAAAGAATGTGGGAACAGAGAAAATGGGTAAAACAAGAGCTGGGCATGATCTGAAAAGTTAAAATCTGGACAAGGACATGTGGATTCACTAGTCTCTCTAGCTTTGGATGTGTTTGATGTTTCCATTATAGAGAGAAATGTTAAATAATATAAAGAGAAAGGCAGGGGGTCAGGGTGATGGGATACAGGGAACCCTACGATGAAATGTCGGTTGTTGTCATAGGTCTGGCTTGGCTTGTTTTGTTTTGGATGGTGAGTTCATGGGCACTTGTTACATAACTAACTAAATAACCAAATTAAAGCAAGTCACGCATGGAGCAACGAAGAAACAATTTGGGAAGTTAGACGGAAATCGTGCAGTCAGCCTTGTGTGCACTTCTCAGTGGCACTGGGTGGGTCGATCCCAGGACGGTCCTTCTGGAGCTCCATCTGCAAGGGGAGCCTTGGAACTTGTGCAGCCCTGGCTGCTCGCTCGTTCTCCTGCCCTTGCCAGCCCTTCTCCCCGCCCAGGCCACTTCTCTAAATCCTCTCCGGCAAAGGCCTGGGCCAGCTGTCCTGGGGCTTTGGGCTTCCTGATGAGAGCTGGTCCCATGTTTGGGACGTCACAGGTGATCTGCTTGCACTTTGGGACAAACTCAGGGGCTCACATTCATCCCCAGCACAGGGCAGCATTCAGGGGCCCTGATGAAGGGACCACGTGTGGGAGTAGCTGCTGGGAGAGAAGTAGGCAGGGGGGAGGGGGGAGCACCCTGCAAGGGGGAAGGGGTCTTCCTTCGAGAAGAAAATGGACTAAGAGACAGGGCCTCTGCATCGCGCGTGCCTGTGCGTGTGTGCGCGTGTGTCTTTAGTGTTTGCTCGGGGCCAGTTCTTCAGGGACGCCTGGAATTCCTCTGAGCCCAGAACTGGCCCCTTGGCGACCTTAATGAGCAAAAGCTCTTGCTCACTTCTTGCCCACACCCAGCTCTTCTGGCTCTTCTCGAAGTGTGGTCCCCTAACCCTAACCCTAACGCTAACACTGTCTCCTGTCTCCCGCCTACAGAAGGTTCTGTACGTGCCCGTCCTGCCTGCCCTCCCCTCCAGCTGCCTGGCAGCTGCCTCTCCCCTCAGTGGAGGTCCCATTTCATCTCCCTTCCCAAGCCCCTGCCCTGCCTTCCTGGCACCTTAGCAGGTAGTTACTCCCCTAGTTTCTCTTCCATCTGCAAACTTATTTGTGTCTTTCTTCCTCCTTTCCCAAATCTGTGCTGGAGTCTCCCTGAGGCTTGTCTGAAGCTCATCCCTCCAGTGATGTTCTGGACCACCTCCCAGCACCTGGGCAAGAGCCTTCCTCTCCTGAGCTCCTCCCGCTAAGTCCTCTCCCCACGTTCAGAGATGAGCAGCACGAACATAACATTTTCAAACAAAACATTTTTAATTACGTTGAGCATTTATATTCTCTCAAGCAGCGCAGACACCTGGTTTTGAATTCCAGCTCTCCAGGAAGCATTGGCCAAACTCTTTACTTTTTTCTAAACATTGGTTTCTTCTGCTGTAAAAAGGGCTATCAAAACATTTTTGCATGATTATTAAGAAAAGGGTTCAATATTATCAGTGTAAAATGTATTACAGCAAATCAAAACTACAATGAGGTATCACCTCACACCGGTCAGAATGGTCATCATCAAAAAATCTACAAACAATAAATGCTGGAGAGGGTGTGGAGAAAAGGGAACCCTCTTGCACTGTTGGTGGGAATGTAAATTGATACAGCCACTATGGAGAACAGTATGGAGGTTCCTTAAAAAACTAAAAATAGGGGCTTCCCTGGTGGCACAGTTGTTGAGAGTCCGCCTGCCGATGCAGGGGACATGGGTTCGTGCCCCGGTCCGGGAAGATCCCATATGCCGCGGAGCGGCTGGGCCCGTGAGCCATGGCCGCTGAGCCTGCGCGTCCGGAGCCTGTGCTCCGCAACGGGAGAGGCCACAGCAGTGAGAGGCCCGCGTACCGCAAAAAAAAAAAACTAAAAATAGAATTACCATATGATCCAGCAGTCCCACTACTGGGCACATACCCTAAGAAAACCATAATTCAAAAAGAGTCATGTACCACAATGTTCATTGCAGTTCTATTTACAATAGCCAGGACATGGAAGCAACCTGAGTGTCCATCAACAGATGAATGGATAAAGAAGATGTGGCACATATATACAATGGAATATTACTCAGCCATGAAAAGAAACGAAATTGAGTTATTTGTAGTGAGGTGGATGGATCTAGAGTCTGTCATACAGAGTGAAGTATGTCAGAAAGAAAAACAAATACCATATACTAACACATATATATGGAATCTAAAAAAAAAGAAAATAGTTCTGAAGAACCTAGGGACAGGATATGAATGAAGACGCAGACGTAGAGAATGGACTTGAGGACACAGGGAGGGGGAAGGGTAAGCTGGGATGAAGTGAGAGAGTGGCATGGACATATATACACTACCAAGTGTAAAATAGATAGCTGGTGGGAAGCAGCCGCATAGCACAGGGAGATCAGCTCGGTGCTTTGTGACCAGCTAGAAGGGTGGGATAGGGAGGGTGGGAGGGAGACGCAAGAGGGAGGGGATGTGGGGATATATGTATACATATGGCTGATTCACTTCGTTTTACAGCAGAAACTAACACCACATGGTAAAGCAATTATACTCCAATAAAGATGTTAAAAAGTAAAGTTAAAAAAATTATAAAATGTATTGCAGCAATAAGAGCTTGAATCGTGGATAAAAATATTTAGTGTTTGATCCATACATTGGATGTTTCTACTTAAGCATTTATATAATCTGAAAGAGCTTTAATTTTCACTAGGCATCTTATACTTCAAATTCTTACCACAGGAGAAGAAACTGCAGTGAGTGTTCAAAGAAAGACCATGACGAGAATTCCGTAATTGCAGGTTTGATGGTGAGAAAAGGCCAGTGCTTTTCTCATGTTACAAAAATTACCTGCTTAGAAGAGAATGACCGAAAGGATAAATTCCCTCTAAGTAAATGATCCATCTCCCTTGTAACAAGCCGCCAACAAGGAACAGCAGCAGCCTCTCTGCCCCGTGTCCCTCTGGTCACCAGCCCATACGCACAAGCAAGTTTCTTGAAAGAACAACCTACATTAGCGCTCTCAACTTTCTTGTCCCGTTTGCTTCTCAGTTGCCTGCAAATGGATTTCCTGAAGGTCGTCTATGTCAACACACCCCACCGGCATATCAGTGCTCTGGTTCCTGAGCGCCTGCTGTGCACGGGGAGTGGGGGGGGCCCCACGGGATTTTCGTTCAGCAAATGTTTGCTGAGCTCCTCCCTGATGAGGTCACCAGCCACGACGGCAGTATCGGCACAGGCGGTCAGACTTGGAGAAACACGAGATGGACACCTACCCGACTGGTGGGAGGCAAGGGAAGAAGAGGGATTGGCCAATGAAGGGATGAAGAAGGATGCTCCAGGCCGAAGATTAGCAGCACGTGCCAACGAACGGTAGAAACAAGATACGCAGTCGTATTCACGGGGTATTGTAGTCACATGGAGGCAGGCCTGGGAGGCATTCAGGGAAGGCTTCCTGAGGGAGGTGATACCTAAACCGAGACCTGAGGAAGGACTAGGCATCTGTTAAGGAGGTGAAGGACGACATCCCAGGAACATATGCAGTGTGTGCAAAGGCACAGGAGATGGCATCTTGGGAGTTCCCGGATGGCCTAGTGGTTAGGATTCCGAGCTTTCACTGCTGTGGCCTGGGTTCAATCCCTGGTCAGGGAACTGAGATCCTGCAAGCCGTGCGGCATGGCCAAAAAAAAAAAAAAAAAAGGCATATGGCATCTTGGGACGGGTGTAAGTAACACAGGATGGTGACAGTGCAGCACCTGGAGAACAGCCATGCGTGCTGAGGAGTTTGGACCGAAAGGGATAGAAGTCACTGAAGGGGGAGAGGTTGTGTGTGTCTGTGTGCCTGTGACCGTGTTTCCCCTTTTAGAATGATGGCGCCTGCTGCTCCATGGAAGACGCACTAGAAGGGGCAAGACTGGCGGTGGGGGGACAAGTTAGAAAGAAGGCTATTGTGACGCAATGGTTGGGGTGAAAACGACAGGTCGTCCACAAGGCCGGGGCTGTACCGTGTAATGTGTATCTAGTAGGATCCATGATATCAAGTCATATTCACAGCTAGGCTTTCAGGGTAGGCAGACCTGAGTGTGAATCCCCACTCCGCCCATTACTAACCTCTCAGAGTCCATTTCCTCAGCTGTGAAGTCAGGACAATAGTAAGACCGAGCTCACAGCTGTTGAAAGGATGAAAGAGCACTGTACTGGAGAGCACAAAGCCCGAGACAGAGCACGCAGTGAACACACACAGATGAGAGCTACCACCCTGGGCACCATCACCTGGACTCGGGGACCAGACACAGATGCTCAGAGACCTGAGTGCACAGTGGCTCCAGGGTTTCTGGCTGCCGCTACTCACAGGAAACAGAGCCCAGAGTGGGCAGGTTGCAGGGCAGTCAGGTTGGGAAGGAGATGTGCTCGTTTGTGGAGTCTGAAGTGGAAGAGAGAATCCTCCACGGGCCTCTCTCACTCCTTCACATCTCGCCACGTGTGCCAAGAAGGCAGGACCTGGCCACTTTGCATCTGGACCACTTCTCAGCGCTGTGTTTGTTTCCTCCTGGCTTGCTTACCGGCTTCCTGTATAAGCAGTAGATTCCCAAGCTGGGTGTCCTCCACCCTTGGTGGTGCAAACCCGCTGCGTGCGCAGAATCCCTCTGGGCCCAGCATGCTGCTCCTGCAGGACTCAGAGGCCAGGGGAACTGGTGCAAGTATACTGATGCTCACGCTAGGTGCTGTGGGTGCCTGAATAGAAAGTCCTGCGTCTCTGACCCAGTGTCATGTCTTCTGCCAGCAGCCAAGATTCAGTGACAGGTTAACTTAGCAGCTTGTGAGTTGGAGAGAGAGACTTAGAGTCATCAGTGTGTGCTTGTCAGATGAAGCCATGAGTATAAATAACATTGCCTAGGGCTTCCCTGGTGGCGCAGTGGTTAAGAATCCGCCTGCTAATGCAGGGGACACAGGTTTGAGCCCTGGTCTGGGAAGATGCCACATGCCGCAGAGCAACTAAGCCCGTGGGCCACAACTACTGAGCCTGCGCTCTAGAGCCCGCGAGCCACAACTACTGAAGCCCACGCGCCACAACTACTGAAGCCCGCGCACCTAGAGCCCGTGCTCCGCAACAAGAGAAGCCACCACAATGAGAAGCCCGTGCACTGCAATGAAGAGTAGCCCCCGCTCGCTGCAACTAGAGAGAAGCCTGCGTGCAGCAACGAAGGCCCAATGCAACCCAAAATTAATTAATTAATTTAAAGAAAAAAATATTGCCTAGGAAGAGGTCTGGGGCCGCACCCAGGGTAGCAGCAATGAGTAAAGGATACGGCTAAGAAAGGGAGCTCCCAGAGGACGTCAAGAAAGAAGCCTGGAGGAGAGCAGTTCCTTACAGGCCAAGGGAGTGCAGTTTCCATCAAAACAGAGTAGGCAACAGGATCAGAGGATGCTTAAAAGTCAAGGAAGATGAAGGCTGAAAGTAGTCACTGAGTTTAGCAACTAGGTCACTGGCAAGAGACATTTCAGTGACGTGGTGCGGCCAGAAGCCAAAGTGGAGTGGGTGAGGAATGAATGGACGTACATACAAGTTATTTCTAAGGAACTTGGCTGAGTGGGTGAGGAATGAATGGACGTACATACAAGGTATCTCTAAGGAACTTGGCTGAAAAGAGAGATGGGGCCTTGGGAACTGGAGGGGTGGAAGCAAATACAAGTTTCCTTTCTAAATAGATGGAAGAGATTTGAGCAGATTACATACTGAGGAGAACAAGCCAGAAAAGAGGGAAAATTGGGGGTGAAATTAAGAGCAAGGAGAAGGACGGAACCAGGTCTCGGGAGGAGAGGAAGGGGGTGGCACTCAGATCCCAGCGGGGATGGCCTGGGCCCTCTTCCACTGAGATGGCATTGCTCCAGCCACATGCCCTCCTGCCTGCCAACCTGCCAGGGGAGTGGAGCCCAGCGTCCCTAGGGAGGGGCCTGGTCAGCACGTTTCCTGGAGGCCACTTTGCCTCGTGGTCCTGCAGGTTAGAGATGAGAGCACCGAAGTGTTTCCTGGCCGGGGTTCTCTGGAGATGCCAACAGGTGCGTTCTACACACAAAGGGTGCAGGTGAATTTGGAAGGTGTCGCCCAGCCCTGCGAAGCCAGCCTTCAGGAAGACTGAGCGTTCTCTGCAGGCAGAGGTGGGCCCTTGCGAGTGGGGCGTCCAGAGGGCAGAGGAAGCCAGCTGGGGGACACACAGGCCGCCCTCCAGGTACTGGGGGCTGACCCAGCGTTCACTCACAGAGTGGGAGGAGGCGAGTCCTCTGTGGGGCACGTGCACCCTGCTTGGAGTCTCTGTACCCCTCCTCTTACCCTCCCAGCTCAGGGCACAGGGTTCTCCTCCCACGCGGCACAGGAGGGAGCTGAGGACTTGCCTGACGCTCCGGGCTCAGGACACAGTGGACTTCAGCTCTCTCTGATTCGGGATCCGACTCTCCTGCCCTACATCCCACGCTGTCCTTTCCCCCAGAGCAGCACCCGGGGCCTGGGTCAGAGGCAAGGACACAACTGCTGCTCCTCCCGCAGCCGTGACCCTGAGACCAGGGTGGTCCGGGTCGCGACAGAGGAGATCCCCAGGTGCCTGAGCCTTCTCTCTGGCAGGGCTGTGGTCAGCTTTCCTAGCACCGTCTGACCCCGGGGGATCTGCCGCACCAAGGGGGTGAGGGCTGGTCTGGCGTGGAGCCAGGAAGGGAGGGGACGGTAGGAACGTGCCGTGGGGCTGCTTGCAGGCATGCTTCTGCTTTTTCGCACGGGGGTTACCCCCAGGCCCCTTCTCCAGAGGTGTGAGAGCGAGAGCAAGAGAAGACAGCTGTTCTTTGCACCTGGCTGGTCCAAACCCTTTGACACTGACTGATGCCAGCAATGGGCTCTCCCTAAAAGAACACGCACACAACACGCAGCCTTGCACCTGGTTTCTGGTTCATGCACCACCGCCCGCCGCCACTGGCCGAGTCTCAAAGGAGTGTCCGTCAGAATCAGCCGAGAGGCTGGCTAAAAATGCAGCTCGCCAGGCCCCGCCGCGGAAACTCTCATCGGGCGGGTCTGGGGCGAGGCCCGGGAGTCTGCGTTCTCAACCAGCCCTCGGACGACATGGACTCTGATGCTCAGCGGCGCCCGCTTTGAGAAACCCGACTCCGGGGCTGAGACCCGCCCCCCCACCCCACAGCTTCCATGCTCCAAACCTTCCCCACGTCGCCGAGCGCACGGACCCCCTCCCCTCCCCTCCTATGGGCCTCATCCGCGCGCGGTCGTGGAAGCATCTGGGGAGAGTGGTGCCGGCCGGGAGGGAAGCCCCCGGCCGCCCCCTTCGCCCCGCGCCACCGCCCGGGAGGCGCAGCGCGGCAGCCGGCAGGGGGCGCGGCGCGGGGACTACACGGAGGGGGCGCCGGGCGGCCCAGCAGGAGCGGAGGAGCGGGGAGGGGAGGAGGGGGGCAAGCGAGGCCTGGGAGGCGCGCGGCGGCGGAGCCGGGGGCGGGGCGGCCAGGCCGGGGCGGGGCCGGCGGGCGGGCGGCG
>NW_021703786.1:40123599-40164877 GCF_005190385.1 Monodon monoceros | reverse complement strand
GGAGAGCGCGGGCGGCGGCATGGGCACCCGGCAGACCAAGGGCAGCCTGGCGGAGAGAGCCAGCCCCGGCGCGGCGCCCGGCCCCCGCCGCGAGCGGCCCGACTTCTGGGCGTCGCTGCTGCTGCGCGCCGGGGACAAGGCGGGGCGCGCGGGCGCCGGCTCGGGGCTGCCCCCCTACCACCGGCGCGTCGGCATGGTCCAGGAGCTGCTGCGGATGGTGCGCCAGGGCCGGCGGGAGGAGGCGGGGACGCTGCTGCAGCACCTGCGCCAGGTGAGCGCCGGGAGGGGGCGCGGGGGCGCCCCGCCCCTTCCCGCAGAGGCCCCGGAGCGCCGAGGGGCACCGCCCGGGCCCCTGCTCGCGGGGATGGAGCCCGGTCTGGCCGCAGGTGCCTCGACGCTGCCCCTGAATTCGAGGCCTCAGGACAGGGCGGAGGAAGGCTGGCCCGGTGAGGCCCGGCTGAGGGGGACCTGTTGGAATAATGTCCCCGCTTCAGTCCTCCGCAGGCAAGGACTGAGGGAGGAGGAGGCTGGTCCCGGGGACGGTTCGTGGGAGGGGATGCCTGCCTGGGCCGAGGCGCTTTTCTTCCCCTCTACCCGCCGGCAGTCACCCCCGTCAAGGGTCCTCAAGGAATGCGCAGTCGTCAGCTTCCCCAGGGGGCGTCCAAGGGCGCAGCCCTGGGGCTGGTGAGATAGATGCCAGTCCCCAGGGGCTTTGCCCACCCGGGAGGCCTCCTGGAGAAGAGGCGTCCCGGATGGCGGTTCGGGTGGGCGACAAGGTTTTCTCTCCTGTGACTAACTTTGGCAGGCGCTCAGCCGGGGGCCCCCGCGGAGCAGTGGAGGGGGGCGGGGGGGGCTGGACTGGGTTCCTACGTGACTGTTTATCTGCAGGGACTTCAGGAGGCTGCCTGCACTCTGCCCTCAGCCTGTTCCCGTCCCTGCCCCGCTGGTTAGGGACCGTCCTTCACATCTGGCTGGCCTCCTCTGCTTTGGGGCTGCCTTGGGGCTGACGCTGTCCCCCACCTCTCTGGCTTTTTTCCTTCCTCACTTTCTTTTGAGGGAGGGGGCGGCCTGCTCCGTAGATTTTGTGGAGTCGCAGAGAGGCAGGAGGGTGCACCTCCTGCATCCCCGGAGGTTGTCTTGGCGGGGCTTTGTGAGGGTAGCTGAGTCCAAGCCCGTATTCTTGCTAGATTGACCCCGTTAGTGGTGGAGTCCGGAGGGGATGGGGGATGGGGCCTCTCGGGTGGCCTTTCTGAAGTTCTTCCATCACTGATGAGAGAGGCTGTAGGAGAACCTTCCCGGGAGGAGCGTCCAAAATCGAATCAGACCCACATCCCTCCTGGAGTCTGCAGCAGACCCCCAACCCCCTTTCTATGTGGTGTGGGTTACCCTGGAGTGTATGTTCCCAAGGTGTGTGCTGTACAGGGAGAGGGAAGCAGCGGCTTCTGCTCTGGCCTCCACTTTCCCAAACAGCGTCCGGAAGGCTGCCTGAGATGCCACTGGATCCCCAGGTGCCTTCTCTGAGCCCAGTCATCAAAGAAAGATGACATTCCACACCACATAACTTTCTTGGTGTGTATTTCTTTGTCTTTCAAAAACTGGAAACCAGTGTATGGCCTCTGTGGAAACTGTTTTGCTTTCAAACGGCATAATGGATTTTCCAGACCATCACATCCATTTGCACACCAGACAGTGAGAAGGTGTTTCTGATCATGTGCTGTTCCCTCGCACCGGGGTGGGTGCTTCCGGAGGATTCAGGACCGTGGAGGGGCTGACGGTGGAGGTCCAGACAAGCCCTTCCGGGAGGGTGAAAGAGCACGGTGCCGCCAGTCAGTCCGCTGGGGCCTGCGGGGTGAGGCAGACCCTCGAGGCTGAGTGATTCCACGTCCCGGGGAAGCTCGTTTCGGAGAGTAGATGCGTCCCGTGACCCCCACAGGGTCCCTGAGACACAGAGCACTTCCGGAGAGATAGTGTCTTGTTGGTGTCCTGACACCCTTCTCAGTGGCAGGACTGCGAGGGCTGATGGAGGGCAGAGGTTAGCCAGGCTCACCCTTTTCTGTGAAAGCAGCAGCATAACTTGCCCTCCAGTTCCAGCCATGTGCTGGGCTTTCCTGACCTCTGGGTAAGGTCTGTGGGCCTCTCTGGAGCCAGTGACGGGCTTGCCCAAGGCGCCTGGAGAGCTGTGTTGCCTAGAACTTGCAGATCAGGGCCCCTCCAGGAAGTGGCGGTGGGCCCTGGGCGGTGTGGGAGGGGAGCCCCGGGTGTCCAAATATCTGTGAGAAACCAAGAGGTGGTTTTTTAGGACCCTGAGGCTGTTTGGAGGAACGTAGAGCTGCATCTGTGCTGTGCACTGAAGTGGCTTTCTCCTAAATCGTATTTTCCTTTCCAGTTTCCTCCTCTAGGCTGGAGGTGGTGATGTTCAGAAAGGGAATGAGAAGTCACTGAGAGAGGTGCAAACACCCGGGGCCTCAGCGGGGGGGGGGGGGGGGGGGGGGGACCAGCAAGGCCTCGTCAGTAACGGTGGGCAGAGGCGGGGTGTGCAGAGCTCAGGGGCTGGTCCTGCTGGGATGCTATCCCAGCCCCACAAGGCGCAGGGTGGCGTTGATGAAGAGAAACAGGCAGAGATGGTGGCAGCCCGACAGCCACGGCGTCCGCACTTGCTCCTGTGTTTGACAACGTGTGTGGCTGCCCAGAGCCCGAGGGGGGGAGGAGGCTGGAGGTCCTCAGTCCCTGTGGTTCTTCACCCCCTTGAGTCCGTGAGCTTTTTGTGGCCCTGAAAGAGTTCTAGACACTCTTCCCAGACTAGTGCAGCAACATTCACAATCTTAAAAGTATTTCGGAGGGTTCGCAGACCCCAAGTTCAGGATATGCCCCCATCTGGGACCTCCCCTCCCCCGACCATGTGACTTGCTACAGGCTCAGGATGTGGAACTAGAGACCCCGGGACCACGTGTGGCAATTCACGGTGGGCTGAAGGATGGTTGGCTGCCGCTGCTGCCGCTTCTGAATCTAGGATTCTTTCCAACCTGAGATTTGGGGGGTGGTTTCCCTGATGGGAGACTCTCCAGCCTGTCCATGCCTGTCCCTTGCCAGAGAGGAATCAGGAGGCCTCCTTAATGTTAAGGAGCTGCGCTGGGGGTGCAGGCAGGATGCCAGGAAGCTGCCTGCTGCCTGCAAGGAGCAGAGAGCCACCCCCTTCCCTTTAGGAGCCGTGTCATCTCAGTAAGAGCCTGGGGCCAAGGGTCAGCTCGGGCAGCTTGCCTTCCTTCCGGTCCTCAGTCTGCTTTGACCTTGGACCCCGCTGATAACCTCTGTGTGGTGTTTCCTTGTTTCCCAGAGGGTGTCTGAAGTACTGAGCAGAGCAAATGCTGCAAAGCGTGTGAAATTGCCTTGGTTCTGCAAATCGAGACTCGTTCTCCCGGCCGCGATGATAAGAAGAAGGAGAATCTGCTTGGGGTCTGGGCGGGCTGCGGGCAGGGTCTCGTACCCTTTCTCCGGCCGGGCCCAGGATGTTTCAGATTCTGTCTACCTGACCAGGGCTCAGTCCGGGTCAAAAGCTCACTGCAAGTTCAGAAGCAGTGTGGGGCGGCGTGGGGATGAAAGAAGTCAGCTGTGGATAGAAGAGGCCGCTCCTCTCCCCTCCCCCGGCCCCGTTCCTGCAGGCCTCACCCTTCCCCAGATGTTGCTTCCTAAGTCTTAGGCACACACTTGCCATCTTCAAGGAGCCCTGGGGAAGAAGTAACCTTTAGTCATGGAGAGAGGGCAAGTGCCGGGCTACAAGGGAGGTGGGGTGTCATCTCTTCAGAGCAGTGGTTTCTCTGAGTCCCCAAATCCCAGACTGGGCCATCAGCCAGCTTCCTGGAGCACCAGAGGAAGGGCTCAGTTTCCCCGGGACACCCCAGGCTGAGGTGGCTGCCTCCTCCCTGCTTTCCCATAAAGAGGGTCTGGTCGGGTTGGCTTATGGCCACTCAGTGTGGCGCAGCCCCACTGAGCAGAGCTGTGCCAGGCTTAGCCCGACGCTGTGGCCCCTGGGAACACGAGCCTCACCAGCAGTGCAGAAGGGAACCCTCAGCAACCGAGGATGTCTGGCTGCCCCAGGAGGCTGGCTAAGGGACGAGCACGCGGGGAGGGCTCTTGGGAACCTGGAGGTTGGGTGCTTTTTCCTCCGACAACCCCCCAAGAGGATTGCTTAGGCGAGCAGCTTGGAAGGCCACCAGACAGCGAGCAGGGAGTTCCCCACCCTCAGCCTCGATCTCGTTCTTCTCCACCTGGGATGCACTTCCTCATTTCCGTGGAATGCTCCTTACCTTTCCAAGGCCACCCTTCTGAGCCACGTCAGCCCACGACTCTGAGATCCGGTTGCCGGTTAGGCTGTGTGGATTTAATCGTCCATACAGACGTAGTTTTCTCCGCTGTCCATTTTGTTTGTCAGGCTATGTCACATGCTTCCTGAGGGTGGAGACCCCACCACCGCCTTTGTGTGGAACACCAGCTGCTGCAATCTCGAGTGAGTCGTGTGCTGGGGATGCACTGTCACGGCATGTCCTCGGCAAGCCCTTGGATCTGGACTGTGCGTCCAGGGGCTTATTTGCCCGGCCGGCTGGTATGGTCGTGAGATCTGGCGAGTTTGCTGTCATTTGGTTGGATTCCTGGGAGCCGTGTCCACAGGGATTGGCTGTGGCCTGGCAGCCCGCCAGGCGGTGGTGTTCTTGGGGAGGGGAGTGGCATGGTGCCCGGCCTCCGAGGGCTCCGTGGGAATCCCGCTCGGCAGGTGCAGTGCAGGGCCTCTGCTGAGGTGGCGGGAGAGAGTGGAGCCTGACTGGAGCCTGGCCTCCGCGTTCCTCACTTGCTGCTTGTGCTGAATCACGTCTGTTCCATCCGCACAGAGAAACCTGCCTTTTCAAACGCTGCTGCTCTCTGACCGGGCTGGGCATTTCCAGGGCTGCAGAAGCAGGAGGAATCCCATGCCAGGGCCTGCTCTACTGGTTTCCAAGGCCAGGACACGGCCACCTCAGTATGGCTGGGGGTGGGGGGGTGGGGGGGAGACGGCAGGGCCGGGGCTGGGCCAGCTCTCCTGGCTTCAGGTCTGGTGCGGAGGGGGCCCTCTGCTAGAGCTAATGCCCGCCCCCTCAGAGATGCCCACAAACAGCCTGGGCTCCACTGCGGACCTCCACCCCCCCGCCTTGCCTAACGCCGCCTTGGTGCATCGGTGCACCCTCCCCTTCCCCAGAGTCATTTCATTTCGAAGTGCACTTTGCTGGCAGAGGCCACAGATCGTATACCGGGCACAGGAAATCCTTGAGAGGATTTTAAGGTTCTCCTCAGGGACGCTTCCCCCCCCCCCCCGCCGCCTCACCCCCCCAACAGTGTCCTCGCTCAGGAGCCAGCAGGGTCTGGCTCAGACCTCTCGAGTCATCCTGCCAGTAACCGGAGGCATTGTTGGTGCTGTCAGCCTCCCCCGTCCTCAGGGTTCCAGCGGCTGCGCCAGTCCGCCCACACAGCCCACACACGCCTGCAGGCGGGAGCCACCTGCAAAAGGGTTATCCAGGTGATTAGGGTGTCTCCCCATCGGGGTGCCCAAGGGGTGGGGTCAACATCCGGGGAGATCCCCACCCCAAGTGGGGGTCTCAGCCAGCCATCTGCCCCCATCACTTTCCTGCCAGGAGCAGCACCGTGGGCGGCCTGTGACAAGGGTGACCCCCCCGCCCTGTGCTGCATGCCCTGGCCCTCCGGCTGTGTCGCATCCACTCTCCTCGGGAGGAGCTGGGGGTGGGAGCCGCGTGTAAACCGGCGGGCCCGGGCCCCACCACTGTCGCTGGGAGAGTCCGCTGTTCTGATGGGAGCAGTGACCTTGACGGGCCGAGCAGGCGGGGCCGGGCCTTACAGTGCCTGCTTTCCTCCCCACCCCACCCACTGGCCCGAGCAGAGCCCACGTGGCTCTCTGGGAACATTTCCCAGCCCTTTTTTTTTTTTTTTTTAACTTTTATTAGCTCAAACTCCTGGCTGCTGCAGCCATATGGAGTTCTGCCGAAGGCTGCTGCTCAAGGGATGTGGCATTTTGATGTTTCTAACTTCATCTTAACCAGGATAGACACAGAGTCGGGCGAGAGTGGAGGATGTCAGTGTTTGCCTGCGGGGTGGCCTCACGTTGGACCTGAGGTCTGTGCCCATCTCCAGGGCTGCCCCTGCCTGCTCTGGCCTCCGCCTCCCGGCCTCTGTCTGCCTCTCTCCTGCCCGCCTCCTGGGCCTTCTCTGTGTCTCTCCCTCTCCCTGGGCGAGAAGCAGACTTTTCGTCTCTGTTATTTGGTCCGATCTTGTTCAGCTTCCCTCTGCAGCCGCCACGCCGCAGCCTCCATGGCAGGAAGGCAGCCATGGGGGCCGTGAGAACTGGAGGGAGTCAGCGGCCGGGGGCGGGGGGGGGGGGGGTTGGTTGTCTGGTCTGGTCGGTGCCCGGTGCCTTGGGCGGGAGGTCAGGCGCTGGAGACACCCCTCCCGCCTGCGTGCTGCTTCCCAGCCCATAAAGCATTTTCTCCTGTTTATTTTGCTCCTTAAATAGTCTTGTGAGGTCAGCAGGATATTGCTTAAAGCAAAAAATGGTGGGTTTTCTTTTTTAATATTATGAAAGCAGCGCATCGTCATTGTACGAAAACAAGAAAATACAGATGAGCAAAACTAAGGCCTGAGAGTGTTTCACGTGTCCCGCCGTCTAGTGCCCGCTCTTCCAGGCAGTGGTCTAGGCCCCGGGAGGCAGAAGAGACAGTAGTAATTGTCCCCCCACCTCATGGAGGGGTTGTGAGGATCCAGGAGGCCGGTGCTGGTGCAGGTGCTTAGCGGGGCTCCGAGAAAGGGCTCCACTCTGGTGGCCGCCTTCACTGGGAACTGGGGGGACCTCGGCTCTGGTCCCGGCTCAGGCTCTAACTTGCCAGCCCCTTCCCTTCTCTGGCCTCAGTTTCGCCACCAACAAAGTGAAGGGCTGTGTGGCTGAGATGACCACTGAGGTTCCCTGCCACCACGCAGGTTCCACCAGGCTCCCGTGGATTCAGGGATGGACCCGTTCATTCCCACATGAGCCGGATTCACAGTCGTGCACTGATGTCACTCCCTTGTCCCCACCTTGTACAAGAGCTGGGACACAGGGAGGGGCTTCTGGAGGGAAGCAGACCCCTGGGGCTGACCTCTGCACACCGGTACAAACCCTTCCTCCCTCGGGGCTCCCAAATGGACCAGGAGCTGGGCTGGGAGCTGAAGGGCGCCAGCCCCCCACTTCCTAGTTGGGGCTTTGTCTCACCTGCCCTGCCTGGCCCCTCCCAGCGGTCCTGGTGCTCAGGCCTGTGCCTCTCCTGTCCACACCCCCTTCCCAGGCCCTTGGCCCCTTGGCCCCCTGTCCCCAACAGCACGTTCTCCGAGTGGTACTTCTACAGTGGTTGGTTTGTTAAAGTGGGATGATGTGGCAGTGGAGGCCCAGATGAAGTTGGAGGAGGTGGAGAGTGGAGCACAGCCCGAGGAGAGGGTGGTCCCCGCACAGTGGAGCATGGCCACGCCCCTGCTCCCGGCAACCAAGGACTCTGGGGGCGTGAAGGCCATTCAGTGAGTGAGTCCAGGTGGCCCAGTGGTGCCTCATCACCTCAGTCCTTCAGTGAGATGTAAGGCAGCTCCTGGCCCATACAGTGCCTTTGTGAGAAGTAGAAGAAGACACCTCTCTGGTTGGCAGAGACGAAGTCAAGGCTTGGTGAGTTCAGCCCCACCCGGACACCCTTGTGCAGTGTGCATCCTGCACAGCTGTACTTAGCATCCTTGGTGAAGGTGCGCAGAAGTTCAGTCTTTATCAGCTGAAGCCAGTCGGGAGGCTCACCCCTTCTCCCACTTGCCCCCTCGGGCATGGCCTCCCCGCGTCGCCTATGGCAGGGAACAGTGCAGTGTCAGCCAGCACGTGATTTCTGCCTCTGAGCTGAACGCTTGCCTTCTCCCTCCTGAATCAGGGAGCTGAAACGATCGGGCATCTTCTTCTAGAAGGTTCCAGATCAACACTCCTGCCTCTCCAAGGGCATTGGACAGATGCAAAGACATCAGTGAGTCTGGAGTCAGGCTCAGGGGGGAGCATCAGGGGGGACACAGGTAGATCAGAGAGTCCTTCCTTGCTGGGCTCCCAAGGACTCCAGCCCCTCGCCCATGTCCTGGGGACCAGGAATCCCTCTCCAGCTTCCCAGACTGTTTGCGTCCCCACCTCCGCTGATTCTGGGGGAAATTAGGTCTGGATGCTTGCACCCCCTGTAAATAACCTCCACGTCTCCAGATGAAATAACTCCCCTCAGTTTAGTTTTTCCTAGTACGAGCCAGTCTTCTGAACTTCTTATCATTCTCATCGGCCAATCTACGTTTTCTATTTTCTTCTGCAGTTGCGGAGTTTTGGGCTTTCCAAACAGCTACCAGCCCAGGGACATCGGGAGGGGGGAGGTTCTCGGAGATGGAAGCTCAGACACAAGTTTCCAAGTTACCTGTTCTGAGAATTCCCATCTCTCCAGAAATCACCTGCTGGTTGAGAATCGGCCCAGTCAAGCAGGGGGAGAATAATAGAGATGTTTTCGGTGTGACACATCTCAGTGGGAGGCTGGTCCACGCGCGAGGGCCCAGAAGTGGGCACTGTGAGGGGGCCAGAGGCTCAGGAAGTTGGGGGAGCAGGCCTGGAATAGGAGAGGGGGCAGCAGGATGGAACTGGAGAAACAGTTTTGGAAAGCTGGCAGGAGCTGGCCAGGAAACCCAAAGGAGCAGAGGCAGCTGGCTGGGGACGTGAGAGCCGGTGTGTTGCGCCTGGGCCAGGCTTTGGTGGGGAGACGCCACCAAGGAAATCCTGTGGGCAGAACCCAGGGACCCTGGGACCGGGAGGGAGACCTGGGACCCGGGCAGGAGGCTCTGGGCCTCCACGGGCCTGTCACTTTGGCCCTTTCACTTCACCCACTTCCACCTCCACCCCGGCCCTCCCAGGGTCCCCGGAAGCTGTGGACAAACTCGGTGACCTCCCAGAGACCAGGCAAAGGCCCTCCCTCCCCAAGGACACTGCCCTTTGCAGCCTTTGAGGCTCACTGATTCTTTCTTGTTGCTGCTGGTTGTGGCCCCTGGTTCTTCCACTTGTGGGGCGGTGAGGCCCCGAGGAGGAGCAGGGCCTTAAGGTGGGGAAGAGTCCACCTGGCCAGGGCTCCTTCCCTGGGTCCACTCCTGCCCCAACCCCCGCTGCCCAGAGAAAAGGTCTTGGGGAAATCAGCTGAGCTGGAGCGCAGGCAGGCAGGGCCTCGCCGCGGCCGTGGACCTGGGGGACCTCTTACCCCTGCACTTGGGTGTGAGCTGCATTTGAGCTGGACTCCCTGTCCTGTGTGACTCATCTCTGCTCCCCGGGATTCTCGGAGGCTGTGCCCGGGCCTTGCCTCTGACCTAGAGATTTAAAGTGGTAAAGACCCCTAGTTTGTTGGGGGGGGGTTGATTTTATGTGCCATCTCGGCGAGGCCATGTTACCCAGTTTTTGGTCAAATGTGAGTCTAGATATTGCCGCAAAGATATTTTTCAGAAGAGATTAACGTGAAATCAGTCAACCTTGTGTAAAGCGGGTGACCTTGTGTAGTGTGGGTCGGCCTCAGGGAATCCGTTGAAGTCCCTTGAGAGAAGTCCCTTGAGAGAAAAGGCGGAGGAATTCTGCCCCAGGCTGCCTGCCTTCAGACCTGCCATCTCCCACAGTCACTATTCCTCACACCTCCCTCTCTCTCTCTCACACACCCCTCTTATCAGTTCTGTTCCTCTGGAGAACGCCGACTGTTACACTTGTCTTCCAAGGGCTGATGTCTGGGGGAGGCGGGTAAGGAACTTCCGGAGGCCCCCGCGGCCCCCCTGCACTGCCACTGGATCGCAACCCTCCGGTCCTCGACTTCTCACTCTGAGAAGTGGGCTGTCCCATGCAGCCTGTCCTGCTTGGAAAGCAGGTTGTCAGGGAGCCAGAGGAGCCTTGAAGTCACTCCTCCACCCCTTCTTCTTCTGCATTTCCTTCCACAATGGACCAAACCTTTTAGTTAAAATGGACAACAGTAACCACATGGAAAGACAAATGGGCTTAAATGCATTCACCGGAAGCCATCAGCAAAGGATTATCTCCCAAGCACAGATCGGGAGGGCGCGGGGTAGATGACAGAGTGCTGAGAATCTGTGGAATGTAGGAGCGGGTGGACCTCAGGGACCTGCTGGCCCCAGCCTTTCTGCAGAGTCATAAGCCCACAAGGTGCTCTGGGGAGCGGGAGGCTGCAAAATAAGTTTGGGAAGTAGCACGAATGCTCCCAGCCTTTCAGTCTTAAAGCGGTGGCTGAAACATCGGACGGGAGCAGGGCGCAGGGGTGGGGGGCACGTGCCTGGGGCCACACAGTGACCTAGGGGCTACCTCAGGCCTGGAGCCTGGGAGGCTCCTGCCCCGCCCTGAGCAGAACCTGGGTGGACCTGTGACCACAGGGGGCGGAGCAAACCCTCTTCTGGCCTGCTGTGCCTCCCGGCTGATTTTATGTTTTTCTGAAGAGAAAGCAGCCTTTTATTTATTTGTTGCTACTGCTGTTTCTTGGATTTTAATTGCATTACACTTGGCAATGGTCAAACATCTGTTTCCAGAGGCCTGCTTTGTGCAGAGAGTGTTGTTTTTAAAGACCTCAAAGTTAAAACACAAATAACGTGCAGCCGTGAAGCCGGCACGCTGCGTGCTGGCGGGGAGAGCAGACCCACCAGGCACTTGTCACAGTTAAGGAGGGTCACCTGCCAGGGTGCCCGCCTTCAAACCCTGCAGGGCCGGTGGTCGTGGAGGGGCAGGAGCCCCCAGCCGCCCCTGGGGGACAGCGGCCCTGCGGTGGGACGAGAGAACCGGCCTCGCCCCTCAGCCGGACAGGCAAGTGGGCAGGGCAGCGGCGGCCGGCGGCCTGAGGGGCAGTGCCCACCCTGGAGCCGGCGGGAGCAGCCTTGCCAGCAGGCAGGCCAATGCCAGCAGGTTTCTTTCAGGGAGAGGCCAACGCGGCGGTAGCTTTTATGACTTCTTCAAGTTTGCTTTGCTGTTTGGTGTTTCTGAAGTCTGAGAGAGAGAGAGAGAGAGAGAGAGAGAGAGAGAGTGTGTGTGTGTGTGTGTGTGTGTGTGTGTGTGTGTGTGTGTGGCGCGCGCGTGCGCGCACCTCTGGCCTCCCTCCCCGGGGACGGGCTACACTGGACACACACACACAAGGACAGCTGCCCGCCCGGACCTCGGCCTCATTGTCGTGTCCCTGGGAGGTTTATGGTGTCCTTGAGGCGTGTTTGTGCACACACACCACAGACGCACATACACGCACATATATACAGACACACGCAGTACTCATGGGTGCTAGATTTTCTCAATTACGATTCAACATACTGAACTAAAAAATGTTAAAGCCTACTGTTTCCCTAAGATTTTAAGTCTAAGCTACAAATGCCATTCTGTTTATGAATCTAGTAGATTTAAATAATCACATTTAAGGGTAGAGGGCTTATAACTTTGTTAAGTTTCTTTCAATATCTTAGTGATTTTTCAAATTTAATATATCCAGTTTTCTTAAGTTTATAAATAGCCGTCCTAAAAAGCGGGACTTTCCCAAGCTCCTGAACAGTTCTTAAAATGCAATAAGCTTATAAATACGGTGAACATTAAATTCTGTTAAACATTTCGAAACTGTCACAAACTCGGCCAGATCCTCCTTCAGCGTCCTGCTTAAAATCATAAGCCTAAAGTCAGTTACTCACTCACCCCTTTCAAATCAGAATTGCAGGCCTCATCTGTTAGGTGATTCTCTACAGTGTTACAAGTGTGTGAAGCGCCAGATTTATGAATTTCTGGGTGCATCTGAGCTGCATTACTCCAGTGTCTGCCGGTGTAATTCAACACCTTGGGGGTTAAGAGGCAGTGGATGAGCCCAAGAGCGACCTTCTGTCCTCAGTACCCCGAACTGCACCCCCTCCAACTCCCCTGTCCGGGCGGCTTCACCGCTGGGCTGGATTCTGTCTGCTGCTGTTCCTTTCATCCGTCCTCCCCTGTTCCTCCTGCCCTCAGGGCCCCACCTCTTCAGCTGTTTAGCGGTGTCCTCTTGGATGGTGAACACCCCACGCCCTTGGCTCCGGGATCGTGCATCCAAGGCCACGCTAATGACACATCCCAGGGGGCCCGAAGAAAGAGTCCTTAGCAGCCACCTTCCCTCCTGGTACAGAACTCCTGCTACAACAGCACTAAGGGATCTCTCCCCACTGCTTACATAGTTCCAGTGTCTGTGAACTCACTACTTGATTTTTTTTTAATTGTGGTAAAGGGTAGATAACATAAAGCTTATCATTTTAACCACTTTTACGTGTACAGTTCAGTGGCATTAAGCACATCTACAGTGTTGTGCAACCATCCATCTACAGAGCTCTTCATTTTCCCAAACTGAAACTCTGTCCCCATTAAACACTAATTCCCCATCCCCTTCTCCCCAGCCCCTGGCAACCTCCATCCTACCTTCTGTCTCTATGGATTGGACTCCTCTAGGGACCTCATACGAGTGGAATCATACAGTATGTGTCCTTCTGTGACTGCCTTATTTCATTTAGCATCATGTCCTCCCGGTTCATCCTGTTGGAGTGTGTGTCAGGATTCCCTTTACCACTTGTTTTTAAATGTTCTTTCTTACATTGGGCTGGAAACCGTCTTAGGGGATGTGGTTCTATAGGGAGCATTTCTTTTTTTTTTTTTTTTGGCTGTGCCACCCGGCTTGCGGGATCTTAGTTAACCCTGTCCAGGGATTGAACCCCGGGCCCTCGGGAGTGAAAGCACGGAGTCCTAGCCACTGGAGCGCCAGGAAATTCCCTACAGGGAGCATCTCTGACTAGCCCAGTCCCACCTCTGGGAGCAGACAGCAAAGGAGAGTATGTCGGGGGTACACGCATCCAGAGAGGACCCAGGGCTGGTGGAAGCAGCAAGGAGGTTTCTGCCGATAACGGTCCCAGTTGCCCACAGCTGTGCTCCTGGTTGAGGTCAGCACAGGCCAGAGGAGGAAAGGGGTCCCCGCCCACTTGCCCTAACCTTTTCGCCTTGGTGCGTCCCCTGGGGAAAATGCCACCGCTGTTTCCATCCGCTGTATTAGTTTCCTAGGGCTGCCGTCACAGACGGTGGCTTCGAACGACAGAAACTTCTTCTCTCACGGCTCTGGAGACCAGAAGGCTCAAGTCAAGGTGTGGGCAGGCCACCCTCCCTTGAGAGGCTGTCGGGAGAGTTCACTCTTCTTCGCTTCAGCGGCTGGTGGCCCTGGCTGCATCCATTTCCCATCCCCTTCTTCTCTGTGTCTGTCTCTTGTAAGGACACCTGGCGTTGGATTTAGGGCCCAACTGGGTAACCCGGGATGATCTCATCTTGAGATCCTTCTGCAAAGACCCTTTTTCCAAATGAGATAAATTCACACGTTCTGGGGACTAGGGATGTGGAGTTGTCTTTGGGGTGCTGCCATTTAGCCCGGCACATCCGTTTCCGTTTCTCACACGTGGTGTGTACCTTGCCCCAGGTGTCCCGTCCACCCCGTCCATCCCCGGCGGGACTCTGCCCACCTTCCTTAGAGGCCGTGGTCTTCATTCACACGGAGCTCCTCTGGCTTCTCCCCTTGGCGGCTTCCTGGGGCTGGCTGCATCTCCCTGACAGCACCTGACAGTTCCCGTCCCTCCCCTGGGAATCCCCGAGGCAGCCAGAATGTCAGGGGGGAGGGGACACGGAGACCGGTGGCCCAGGCAGGCCCAGTACTGCAGACTGTGTCCCTCCCCGGAAGAGTGGCCTCTGATGTTCCAGAGGAGGACCGCGTGCGATCACTGCCTCGTTATCGCCCCGCGCACGCGGGCTCCGGTGGCTTCAATGCAGCTGTCTACCTTTTCTGGTTAATATGCGGAGCCTGCTGCCTGCTCCTTCCCCGGGCTCTGCAGCAGGAGCCGTAGCTTCATGCCTGGAGGAGAGAGACAGACACAAGCGCATCTCCCGCAGGGCCTTCCTCCTGGGAACAGGCCCAAAACCTGGAACTTAAAAGGCAAGAGGGTGCTCGTGGTTTAAAATAGCGAGTGCGTGGCAGCCTGCTGAGTGGCTTCCGCCTAAAATACCTGCGGAGACACACCAAAAGCAGATGAAAATTCCTGAAAGCCAAGAAAGGTGGGCGGCCTGGGAGGAACCCCTTCCAGCTCTGAGACAGATGGAGCTGCCCCGGCTCCCCCCGGAAGCTGAGACCTCCCAGAGGAAGGGGAAGCCCCCTTCTCCCCAGTCGGAGGGAGTCGTCAGGCAGCTGCCCCTTTCCCACGCGAGCAGTGATTCGGGGGCAGAAACAGTACTGTTGAGCGCTGCCCTCACTGCACCTCCCCAGGCATCTCTGCGTGTATTTGGAGAAAGCCACCCTCAGACGCTACCTCCACCAGGCAGGCGGGAGAGAGGGAAACCCGCGAGCGGTGGCCGCTGGCAGTCCAGCGTGGCCCGTGGGCTCAGCCAGGGATGGGGAAGTCCTGGGATGTGGACACCACTGTGGGTTTCCACAGACTCCATCTGTGGAGTTTGGGCGGCCCAGGCTGTGGAGGTGGGCAAAGATGTCCCTTCCCAAGGTCAGAGTCACATTAGCTCAGTGTCCGGGGTGTGGTCCCCCGGCTGGGCTCCTTACAAACCAGCACCTGAGAGGTGGGCTCGGCTCTTATCCAGGGAGGCAGCCGTGGGACAAGGTCAAGATTCTGGTTAAGATTCCAACGTACGGGTGTGGTTTTCACACCAACAGGCAGTTACTCGACACGAGCTGGGTGTCCTACAATTCAACTCGATTCTGATGCTCTCTACCCAGAGGTGGTGTCCGATCCCACAGGTTAAGGGGATCCCACAAGGCAGCCCCCCACTTCAGACTCTAATCACAAGTCCAGGTTGTTACCCGTGCTTCTGACCAATCAACTATAGGTTGGAGGTTCTCACGACCCTCTCCTTGGGTTGGATTAATTTGAGTGGCTCACAGAACTCAGGAAAACATTTTACTCACTAGTTTATTATAAAACGATGTAACTCGGGACCTCCCTCGTGGCGCAGTGGTTAAGAATCCACCTGCCAATGCAGGGGACACGGGTTTGGGCCCCAGGAAGATCCCACAGGCCGCGGAGCAGCTAAGCCCGTGCGCCACAACTACTGAGCCCATGTGCCGCAACTACTGAAGCCTGTGTGCTGCGACTACTGAAGCCCGTGTGAGCCTAGAGCCTGTGCTCTGCAAGAAGAGAAGCCACCACAATGAGAAGCCCGTGCACCACAACGAAGAGTAGCCCCCGCTCGCCGCAACTAGAGAAAAGCCCGCGCACAGCAACCAAGACCCAACACAGCCAACAATTAATAAAAAAAAAAAAAAAGATGTAACTCAGGAACAGCCAGATGGGAGAGAGGCACAGGGCCAAGTGTGGAGAAGGACACGGAGCTTCCAGCCCTCCAGGTGTCCACTCTCCACACCTCCCCGTGCTCACTGACCCAGAAGCTCTCCGAACCCCGCACTTTGGAGAGTTTCTGGAGATTTCATCACATAGGCTCGACTGATTACCTCGTTCGCCATTGGTGACTGATTCTCTTCATCCCCTCTCCCCTCCCTGAGATAGGGATGGGACTGAAAGTTCCAACCTCTAATGACATGGTTGGTTCCCCTGGCCCCATCCTCGGGTGACCAAGGGGCCTCCCAAAAGTCACCTCATTAACAAAAATAAAGTCATTAAAAAAGTCATCTCTGGGTTTCCCTGGTGGCACAGTTGTTGAGAGTCTGCCTGCCGATGCAGGGGACATGGGTTCATGCCCCGGTCTGGGAAGATCCCACATGCCGCGGAGCGGCTGGGCCCGTGAGCCATGGCCGCTGAGCCTGCGCGTCCGGAGCCTGTGCTCCGCAACAGGAGAGGCCGCAACAGTGAGAGGCCTGCGTACCGCAAAAAAAAAAAAAAAAAAAAAAAGTCATAACAAAAGACACCTTTGTCTCTCTCATCAGTTAGGAAATTCCGCAGGTTTTAGGAGCTCTGTGCCAGAAAGAGAACAAAGACCAAATATCTATTTCTTATTATAAATCACAACATCACACTAGACAGATGGTGGATGGGGGTCTCACTAGATCACCCCTCCTTCAGGGGTGAGCAAGTGGGGAAAATAACCCTGTGCGTCGGAGAAATACTGTGGAGGCTGGACCCTGACTCTGGAATGATCTACGGCAGGATCCGGGGGAAATGAACTTCGTGGGAAAGGAACAAAATGCCACGAAAAGAGGCAAAAAAGAGAAAAAAGACAGAGGGGGAGATGAAAAGGGAGATAGATGAGCGAAATAAGAATTGCAAGGACTCGAAACGCTGGCCAACACACAGTCCTGACTGGAAGCAGTGGGAGTGGGGTTGACGGTGCCAGACGTGAGGTCAGTGGCAGAATGCAAACCCGGCCCGTCCGCGGGCGTGTGTTACGGGATGAACACGAGAAGAGGTCAGCTCAGAAGGCGCTCAGAGCCGGCATCCGCCCTCCTGATGAGACAGGCTATAAAAAGGTCCATGTTTGTAGATGGAATGACCCCAACACTGAAGGTAAATTCAAAGAAAACACCCACAACTAGACACACAGTGGTAAAAAATTGTAATAACCAGGTATGGCAGGCAGAAAAACAATGGCCAGAAACATGTGCTCCCTCGTATCTCAGGAAGGTGTCTGTTTTTGCCTAAGTGGCAGGACCTTTTTTTAAAATTTAAATTGTTGCAAAATGCACATCACATACAATTTACCATCTTAAATTAACCATTTCTACACTTGAGTATCGTTAAGCACATTCACATTGTTTTGCAACCGTCACCACCGTCATCCTCAGAACTCTTTTCATCTTGCAAAACTGAAACTCTGTCCCCCAGAAACAACTCCCCAGCCTCTCTCCCCGAAAGCCCCTGGCACCCGCCGTTCTACTCTGTGTCTATGAAGTTGACTTCTCTGGGTACCTCATATGCGTGGAATCATCCTTTTGTGACTGATTTCTCTCAGCGTAATGTCCTCAAGGATCGTCCACAGTGTAGCATATGTCAGATCCCATTCCTTCTTATTCCATTGTAGACATATACCACACTTTGTTTATCCATGTGTCTGTAGAAGCTGATGGACACTTGGGTCGTTTCCACCTTTTGACCATTGTGAATAATGCTGCTATGAACATAGGCGTAGAAGGATCTGTCTGAGTCCCTGCTTTCAGTTCTTTGGCATATGTACCCAGAAGTGGAGTCGCTGGGTCATACGGTAACTCTGTTTTTAATTTTTTGAGGGATCGCCGTGGTGTTCTCCACGGTGGCTGCACCACTTCACATTCCTACCAGCAATGCACAGGAGCTCCAGCTGTGTGTCCATCCTCATCAACACTGGCATCTTCTGGTTAGAGTGGGGCTGGCGGTGGCTTGAGCTAAGAACTGGATGAGCCAGAGAAGTTGATTTGATTTGTATTAGGAAGGGAAGGGCTGGGTGCTCAGAGGGTTTGCAGGGTTGAGCTGAGCCGCTGAGGGACAGGTGGGGTCTTGGGGGAGACACAAGGAAGGGATGTTAGGAGCTTGGCTGGGCTGTCCGAGGGTGCCCTCTTGGTGGCGTTGTGAGATTGCTGTAAGGGCATCAGCTGCTTTTCGGGCTATGCTGTACGTTGGACTGATGTTCCTGGGAAGGGGACCGTGTGCTGAGACCATCCAGGAGAGGCAGCGACAATCCCATGGACGTCTGGGCAGAAAAAGCAGCTCAAGACACAAAACCCAGGCTGCCTCAGAGTCGCCTGCCATGCTGAGTACCAGGGGGCTACCGCATTTTGAAGGTTAGTTTCTCTCTAGCCAGGTTGCCTTCAGGTGCGATGTTAACATAAAGGATTTTTCAGCTAGGCTAGAGCTCAGAAAATAACCACCCGTGTATTCATTCTGGATGACGTTCTCCGGCAGCGACGGCATGAGGTGCGGGTATGGGAGCAGCTCCAGGGAAGGGCTGAGCGGTGGCCCTGAACGCTATTGCAGTCCCAAAGACGTGCAAATCTGTGTTCAAACTGAAAGCAAATGGCCAAATTTTATCATCGATAGAGTGCCTTTAACAATTAAAAAAAAAAAACCCACAAATTAAAACAATAAGAGCAGTGACCTGGATCTAAAATCTCTGATTATATCCATAAAGGCCAAGAAGAGGAGAGGCTGGCGGTCAGGCAAGTGTCAAAATTCCCCGCTGACCCTCCACCCCAAGCGCTGCCGAGGTCCCGGGTGCCCCCTCTGAAGCTGCCCGGGGTCCCCACGGTGCCAGCTCACTAGTTCGGGGCCAGCCCCCGAGATTGATATCGCTTCTGCTCCCAGACACCAGACACGAGCTGTGGGCATGGGCTGAGCTTCCTCTCCCAGACGCCCCCATCCCGCTCCACCACCAAAACCACACCCGCATCAACAGGGAGCCTCGCTGAGGGTCGGAGTGACGGGAGAGAGCATAGCAGGGAAGCCGCACCCTCCCCAGGGGCTCCCTGGCTCCTAGCCTGGCTCAGCTTAGCCCCTTTCTCCCAGGGTACCCCATGCTTCTAGCGCTGCGGTTCTCCAGCGCAGGGTATCAAGAGCCCTCTTTATTTTTTCTAATTTAATTGTTTTTGTTTTTGTTTCTGGCCGTGCTGCGCGGCGTGCGGAACTTCCCCAACCAGGGATCAAACCCACGCCCCCTTGAGCGGAAGCGCAGAGTCTTAACCACTGGACCACCAGGGAAGTCCAAGAGCCCTCTTTATACTTTTTTAACTCTTTTAAATTGAGATATAATTGACCTATAACATTGTTTAAGGCCCACAGTGTATTGACTTGATACATTTATATTGCAATGTGGTTGCCATTGTTGCGTTAGCCAACACCCCTGTCTTGTCCCATAAATATCGCTTCTTCTAGTGTTGGTAACAATAGTTTTGTTGTCTTTCATAGTTGTACTGTGTATTAGTCTCCAGGACTTATTTTTCTTCTAGTTGCAAGTATGTACCTTTAAACACCGTCTCCCATTCCCCTACCCCCCAGCCCCAATCCACTCTGTTTTTCAGAGTTCAGTTCTTAGGTTCCACATGTAAGTGAAATCATGCAGTATTTGTCTTTCTCTGACTTACCTCACTGAGCATAATGTCCTCAAGGTCTATCCACGTTGTTGCAAATGGCAGGGTTTCTTTCTTTCTCGAGGCTGAATAGTATTCCATTGTGTATATAGACCACAACTGCTATATCCAGTCTTAGGTTGAGGGGCGCTTAGGTTGTCGCCGTGTCTTGGCTGTTGTGAATAACGCTGCAGTGAACATGGGAGTGGAGATATCTCTTTAATAGTACGTTTTCATTTCCTTTGGATATATACCCAGAAGTGGGATTGCTGGATTGTATGGTAGTTCTGTTTTTAATTTTTTGAGGAACCTTTATACTCTAAATTATGGAGGACCTCAAAGAGGTTTTCTCTCTGTGGGTCATATCTTATAAATGCCATCTGCTGTATAAGAAATCAAAACAAAAATATTTTAAAGATTTATTTATCCATTCATTTAAAGTTAATAAGCTTGCAATGTGAAAGAAATTTTTGTGGAAATAACTATATTTTCCAAAAGAAAAACTATAGTGAGAAGAGCGACATTGTCTCATAGTTGTGTGACTCCCTTTTGTGTGTGGCTGGCTTAGTAGAAGACAGCTGGATTCTCACACACACTGCTTCTGCATTCGGTGTCTTGCAGTAGGTTGTTTTGATGGTTGAAGTCTACAAAGAAAATGTAGCATCGTGCTGCTGTGTCACTGGAAAAGAGGCCCTCACAGAGGCGCTGGAAGGGTCTTGAGGACCCCCTTCACACTTTGAGAAATACTGTGAATCTCTGCTCGCTTTTTGGAAAGCCGTACCCCTCACTCTTCCCACTGGAGTGAGTCCCCAAACCTGGTTCTTCAAGCTTCAGTAACACGGGAGCCCCACTTCTTCGAGGTGACACGTGCTTGCCGTTCACCCTCTTGGTCGCAGGCCAGCGACACTCTCCGTGCCAAGCTGCCCAAAGCAGTGACTCGGGCTGGTGTTCCCAGGTTTTCTGATCGGGGACGGACCACACGCACAGGTCCCAGAGATAGTACCATTTAGATTCGCAATGAGGAATCTAGGAGTCTCCTCAGTGCCTGGTATTTGAAAGGCAGGCCAGCCCCTCCAAGGCCAAAGCAGTCGCCCTGGGCAGCCTGGAGGAGCCGCACGTGGATTTGGTTCTTCCACCCCCCTCACTCCCCCACCCCGACACGCAGCCAGAACGCTGGGCAGAGCGGAACACTGAGGTCCCTGGTGGGCAGGGTCGGTAGCACTGTCAGTGCAGTCATGACACATTTGTCCCCAGTGTGGGTGACACGGAGAGGACACCAAGAACGCCAGATGTGGCCCGAGGCCCTCAGGACATGTGAGGTGTCTGAAAGCTGCACAAGCATTCCGGGGGCCTAGGTGGGGTCGAAGTAAAGGAATAAAAGGATAGATAAAAGTGCAGCAGCGTCTGTCAGGCCCCCATCTGGGTCTCCCTGTTGCAGCTTCTTGTAACCCGGAGCCCTGGGACCTCCGGGAGCCCCACCCAAGCTGGAATTCACAGGGCGGGCGGTGGCCATGACTCACACGTAACTTACCCAGAGCACGGGAGCAGAGCCACATCTGCCTTCCAGGGGAGACTTCCTCCCCCCCTCTGCCCCCTCCCCCCCTCTGCCCCCTCCCCAGCCACAATTCCATGACCCCAGACAACAGCAGCAGCATGGAGAGAGGGACCCACTGTCAGCAGGCTGGGCGCCCAGACTGACAGGGAGGGTGGGGACATGCAGGGCGGGATGTGGCAGGGGGTCGGGGGGCTGGGGAAGGACAGTTTACATCTTCCCACACCTGCCCCAGCGTCCTGGGTTAGCAGCTAGGGTTTTCTTGGTCCTTCCAGGATGGGATGGCCTCTGCTGGCCTGGGAAGGAGGGGAGTGGGAAGACGGGGCAGGGCTGGTAGGAACCCAAGAAACCCAAGCAGCCATCCAGTCCCAGGGTTTCAAACGTCTCTGACAACAGAACTACTTTAAAAAACAGAAACAAACAAACAAAAACCCTGAAGGGCAGCCAGAGAGCTGTTCTGCGGAGAGCTGGGCCCAAAGCCTTGGGCCTCTCCCCTGTCACCATCAGCCCCACGGCCTTGGGACACAGCTCAGCAACTACGAGCGGGGTGCGTTCGCCCATTTCACAGATGGGGAAGCGGACCCCAAGGGGGAAGAGGTCTCTCGTCCACGTAGTGACAGCCTGAATTCCGCTTCCTACATTCCCAGCCTCTCCTACCACACAGAGGGCGGCGCCGGAGTCTGCACTTTGCTTGGTGACAATTAGCGTCCCCGCAGCCCCGGCACGCCCTGCTGACCGTGAGGCCGGTGTGGTCTGTGCGCCAGGCTCCCTGTCCTGCCCCGACTCGCGGGCTTTTCTAGAGAGAGAGAGGTCGTGGCTTTTGTCACGTTCTCAAATGGGCCTGGTATCCAAAAAGAGGCTAAGAACCTCTGTACGTGGCGGGGGGCGGGGGGGGCACCGAAGGGGGATGGGCGCTCAGCTGGTGATTCTCTTCCCTGCGGAGGCGTTACCCTGTGTTACTAGGTTTATGTCCCTCGCCCACCTGTGACGCGGGGTCACTGTCCCCATTTTACATACGAGGAGGCTGAGACGTAGTGACACAGGTAGCGTGCCCCGGATGCCTCCCGAGAGGCTGAGGGGCCGGACAAGCAGGGTGGGGACAGGTCCACGGCAGGATTGGACCTGTCCGCACCCTGATCCGGCGCCTCCCTCACCACGTCCACGCCAGACCGTGTCAATTATCTCCACAGCCAGAGAACCTGGCGCCGGGCACGGCCGCTGCCTCTGAGGCTCATTCCTGCGGAACAGAAACAGCCCAAGGCTGGCCCCTTGTGTCCTCGATGGCACTCGAGACCCATTTCTTCCAACAGGGAGGTGGAGGCAGAGGTCCCGGAACCATTGAGTGAGGGGGGACCCCGCTAGGACCTGGACTCGCGAGGCTCCCCATGGGACAGAGAGCACGGCCCCTCCAGATACCCCAGCAAAGCCCTTTCTCTCTTTGCTCTTAGAAATGTCAGCAGCCAAACCACAGGGCAGCATCCCCGCCCTCCAGCCTGCTTGCTGCCCAGCTCACCCCACGGGTAGACAAGGCAGATCCTCCCAAGACAGGCCCTAGGCCCACGTGGAAGCCCACCCCTACCATTCCTGAAATGCTTTTTTTTTTTTTAACATCTTTATTACATGCAATTTATTTTTCTTTCTGTGTTACTGAGATATAATTGACTTGGCACTAAGTTTAAGGTGTATAGCATAATTACTTGACTTACACATATTGCAAAATAATTACCACAATAAGTTTAGTTAACATTCATCACCTCATATAGTTTGAAAACATGTTTTCTTCCTTGTGATGAGAATTTTTAGAATCTACTCTCCTCACAACTCTCAAATATACCACACAGCTGTGATAACTATAGTCACCAGTCGTACATTCCATTCCTGAAATTCTGACGGTTAGTTAAAAACAAAGTCAGCTGCTCTGAGCCTTAGCTTCTTCATCTGTAAATTGGGAATAATGAAACCCAGCCTACTTGCTTTCAGGGAATTTCTAAGAATCACATGGGGAAGGTATTTAGAAAAGTTCGGGATAACTCACCAAAATGACAAGGGAGCAAACCCCAGCTGGGACTCACCTGTCACCACACATTCCTGTCCGCAGGTCGCTGGACCATGGCATCCCGGGCTGGGAGCCTTCCTTCTCTAGGCGGTGATGGGGCAGCTCCACATATGGCTTGGGGGCCCAGGGGACCTAGGGTGGGGTGGTCCTCAGATAGGAATGTCCTCGTTCCTTTCTGCTCTGTGCAAGGCCCCAAGCTAGGAGGGAACCACAGCTCCCGCCAAGGACAACAGAAACTGGAGAGGGGGTTTGAGAAGAGTCAGAAGCCATACCCAAGCTCTTCCACAGACAGAGGGCACAAAGTGTAGTACAACACCCTGGGGTAGAAAACCATCTTTCTTTACTTCTCTAAAGCAATTAACTCTGTTTCAAGCCCCCGCCAGCTTGGCTGGTGGGAAATTCAAGCTTAGCTGTGTCTGGGGGGCCTGCCCCTTTCCTGGGGTTGGACAAGGATCTTCGGGTCTTGTACAGTCCAGAACATTTGGAGCGAGGCCCTGGGGATTAGGACCCAGACCGGTCACTGCTCTTGGCCAAGCCCGTGGGGTCTCTTGCTGGTGGACAGGGGTCTCTGCAGATGCTCCCAGCCCTTGCCCCTCCCCAGGCTTAGGGAACCTCTGCCCCAGAGGTTTCTGCCATGGCCCCCGCCCACCCCGTGCCCCTTGCCTCTGTGCTCCCGCCCCTCCTGTTACGAGGACTGCACTTGACACCCTTTCTTAGGGGGAGGGCTGGTGGGGTCTTCTTCTGGGTGCCTGGCAGCTTCTCCTTTTAACCCCACAACTCAGAGACCCAGCCTCCCAAGGCAAAGGAACACCAAGGCGGGGTCCTTCACAGAAGGAGCAGTAAAAATGACCCCAGAAGCAAAAAGAAAGCAAATAAATATCAATACGTGGTCCTGTCACAAAACACGGGAGTTTTACTATCACGCCGTTTCCAAATTTCGTGCAGAAGCAGCCACCAGCGCTGTGGCCCACAACCCTTGGCTTCATCCTCGGGGGAACTGGAGAGGCAAAGGCTGGGGGGCTATCTGGGGAGGGCCGTCTCTGCAGGGGCTTGTCTGGCCCCCGGGGGAATTTCTGTAAATGCTTCCATGTGGGATGGGAAACCTCTTTGGAGGGGTCTCCTCCCTGGCCAGGGGGTACTCTGGGCATGTTGGGCGGGGCTCCAGGGTAAGGTGGGCCTCGCTGACCTCTGGGCATCCTTCCCTCTTGCAGGACCTAGGCATGGAGTCGACCTCGCTGGACGACGTCCTGTGCCGCTACGCCAGCTTCCGGAACCTGGTGGACCCCATCACACACGATCTTATCATCAGCCTGGCACGCTACATCCACTGCCCCAAGCCGGTAGGGTGGCCGGGTCTGAGCCAGTGAGCTCCAGGGTGTAAGCGGGGAGCTTCCTGGGCGGAGCAGCCCGGTGCCCGAGGGGGGCTGGCCACCCTGCCCTGAGGCCCAGCATCCACGGCGGAGGCTGCGTACCAGCACCATCAGCGCTGGCCTCGTTTGGCCCACGGGCTGCAGTAAATCTGGATTCATTGCCAACATGTAAACCTCAGAGTATTTCACACAATCCCCATATTAGCTGCCCTTGAAAAATGGGAAGCTCTTCATTTCTACAGGCCTGGAGCTGAGTAGCCACCCCTGTTACATGGGGCCAGAGCCAACAGGTACGGTTGTATAGGCTGTACCCTGCACAAAGATGTGTACACAGAGGTGGCAGGGGTCAGGGAGACAGGTGACAGCTTGGTCCAGCCCTCTCTCTGCCCACCAGCCGGGGGCACGGGTGCAAGACTGTGTCCACCTAGAGATGGGCTTTGTCTTCTTTGCACAAAGGCGCTGTGTAAGCAAATGTAGCTGTGGCCCTACATGCCGCTCTGTTTGCTGCAGTCCCCACTACGCCCACTTGTCCTCCTCTCTGAGGCCAGGTGTCATTTTACACCCACCCACTTCACTCCTGTCCACTTCCTGCCTGGCTGTGAGGCTCTCCAGGCTCTGCGGGCGCTGCCCAGCCCCTCTGGGTCTGGGGGATCTGCCCCTCTTCCCGCTGGCTCCACAGTCCAGGCTGGGACCCAGGCAGGGACAGGAGGGCCAGGGCAGGGCAGCTCCACACTTGGGCTTTTCTCTCTGTTTTGGTTTCTTCTCTCCCATCCCTCAATTTCCAGCAGCTTCCAAGAGATGCACTTCCTTGCAGCAGGAAGGAAGGGGCAGGAAGCCAGAGCAGGATGGAGGAGTGCCTGGGGCGGCCTCCACTTCACAGCAGGACCTAGGATTAGGGCGAGAGGCGGTTCCCAAGCCCACGCCGCACCTGGCCCGGGCGTCCAGGGGCTGGAACCTTGCTCTGGGGTGGCACCTCCATCTGGTGCTTTGTCTAGGGCCTTCTCTCTGGCTTCTCTCTGGACTGCCTGGTGTCAAGACTTCAAGGTGGGGGGCTGGCCATGGAGGGCTGGGAGCCCGTCGGGGCAGGTGTGGGGTGGGTTGGTGGAGGGACAGCAAGAGGCAGGGGTGCTGGGCTCAGACGTGTGACAGGTAATGAGTGTCGGCAGACTGGGAGCCCCAAGGCCTGGGGTCGAGCAGCTGGTGCAGGAGCCACAGGGGACCGGCTGCAGCTGGGACTGCCTGCTTCTCATTCAGGGTATACCTGGCTCTCCTGGGGAGCTGAGACCAGGCCGTAGGAGGCCTTGTGGGTGCCAGACCCCTGCCCTTTCCAGAGCGTGGATTTAGTTGCCCACAGGTGAGAGGAATGACAGATGACAGGGCACTCAGAGCAGCTCAATAGGAGAGGACTGTTTTTTATGCCCATCTTAGAGTTGAGGAAGACTAAATACAGGCGATGAAGCGATCTGAGAAAGGTTACGGCCCAGGTGAGAACCCCAGCGTTTGGGCCCCACTGCTGGGCAGGGCAGGCCAGCGCTCAGGTGCTGGATCTCTGGGCCATCAGTGCTCCGTGGGGCTCACAAGACCTGGGCTGGGCTGGGGAGGAGGGTCCTGTTTGGGGGCAGTTCCAGTGCTCCCCTCCCTCCACGCAGGCGGGTCTCAGGTGGCCAACTGCCCATGTCGACCCCAGGAAACAGGACAGGGCTAAGGGGCTGCGGGCTGAGGCCAAGGGGTCCTGCATTGCCGTCTGTCCCCTCCACTGGGGAGGGCTAGAGGGCCATTCATGGGTGGTTTTGCTCAGGCTCCTACATCAAATTACCATTGACTGGGTGGCTAATAAACAACAGACACTTATCTCTCACAGTTCTGGAGGCTGGAGGGCTGAGATCAGGGTGCCGGCCTGGTCAGGTTCTGGTGAGGACGCTCTTTGTGGTTTGCAGGCAGCCACCTTCTCCTTGTGGCCTCACGTGGCAGAAGGGAGGTGAGCTAGCTCTCTGGTCTCTTCCGATAACCCTCGTGGCCTCATCCAATCCTAATCACCTCTCAAAGGCCCTCCCTCCAGACACCATCACGTTGGGATTGGGGTTCAGCATATGAACTGGGGGCGGAGGGGGGACAAACATTCCGTCCATCGCACAGGTGTAACCTTCTAGGTCACTTAATTAGCTGAACTTCGTTTTCCTCAACTCGAATGTGGACATGGCCATGCCCTCCCCTATAAAGCTGTTTCGAGAGCTCAGTGAGATGATTTACAGGAAGCATGGGCGTGTGCCCGGCACGGCCGAGAGCCTCATGCCCAGGAGCCGAGGTGTAACCAGTCTGTGGGCACTGACCACGTGCCAGGCAGGGTGCTCAGACTTAGCAGGTCAGTTGTGGGACACAGAAGCAAGAATGTCGCGGCCTCAGGCCCAGCCCCTGTGGACTCAGAGTCTTGGAAATCAACAGGCTGATCGCCAACCCAGATTTCCAGAGGCAGCCAGAGTGGGGTCCACCCCGCTGGAGGCCTAGGGCCTGGCCAGTCCCCTCCCCGTACCCAAGGCCACGTGGCAGGAGAGGCCCTCTGGAAGGACTCTCCCAGCTGGGGTTGAGGCATGGGTGGGAGATCCTGGCTCTGAGGTCCCCAAGCTGATGATGGGGGTGGCCTCTGCACACACACACACACATACACACACACACACACACACACACCCATGTGAGCTGGCTCAGGGCTAGCCAGGCCTTGCTGCTCGGACCTCTTTCATCTGAGAATTTCAGATCAGCCCAAGTGTGTGCCGGGAGGTTGTAGACAAAAGGCGGGGGGCGGCGTCTCCCTTAGCTGTGAGAGGGGACGAAGAAAGTAGCCCTTTCTGGTCCAACTCCTGGTGAAGCATCCACAAGACACATAATCCTTCCCACTGCTAAGATGACCACCTCGAATGAATCCTGTCGATTTTCTCAACCTACCAGAAACCCCCTCCTGTACCCCAGCAGGGTGTGGGCCGAGACCCTAGAAAGGGCTGGGTCTGTGCCTGCCCGCAGAAGGGGGAAGAAGCAAAACCCCATCCCGACCCTGACTGCGTATTGATGAATCCCAAGTCTGTATCTGCAGCCTGGCTTTAGACTCAAAAGTCTCCCCGGTCCCGGACATTTCCGCCTGGGTGCTCCTAAATCACCCAGAACAAATCCCCCTATCAGCGCGGATCGTGTCGCGGGAAGTTTTAGGGACTCCTTCCTTCCCACCCAGCACGTCTGTTCCATCATGTCCACCGTCAGGCTTCCCACCAGCAGACACTAAAATGAGGGTGTATGCTCAGTGATTTGTTGAGGAGCTCTCCCAGAGCCACCTTGTGTTTTTTTTCTTCTTTTATATTTTATTGTATTTTCTATTGCTGCATAGCAAGTCACCCCAAAGCATGGTGGCTTAAAACAACAGACATTCACCATTGATCCATCTCTGCAGGTCAGGAATTCAGGAGCAGCACAGGCGGGGGGTTCTAGTTAGGGGCTCAGGACATTGGCCCAGGCTGCGAGTCCTGGTGGCTCGACGGGGACTGGCAGGGTAGCATGGCTGCTGGTGGGAAGCCTTAGCTCCGAGCCCCGTGACCGGTCCACAGGACTGCTTGAGCTTCCTCACATCAGGGCAGATGGCTCGCCCCAGAGGGTGTGATCCCCGAGAGCAAGGGAGAAGCACAGTGTCTTCTATGAGCCAGCCTCAGACGTCGCATACTGTCCCTGCTGCCGTAGCGTACTGATCACCCAATCAGCCCTAACGCAGTGTGGGAGGAGGCTGTACCCTGCCAGGAGGCCAGCATCCGTGCGGGCCGACTTGGAGGCTGGCTAAAGCAGGACGAGAGTGAGAAGAGTTAATCCTGGGCCTTTCTCTCCTGCCCTCTGACCTCCCTCCCGTTAGCTGAGTCGCACTGACAGCCAGGAGCAGGAGGGCCGGGTGGTGCCGTCTGTAAGAGCTCAGCCTTCCCAGCACAGAGAGCGGGGTGGGGAGTGAACAAACAACCCAGCACAGTCTCCGGATCTGGAGCAGCATCTAGGGTGCAGTACACAGGGCAGTCATGTCTGATGACTGAGTGAGGAAGCCTTGGGTGCAGAGCGGTCGGGGCTGTGCTTGCTACACTTCTTGGGGTGGGGGGTTGAAGACGGCAAGGGAGTCGGAGGGACACGGTGACCCGGCCCGGAGGGGCCTGCAGGTCTGCCGTGGGCCTCTCTCCCAGTGGGTCAGTGAGTCCCTCAGGCAGGGTCTTCTCCGAGGCCCGCGGTCAGCGGCGCTGGGCCAGTGCCCAGTGTACCCGGCTTGCGCCACAGCCCCTCCCCCTCCTTCCTTCTCCACAGGTGGGAGGGAAAGCCGCAGATTCCGCAGCCTGCCTTGCAGCCTCCTCTGTTGCAAGAAACAGAAGCCTCCGCGGCCTGCCTCGAGCCAGGAAGAGGGCTTATCCTTCCCGGTGGCAGCCAAGCTTGAAAGAGGCACTAGAACCCCAAACAGCACAGACACCTGCCCCCCTCCCTCTGCTCCACCCAGCCTCACTCCCCGCCCCCCGTACCCACACCTCATGGCTGCCCAGGGCTCCTGAGTTGACTTGTCAGTGCTCAGCCCCCGAGGAGTCTTGTCCCAAGTCGGGACTTCCCCAGGGTCCGCCTCTGGACCGGTCAGCTGTGGCTTGGGAGTGGGGTGTGGTCCCACAAAAGCGCTGCTGGGCCCCGCGGCTTTCCGAATAAGAGGAGAGGGGCCAGCATCCTCCTTCTTCGCCTCCTTCCTCCCCTTCCTTCCTCGTCCTCCACGCTGGGCGACTCCTGCTTAGTCCTCTTCCTGCAGGAGGAGGCCTGGAGGGGGCTTCCGAAAGTGATGGGGTTGGGAAAACGTAGGTGGGCTTGCTTGAGGCTTTTCCGGTTTGCAAACGATAGAAGCTACTTGAACCAACCTTCGCAAAAGATTCATCCCTCAAGGGCAGAGCAGAGCCCAGCCTCAGAGCGGCTGCGGGGTTTGGATCCTGATGCCATCCTACACGGCGAGTGGCCTGCCACCCCCTCCACTTCTTGGTGCCTCGGTTCCCGCATTTGTCAAGCGGGATCGTAGGGGCCCCTGTTTCATGGGATGGCTGTGAGTGAGTTAGTGCCCAGCGTATAGTAGGTAATATAACTCGGTAAACGTTAGCTGTGTTTCTTTAGTCCAGACAAGCGGAGGGGCTCTCACTTCCGAGGACGTTAGCTCACGTTTGGTCTCAGGTCCGCTGTTAAGTGACCACATCTTCTGTCCCTGTTTAGTAGATGAGGAAACAGGCTCAGGTCGGGGGCCTCGCCCTGCGCGCGGCTGCCCCCTGGTGGCAGTGTCGGCGCACTGCGGCGGCTGCTTTGCCGCCTCTTTTCCTGTTTCTTCCTTCCGGGCCTGGAGGGCGGAGGGAGAGTACGTGGCCCCCGATTTTGGAAGCCCTGCGGGAGGTTCGGTTTAGGGCCAGGAGCTCATTCTTCGGCTTTGGAACGGGTGCTGTGGGAGACTGACCACGTTCTGTCCCGGGTGGTCGCAGGGGTGATGCCGGGCAGACCACCACACCCCACCCGCTGGTCCTTCTTGTCTTTCAAGTGTGTCCACCTGGCAGCACAGGGGAATCACCAGGGGAGCTTTTAAAAGTCCCCGTGCCCGAGCTGCCCACCCATCGCTGCGGGGTGGCCCAGGCAGCAGTGTTGTCTAAAGCTCTGGGTGATTCCAGCATGCACGGGTCCTGGGTGCAGACCCTCAGCTCGAGATGTGCCAGCCCCTCCCCTTCTCCCTTTGGCCTCCAAAGTTGGCCTTCACCCCGGCCAGCACCGTGACCCCTGGGATACGTTCCAAGACCTTCATGGGATGCCTGAAACCGCAGAGAGCACCAAACCCTAAAAACACTGTTTTTCCTGTACTAAAGGGCAGGTAACATACACAGCGATAACGCACTGTACAAAGGGATGATATACGTCCCAGGCGGGAAGGAGTGGGACAGCAGGCAACTTCATCACGCTGCTCAGAATGACGCACAATTGTAAACTTCTGAGTTTATTTCTGGAAGTTTCCGCGTAATATTTTCAGACCGAGGTTGACCACAGGTAACCTGAAACCTTGGAGGGCCAAACAGCAGATGGTGGGGGGGCGGACAGCACTAACAGCGTGATGACGATAACGGTAATAATCAAGCCAGCCTTTACTGAGCAGCCACTCTGTACCAGGCGCCCTGCTGAGCACTGGCCCCAGGCTCACGGTTGACCTCACCACATCGCGTTGCTGTCTGCAAGTGGGTTTGCATCCGTGCCTGGTACTTCCTGGCCTTGGCCCTTGGCACTGGACCATCTGGTGGGACACACGCTCTGGGCCACTCAGTCTCCCAGGCCTCGGGGACTCTTCGTTGAATCGACTCCCCTTGAGACAGAGTTGGAACCTCTGAAATCTCTCTGCTGCATCCTTTAACCCAGCGTATTTGTTTGCTGGGGCTGCCGTGACAAAAATACCACTTAAACAACAGAAATGTGTTTCCTCACAGTTCTGGAGGCTGGAAGTCCGAGATCAAGGCGTCAGCAGGGTTGGTTTCTTCCAAGGCGTCTCTCCTTGGCGTGTAGACGGCCGTCTTCTCCCTGTGTGCTCATATGGTCTCCCCTCTGTACATGTCTGTGTCCTGATCTCGTCTCATGAGGACACCAGTCGTATAGGATTAGGGCCCACCGCAGTGATCTCATTTTACCTTAATTACTCTTTATAGGCCCAATTTCCAAATACGGCCACATTCTGAGGTATTGGGGATTAGGACTTCAATTTAAGAACTTGGCGGAGGGACACAATTCAGGCCATAACACCCAGGGTCTCAAGGTCAAATGCTGATGGGCCAGACAGGTAACGAAGATGAATGAACTGGGCCGGAACCACTTGGCGCCTCATTCTTTTATTTTCCCACCGTTGACGTGGGCAGAAGAGACATGGTAAAGTATTTCACCGTCCCCTTTGCTGTGTGGAATACGCGAGCAAGGACGTTTGCTTGTGGTTGAATCCCCAGCTTCTAGAGCAAATGCCCGGCACCTAGGAGGTACCCAGCGGGTATCTGTCAGGCGAGCGAGTGAGCATGATAAGGAGGCCCTGGGCATCGGGGAGCGGCAGGGACCGTGGCGACCCTGGCTAAGGGGTCAACTGTCATATCACCTGGAATCCAGACGTCTCTAGAAATCTCAGGTTTTTCAATGATAGCAACGAATTCACAAAACTAAAACCATCATGCAGACGAGTTTGCAACCCCTGCTCCCTGCTCAGGGCGGCCACCTTGGGCCCGCACAGCAGGCCTCCCCAGCTCAGCCTGGGGTCCATGCTGGTCCCGCAGAGGCAGGAAGCTGGAGGTGGGGGCCTGGGCTCCCTGCCTGCTCCATCGACTCAGGGACCTGTGGCTTCCTCTGCAGGAGGGCGACGCGCTGGGCGCCATGGAGAAGCTGTGCCGGCAGCTGACCTACCACCTCAGCCCCCATTCCCAGTGGAGGCGCCATCGCGGGCTGGTGAAGAGGAAGCCACAGGCCTGGTGAGTCGCGGTCACCCGAGGCGGGTCTCCTCCGCCACTGCCCAGCCGCCTCCTACAAGGGCAGCTCAAAGCCAGCTGTGCTGGGCCGGGCGTTGGGGGAACAGCACTCCGTCCCAGGGCCGTGGGGGGAGGGCAAGAGCTGCTTGGAGAAGGTGAAGTGAAGGGCTGGGGGCCGGGGGAAAGTGGCAGGCAGGATGGGCATTCCAGGTGGGCAGGAGCCCTGGGAGATGCTGGCGGCTGGGCCCCGCTCTGTGTGGTGGGATCTGGGGGTGCGCGCCCGTTCTGATGCTGGGGGAGGGGGACAAGAGGGGTTTCTGATCCTGGTGCGCTGAATGGGGGCACTCGCCCCACCCCCTCCCTCCCCCCAGCCCTCCTGATGTCTCCCAGGGGGACCCAGACCCCAGCCTTGTCCCTGGCGTACAGCAGTGAGGACCCTCAGGGCTCGTGTGGCCCCCTGCACCCTGGGGGCAGAGGGGACACTGGGACACAGGACCTGGGGGCCAGAACAGCACCGCAGAAAGAAGCAGAGGGGAACCACTTGCAAATCACGGAGTGGAGCGCCGGGGTTCCGAGGCTCTGGCAGGGCCCTGCTGGCGCGCAGGCTCCTTCAGGCCCCACAGACGGCAGGGGAAGGCCAGCCCCCTCGCTGAGCAGAAGAGCTCTGGGCCCCCTTCCCTGGTGGAGGAAGTCACCAAAGGGGGCGCCAGGTGGGCTGAGGGCAGGGACCAAATGCGGGGACAGGGCAGTTCTGTCTGTTTGTGCGCTAGTTCTGGAGGAGGGAGATGCAGGAGGGTACGCTCTGTTGGGACCCAGGGGCCTCCTGTCTCCCCGGCACACAGGGCGCTCAGTCCATTCTTCGTTCAGAAGCCTTACTCTGCTCGGACGCCTCCCGGTCCCGCTGACTGAAACCCACTCAGGCCCAAGTGATGGTCCCCCGCCCGCCCCCGCCCACACACTGGCCTTCCTGCTGGTTCACAGACACGCTGAGCTCTACCAGCCTCAGGGCCTCTGCACTTGCGTTCCCTCCGCTGGGACTCTTACCGAGCTCTTCCCTTGGCCTGTTTTTTCTCCTAAGAGGCCGACAAGGAAGCCCAAGCTGTGATCCCAGGGCTGCTGATGGTAACAGGTGCTGCGCCCCCTCCAACTCCCTGTCCTTCCCAGGGTTGGAGTCTCGGGGCTCGCCTGGGGTATCTGGAAGCTGGGAGATCTGGGCCCCCGAGCAAGGGAGCGGGTGAGAAAGAAGAGCAAGGGGTGGCGGGCGGTAGGGAGTGGAAGGGGGTGGACAGCAGCCCACACCAGGCTCGGGGCCCCTGCGCCCTCCCCCGCCTGCCGTCCCGAGGGCCCCCCCAAGGACCCTCTGTCTGGTGGGGAAGATGGTCTTGAAGGAGGGGCTTCCGAGATCTGTGGCACTCGTGGGAGAGCAGGGAGCTCGGCCGTTCGCCGCCCTCCTGCACAGGGCGCCGTTCTGACTGCGTTTATTATTTCACATGACAACCCTGTCGTACCCAGTTGGCTTCATTTCTCAGGCAAATAACAGAGGCGCAGAGGTTAAGGAACTAACTAAAGGTCGCATGAGGGACGAAGCCCGCCTGCCGCAACTAAAGATCCTGCGTGCCGCAACTAAGACCCAGTGCAGCCAAAATAAAAAATAAATTAATTAAAAAAAAAAAAAAAAGGCAGGAAGGAAGGAGTCCAGTGCAGACCCCTGCGTTGGCCCCAGAATGTCCCCTTAGTCACTGCAGAAACACTTGGGCCTTGCCCTGTGATCTCCAGGCTCTGCCCGCTGGGCAACCAGGCTGAGATGTGGGCAGTGCAAGGGGACCGGGGCCCCTGGTCTCTGCCCCGCGGGCAGAGGGCTGAGCGGAGGCTGCCTCCGGAGAAAAGCCTGCCCCACCCGCTTGAACCCTGCTGTCTCGTCTCCCCTTCAGCCTCAAGGCAGTCCTGGCCGGGAGCCCTCTGGACAACACAGTGGACCTGTCTGGCATCCCGCTGACCCCCCGTGACCTGGAGCGGGTGACCGGCTACCTGCAGCGCTGCGGGGAGCAGGTGGATAGCGTGGAGCTGGGCTTCACGGGCCTCACGGACGACATGGTCCTGCAGCTACTGCCGGCACTCAGCACGCTGCCCCGGCTGACCACGCTGGCCCTCAACGGCAACCGGCTGACGCGGGCCCTGCTGCGCGACCTCACTGACGCCCTGAAGGACCCCAGTAAGTTCCCCAGCGTCACGTGGATCGACCTGGGCAACAACGTGGACATCTTCTCACTGCCCCAGCCCTTCCTGCTCAGCCTGCGCAAGCGCTCCCCCAAGCAGGGTCACCTGCCCACCATCCTGGAGCTGGGCGAGGGCCCGGGCAGTGGGGACGAGGCCCGGGACGAGACTGTGGGCCAGGAGGACCCTGGAGGGGACCAGGAGGCCAGGGAGACTACAGGTGCATCTCAGACGTGACAGGGAGGTGGGGGCCTCTCCAGGGAGTCCTGCTGGGGTAGGATGGCTGAGGCAGGGCAGGCGTTCCCAGCGGGGTAGCGGGCCACCATCCAGAATGGGCCTGGCAGCACCTCCCCCCGACCCAGGAAGCCAGATGGTAGCATCTAGGAAAGGACTGTAATTCCTTTCTGGTCCTCTCCAGCACCCCCTCGTCAATCCACATCTGCGTTTTGGCTCCTGAGCAGTCCTCCCTGGCTCGAGAGGAACCACCCCTCAGCTTCCCAACTCGTGGGTGCCGTGTAGGGGCTGGGGATGCTGGCGGCTTGAGTTAATGTGAGCGGTCAGAGCTTTCCCCCCCAGAAAAGGAAGTGTAGTGGGGGCTCTGCATCTAACCCGGGATTTTCCAGTCCTGAATTACAGATATCCAGATGCTGGATGTGCCCCTGATCAAGGCAGGTCGGAATCTCTAGCTCCTGGCTGACGGTTGGGGTAGGGGACTGGCTGCTGGAGACCCCAGGAGCCTCATCGCCATCTGGACTGAGGGGTGTCTGCCTCCTCCTTGTGGCGCCCAGGCTCGTTGGGACCAACTTCCCGGTCTCAGCTTCTATTTACAAGGCTCACCCTTCAGCCTGTGACCCCAGAGGCCTAGCCACGGGACCAGCCACCCCACATACCCTTCAATATTTAGGACATCCTAGAAGTCTGGGGCAGACAGTGCATGCCACTCAGAAACCGTACAGCATCTCCACCTAGTGGAACTCCACATGCGTCGGTGTTCCTACAGTACAGGCCAGAGTGAGCCTTGCTTCCTTTCAAAAGGACCCTTTTCCCATAAAATCCCTCCCCATGGAGTCCCCAAAGTAATCCTTGCTACTTTGAGCACATTCCTGAAAACCCAGGACCACAAAGGTGAGGTGCCTCCAAGCAAGACAACTGGGAGAAGGGGAAAAAAATAAACCGGAGGTTCCCAAGGGGAGAAAGCCAAGGTTTTCACCCTACCTTCCCCTTACCCAAGGCCTACGGGTTAAAAAGTCATCCCTTTCAGGCACAATTAGCAAGTCCAGGGAGATTGGGAACCAATCATTCTTGAGCTAGAGAAAATCATTCTGGGTGCCCAGTGTTGGTGAACCAGACAAGAGCCCCTCAGGCAAACAGCAGAGGGCTAGGGAAGCACAGCCTGACATGCCTCCAGCCTCAAGCCAGGTGGGGTAGCCAAGACCTTCACACCGGAAGGTGGCAAGATGGGGGTGGGTGAAGAGCCAGACAGTGGGACCTTGCCTGCTGCTGTCTGGGCAGGTGTGGGGTAGGGCTTCAGGAGCTACAGGGAGGCTGTGCAAAAGGGCAGACAGAGCCCAGAGGGGCAGGGACTGGACTCACGTGTTACAGATGCCTTAAAATGCTTTGGGATTTTTGCCCCAAGTCTCAAGAGGGGAGAACAGCTTAGACCTACCTTAAGGGAAGGTGACAAGTACTAATACCTGGACCGCTAAAATATTTGTCGGCAGTGATCAAACTGGACTTTTTCTTCAAATACACATTTGTAAGAACCAATAGCAAAGGCCATACTTTTATTACATTGTTTATGATTAACTGCATGGAGATACAAATTTCAGGAAGTTTCCAGTTCAAAAACCTCAGGCTCTCACCCAAGAACACACTTATACAATATTTAAAAGTACAAAAGCTCCTTTTGGTTAAGGGATACAAGAAAACTCAAGAATTTAGTGACACCAGAAGTGCCAGTCGATGGGGTCCCAGAAAATCCATTTCTTGGCTCTCAATGGTAAGAATGTCCCTCTGATACTGAGCACAAGGTGTTTCTACACCAAATGTGGGAGGCCCAGGTTTTCAGGGCCCAAGCTGATGGCCGCCCCTGGTCCTTTGGACTTCAAATTCTGCCCCTGCCGCAGCACAGCCTGCGAGGAAATTAAGTATCAGTTAATCTTACTTTATACTCCAAGAACAGTCATTCACAGCCTAAAAGATATCTTCAGAAAACCGTAGGTTCACCACCACACAATCTGCCGGTAATTCCAGCTTTTTTAGGGGATCTCATCATTTGATATCCTTTTCTGCAAATCCATTTCAACAAAACGAGCTGCTTATCCATTCTACCGTGGGGGTGGTCATTGTGTAGACCAGATCTTACCTCTTCTTGGGCTGGGGTACTGCTGCCACTGCCGCCCGCTTTAGAGCTCTGCTGCGCCGACCCCACTCTTCAGTGCTCAAAACCTGGCGGGATGAATGAGGCACCCATGGACAGAGAGCAGATCCCAAAAGCAACTGGAGGCAGTTCCCATTGTCTTAACCTCCGTTAGTTCAGTCACGTTACTGCAACACGACCTAAGGCTGTCCATTTTCAGAGCATCTCAGAGCAGATAAGCAGTTTGCTCAGGACTATACAGCCATGACATCAAAAGGAACTCCTGGGCTCACTCTGCAGTCTGGTCCAGACATCACGAACCAAAATCATTCTCAGATGTTTTCTCAATCATGCTCAAGGGCTGCACCGACACGAAGTATCAAGTCAGCCGGACGACACTGCCAATATCTGGTCCAGTAGCAACTTCACATGAATCAACAGCTAGGCCTCCTCAACCACGAACTTCTCCAGAGCCCAAAGCTAGCTTACCTCGGAGCAGGCCAATGCTCGGGCTCCCATACGGTGATCACGCGCTGGCCACCCTTCACTCACTTGCAACCTGGGTGAAGACAGATTATGGGTCACAGTCCAGACCAGCTTACTCCTGAGCACCAGCTACTGGTGAGGACGCGTGACTGCAGTCAGCCAGGAACTGGTTTCGTCAGTTATCGCTTCTGACGGCACTTCCTATTAGTGATTTCATCAGAGCAGCCAAGCACCTCACCACAGTACCGCCCCAGAGACCTGGGCTTCGGCCAAAACCGCCTTAAGGCAGCCGTTTCTGAATACGGATGCGGTTTAGACATAACTAGGGGCCGCAACCTCCTAACCGTTGCAGTTATGCAACGAGGCAGCACATAATTACGTCAAATGCATGAAAGCGACAACAGGGATAAGACACCAGACAGTTATCAGTGCATTTAAGGTTGCAAGACCGACACGGCTGAGTTACAATACGTATTAATCCTTACCCAGACTGGCTCTTAACCTCGGGTAGGGATGCTGCTCCCGTCTCCAAAAGCGAGTGTCTACCCTCTGAAACAAACATTAGGGCGTGCATTTAGGGCAGACTCGGGCAGCTACAGTAACGTAAAGCATCAGGTGTCAGCGACTGCGGTCGGATGGGCGTAGAAATCGTCAGTCCTCGCGTCTGACGGTACTTGCTACGGAATCATCAGGATAGCCGAGCAAGCCTCCCTTGCGGCCCCACTACGAACGTCGTTCCGCGCCCTAGGGTGCAGGCAGCCCCGCTTACCTAGTTCTCTCGGGGGGTGCTCACTCCCAGCGGCGAGCCCGGGGTCAGCGGTCCCGAGACGGCGGCTGCCCGGCCGGACGAAGACACACGCGGTCCTCGGGCCTCGGCCCCCAAACTCGGACACAAGGCCACAGCGCCCGCCCTGAGGCCCGCGTGGACGCAGCCGCCAGCCGCCCTCCAGTTAGGCTCCCCGAGGACATCGTTCGAAAAATTAGAAAAGCTCTGGGGCTTCCCTGGTGGCGCAGTGGTTGAGAGTCCGCCTGCCGATGCAGGGGACACGGGTTCGTGCCCCGGCCCGGGAGGATCCCACATGCCGCGGAGCGGCTGGGCCCGTGAGCCATGGCCGCTGAGCCTGTGCGTCCGAAGCCTGTGCTCCGCAACGGGAGAGACCACAGCGGTGAGAGGCCCGCGTACCGAAAAAAAAAAAAAAAAGAAGAAAAAAGAAAAAGAAAAGCTGACTCCCTCGCCCTTGCTGCCCGCGGACTGGCCCAGACCAACTCACCACCAACCGCCCGACACCTACGGTGGAAAGGCCCCACAACAACCGTCCCAGCCTCTTAAGCAGTCGGAACATTCCACCCTTCACAGAAGGGAGGGGGATTATGGCAAAAGACTCAACGGAACTTCCAGCCTGTTTAATGGTGCAGGCGCCGCCCTCGGACTCCCCCCTTCTGCAGAGCCCATGGTCTCTTCCGAGGCCGTGGAATTCTGGGTCACAGGGGCGCAGCGAGCCCCAGCGCGCGTGCGCAGACCCAGTGCGCGCCAGCCGTTTGGAGACTTTCCCGCCGCCCCTCCGCCCCTCCGCCGGGTCGTCCCGAGCGAAGAGTACGCCGTCGTGAGCTTCCGGTTGCTCCTCTGGATGGTGGAGCGACGGAGGCCACAGACGGCGGTTCTGCGCATCACGTGCGATCACGCCCTTGAAACCCTGCAGAGCCTGGGCGCGCAGCAAGTGTGCAACACCGTAGCTGCTTCTGGCCCTGGGGGGCGGTGCCGTCTGCTCTCCCTGCACGAACCTCTACAGCCCCCTACGCTCCGACCCCTCTCCTCAGTCTCCTTCCTCCGTCCCCTCTCCCTCGGGACTCCTCCAGCTGTGCCCCGTCTCACCAGCGGCGAAACCTCCCTCCGTCCCAGCGTGGGAACAGGCTCGGCTCTTGCCACTTAAAAAACATTCAACCCGTGCACGCGCGTCTTACGAACACACATTACCCTAAGGGTGAAAACTGGAAAAGCGGTAGTGAGACATGGGTTTTTGAGCTGGTTTTACAAATAAGCGTAGCATTTTAATGGAGGGAGGGGAGGCTTCTAGGGAGAGCCAAGCCTAGGAGTCAGACACACACGAGGTCCACCATCCTGCGCGAAGGCTATACTGCAGGTGCCAAGGAGAGCTGGAGGCATCTGCAAAACCTAGCTGGTGCCAGCTAGGGCCCCCGTGGGCGCCGGGAGTCTCTCAAGCCTTCAGAGACGGGGGTAACTTGTTGCCCTTGTGTTTCAGGAAGGTCCCTCTGGCTTGGAAGGGTGGGAACTGCGCAGGAAGCCAGCGGGGAGAGGAGGCAATAATCCACGGCCTGAACTAAGTAAGCCCAGGAGCGCAAAGGCTTTGAGAGACGTCCTGGGGTGGCTTTAAGGGGCGTCTGGAGGCTGTGGGAGAGGAAGGACAGGCGGCTGTGCTTGCTGGTGTCCACCACCTCGCGTCTGCGGTGACAGCAGGCACAGCGCCTCGGCTAGCTGCCTGCACCCCGAAGAGGGCAGCTGGGGGGCGGTAGGTGAGGGTCCCTCTGCCCAGGAGAGGGCGGGAGCAGCCCGGGCCCAGACACAGACGTGAGCTCACAGAGACATGCAGACGCCGACCAGCTCAGGGGCCCAGTACCTTTTTTTTTTTTTATTCTTTTTAATTTTATTTTTGGCTGCGTTGGTCTTTGTTACAGTGCGCGGGCTTTTCTCTAGTTGCATTGAGCGGGGGCTACTCTTCGTTGCGGTGCGTGGACTTCTCACTGCGGTGAGCTTCTCTTGTTGCAGAGCACGGGCTCTAGGCACGCGGGCTTCAATAGTTGCGGCACGTGGGCTCTAGAGACTGTTGTGGCACACGGTCTTAGTTGCTCCGCGGCATGTGGGGTCCCAGGGCTCGAACCCGTGTCCCCTGCCTTGGCAGGCGGATTATTAACCACTGCGCCACCAGGGAAGTCCTGGGGCCCAGTACCTTTACTCAACTAATGTTTCCAGGAGAGTTAGCCACAAGAAATTACTTATTTATTTTTGCCACCAAAGTCCCTTGAGGTCCCAGAGCCAGTAGGTGGGGCTGGAAACATTCCGTGCTCTGTCCTCCCGGCCCCCTGCTGCATCAGTGGGACTCAAGGAGCTGGAGGGGCACATGGTCTTCCTCCACGGCACTGTCCTGGCTGGATTGGGAGGCCAGGGCTGGGTTCTTCAGGGCGCCTGTGAATGGGATGAAGGGAGTGTCCCCAGGACGCAGGCACCAGGGCAACAGGAGGGAGCCACAGCCATGAAACCACATCATGCCAGGGGACAGCAGCCTCGGGGTCCCCAGCAGTCCCTCTCCTGCCTCCCTGCTTCTGCAATCATCTCTTGAACCCCTGCCAGGTGCCAGTCAGGGACCTCCTCCCAGGAGCTGAAAGTCCCTGCAGGTTACAGGCCTTTGTGTTAGAAACCAGAACAGCCGATGCTGTGCTGAGGAGCCAGAGGGAGGGGAGCGTCAGGAGGAGAGAGGAGACCCCCCCCCACCGCCACCGGTGGGGAAGGTGGAGAAGGGACGCCCGGAGGATGGAAGGGCACTTACAGAGACAAGAGCCCAGGAAAGGAAGGGACGTGAGCACTGTGGAGGGACCGGCCGGCACACGGAGGGAGGTGCGGGGAGGGGGCTGGACAACGGCTCTGGGCCTTGACCCCGGGGGGAGGGGTGCGGCCTGCCAGGGAGTGGGAGGCGGTGTGTGGTGCGGCTGTGTGTAGTTTTCGTCTACGTACGAGGGATTGGAGTAGGACGAGCCTGGACCTAAAGCCTCGTCTGGGGTCCGGGTGCCAGCTGAGCAGCCCCCGCGTGGTGCAGACGTGGGAGAGGTGAGGCGCAGGGCAGAGGGGCCGGCGGCGGGACCGCAGCCACCGGAGGCCCCAGGACACTCAGCACCAGAGGGAGGGGGAGAGACCCGCAAGGCCCCCCGCCTGGGCCAGGAGGGTGGGGCCGACTACAAGGCCCCGGCAGGGCAGCCCAAGGCTGTTCCTGTTGGGGGGGTGCAGCTGGGGGCGGGGGGGGGGGGGGGGGGGGGGCAGGGAGTCGGGGCGGCTTGGGGCAAGATGAGGGACAAGGGGGCTTTCCGAGTCTTGCAGGGATGGGACGGCAGGACTCGGAGGAAGGGCGACACAGAGACAGGTGCGCAGGAAAGCTGTCGCTTCGCGAGGGCCGCGGTCAGGGACCCAGGAGCCCGGGCGACCGGAGGAGACTCCACGTACAGGGTCTCGGGTGGCCACGGCAAGTGGAGGGGTGGGAAAGAGCACGAGAAAGGAGAGGAGGGGGGACGAAGCCTTGAGGTGGGCGCCTGCCGGCCGTGGAGGGGGACGAAGGAGTCGGGGGGGGGGGGGCAGCGCCACCCTAGAATGGAGGGGACGCGGGCCTGACGAGGACAAAGGCGGATGAAGTGGCCTCTCAGCGGTGTGGCGGCAGCGAGGCTGGCCTGTCGGGGCGGAGCCACGGGGCTGGGGGGCCTCCCTAACTTGTCCCCCTGCTGGCCGCTCTGCCCAGGCCCGGCGGAGGAGGGAGGGGAGGATGCCCAAGAGCCGGTTTCCCAGGCGACGGGGGGGGGGGGGGGGGGGGGGGGGGGGGGGGGG
>NW_021703786.1:40085769-40123499 GCF_005190385.1 Monodon monoceros | reverse complement strand
GGGGGGAAGCGCCGCTTTAAGGGGCAAACCCTTTACACACACACACACACACACACGCACAGACACGCGCACACACACTCCACAGCTACTCACCAGGGCCGCCTGGCCCTGAGGGCTCCTCACGCACCGTGGGCAGCGTCTGCTCCCACGCAGCCCAGTTCACCTCCTCTACCCTGCGGGCCACAGGGCAGCTGTGAGGCTCCAGGAGGCCGAGGCGGCAGCGTGCTCTGCCCCAGGAGAGGGGCCCCCGAGGGGTGCACACCAGGGCTGTGAGGACGACGGGGCTTCTCTCCGCAGGACACTGGGCCACCCAGCAGCCCCCGCGAGCCCCGTCCTCTCGGCTCTCAGACTGCCGCCCCGGCCAGGCGCCCACCGGGGGGAACAGGCGTCTGTCCCCTCTGGCTGTTCACGGCGACCTGGGTTGCCCCCAGCATCCAGGGAGGAGTTTAGATCAGCTGGATCTGTGTGTTCCCAGGTTCTGGGGCCCTTTCACGGCTACTCTACGTGGCTAAGACCCTCCACCCTTGCTTGGCTGCTACCTCAGGAAAGTGTGTTGCTGGCCGAGCACTTGTCACCAGGTTCCCGCCCCCATGGGAGCGTCTGCTCTCCGTGGAAGGATCTGTAGCCTCCGTGGTCAGGACGGGGGCGTTGGGAGGGCAGAGCAGACCAGCCGGGGCAAGTTTAGCATGCTCTAACCCGAGGATGCCTCTGGCTTCTTGGCCTCCTAACTGTGCCCCATTTCAGGCCAGAAGGAGTCGGTCAGGGACCACTGGGAGGGACCTCCAGTTTCAGTCAGTGGGACAGGAAGGTGACCAGACAGGAAGAGCAGGCAGTGGAGGCCGGGCCTATGAGATCCAGCATCGCTGACCTCGCCTGTCCAGGGCAGAGTCCCCTGGCGCTCCGAGGCCCTGCCTTTCCCACCAGACCTGACTCCTAGCCGCTGTCGCCTGGTTTTCAGCAAGGTCCCCAGGCCGCCCCCCAGGCTCTCCACTCACCTGAAGCACCAGCGCTCGTCGGGGCGACCGTCCGGCCTGGTGCCAACTGTCAGTTTCACCCCTGCCCGCTGCTTCTTCCTCCTGCACCACCAGTAGCCGTTCTCCATCTCCAGGACAGAGATGGCTTTCTGGGGACAAAGGATACATCAGACAGAGTGGCCAGCACTTTACAGTAGAACTCTGCATCTGCTAAGTGCATGGATTTGAATCCAGCCCCGAGGTTTGATTACCTATGTGGTGTCAGGCCCTGCATCCCTCTGAGTCTCTTTCCCACTTACAGACTGAGGCCAGTATGCCTTGAGTGGTTGCTGGAAAGTCGGCATGTGACGAGTGCCCTACAGTTCCTTGCAATTGCAACGTTACAGGTTCTAGAATTCCACCAGGTATGGAACGTCACATGTGCCTGCTGCTATCACACAAGCGAGCTGGGGGCGGGGGGCGGGCACAGAACTTTGCAGGTGAGGGGCTTGCCCAAGGTCAACGGTGAATTGGTCACACAGTCCAGCCCCCCCGGGCGAGGTTCTCCCTGCACCAACTGCCTAGGCCCACCCCCGACCCTCCCCAGTCAAGAAGCAGCTCTTGCTTCCACGGCAGGCAGGTGCCACATGAGCTCCCAGCTACCCGAGCCCCTGCTCCCAAAGCTCCTGCAGCCTGGGCCAGCCCCAGGATCGTGCATCCCGCCTGCCTCGTCCACCAAGCCTGTCCCACGGAACAAGCGACGAAGGGGGCTATATGAGGGCGGGGTCTCCGTCTCGTTCTCCGCCGGGTCTTTAGAGCCTAGAACTGTGCCTAGCCCTGCACTAGTCTCTCAGAAAGCACTTAATACTAATGATGACGGTGGCTAACACGCTGAGCACCTACTGTGTGCCAGGCACCGCCCTCAGGCCTTACTGCAGCCTCACGTCAGCCCTGCGCAGGAAGGAGTGGCCGAGGGAGGCCCCGTGAGGGCCGGACCCACTCGGGGGCCCAGCTCAGTGGGTTCTGCGCACTCCTGCCGGGCCCGGAACGCTGGAGGGGACGGGGCACCTTGCCGGGCACCTGCAGCTTCCAGATGCTCCAGCTGTCGCTGGCGACGCTGCTGACGGTCTCGCTCATGAGGGCGACGAGCATGTTGAGCAGCAGGACGTAGGTGAGCAGCACGTGGGTCAGAAGCAGCAGCAGCGCCACCCCACGGAAGCGCAGCTGGGCCTGGACGGCCAGCTCGCCCATGCCAATGGTGAACTTGAACAGCTCCAAGGAGGCGTCCAGGACGCCCTCGTACGGGGCCGTGCTGCCCTCCACGTCCCCCTTTCCCGCCACCTCCGTGGTGTTGGAGCCCGCAGGGGCCCTGGGGTCCTGGGCCTCCCGGCTCAGGCTCACCAGTGCTGAGGAGATAAGCCGGGGGTCCTCAGCCTGGGGAGACCAGCGGGCAGACTCGAGGGGGCGCAAGGAGTGAGTGGGGGACGGGGGGCCTTTACCTACAGCGAAGCCGAAAAGGAAGACCAAGTAGACCAGGAGGAAGCGGAGCAGGTCCCGCAGGATGACCTAGAAGGCACGAGCCGGTGGGGGGTTCAGCTTGGGGGAGGCACCTGCCTGCCGGGCCCACGAGGAGCCCCCCGGGGTGCGGTGTCCAGCCCTGCCCGGTCTGGCTGCACGGGGCCACCCCTGCCTCTCACCTTCTGGATCATGACACTGTAGATGCCCGTGTGCTGCAGGCCGCGCGTGTAGTACAGCAAGTTCATCCAGCCCAGCGCCAGCGAGCACACAAGCAGGGGCAGGTACCACTCGATGGCCAGGAAGCACAGCACCTGGGACAGCACGGTGAGCAGCGCCTGGACCAGGCTGCGTGGAGGCAGGGTGGGGTCAGCTCGTGGGCCTCCTGTGGCCAGCGCTGACCCCCGCTGCCGCTGCCTCCGCGGTCTCAGAGATGAGAAGTTCCGCCTCTGTCTGGGACTGGATCCAAGCATCCTGACCTCCACCTCGGGCAAGGCATTCAACCCCCGTGGGCCTCAGTTCCCTCCCCCGTACAACGGGGGTAACAGTAATAACGCCCGGCTCGGAGAGTGTCGGCGAGGATTCAGGGAGGCACGCGTGTAAAGACTTCAGGCTCCACTGGTGCGGAGTGAGGGCTTGGTCGATGTGACTACCATGCTCAGGGCCCGGACTGGACAGCCGCCCGACTCCGGGGTCTGGCCTGTGAGCTGCTCCCAGCCTCCTGGAGCTCCCTGGCCCAGGTTCCTCACCCCCAAAGCCCGCCTGGTGCCCTCTCCCAGGCAGGAGACAGGGGAGGAGTGAGGCCACACGTACAAGAGGATTTCAAAGTAGCTGTCCATGAACGAGATCCAGATGAACAGACGGCGCCTCCAGAAGTACCACAGCTGCGGGGGAAGGAGGAGGACAGGCCGTGACACCTGCTCTCCAGGCCACAAGCAGCCCCGCTGCCCTCAGGGCCGCCAGCCGGCCTGCTTGTAAAAGTCTCGCCAGGACCACCTCAGGGGCTCGGGCGGCAGCTTTGAATTTTGGGGGTGCTCATGAGTCCTGCTGGTAGCTGAGAAAGTTTGGACCCTGTTTCCAAAAAGTGCAGACACCCAGACAATGCCAGGGGCCTGCTGTCTCCCTGTGGGTCCAGGTGGAGGGCTCACACTCCGCGTGGTGAAAGAGGCTCCTTTCCCTCCCCCGCCCTGGCCTCACAGGGACCACCGGCTGCTCCAGCCAACCTGGCCTCGGTGCCTAAGTCCTGCCCACCCTCAAAGACTCACTCAAAGAGTCTCAGGGCCACGGCCCAGCCTGTCTCCTGCAATCGGGCAGCATCTTGCCCTGAAGAGGCCGTGCTGGAGGCACTGGGCTGAGTTCCCCCTGCCGCCACCCTTCTGTGCTCCCCAAGTGAGGAATGAGCCAGGGACCTGGGGTCAGGGGCTTCCGGCTCCATTCCCAGGGGAGCAGAGCCACTGCCAAGGAGTCATAGGAGATATCTGCTGCCCCCTGGGCACCCCAGAAAGCACAGCAGGGAGGGTACCCAGCCCAAAATGCAAGGCCGGAACCCTCGGCCCTCAGCTGCCCTGAGGCTGGCCAGGGTGGGACCAGGTGTGGGATTCAGCTTCCCGTACATGGAGGGACTGTCGTGAACTCCCTCTCAGGCTGCTTGTAGCAGAATTCCAGGTTTGGGGTGGGGGATGGGAGGAGCCCTCACCTGGCCCATGAGGATGTTGGCCCCCACGAGCAGCATCAGGATGTGGCCCAGCAGCAGCATGGAGTTCCCAGCAGTTCCTTCCAGCGGGAGGAAGTCCTGCACGAAGACACACTCGGGTCGGGCCTGGGGTCCCCCCCCAGCAGCTCCCCGCTGAGAGCGAGGCTGGGGGCCCATTCCTCGTGAGAGCTGTGGGGAGGCCCCCCGAGCAGCAGAGCAAACATGGGCTCTGGAGCCAGACTCCCTGGGTTCAGATCCCAACTCCACCACTCACAGCCTGTGTGACCCTGGGTCAGTTCCTTAAACTCTCTGTGCCTTCCTTCCCTCAACTGTAAACTGGCGATGATGAGTTCAGCATCTCAGAGGGTTGTTGTGAAATTAACTAAATACGTTAACACACGTCGTCAGTCACTCGAATACTTTCTCACGTGTGCTGCACGCTCGGTAAGGAGTACTATCGTTGTTGTTACTATGTTGTTACTTCCATATCATGACCAGCTGCGTAAGCGCCGTGGGCAGGCCGCCAAGCGGTCTGGCCTCCGGTCAGCATTTGCAGAACGGGGTTGTAATCCCTGCCCCATCTTCTGCCAGGATTGTTTCCAGGAGGCCTCCCCAGGATGTGCCCCTCCCTGCCTTGCCTTGTCCAGGGCAGGCTGGTGGTAGGTGACAGCGGTGAAGATGGACACGTAGGTCAAGTAACACAGGAAGTTGAAGAGGAACCTGGGGATGAGCAGATTCCACTTCGCCTGCAGCAGTTTGTTCAGTGGCTCCAAAACCACCATTCGGTGCCGGTGCTGGGACGGGAAGGTGAGAGCCAGAGGTGCATTCAGCAAGTACATGTGGAGGCACCAGGGGAGAGCGAAGAGGGTGCGGAGACCCGAGCGACCCCTCCCCGCCGGCCGCCACCCCACCCTCGTGGCTGTGGAGTGACAAGTCCAGAGCAGGTGCTGGTCAACAGAGAGGCCCCCAGTGGTAGCCACCGGGACCCCGGTGTGACCCCTGTGTCGGGTGGGACCGGCCCGTGTGGAGCGAGCGTGTGCCCAGCGGCCGGGTTCGCACGTGCAGCCACACCCCGACTGCTCGGTTAAAGGGCAGGGGCGGCCCTGCAGGCAGCCCCGAACTGTGGACCTTGCAGGGAGCTCTGCCAGGCCCCCTACGCACACCCCCGCCCCCGGGGTGAAGCAGGCTCACCGGGCTTTGGCAATGAAAGGCGATGATCTCCAGCACTGAGTTCTCCTCCCAGCTGTCCACAGAGGCCAGGTCATACAGCGACACCCGCACAGGCCCGTAGGACCACTCCGTGAACTTGCGGGAAAGGGACTGGCATGGCCCCAGGAACTCCCGCTGCAGGATGTGTCTGAGAATCTACAGGGCAGGCACGTGAGCTTGGCGTGCACAGAGCTGCCCACTGCCCAGACACGCGAACATGCCCTGCACCCACGGGTCCTTGCGCATGTGAACTCTTACACAGGTCCACGCTCACTCAGCCACCATGTAGACGCTCCCACCCACCCGCCTTTGCCAGCCTGCCTCTTCCTTCCGCACTCCTGCCCCAATGCCTCTTTCCTGGACACTCATATGGCCGAGGGACCCCCAATCCAAGGGTCCTTAAGGCCCCATGAGATCAGAGGCTACCAGTTACACACGTGTGTGCACGTTTGTGGCCAGAGTCTAGAGCTTTCAACAGACTAGAAGCCACCCCTAACCCGGACAGCTCCAGAAGCAATTTGGTCTTACAAATGAGGAATGGTGGGGAGGCTTCCCAGATGGGGGAGCGGCTTCCATAGGCCACACAGCCATGCCTCTAGATGGCAAAGAGAGGTACCCACACCCCAGGGACCTCGGAGGGCAGGAAAAAAACATAAAACTTCCGCTTATGTTTATTTTTATCTTAACCTTTAAAAATACCTGTGTTCTAAGCATTGGGCCCTGTGTCGGCTGTGTGGGTTGTAAGCTCCCCTAATAATAAGGATCAGACAACAGGAAAGTCGTTTGGGAAAAAAGTGAAGCTGGATCATGCTTTTCTTCTTTTTTCTTTTTTGCCGAGCGGCTCTTAGTTCTCCAACCAGGGATTGAACCCGGGCCCTCGGCAATGAAAGCAAAGAGTCCTAACCATCAGAACACTAGGGAAGTCCCTTGTGCTTACTCTTTATAAGAGTAACCTATAACTTTCAGATAAATCAAAGTTTTAGGCATTAAAAATCAAACTGCAAAAGAAAAGTCTGGAAGCAAATATGGATATGGAATATACACACGTACACACATACACATGCACACACACAAAGTTTTAAAACCTTGTAGAAGGAATTAAGCAATAGCAAAACCAAAGAAAAGATAACACTTGGATACATAAAAATGTAAAAATTCTGTGTCGCAAAAAATGCCACAAAAATTTTTTTAATGTTGAACTGGGAGAAAAATTTGCAACTGTTATAGTAAACAAAATGATGATACGTTCGTTATCAAGAACACTTAGCCATCAATACGAAGAAAACCTGAGAGCTAAGAACATGACAAGACTGTCTCCTAATCAAGAAACCCAAGTGACTTTAAAAATCCCTGGGAGTTCCCTGATGGTCCAGTGTTTAGGACTTGGTGCTTTCACTGCCATGGCCTGGGTTGAATCCCTGATCAGGGAGCTAAGATCCTGTAAGCTGCGCAGCCAAAAGAAAATAAATAAATAAAATCAAATCCCTGTTTTAAAATGTAATATATTCATTCTGTAGCTCATATATAATTTATCAGTAAACACACACACAGGAGAGGTGCATGCTGAAACTGTTCTGAGCTAGACACCACCCCAGGCTCTTTCTGCAGAAATCCCGGGTTGAGTCCTGCTGCTTCCTGGAAAGGGGGGCTGGCCACTCACCTCAATTTTGCCCTCCTTGGCGGCCAGCTTCAGGGGCGTGAGGCCCTGCAGGTTGGGGATGTCCTCGAGCTGCACCGTGGGGCAGAGGCGGGCCCCCGCCTGGAGCAGCCCATCGTACATGCGGGTCACCATCTCCGTGTTCTCGGCCGAGTCGTCTGCGATCATCACCAAGGCGTGCAGGGCCGTGTTGCCCAGCGAGTCGGCGGCCTGCAGGCTGGCGGGCTGGTGCGGGTTCTCCAGGAGGTAGGTCACCACGTCCCACTGCTTGGTGCACGCGGCCAGGGAGAGGGGCATCTCACCTGGGGGCCGAGGGGACAGCTTGGGCCTCGGGCCTCCCAGCATCCACCTGCCTGCTTCTCACCCTCCCTGGACCTCCTTGAGGTGGGTCAGGCGCCCACAGGAGAGGATGCGCACAGCGTTGGGGTCCCGGGCCCACCCAGGCCAGCGCAGTGAGCGGAGAAGTCCCCGGGCCCCGCATCCTCCTAGGAGCCCCAGTCAAGGTGGCTCTGTCCAGCTCTGACCCAAGGGAGAGGGGCCCAAAGCTCTTCACCATCTAAGGGAGCAGAACGGGAGCCTGCCAACCAGGGTTCCCGCCCCCCGCCTCTTTCTCTTTGCTCTGCCGGGGCCCAGACACCCCTTTCTTCAGGCCCCGTCTGGTCTAGTCTCCTCACACACCAGTTCTACGCCCCCGTTCCCCTGCCCTGGTCTGAGCTCATGTGTGGTGAGCTTCCTTGGCCAGACAAGGATAAAACACCTCTTAAGACAAACTGCTTTTGCAGGCGGCCTAGCTATTAGAAGCATGAGCCTCAGGGTCAGACAGATCTGGGTTTAAGGGTCACATTAACCCTGTGACCTTGGGCAAGGCCTTACCCCCTCTGCAGCTCAATTTATCCAAGAAGGCTCCTCACCGAAGTAGAAGCAGGTCTCTTGGCTTTTCTTCTGGAAGAACTGGCCACAGGCCCGGGCATGCACGTCAGCCCCATTCTCCACCAGGAGCTTCACACACGGCAGGCTCCTCTTCTCGATGGCGATGTGCAGGGCGCTGTGGCCTCGGTAGTACTCATCTGTGCACTGGGCGTTGACCAGAGGCCGAGGATTGCCCGAGTCCCGGTCAATCTGCAGCAGCGGCTCAATGCAGGCGTTGGTCCCGTCCCGAAGGTTCAGCACGGCCTTCATCAGGCATGTCTTCCCCGTGGAGCCCTCTGTGGGAGGAGGGGGGGGCACCGTGGTGCTCAGGCCACCCACCCGCCTGTACAGTGAGCCTATGCCCCAAAGTACCCCGGCTGGCTGGAGGGAGCTAAGACTCCAGCCAACAGGTGTTAGAATACCAACAGGTATGACTACAGTTTCTGCCCTAGAAATTAAGTTTCTAAGACAGAGTTCGTCATGTGTGCAACACTATCTACACGAGAACATTTGGAGCAGTATTTCTTTTTTTTTTAATTTTTAAATTTATGGCTGCATTGGGTCTTCGTTGCCCACGGGCTTTCTCTAGTGGCAGTGAGCAGGGGCTACTCTTCGTTGTGGTGCACGGGCTTCTCGTCGCGGTGGCTTCTCTTATTGCGGAGCACGGGCTCTAGGAGCACAGGCTTCAGTAGTTGTGGCTCGCGGGCTCTAGAGCACAGGCTCAGTAGCTGTGGCGCATGGGCTTAGTTGCTCCGCGGCATGTGGGATCTTCCCGGACCAGGGCTCGAACCCGTGTCCCTGCATTGGCAGGTGGATTCTTAACCACTGCACCACCAGGGAAGCCCTGGAGCAGTATTTCTTAAGTGGCTCTACCACTTAATGACTCTGTCTCTTCTGGGCAAGTCACTTGGCCTCCTGTTTATTTATTTATATCTTTGGCTGCACTGGGGCTTCGCTGCTGCGCACTGGCTTTCTGTAGTTGTGGTGAGCGGGGGCTACTCTTTGTTGTGGTGTGTGGACTTCTCATTGCAGTGGCTTCTCTTGCTGCGGAGCATGGGCTCTAGGCGTGCAGGCTTCAGTAGTTGTGGCGTGCGGGCTCAGTAGTTGTGGCGTGCAGGCTCAGTAGTTGTGGCTCATGGGCTCTAGAGCACAGGCTCAGTAGTTGTGGCCCACTGGACCAGGGATTGAACCCATGTCCCCTGCATTGGCAGGCAGATTCTTAACCACTGCACCACCAGGAAAGCCCCTCGGCCTCTCTTAACCTCAGTTTTCCTCACTGTAAAATGGGACCCTTCAGGGTTATTGTAAGGATCACATGGAATTATATACAAAATTCTTAGCCCACAGAGGGCCTGGCACACAGTGTGTTGAGGCTGAAAACTACACACAACCTAAATGGCCACCAATAAGGGGTTAGTTAAGTAAATTGTGGTAAATGTACAGGATGGGAAACTCTGCAGGCTGTTACAGTGACTGAGTTAGAGGCCTGTGTACTGAAATGGACTAAGTTGGGGGAAAGCCCATTACAAGCACATCATTAGGTATTTACATCAATGGCATGGCCCCATTTATGTAAATATATGCCTAATGTATTTAAACAGTTTGAAAGTATGTACCCCAAATCATTATCGGGGGTCCAGGATGACAGACTGGTTTTATCCTTAGCTTTATACATTTCGTTACTATTTGAACCTTCTAGAAGGCACACATGTTCTTTCCCTAATCAGATATCCCCAAACAATACAGATACTTAGATTTGGGGCAAAGAATGCTCTGAGATGGATAAAGTGTAAGGTACGTGTGTTAGATCTCAGCGATGCTGTTACTGAAAAAGAGAGAGAGACAGGGAAAGGCTGCCTTGAGGAAGGCCGTGAACATCCATCCGTTCGGCCACTGAAGCGGCTGAGGGCGGCAGACACAGGCTGGGAGCCAGTGGGGTGAGTGGAAGAGGGAACGGGCTGTCCTCACTCTGTCAGCAGGGCCCCTGCAGTCATCCTGGCAGGAGGGCTGCTAGAACTCCGCCCCTGCTCGCCCCTCAGTTCCTGACTGTGGCCAATACCCAGCGGCAGCCTGGTCTCAGCACAGCACACGGCAGCTCTGGCCCGAGCAGCAGGCCTACCTGTGTACTCCGAGTCCGTGAGGTACTTGCTGGTCCGGCGCAGGTACTCTGGTAGCCCCACCAGATCCTCGGGGACCCCCCGGGCCACCACGCTGAAGAGCCGGTCACGGTCGAAGCGGTTTGGGTCTGGTTGGCTGTGGGGGGATGTGGTTTATGACTGACGCTGCAGGAGAGCCCTGGGCCCCCAGAAAGTCCTGCTTCCCAGGGAGCCTTTTCTGGGGCCCAGGAGCCCCTTTTGAGAGCCTCTATGCACCCAGGCAGACCAAGGAGACCGCAAGTGCTCAGACCCCCGGAGCAGGGGCCTGTCTGGGGCACCGGACCACGCGTCCTGACTGCAGGCGTCTCCTGTCATTCGCCAGGTGTCCCGCTGCTCGCAACAGCCTCATTATCCATTTCAGCACAGGAGCTCGTCATGGCTCTTGAGCCGGGCTCCGGGGCGGGGCGGGGCTACCAGAGGTGCCCACAGACTGTTGAGGGCCGTACGTGCCGCTGGCCTCACCAAGAAAATCAAGAAAAGCCCCACGTCCTCTCCGAAACCATCTATGGACGAACAATGGAGTACCTGCCCCTTTGGCCCTCACTTCTGCCCTGCGTGAGTAATCTCTATTTTCTCCATCAGACAAACAAGGAGGTAGAGTCACTTTCCCAAAGTCACACGGCGCAGAGCTCACGGGCTGTGGGATGCTGGCTGTTCAACTAACTCTAGACCCCGACTCCCAACCCCAGAGAGACTCCAGGCTGGATGGATGCGGGTTTCTCAGAGATGTGGGGTCCAGAGCGGACACCAGACACTCACAGAATTTTCCTGAGAAGCCACACCTCCGGGAAAGGCCCCAGGAGGTGCTGGTAGCCCTTCTGAATCCAGCGTGTGTGGGCATCCCCGCCTGGGCTCGCCCCTGGGGCTCCTGGTACCACGACCAGCAGAAATGAAGGGACAAGAAAGGGGGGACTATTTGATGCTTTGGGGACCCTCAGGTCTGCCATGGAATGGATTAACCAAGAAAGGGCTGGGGGCTCTGATGAGTGGGATTATTGGGATCAGTCGTGTTTTAAGCCATGATCGCGTGATTGACAGGGCAGGAAGCTGCCCGGCCAGATGCAGCATCACCCGTCCAGCAGACCATGCGGCCACGACGTGACCAATAGGTCACTGCGGCTGACTGGTGAGTCCCGTGGGCAGTCCGGCCGGGGGAAGTGGCTATTTGGACAAAGCACTTCCTGTCACAGGGAGGCATCACGGTCCTGGTATAGGGAGGCCCCACGGGAGCACAGATTGAAGCACCAAAGGGCATCGAGGGGCTGGTTCTGCCTCGGGCAGCCTCTCCCCGCTCCCAGAAGCCTTGCAAGCATCCTCTCCTGCCCTGGTCTGAACCTGACCTTGGTCCTGCAGCACAAACAGGACAGGTGGCTCTGGGCTGGGAGGCCGAGGCTGGGGGCCGAGTCCCAGGCATGAGCAGGGAGGGCGGGGCTTCCCTGGCAGAGTGCTGCCTGGCCCACGCAGGTTCTCCAGCCTCACATGTCAGACTTCACACTGTGGGGATCCAGGTGCACCCTTCCCCCACACCCACAGGACCAGAGGTGGCGCTCCCGTGAGAGTGGCTCCCACAGTCTGAATTAGAAGACATCACGGGAAAGTCACAGTGAAGGTGGCTCTGAGCAGAAGGCCACCGTCCTCAATCCCCAGAGTCCACGACCCCAGGGCAACAAGTCCAGCCTTGGAGCAGAGCCCGGGAACACCCGGGACATTTTCAGATGTCCTTGATTCTCTTGAACTGGAGCGTGGATCTTGCTAGCACCCCCCGCAGGGACTGTGGCTGGGAAGGGGACAGCACCAACAAGGGACATGCCAGGAGGTGAAAGAGTATGTCCCTACAAGAAGAACACAACCCCAGGAGACAGAAGGCCAAGAATGGGGAAGGTTCTGGAAGGAGCAGCCCCAGAGAGCAGAGCAGGGTTCAGCCTGTCGGGCCCAGGAGCCATCAGAGCCAGACCCAGGACCCCCAAGGCTGTGGCACAGGGGCACTGGGGCTGGGCTAGGCCACCCAGTCTGACTCTGCTGGAGGTGAGGCCCCCGGGCTCCCCGCGCCCCGCTTGCTGCCTCACCTGGCACCTGCCCCCTTTCGGAAGTTGAGGTTCACTTTGATCTGAGGCGAGAAGTTCCGGTCCTCGCCCTGGAATGGTGACTCCATGGGGGGTGGCCCGGCACCACCGCCCAGTTTTCCTTTGTCCACCTGGGCACCATCTTCTTGGCCCCCATCTGACGTCTCAAGCCTGAAAGCGGGCGGGCTGGAGGGCGAGGACATCCTAAGGGGAGGAGGCTGCTCCTTCCGGCTGGAACCCTGTGGGGACAGAGATGTCAGAGGCATCTGCTTCTCCCAGCAGGAGTGGGGGCAGGAGGGCTGGCTGAGGCCCGGGCCCAGAGAGGTTTAGAAGCTGGGTACAAGCAGACCAGCCGCCAGCCGGGAGCTCGGCCCGGCAGGAGCGGGGAGGGGAGCAGGAGAGAGGGCCAGGATCTGCTGGAGGAACAGGGGCCACAGCTGTCCCTGACCTTCCCTCTGGGACTTCCTAATCCCTGAGAGGCCACAACCCCTGGTCCAAAAACATCTTGCCCAGTGGCCAATATTTACATCAAAAAAAAAAATGCAGATTTGGGTGGGGCAGGTCGCTCAACCTCCCACACAGGGGGTGTGGGGTGCTCTGGGGAAACCGTTGGAAAACCCCTGGCCTATCAAACCCCTCATTTTGCTGCCAGGAGGACCAGGGCTCAGAAAGGGGAAGTGACTCTCCCAAGGTCCCAAGCTGCTGGCAGAGCCTAGTCTGAAACCACCGCGGCCTACCGTGAGGTTCCTCTGAAGTTCTCAAAACCTTTCAGGGCCCATCTGTACTTGCAGTTTCTGAGGAGTGCCACCTCTGTGTGCCTTAGGATCTCTAGGGGCTTCACAGCAGGAGGGAGACGCCTCGCTGGTGCCCAAACCCCCCTCATCCAGCAGCTCCCCGGCAGGCCCGAGGCCAGGCTGGGGAGCTCAGCTCACCCTCCCGGGAGAGCTGAAACCACAGCCGCCAGCGCTCGCCAGGGCGCGGCCCCAGGGCGGGGAGGGGGAAGCCCCGGGCCCCCCCCCCAGTGGATGGGCAGAAAGAAGGAAAATGAGTCCAGAGCTGGGGAGGGGGGAGACAGCGGGGCTGGCAGGGAGGAGAAGGGGGCAGGAAGCGGAGGGTGGGAGGGTCAGGGCCTGGACCATCTTCTGCGCAGCTTCAGCCCCGGGGGGGGGGGGGGCGGGGGGCCGGGGGGGGGCATCTTCCCACAGCAGCAGGAGAGGCCGGGGCCTGTCGACTGCCTCATCATGCAGTTTCGACCTTGCGTCTTTCTGCCCACCCTGGGGCGTCCTTCCCGGGCCACACGCCATTCAGCCTGGCTGATGTCCCCAGCCCTCACCATTCTGCCTCCCAGCCCACTGCTCCCAAGTCTCCGCAGCAACAGCTGTTTGCCCAGCCGCTGTACCACCGGACCCCCCATCCTCCCGGCCGGGGAGGAAGGATCTGGTAGGCCAGGTGGAGAAGAGAGCCGGAGCCCCTCGAAGACCCTGGCTCAGGGCTGGGGGAGCAAGGCGTCCACCCAGGCTTCCCGGCCGCCACCCTTCACCGTCAGGATTCGGGGCCCGGGCCCCTGGGAAGCCCGCATCATCCCTGACTCACCGGCTCGGCGGAGGCTGCGCGCGGCGCGTCCGGGCGGGCGGCGGAGCTGCCGAGGAAGTGCGGCTCGGAGGGGCGCGGAGTGGCTGGGAGCCGCGCGAGCCGGCTGGGTCCGTCGGCGTTCCGCACGCTCAGCCCACCCGGCCCGCGCGCCTGGCCGCAGCGGGGTCAGCTCTCCCGCGGCAGGACCCGCTGGCCGGGAGACTGACCCTCCGGACCATGGGCCACACCCTCTCTGGGGAGACACGCCCCTCCTCCCACCCGCCCCCACCCCACTGCCTGCCGCTGAGGCCCCCAGATGCGGGGGGGCAGTCTGAGGCAACCCTTGGGTGCGGGGCCCTGCCTCGGGGGGAGCTGGCGTGTCGCATGGGGCGGGGAGAGGACTCGCCCCACTGCACGGACAGGACTCGCCCCACTGCACGGACATCCGCCCCTCCCCTTCCCCACCACTTGCCCCCCAGCGGCCATGTGGCTCAGCCTGGGAACTCGTTGACCCGTCGCAGGGCAGGGAGAGCTGATGTGGACGCCCCCCGGAGAGGAGAGACTCAGCCCAGCACCTCCCCCTGGAAATGCACCCCGCCCACCCGACCTTCCGGGGCCTTCCCCCAGCCCCCCAGCCCCCCAGCCAGGGGCCCTGACGGCCGCTGCCTTCCTTCCCTAAGCTAAAGGCGCTTCCAGCACCAGCCGGCAGGGGCGGACAGGAGGCCGACTTGGGTTTCGAAATTAGACCTCCCTTCCAGACCAGCCCTGGTCCAGACTCAGCGCTGGGACTTGGGGACGCAGCCACCATCCAAGTAAGTATCCAGCCCTAGGTCACCTCCCTCTCCCTCACTCCTAAAATCCAAGCCGTCAGGATCCCCACACCCGGCAAACCTACCAATTTGTCTCTATCTCTGCCTGATCCAAGCAACTATCATCCCTGCCGGGGAGACCACAGCTGCCTTCAAGCTGGTCTCCCTGCTTCACTCCTGTCCCCAACACCCCCATAATCGATTCTCCTTACAGCAACGAGAGTGATCTTTCAAAAATGAAAACCAGATCACCTAACTCCCCTCCCCCCAGCTGGTGGCTTCCCTCGACACTTGGAGTAAAAGGCAAAGTCCATACGAAGCCGGTGCAGTCTGGATGCCCTTCTCCACACTCCACCTTCATCTCTGATTGAAGGTACACACTACACTCCAGTGTAAACACCTGTGCTGTCCAATGTAAGTTCACCAGCCACAGTGGCTATTTAAATTTAAGTCAGTTACAATAAAATTAAATCAAACATTCAGTTCTACAGTCACATTAGCCACATTTCAGATGCTCATAGTCACATGTGGTTAGTGGCTGCCACACTGGATAGCACAGAGATAGAACTGTTCCATCACAGCAGAGAATTCCATTGCACAGCCCTGCTCTAGACATTCTGAACACATTTCAGTCTCTCCAGATGCCATGCTCTCTTCTGTTGCCTCCAAGCCTCCAGGACTTTGCACAAGCTGTTGCAACTGCCAGGAACACACACACACACACACACACACACACACACACACACACACACAAACACACACTGCCTTGCTCTAGCCAATTCCTACCTCTCTGTTTAAACATCACTTCCTCTGGGTAGCCTTTCCTAGACCCCACTGTGTGTTCCATGACACTTTGCATTTCTCTGATCATAACTCATTGTCCAGTATTGTTAACATTTACTTTATCATCTGGCTTCATCTTTTTTTTTATAAATTTATTTATTTATTTATTTTTGGCTGCATTTGGTCTTCGTTGCTGCACGTGGGCTTCTCATTGTGGTGGCTTCTCTTGTTGCGGAGCACGGACTCTAGGTGCGCGGGCTTCAGTAGTTGTGGCTCGCGGGCTCTAGAGCACAGGCTCAGTAGTTGTGGTGCACAGGCTTAGCTGCTCCACAGCATTTGGGATCTTCCCAGACCAGGGCTCGAACCCGTGTCCCCTGCATTGGCAGGCGGGTTCTTAACCACTGCGCCACCAGGGAAGTCCTGGCTTCATCTTTAACAATAACAGATACCTTGTGAGCGGTCACTATGTGCCAGACGCTGTGCTAAGTGCTTTACGTGCAACTCTCAGAGCAACCTTATTTCACAGATGAGGAAACTGAGGCTGGGCAAGAGTAGATACCCTGTCCAAGGCCACGTGGCTGCGAGGTGACAAAGCAAGGATTCAAATCCAGAGCCACACATTTACCCACCAAGCTCTCCAAGAGGTGAGATCTTGCTTTTTTTTTTTTTTTTTGCTGTATCTCATCACCCAGCACAGCGTCCAGCCCCCAGTTGGTGCTCAGGAAGGCTTTGAATTATGATCATAATGCAGAGGGCATTACTGTGCTGTTGGGGAAAAATTAAAGAGTAAGTGGAGACCCTCAAGTCCTTCAGAGGCATCACCACATCAGGTGACAATGACAGTTGGCAGACAACTCTAATTGCAAATCAAGTTTATAAAAAGTTCTCAGATTAGCAGTCATCGGGAAGATGCAAATCAAAAGCCACAATGAGATACCACTTGACACCCACTAGGATAGCTATAATTTAAAAGACAGATAATACACTACATTGTAAATCAACTATACTTGGATAAAATAAATTTTTTAAAAAGACAGATAATAATAAGTGTTAGTGAGGATATGGAGAAGTTGGAACCCTCATACACTGCTGGCGGATTATATGGTGCAGCCACTTTGGAAAACAGTCTGGTTGTTCCTCAAAAAAATTAAACATAGAGTTACCATATGACCCAGCAATTCCACTCCTAGGTAAGTACTCAAAAGAAATGGAAACTTAAGTCCACACGAACACCTGTACACAAATGTTCACAAGAGCATTATTTATAATAGCCAAGTGGAAACGACCCAAATGTCCATCAGCTGATGAATGGATAAATAAAATTCTATCCATACAATAGAATATTATTCAGCCGTAAAAAGGAATGGAATAATGATACATGCTACGACAGGGATGAACCTTGAAAAAATTAGGCTAAGTGAAAGATGCCAGTCACAAAGGATTTATATTGCATGATTTCATTTATGTGAAATGTTCAGAATAGGGGACTCTACAGAGACAGAAAGTAGATTAGTGGTTGCCTAGGGCAACAGGACTTGGCGGGTAATGGGGAGCTGAAAGGTACAGGGCTTCTTTTGGGGGTGATGAAAAATGTTCTAAGTTTGATTGTGATGATTGTTGTAAATATGCCAAAGACCATTGAATTGTACGCTTTAAATTAGAGAACTATACGTGAATTTTATCTTAAAAAAGAAAAAAAAGGTCCTCTGAGCAGAGAAGAATTCCTGTTTTTAGTGGGAAATGAATCAAGCAGAGAAACACAGCTTCCTCAATTCCAAGGCCGCTGCACTCATGTTTCAAAAAGCTTCAACCAGTCCAGTCTCCATGCAAGGAAAATCTCCCCCAAGCAGTCTTTAGGCTCAATCTTTCCATGTGTTCCACTTCACACTTAGTAACTTTTTGTAAAGGCATGTTTTTTCACTTGAATTGATTTTCAGAGTCGATTTTAACAAAAACAAGTGAGAGGTTCAAAAAAGGTGCAGCAGGGGACTTCCCTGGTGGTCCAGTGGTTAAGACTCCGTGCTTCCACTGCAGAGGGCATGGGTTCCATCCCTGGTCTGGAACTAAGATCCCGCATGCCGCGCAGCCAAAAACAGAAAAAAAGAAAGAAAGAAAGAAAAAAGTGCATCCGAGATATCCTCTGGAGTGGGGAACTAAGGGTGGAGGGTGGGAAGGCAACTTCCTTTTCGATATGCATCATTTGGACTATTTGAATTTTTTACCACTGCCTTTAGAAAAACAAATATGGCATCTCTTGGAGAGTTAAACAAGCAAACAAAAAAACCCAACTCAACTGTGCAAGAGATGTCTGAAGCCTGTGCATAATTAATGTAAATTCTAAAGAGAGGTGGGAGAGAGGGGTCCAGAGTGGGAAGGAGGGAATTGCTCTGGCCTCGGAGGGAAGGGAGGGTGGGACTTGGGGGGGAAGCAGGGTGCACAAGCCAGAGCCTGCACCTTTGCTTCTCCCAAAACTTGGTCCAGAGCCTGGGCTGGGCCTGTTTACTGGCCAGATGCAACCTCTCTGAGCAGCTTTGTGTCTGAGACTGACAGAGAAGAAATAGAAATAAGCCAGTTTAGGAGGCTGGACAGGCTTCCTGGAACAAGGGAGACAGGGACTGGAGTTGAGCAGAATCGTAATGGGAGAGGAAAATACTGGCTGAGGTGGCCCTGGCCCTCAGAGGGCCACGGAGGCCAAGGGTGCCTCCTGCAGGAGAACGGGACCGAAGTCCTGCTGCTGTGGGTGGGGCCCTCCTGGCCTGGGAGGCTTCTGGCTCTCAGGGAAAGCGAGCTGCCCCTTCCCACACGGCCTCAGCGCCCAGCAGGCCACTGCTCAGCCAGGCCCAGATGTGGGGCCTCTCTCCCGGGACTCAGAATAACCACAGCCAGGCCGAGGGCTAAATCCGGGGACCCAGTCCCAAGCGCATAGCCTCTGGGGAATTTCCCCGACCTCGGGCTGGATCTGGGCCCGTCATAAGCAGCCCCCGCTATTGGCTAATAGATGACTGATTTTACTACTGAAAAGACCGGGAGAGAAGGATATTCTGTCGTCTGGGAGACAAGAATAGAGAAAGGGGGTGTGGGGAGGCGGAAGCGAGATACAGACGGGGCAGAGAGAGGAAGCTCTGGTCAAAGGGACAGAGTCAAGCCCGATTAGAGGGGCATAGCCTGAGGCCAGATAGGCAGGCCAGAACCAGCGACAGCGACAGGAGAAAGACCAGACGCAGGCTGAGTCAGCCTGGACCAAGGAAGCATCAGATAGCCTGACCGAGATAAAGGATGAGCCGGGATGCGTCCGAGGTCGAGCCAAAGAGCCCGCGGTCAAGCACCGAGGGGTGAATGCCAATCAGGAGACCAAGCAGGTGACGCAAAGGGCCCGCCTCCACGCCTCAGCCACGCCCACACCCGCGACTCCTCCCCTCCGCGCCTCAGCCACGACCACACCCGGGACTCCTCCCCTCCGCGCCTCAGCGTCGCTCGCACACCCAGTTTCCCGAGGGAGCCCCTCCCTTCGCGTCCCCTCAATTACCCGCCCAGGTGAGGCCCCGCCCCTTTTCCCGACGCGCCGCGGGAGCCAGGTGGCCGCGGTCCTGCTGGGCCTCCAGGTAAGGACGCGGTAGGAGCGCGGCAGAGCATCCCCGCTGACGCCCCCCTCCCCTCCCCTGTCACAGCGCGGGAGTGCGGGCGTCCGGGCTGTGGCCCCCGCCTCCGTCCAGGGGAGCGGGTGCGCGCCCGCGGGGCGCACCCAGCGGGTAGGGAGGCACCTGCCTCGGGCTTTCTGGGCGTGGGCAAAGCTGGAGGCGCGCGCTCGAGCCGGCGCCTCGGAGGCTTTCTCTTTTTTACGCCCCACCTCCACGCTGGGAGGGAGATGTGTGGGCGTCTCGATTTTTGAGAAGCGGAAACGGAGTCTGAGGGGTGAAGTTAACTGGCTCGCTCTCGATTACAGCTCAGTTCGCAGGTGATGGCGGTGGGATTGGAAGCGGGCGGTCCCGTCTCCTTTTGCGTTCCCATCTCTTTTTTTTTTAAAGTCAGGTTTATTGTAGTATAACTTACACCCTTTAAAACTTTAATGTGCTTTGTAATTTTTAAGAATTTACACCCCTTTAAAGCCAACAGGTCAGAGAATTTTGACAAAAATATACAAGCATGGGCTTCCCTGGTGGCGCAGTGGTTGAGAGTCCGCCTGCCGATGCAGGGGACGCGGGTTCGTACCCCGGTCCGGGAAGATCCCACATGCCGCGGAGCGGCTGGGCCCGTGAGCCATGGCCGCTGAGCCTGCGCATCCGGAGCCTGTGCTCCGCAACGGGAGAGGCCCCAACAGTGAGAAGCCCGCCTCTACCGAAAAAAAAAAAAAAAAAAATATATATATATATATATATACAAGCATATGACCACCACAGTGGTCAAGATACAGAACATTGTCATCACCCCAAAATGTGCTCTGGTGCCCCTTTGCCTGCCCCTCCCCCACCGCCATGCTCTGGTAACCACTGATGATTTCTGTCCTCTACATCTGCGGTCTCCACAATGTCATGTGAGTGCAGTCACACAGTATGTGTCATCCCTGGCTTCCTTTAAGGTCCCACATGTCTTGCTTTTGCTGCAGTTCCCCTTGGCAGTGTCTGACCACCTCCCAGGCCCCTAGACTTTAAGGAAAATTTGTTGTCCCTGCCTGGGGCTAGTGCAGGCCTGGAAAGGAAGGATGTTTTGAAGGTGCCTTAGTCCATTCAGGCTGCTACCACAGACTAGGTAGCTTATAAACAACAGACATTTATTCCTCTTAGTTCTGGAAGCTGGGAGTTCAAGTCAAGGCCCCAGCATGGTCACCTACTGGTAAGGACCAGGATGGTAGCCAGGGCCTTCTCCCTGTATCCTCACCAGATGCAAGGGCAACATCCCTCTGGGTCTCCTTTATAAGGACACTAATGTCATTCATGAGGGCTCCATCCTCCTTTACTAAGCACTTCCCAAAGCCCTATCTCCTAATACTGTCATCCTGGGCAATAGGATTTCAACCTGTGAGTTTTGGGGGGGACACAGACTTTCAGACCACAGCAGAGGGAAGGACAAGTTGACTCAAGAACCAGGGACAGGAGTGCAGAACAAGAGTTTAGGACGTTTCAGAAATGCCACTCACATTTAGACTTTATCGTGTAAGTTGTGGAGAGTGAGTTAGAGTTGACTGTTAGACCCTCCCTCATAGCCCCAGGGTGCCCCAGGGGGCTGCCTCAATGTTAAAAACCCATCTCAGAAGAGAAGTGTTGTTGGCCAGGAAGGCTGAGTGTCCAGGCCAGCACAGCCTGAAAGCAGCACTTGGGTCCAGTGAGTTGGAGCGAGAACAGGAAAGCTTATGCATCGGAGTCTCCTTTGTTTCTCTGCGTGGTCTCCTTTGGTCCCAGTTCCACTTTTTCTGTTTGTTTTGGGGGGATCTCTGCCTTTCATGGAAGAGGTTTTCCTCGAATGTCTGGCACCAGAAAGCCAGCTGTGTGGATGGGGCTTCACTGAGCATACTCCATGGGTGATGTCACAGTTCCCACAGTTTAGCAGACAGGTGTCCACTTCATTCCCCCCAGTCAGCAGGGCCTCCTCTGTGCTTGGGTTCCCAGGGCACTAGGTCTCAGCTTCACTACTGAGTTACGAGTGGCCATCCACCGTCCATGACGCAAACACTGCTGGCCGTGCCTCTGCCTGGTCTCCCCTCCCACTCTCTTTGTCCCTGTGGATTTACTTTTTTTTTTTTTTAATCTTCTATGATCACTTTAGAGGGGCTTGGGAGGAAGCCATTTTTAAGCCATGGTTGTGATGTTTTATTTCTTTTTTCAAGACAATCTGAAGTCATCCCCACCCCCTCTGCCCACAGAAGGTGAAGAAGTTGAAGTTGGGATAATGTGCAGACCACCCTTTGGAGGTGTTTCATTATACAGGGAAGCAGGGAGGTGGCACAGTAACTAAGGAGACATGAGGTCAAGGTGGGTGGGGATTGTTTGTTTAAAGATCAGCTGTCCATGAAATGACAGATTCTGTTTGTATGCTGATGCATGTCCAGTGGTCAGTGCAGGGGGAAGGGTACCTGCAAGAACAGAGACCTCAAGAAGGTGAGAGGATGGCCCAAGTGGAGGTTTTCATCTCTGTTCATGGAGCGAGAAAAGGAGTCAGGTGGTCCAAGTGTAGACAGGTTTCAGGCCAAGGGTGGGAAGGTCTGATGGCTGGTGTTTTCTCAAAGAAACGTGAGGTTAAGGTCACCATCTGGGAGTAAGGGTGTGGGAAGGTTGAAGAAATAGAGCCTATCATCTCTTAGAGAAATGAAGAACTGCAGGGCAGTGCTCAAACCCCTTCGAGTTTTGTCGTCATGAATTTAAAATGAAGCCAGTCAGCTGAGGTGTGTGATACCCTCCCCCGAAGGCAGGTGCAGGACTCTTCCAGGCTTCAGGTTTTGCTAGGTGACTAGGGAAGAGGAAGAGGTGTGTTTCCAAGGGAGGGTATATGCAGGGATCAGACCCTCTCCTCCCTCCCCCACCCCAGCAGCTCCCAGGGCCCTGGGTACCCCAAGGCTAAAGGGGTTCCCAGCCTCTCTTGTAAATAAGCCAGGTACCACATGACAGCTGGTGCACAAATCTGCCCGAGCCTGAGAAACTCAGGGAGAATGTCAGAGAAGGAAAGAGAGGGAAGGGGCTTTCCAGAGGCTGAAGTAGGGGGCATCAATTAACCTCCAACCCAGAGAGCTGATCCTGCCCAATAAAGGGCTCATGCCAGGGGCTGGGGCTCTGAATTCACTTCTGTACCTCAAACCTGCAGAAGTGCCAGGGCTCTACCAGCTCTGAACTCATGTGTGCAAAAGTTATTTTAATTCTGACTTCAATGGTTGGTTTTATGAAAGTATTTCCCCTTTTTCTTTGTTCTTAGCTATATATATTTTCCTTTTTTCTTTTTTCTTTTTTTTGGCTGCACCGTGTGGCTCGCAGGATCTCAGTTCTAATTAGAGTTTTTGTCTTTTTTGGATATATGCCCAGAAGTGGGATTGCTGAATCAAATGGTAACTCTATTTTCAGTTTTTTAAGGAACCTCCATCCTGTTCTCCATACCCTCTCCAGCATTTTTTATTTGTAGACTTTTTGATGATGGCCGGTGTGAGGTGATACCTCATGGTAGTTTTGATTTGCATTTCTCTAATAATTAGTGACTTTTTGTTTTGTTTGTGTTTTTGTTTTTGTTTTGCGGTACGCGGTCCTGTCACTGTTGTGGCCTCTCCCGTTGCAGAGCACAGGCTCTGGACGCGCAGGCTCAGCAGCCATGGCTCACGGGCCCAGCTGCTCCGCGGCACGTGGGATCTTCCCGGACCGGGGCACGAACCCACGTCCCCTGCATCGGCAGGCAGACTCTCAACCACTGCGCCACCAGGGAAACCCATTAGTGATGTTTTTTAAAAATTTTACTTATTTTTGGCTGTGTTGGCTCCTCCTTGCTGCACACGGGCTTTCTCTAGTTGCAGCGAGTGGGGGCTACTCTTCGTTGTGGTGCACGGGCTTCTCATTGCGGTGACTTCTCTTTGTTGTGGAGCACGGGCTCTAGGCTCATGGGCTTCAGTAGTTGTGGCTTGTGGGCTCAGTAGGTGTGGCTCTCAGGCTCTAGAGCGCAGGCTCAGTAGTTGTGGTGCACGGGCTTAGTTGCTCCACCGCATGTAGGATCTTCCCAGACCAGGGCTTGAACCCATGTTTCCTGCACTGGCAGGTGGATTCTTAACCACTGCACCACCAGGGAAGTCCCAATTAGCGATGTTATTAGTTAGCACATCTTTTCATGTGCTTCTTGGGCACCTGTATATATTCTGTGGAGAAATGTCTATTTAGGTCTTCTGCCGGTTTTTTGATTTTTATTGAGCTATATGAGCTGTTTGTATATTTTGGAAGTTAAACTCTTGTCGATTGCATCATTTGCAGGTATTCTCTCCCCTTCCATAGGTTGTCATTTCATTTTGTTGATGGTTCCTTTGCTGTGCAAAAGCGTATAAGTTTCATTAGGTCCCATTTGTTTATTTTTGCTTTTATTTATTTTGCCTTTCCTCCCCTCCATTTTTATCTCCTTCTTCCAGGACTCCTATTTTCTAAGTGTTACCACTTCTACTTTTATCCTCCATATCTCTTAGCTTCTGTTTTATACTTTCTGTTCCTTTGTTCTTTCCTTTTTCCTTTTGGGGAATTTCTGTTCTTCCAGTTCACTAATTCATTCTTCAGCTGTCTAATTCATCCATTCAAGAGAATGTTTAAATATTATTTTTTAGTCCAACTATTACGTATTCAACCTAGTCTCTCTTATTGGTTCTTTTTGATGTTTTCTTGTTTTGTAGTTCCAGTAGCTTCCTTCTATCTTTTAACATGTTTATTAACCTAATTTAAAATTCTTATTCTGAAGCTAATGCAGTGTGTAGCTTTTCTCTTGAAAGTGGTGATGTCCTTAACCTGTGGGATCTGACCTGTCTCCAAGTAGATAGTGTCAGAATTTAGTTAAATTGTAGGACACCCAGCTGGTGTTGCTGAATTGGTTAGTGTTGGGGAAAAAAAAAACAACCTCACATCTGGTGACCAGAAGTATCAGAAGTGCCGTATTGAGAGCAGAGGAGGTTGCCATACTATATCCTCTGGGTATATTCTGTTCTGTCCGCAGGCCCCAACAAGCTCAGGCATGGGGATTAGATAAACCCCAGAGGGAGGCTCCAGAAAAACACAGCCAGCCACCCCTCGACCCACAGAACAACCCCCCCAGGCCTGTTTTCACACTGTGCTCTCCAGAGGGACTCACCCCTACAATGTCATCCGTTAGGCCTGGTTGTTTGGAGGGGGAATGAGTAGGCAATTGCCGAAATCAGTCAGTCCCAGCCTGTTTTTCTCAGCGTCTCCCAAACACAGGAGGTCTGGGCCGCCCTGATTTGGCTCCAGAGGCCTGGAGCGGAGATGAGAGTCACTGGAGGGGTAGCAGCAGGTACTGTGTGTTCCAGCGCAATGGTGGGGGAGAGGCAGGAGCAGACCCACTCCTCCATTTCATCGTCCCAATTCAGAACAGCGCGTCCCCCCGCAGCACCCCAGGAGACTTTCACACCCTCCCCTGTCTTGGGGAGCAGCCCTCAGGGCTCCTGACCCTGACCTAGCTTGGTATTTATCATCCCTGGTAAATGGGGATGTTACAGGCCTGTTCCACTTGATGACTGGGCATGTTTGTCTGGGCGGCCTCAGCACTTTGCACAGGGTAAGAAGGACCAATTTTTTTTTCCTTTTTTATTTTTTTAATTGAAGTATAGTTGATTTACAATGTTGTGCTAATGTTTGCTGTACAGCAAAGTGACTCAGTTATACACATATAGACATTATTTTAAATATTCTTTTCCATTCTGGTTTATCCCAGGAAATTAGACAGAGTTCCCTGTGCTATACAGTAGGACCTTTTTGTTTATCCATTCTAAATGTAATAGTTTGCATCTACTAACCCCAAACGCCCAGTCCGTCCCTCTGCCTCCCCTCCCAGAAGGACAAATTTTATTTCTACACACGTGAGGCTTTGGAGTAAAGCCCAGAACTCGTATCCCCAGGAGATGCTTAGGCCCATATTCACACAGAGCTGTTCGGCCCCATCTGTCCAGGTGGAAGTGGGGATATTTGCTGATTTCTGGGTGAGACCAAACCATGCCCCACAGAAAGTTTGTGTCTCCACCTTCTGCCCCTTACGTTCTGTGTTCCTGGGTCACCCCAGAGAGCCTGCACAGATGGTGTATATACTTTGGGGTATGTCTTTAGGCATGGGCCCCGTATTTCACTATAAATTTCCATGTGAGGAGACCCATTTTGCGCCCCACTCACCTGAACCTCGTGGCCAGAGGTTGGAGCCGTGCTGGGCTGCTCTGGCCTGAAATACCAGTGGGGACGGCAAAGCTGGAAGTGAGATGAGTGAATTATTTTAGGTGGATGACGTGAGTCTGCAGGGGAGCAGCCTCTTAGAGGAAACCACCAGCACTTTACTAGGACTGAGCAGTCTCCACCTGCCTCCTTGTGGTTTTACAGAAAAGAGGAGAGGAGGTCGCAGAGGTTTCAGCGTCGGGGTGGGGGGGGGGGGGGGGGGGGGGTGGGGGTGGGGGTGGGGGTGCCAGAGGAGTGCAGAGGATGCAACGTGCGTACTCTTCCAGCCCCCGCTGCACCCCTTCAGCCTCTGTTTTCTCGCCTCTGGAGGTCTCTGTTTGTCTCAGCTCACTGCTCATGCCCTTGGGTGGCTCGGGGCCTTGGTCCCTCCCGAGGTCCTGGCTGGTGTGGGAACAGGAGCCTCCGGGAAAAGCTCGGGGCAGGAGTAGCATCATCCAAAAGGCCGTCAGAGCATCTGAACTTAAGTATTGGCTGCAAAAAGAGAGCAGGCCTCTTGAGCTTCTAAAGGTGATTACGCTCAGGCCTGATGCTCAGAAAAACAGCTTTCACAGGAGTGGGAGGGGCCGGGGTGCCGATTCTCAGAAGCCAGGGCAAAGCAGGAGGTGTTGGGGCTGCCAGCTAACCCATATGTAGCAGGGTGGGAAGGCCGAGGATTATGGAAGGGGAGAGCATTCTCCCTGGGGAGTAAGGCCTTCTTTGGGTAAGCCCCAAAGGCCCTTTTCTCTCCCAAATGCTGAAGCATCCCCTTTGCTGGATGCAATGGTCAGTATTTTCCGCTCTGACTCAGGGCGAGCAGAGCAGTTCTGAAAACTAGAAGTCTGAAGAAAGGCAAGCTGAGCAGAGCCGGGCCTCCCTCCGGCCTTCTCCCGCTCCAGAGCCTCCTGCGCGGATGGATGTGAACTTGCTGCTGCTTCGCGCAGCAGCCTGAGTTCTGGGGCCAGGTGGCCCTGCTGGCCCAGCCCCTCCACTCCTTCGGCGTGTGGTCCATGCCTCTCAAACACTGGCCTTGAGGGATGGAGGGAAGGCCCCCAATTTTCAGAACGGCTCCCTCACTTCTTTGGCCCAGAAATCATAAAGAAAAGGATTGGCAGATTCCTTTTGAAATCCAAAACTTCGGTTTTTACAAAGACACCATAAACAAAAAGTGAAATAACCCTCTGAAAGACACTATTTATGACAGTTACAACAGAAAAATGATTACTTTTTAGAATGTATAAGGCGGTCCTACAAATTAATAATAAGAACGGGCAAAGATGTGAACAGGTAATTTGCAGTACAAATTAATGTCAAAAAATGCAAAAAGTGTTTAATCAGGGACATGCAAATTAAAACACAGTGTCATTTTTGCCCTTCAAATTATCCAAAATTAAAGTGATTATTAATATATATTGGATATGGTCACCTTATCTTTGATAAAGGAGGCAAGAATATACAATGGAGAAAAGACAGCTTCTTCAATAAGTGGTGCTGGGAAAACTGGACAGCCACATGTAAAAGAATGAAATTAGAACATTCCCTAACACCATACACAAAAATAAACTCAAAATGGATTAAAGGGCTTCCCTGGTGGTGCAGTGGTTGAGAGTCCGCCTGCCGATGCAGGGGACACGGGTTCGTGCCCCGGTCCGGGAGGATCCCACATGCCGCGGAGTGGCTAGGCCTGTGAGCCGTGGCCGCTGAGCCTGCGCGTCCGGAGCCTGTGCTCCGCAATGGGAGAGGCCACAACAGTGAGAGGCCTGCGTACCGCAAAAAAAAATGGATTAAAGACCTAAATGTAAGGCCAGACACTATAAAACTCTTAGAGGAAAACATAAGCAGAACACTCTATGACATCAATCACAGCAAGATCCTTTTTGACCCACCTCCTAGAGAAATGGAAATAAAAACAAAAATAAACAAATGGGACCAAATGAAACTTAAAAGCTTTTGCACAGCAAAGCAAAACATAGAAAAGACAAAAAGACAACCCTCAGAATAGGAGAAAATATTCGCCAATGAAGCAACTGACAGAGGATTAACCTCCAAACTTTACAAGCAGCTCATGCAGCTCAATATCAAGAAGACAACCCAATCCATAAATGGGCAGAACACCTAAATAGACATTTCTCCAAAGAAGACATACAGATTGCCAACAGACGTATGAAAGAATGCTCAACGTCACTGATCATTAGAGAAATGCAAATCAAAACTACAATGAGGTGTCACCTCACACAGGTAAGAATGGGCATCATCAAAAAAATCTACAAACAGTAAATGCTGGAGAGGGTGTGGAGAAAAGGGAACCCTGTTGCACTGCTGGTGGGAATGTAAACTGATACAGCCACTATGGAGAACAGTATGGAGGTTCCTTGAAAAACTAAAAATAGAACTACCATATGACCCAGCAATCCCACTCCTGGGCATATACCCTGAGAAAACCATAATTCAAAGACTCATGTACTACCATGTTCATTGCAGCTCTATTTACAATAGCCAGGACATGGAAGCAACCTAAGTGTCCACCGACAGATGAATGGATAAAGAAGATGTTGCACATCTTCAATATACAATGGAATATTACTCAGCCATAAAAAGAAATGAAATTGAGTTATTTGTAGTGAGGTGGATGGACCTAGAGTCTGTCATACAGAGTGAAGTAAGTCAGAAAAAGAAAGACATGTACTGTATGCTAACACATACATGTGGAATCGAAACAAAAATTTAAAAAATGGTTGTGAAGAACCTAGGGGCAGGAGAGGAATAAAGACGCAGATGTAGAGAATGGACTTGAGGACACGGGGAGGGCAAAGGGCAACCTGGGACGAAGTGAGAGAGTGGCATGGACATATATACACTACCAAATGTAAAATAGCTAGTGGGAAACAGCCACATAGCACAGGGAGATCAGCTTGGTGCTTTGTGACCACCTAGACGGGTAGGATAGGGAGGGTGGAAGGGAGACGCAAGAGGGAGGGGATATGGGGATATATGTATACGTATAGCTGATTCACTTTGTTATACAGCAGAAGCTAACACACCATTGTAAAGCAATTATACTCCAGTAAAGATGTTAAAAAAAAAAAATATATATATATATATATATATATATATATATATAGGGGATTCCCCGGCAGTCCAGTGGTTAGGACTCCATGCTTCCACTGCAGGAGGCGCAGGTTTGATCCCTGGTCTGGGAACTAAGATCCTGCAAGTCGGGCAGTGTAGTCCCCAAAATATATATATATGAGGGTCTGGAGAACTAGGTACTCTTATGCGGTATTGGTGGGAATTCATATTGGCATAGTTCTCTTTTTTATTGTGTTAAAAAATACATAACAAAATTTACCGTTTTAACCCTTTTTAAATATAAGGTTCAGTGGCATCAAGTACATTCACATTGTTATGCGCCGTCACCATGATCATCTCCAGAGCTTTTTCATCGTTCCAAGCTGAAACTCTACACCCATTAAACACTGACTCCCCATCCCCTTTCCTCAGCCCCTGACAGCCACCATTCTACTTTCTGTCTCTATGAATTTGATTACTCTAAGGACCTCATATAGGTGGAATCATAGAATACTTGTCCTTTTTGTCTGGTTTATTTCACCAAGATGCATCCACATTGCATGTGTCAGAATTTCCATCCTTTTCAAGGCTGGGTAATATTTCGTTGCATGTGGTACCGTCTTTTTTTTTAATAAAGCATTTTATTTTTAAAATTTTATTTATTTATTTATTTATTTATTTATTTTTGGCTGTGTTGGGTCTTCGTTTCTGTGCGAGGGCTTTCTCTAGTTGTGTTGAGCGGGGGCCACTCTTCATCGCAGTGCACGGGCCTCTCACTATAGTGGCCTCTCTTGTTGCGGAGCACAGGCTCCAGACGCGCAGGCTCAGTAGTTGTGGCTCACGGGGCTAATTGCTCCGCGGCATGTGGGAACTTCCCAGACCAGGGCTCGAACCCGTGTCCCCTGCATTAGCAGGCAGATTCTCAACCACTGCGCCACCAGGGAAGCCCCCTGGGAAGCCCCCTGTCTTTTTGAAGGGCAACTTTGTAGTAATCACAGATTTCAGTGCCATATTCTTTGATACCATTCCACTTCCAGCTATATCCTGAAGAAATATTTGCACGTCTAAGATGAGACGTTCTCAAGGATATTCATTGGAGCATTGTTTTATTTATTTATTTATTATTTTTTCGGCCACCCACCACATAGCTTGTGGGATCTTAGTTCCTGACCAGGGATTGAACCCGTGCCCCTTTCAGTGGAAGCCTGGAGTCCTAACCACTGGACCGCCAGGGAAGTCCCTGCAGGGTTGTTTTAATAGCGAAAAAACCCCACAAATATCCATCAGTAAAGAGATGGGTAAAATATGGTCTATCTGTACTGTGAAATATATTGTAGCAATTCAGAAAGAAGCAGGGAGATCTGTATGTGCTGGCTTCAAGCTACATGAGTATGTTCTGTACAATTCCTTTTATGTATAATTTTTAAAGTATGTTTTTATATAATACATATGTAAACACACTACAACAACCTGGTGGTAAATACACCAAACCTTTACCAAGTGACACAGAGAAAGATAAGTGTGGAGAGAGATTCCGAGGAGGGACACTGAAAAAGGACTTTCAAGTTTTATTCTATACACACACACACACACACACACACACACACACACGTATCCATTGATTGAGTCTTGACAACTGGATCACACTCACTGTTATTTAAGTAAAAAATACTGAGAAAATAGAAAATATGCTAAATTGAGTATATTTGGATTGTAGGTTTAATGGGTGCTTTCTTTTTCTGTATTTCTCAAGTTAATTACATTGAGTATGTATTACGTTCATAATTAGGAAAGGAATAAATTTTTTTTTGTGTGTGTGGTACGCGGGCCTCTCACTCTTGTGGCCTCTCCCGTTGTGGAGCACAGGCATGGCTCACGGGCCCAGCCACTCCGTGGCATGTGGGATCTTCCCGGACCGGGGCATGAACCCGTGTCCCTTGCATCGGCAGGCGGACTCTCAACCACTGCGCCACCAGGGAAGCCCTAAAATTATTTTTTAATAGCGCTTTTTTAAACCATTTTAAAAATTGAAGTATAGTTAATTTACAATGTTGTTAGCTTCAGGTGTACAGCAAAATGATCCAGAATATATATGTTCTTTTTCAGATTCTTTTTCATTATAGGTTATTATAAGACATAGAATATAGTTCCTTGTGCTATACAGTAGGTCCTTGTTGTGTTTTTGTGGTTTCTTTGGCCATGCTGCCATGTGGGGTCTTTGTTCCCTGACCAGGGATCGAACCTTTGCCCCCTGCAGTGGAAGCGTGGAGTCCTAACCACTGGACCGCCAGTGAGTTCCCGGGTCCTTGTTTAGCAATAAAATTATTTTAAGGAAAACATGGTGTACCTACTATGAATTATTATGCAGACATAGCAAGATTAAAGTAAATATATACATTGGGACATGTATACACAAATGTGTCTGTAGTGGCATAGAAATCCAGAAGGATACCTACAACGTGTATCCTTACAGTGTCTTTATGAACCAATAAGTAATGTTCCCATTACCCCTGATATAATTTCATTCCACTCTTCTCCTTGCTAAGTTCCTGCTATACAGGCCATCATATTGATCTTGAATTTAAGCTTTCTTCTGCCGTAGGACCTTTGCACATGATGTTCCCTTTGCCTGGAACACCCTTCCCCCAGATATCATGAGGCAAGTCCCTCTTTTCCTCCAGACCTTTGCTCAAATGTCATATTATCTGTGGGGCTTTCCCTGATCACCCAGTGCCCTTTATTCTGCTTTATTATTTTTTTTTTTTTACTATAGTACTTTCCATTATCTAAAATATGATGTATTTACGTATTTGTCTGTCTCCTCTCCTCTTTAATGTAAGTTCCGTGAGGGCAGACTTGGTCAGTTTTGTTCATTGCTACATTTCCAGTGCTAGAAACACAGTAGACGATAAATATTTGTTCAATGAATAAATGGATGGAAAAATAGTCTCTTTCAATGGTTTGCTCAGGGGCGTGTGAGAGAGGTAAGAGGGGATTTTTCACTTTTTACTGGATACTCCTATATGTCATTGGATGTGTTTTATCAAGAGCTTGGGGAAAAAAAAAAAAAGAGCTTGTATCACTTTTGTATTTTAAAAATATCAGGTAACTTTTAAAAAAATCACATGTCCAAACTTTACTACTGTTTTGTCTGTTAACAGCTGATGAAGACAAGCCATAGGTACCAGCTGACTAAGAACAACTTACAGAAGAAACATTTAACCTGAAAAGTCTTATCCATTTCCCTGTGAGTTGGAAAAATGTTTTCCTTTATATTGTTCTCTTTTGTATTTGTGTTGCTCTATTTTTTTTTAAATTTTATTTATTTATTATTTATTTTTGGCTGCGTTGGGTCTTCGTTGCTGCGTGTGGGCTTTCTCTAGTTGCAGTGAGCGGGGCTACTCTTCGTTGTGGTGCGAGGGCTTCTCATTGCAGTGGCTTCTCTTGTTGCCGAGCACGGGCTCTAGGTGCACAGGCTTCAGTAGTTGTGGCACATGGGCTCAGTAGTTGTGGCACACAGGCTTAGGAGCTCTGCGGCATGTGGGATCTTCCTGGACCAGGGCTCGGACCTGTGTCCCCTGCATTGGCAGGCGGATTCTTAACCACTGTGCCACCAGGGAAGCCCCTGTGTTGCTCTGTTTTAGTAGCAGAATATCCAGACCCAGTTTGTGACACTCCCTGAGGCCAGCAATGCTTCTGCCCTGCAGAGGCCAGGAAACCAAGCAAAATCAGCAGTGCTGGGTAGGGAGATGGGAGGGGTCATGGCTCTAACAAGGTTTCTCAAAGTGTGAGGGATGTTACCCGATTGAAAAGTTAAGTGGAAAAAAAAAAAAGTGAAATTGGAACACACTGGGTTGAACCACATTAAACTGGTTCCTTTAAGGCAGAACTTCTTGGAGTCTTCAAGATGGTCTCCAAGGGGGAAGTAACAGACAACTTCCTGAGCTCCTGTGACCACAGCATCCTTTCACAGTGGTTGTAATATTTGGAGGACAGAGTTTGGGAAACACTGATATCAGAAACTTGTGAAGGTAAAGGTGTTCCTTAAGAGGAGTGCTGGTGTTAACATGGTTAGAGGAGTAGGTGCTAGAGTAAATTATAGGCGTTGGCAGACCTACTAGCTGGAGAGTGACACTCAGCTTCTGATGGCCACGAAAAAGAGGGGGAGATAAGGATGGTGATGGGATCAAGAAAGTATGAAAAAAGGAATATCTCGGGCTTCCCTGGTGGTGCAGTGGTTGAGGGTCCGCCTGCCGATGCAGGGGACGGGGGTTCGTGCTCCGGTCCAGGAGGATTCCGCATGCCGCAGAGCGGCTGGGCCCGTGAGCCATGGCCACTGAGCCTGCGCATCCGGAGCCTGTGCTCCGCAGCGGGAGGGGCCACGGCAGTGAGAGGCCTGCGTACCGCAAAAAAAAAAAAAAAAAAAAGTTAAATCTCAAAACTTATTTCCCAGTTAGTATCGTTGCACTAAGTGCAAGATCCTTTCCCAAAAATCAACATTTATCTTAAAGCTTCCACTTGGTGTTGGCTGGGCCTGATTGAAAGAGCCATGACTTGCCCCTTCGGATTATTTGAGGAATGAGCAGAGTGTATCTAAAATGAAGCTTGTGATGGACTTCCCTGGTGGCGCAGTGGTTAAGAATCCACCTGCCAATGCAGGGGACAGTTCGAGCCCTGTTCCGGGAAGATCCCACATGCTGCAGAGTAACTAAGCCCGTGCGCCCCAACTACTGAAGCCCGCGTGCCTAGAGCCCATGCTCCACAACAAGAGAAGCCACCGCAATGAGAAGCCCGCGCACCAGAGCGAAGAGTAGCCCCCGCTCAATGCAACTAGAGAAAGCCCATGCACAACAATGAAGACCTAATGCAGCCAAAAATAAAAATAAATAAATAAAATTAAAAAAAAATAAAATGAAGCTTGTTGAGGTTCAGTAATCTTGTTGAGGTTTGGAAAGTCTCGTGAGATGTAGTTTCCATGGAAAATGAAACAGAGACTGGTGCAAAATAAGTCTACTCTGTGCAGTTTGGGAGTGCGGCCTGACTTCAGGGCGGAATGACTGGCCCTTGGACGGGGGCCCGCTTGTTGTGAACACTGCTGGTGCTGTGTTGTCAGTGACTTCAGTCCTCTTGAAAGCCTGGGGGTGGCGATAAAAAAGCTGAAATACATCTCCCTTCACAATCCCCCCTTTCCTCTCCTGAAGCCACACACACGGGCCCACCCATCTGCGTGCTTGTGCACATGCGCACACCTTTTTCTCTAGCATTTTTCACTGCCTTGAATGGTGTTCTATGAGTTCCTATCTCCTTCATTCTGTTGAACTACTGCATTATCATCATTTAACCACTCCCCTTTGATGGGCGATTAGCTTATTCCCAATTTTGTCATTACAGTAGCGTTGTCAGCACTAGGCAAGTTTTTCCATTGTTTTAAGTACTTAACATGTGATCCTCATAACTACTCTGATAGGTATAACTACCCCATTTTTATAGGTAAGGAATCTGATGTACTGACAGGACAAATGAGTTGCCCAAGGTTACAAGCCAGTAAGTGGTGCAGCCACATATGAACTCAAGTAGTCCTGTCTCCAGAGCAACACTCTGAACCATTACATTAGACGTTTTTACACTGAGGGCATATGATCTTTTAAATTGAATAGACCTAATTTTATGTAAAATCCACTGTGCCGTTTTCATATTTTTCATTTCACTGAGAACTGGCAAAAACTTATCTTGGAGTGGCAGCAGGCTACAGACCAGCCCCTGGGACCACTGCTTTCAGTATACCAAGCAAGTATTCTTTTAACACATCTTTGCACACACGTGTGAGCATTCTTTCAGGAAAGGGAACAAGAAATATATTAACAGAAACTCTTTTATCCACTTCCTAAGTAAAAGGGAAACAGTGAAGATTACAAGTGGGCGTGGTTGAGTGGCAGCTTGTGCAAACTCTGGCCTCTCAGGGCACGTAATGATGTACAGTACAAGCAGTTCTGGTCAACACAGGGAATCTGCTTTCCTGAGATAGCACAGGTCCAAGATTACGTTTAAAATAATTTGCAAGACTGACCCACATATACTTTGGACACCAGCCTAACAAGTCACAAAGGTCCCATAAGCATCCCTGTGTGTTATTGTTTCTGAGGTTTTATAAGGGGTGGAGAGGTCCAGGGAGACATTCCCTTAAAGGAAGAGCAGGTGAAGTATTTGCACCATGGGCTGTAACGGAATATACATGTATCTTCCTTTCCATGGGCTCTTTAACATTTGGACCAACACTGGACTTGAGAACTATATTCCTGACAGTTGGATGAGAAGCTAACTGGACAAGGAACGTTGAGATGAGTAGGTGATAGGACTGAGAACTCTCTTGGCTTGAGATACGTGAACAAATCTTTATGAACTCTCCCATCCCTTTCTAGGTCATCCCAAAGTTTCACTCCTAATCACATTTCCCCACTGCATTGCTGACCCCTCAGTCAGCAGGAGTCAGCTGGAACCACAAACCACAATTGGCCTGTTTAATTCAGTGTAGAGCAAGGTTTGAGGCCAAGAGTGAAAAACCGACTTCCAAAACCAACTGATAGCACAGGTTGTTGAAGACCAACGCATTTAGAGAGACTTTTCCTTGCTCAGACTTCAGGTGTGTAGTGACTTTCCTGAGATCCACAGATTTCAGGTGTGTAGAGTGAGTTTGCTGAGATCCATGAATACCTTAAGGGATCCCTACAGATAGGAAGAGATCCTGAGAGAATTAGGGCAACAGCTGAAACCTTACTCAAGGGATTCACAGGACTGCAGACCTGCGAGCCTGTCAAGTCAGTGATTTGGGAGAAAGGCCAACACAATTGTGCGAGTCCTATCGCCCAAATCAGCACTAGTCTTCACTTACTCAGGTGAAATAATTTTTCAGGTTTATTAAGTGTAACGTGTAGGAAAGAACTTTTAATCCTCAAAACCCAGCTTTACTGCAAAAGGCCTAAATTATTAAATATTCAGCAAAACACCCGTCCTGCAAGCAGCAGTTTGAGGGGCAAGGAACCTAATAAAACTTCATGAATTTTCTGAGCTATGTCAGAGTTGACACTTGGATTCCAGTCCTTGGTTTGCCTGGAACAAAAACCAGGCCTTGAGCAAGTCAAAACACTGGGACTGGGAAGGATATAACCTTCCAATCTGACAGTGAATATAATGTGTTCCCTTAAGTCTAAGGAAGGCTTTTTAAAGGCTTGATGTTTCATTACCACTTTTTTTTTTTTTTTTTTTTTTTGGGGTACGCGGGCCTCTCACTGTTGTGGTCTCTCCCGTTGCGGAGCACAGGCTCCGGACGCGCAGGCTCAGCGGCCATGGCTCACGGGCCCAGCTGCTCCGCGGCATGTGGGATCTTCCCGGACCGGGGCACGAACCCGTGTCCCCTGCATCGGCAGGCGGACTCTCAACCACTGCGCCACCAGGGAAGGCCCATCCGAATCAGGGGACGCGGGTTCGTGCCCCGGTCCGGGAGGATCCCACATGCCGCGGAGCGGCTGGGCCCGTGAGCCATGGCCGCTGAGGCTGCGCATCCGGAGCCTGTGCTCCGCGACGGGAGAGGCCCCAACAGTGAGAGGCCCACATACCGCAAAAAAATTTAAAAAAAAAAAAAAAAAGGTTTAATATAAGCAGTTTCCCCCCTTTCTGGCCCAAGTTTTTACCACTCCAAGCAGTTGAAGCATTAAGAGTCTAAAATTAAGAGCTACCTCCAGAGTCTAACTTAACCAAGAAAACCAGGTAAGTATTCCAATTTAGTATTCCTAGGACAGAAGTTTAAGAAAAGCTACTGCTAGGGCAGAGTTCCTAAAACTATGCACCAAGCACTTCTCAGGTACACCTGGAGTTATCAAAGGTGTATTTCTAGACATGCTTGGCTTTCTACATTTTTATAACACACCTCTGAGTGATTCTTACCCCTAACATTGCTCTTGTGGTTACACCATCTTTAGTACCAGAAGAGCTATTTCCCTAGCATAGTGCAAAATTGAGATAACCAGGAGGGCTTCCAACTCCTCCCCCTTACTTGCACGTCCCTCCCCTCACCACTGTTTTGTACCAAGTTGAGAACGTTCACTGAAGTTACATTACAACGAGTCGACTGTGAAGGGGGAAGAGGTTGAGAACTTAAAAGTATTGTAAAAAAATTAAAAAAGAGTACCTTGTGCCCAGAAAGATTCTTACTCCCTCGGTTTTCTATCACTATTGGAAACATACTGCCTAGTGTTATTGGTACGGCAGCACAAAAACTGCTTGTGTAGGGCTTAGACAAGATTCTTACCACGACCTGAATTAGAGAATCTCTTTTACTGTAGCAATCTTATCCTTACAGTGAGGCAAAGCTGTTAGTCATCAGGAACCAGTTATGTTAGGAACCACCTTAATTTGCTGCCTAACAAGTCAGCAAGTTGCCTTAGGTTAGTATACCCTTTTTTTGTTTTTTTAGAAGATGTTGGGGGTAGGAGTTTATTTTTGCCGTGCTGGGTCATCGTTTCTGTGCGAGGGCTTTCTCTAGTTGTGGCAAGCGGGGGCCACTCTTCATCGCGGTGCGCGGGCCTATCGTGGCCTCTCTTGTGGAGCACAGGCTCCAGACGCGCAGGCTTAGTAGTTGTGGCTCACGGGTCCAGATGCTCCGTGGCATGTGGGATCTTCCCAGACCAGGGCTCGAACCCGTGTCCTCTGCACTAGCAGGCAGATTTTCAACCACTGCGCCACCAGGGAAGCCCTAGTATACCCTTTTAACTCAGGAATTCTTTCAAGCAATTTGTCTCTCCACCTTTGTTGACTAGGGCTCCACTTGGTTCTTGGCTCAGTTCACATAAAGCAGAATTAGGGTTCTATATCATTATCTAAGGCTGAGCACTTAAATGTAATGCACTAGAAAGAAAAAAAAAAGCACAAGGATAGTCAACAAATGATGATATTGAAAGCACAACTGAGCAGCCTGGACCACCACCTGAGGTGGAGGCACACAGGCAAGTTTGCTTTCTCTCAATATGCCTCCATATTCAATAGTTTTAAATTCTTACACTTTGAAATTGTTTTAATGACACCAGAATACTAACTTGTAAATGATCTTGAACAAAGGACAAAAGTCCCTACACCTTGGCACACCCAATGTTTATCAAAGTCAAGTGACTTAATTTTGGTCATATTGACAACCTCAAGTTAAATGCCTTCTTTGAACACCATTTTAACCAGTTAGGAGTCCCCACCATCACTACATAATTTCAGGACAACAGACACCAAATATGCTACCATGCAACAAAACCTTTATTAACATTTTGAACAAGTTCAGCTACTACTGAAACTATCTTAAATTGGGGCAAATAGCTAGAATGCAGGGTGATGCCATTATTGGGCATTATGAACGCAAGACTGAATAATTAACAGCCACCCCTCAGACGGAGGACCAGGTGCAGGGTCGACTCTTTCTGGAT